>NC_139535.1:25438620-26038620 GCF_965153285.1 Podarcis tiliguerta | reverse complement strand
TCCTCTAATAGAATTAATCAGCACCCTAAATACAAGACTCTCTGGCAATTAAAAAAAATAAAAGATGCTCTCTTTCCCAAAATACAATTACCCTGACAAACTCAATTACACGCCTGAGTTGCTTCGTAAATTGTGTTGCTCAGTTGCTTCTTCAAACCAACCTGCGCCCTATTCAAGTTTTGATTGTTAAGAGAAATCGCAGCTCTCTAAATCAGATGGTGTTTACAAAAATATATGGCCATGATGTTTTATTACCCCCGTGGGCGAAATTAATTTGACACATCGAAGCTAAATGAGCAGAGCCCAGGTGAGGGATAACTTCTGGGTGCTCTCCCACCCCAATTCAGCAGATGCAATTTATATCAGAACAGTGTTTCTCAAACAGTGGGAGTGGACCCACTAGTGAGCCTCGGCCTCTTTCATAGAATTACAGAATCCTAGAACTGTACAGTTGGAAGGCGGGTCATCTAGTCCAACCCCCTGCAAGGCAGGAATCTCAACTAAAGCATCCATGACAAATGGGTAGCTGTCCTGTAAACACACAGACAGAAGGCAGGAGACTGGCAAATGCCATGTAAGGACACAATAGAGGTGTCTAATAAAATGCATGGTGGGAAGAAGATGGATAGAGGAAAGTAGACAGAACCCAGGGCCACCCAACGAAGCTGGACGTTGGAAGATTCAGAACACACACAGCATGTAGTCAAAGCTATGGAATTCACTCCCACAATGATGGCCAGCAACTGGGATGGCTTTAAAAGAAGATTAAGCGAAGTTGTGGAGGATCAGGTTATCAGTGTCTGCTAGCCACATGTTCTACCACCAAGGTTGGAGGCGAGATGATTCTGAATGCTGGTGGGTGGGATTCACAAGTGTGGAGGAGCCCTCAGATCCTGCTCGCAGGCTTCCCATGGGCATCTGTGCAAACAACGCACAGGACTAGATGGGCCTTTGGCCTGATCCAGCAGGGTTCCTCAAGCAAGAAGGAAGAACCTTGTTTATCAAAGCACCTGTCCCCAGTCATGGTTCCTCACCCCAGCTCAGGTTAGCTAGTGGAGGCTTGTATCTGCACATGTATGGCCCCAGACTAGATCAGGCTGTGGGAGGGGGCTGGGAAGCAACCATATGCAGCCCCCTCAATGCTTTTTATATTTTAATCAGAGCTTGATAGAACAAAATCATACATCAAGCTGATAGCTTTCTTCGTAGCTTCGGTAGCTCAGGTGCGATATCCCCAGAGCCCATCCTTTGCTCATTCTGCACATTTTCCCAGTCAGCAATGATGCACGAGATGACACTTGCAAAGGCCTGCCGAGCTCATACAATATTAGATAAAAATTACAAGTGAGAAGCTATTTTACTCCTATTTATTTTCATCAGCTAAGCATCACTCTCCTAAATGTCATTGTGGGCTGGTCGATATTGGCTTTTCAGTCTCCTGAAAAGTTTTGTAATTCTTTTTTTCGCCGCTTATGTATAGGAATCAATAATAGCTTGCTATTTGTTGAAACTGTGAAATGGCCAAGTTACCGCTAATGTGTTCCTGATTTCGCCCTGTATTATATCGCTGCTCACTCGGCGGAATGCAAATGGCTCGTTTTCAAGTTAAAGATCTATTTATTTGTTCACTTAAAAGAAGCCCTTAAAATTCACATTAAGATTTTCTGCCTTCTTCGCATCCTACATCCAAAAGCATTATAGAAGATAACTAATGATGCCACCGTGGTCTATGAGGATACCAAGCAGCTGAAATCTGCATGTGCAGGTAAGTACCTAGAGATTTTACGGTGCGGAGACATCAAGGGCAGAGTGGACCACACACTATATGTATATTGGGTAGGGGGTGGGTTCTGACTACAACAGCAAACCTAGCCACCTCAACCTTGCCTCCAACTTACATGCATTGCCCAATGGCCTAGGCTTGTACATACTAGCGCCAAAGCAAATGGCACACACAGATCATAATGTTGGTCTCTCCTATGTGGTGTTTCCAGGCAGGGCTAGGAGAGACTCTTGGCTGAAATCCCAAAGAGCTGCGGACAATACTGAGCTAAATGAACCAATGATATGACTCAGTATAAGACAGCTTCCTATGTTACAGTGCTCTGTGCACTGAACATGGATGTGTAAGGGGAGAATTGCTGAACACCTGACCCCACAGCTCTCTGAGCACACATTGGAATTTCACTGAGCTTAGAATTGGATCAAAAGGACTAGAGTAGCACTCTGTGTTTTAAAACCTACAATTGGGGCAACAGCTTTAGGACCAACCAAAATAGCGACCAAGCTTTCAGGTTCTCCGAAATTCTTCATCTGGTTGGATATTTAGCAAAATAGGAGGGTGGAGAGAGAGTAAAAAAGCAGCTTGGTGGTGTAGCCACAAAGTTTGTCATGGTTTTAAGATGGAGAAGATGGCAGATTTAATTGGGACTAGCCTGCACATATCTGCTCAGATCCACTCCCCATTGGCTTCAATGGCTTTTCCTCTAGGCAAGCGTGTATAAAGGTGACCAAAGGCAGATATGGGCTTGTATCCCAAGTTTTATGTGGTGTAGACCCAATGGGATTAATAGATCTAAGGTAGTCATGTCCATTAATTTCAATGGGTTTACTCTGAGTACAACTAATGCTTTATACAACCCACTGTAGCCATAACTTCCAAGTCAAGTTTTATCTCTTCCACTTTCCCCAAACTTTATTTAACATCCAGCCTGGTTTTGGAGAATTTGAAAGCTTGCTCACTATTTTGTGACATTTTGGTTGTTCCTAACAAATCTGTTGCTGGACTGCATGCATTTTAAAAAAGAAAGAAAGAAATCCCCTTATAAATCAGCACAGCTTCCTTAGCTTTTTGTGTGTCATCAGATTTTATTATCCTTCTTTGCAATTGGTGCTGTTGTCATTCACTGAGCAAGTTCTGTACACCCTCACTTATTTTCAGTGAGTGAAGTGCAAGTAATAAATGATGGTAATTAAGTGATGATGAAGGACAACGCAAGTATTTATTTGCCAGGTGTACACAGAACAGGAAGGTTGCTACCTCTTCCTGGTAACCACTTTGGTTAGCAAAGGGAAAACTCAGAACTGTTGCTTAATAAGCCCCAGTTTTACTTGGCTGGTCTGAGTCTGCCATCTAGTGTTTTAGTGCCAGGCTACAGATTTTCCTTCTTAAAGGGCTGGCAAAAAGTTAGTTAGAAAAACGGCTGTGTGGAGAAGTCCTTTTTTTGATGAACTTTTAACCTAAGACTCTACAACTGCAAACACAATGTCAATATGCCCTATACTGGGAGCGGGCAGAACTTCAGGTTTGCAGGATTTATGTCTTCTTATTTCTTTTATTAGAACCCCAAGACGCACCAGCCAGGTGCAAAATGGTTTCTCGCAAGTGGAGAGCAACACCCTCTTGCCGTTAAGAAACAAGGTGCCTCTGAGCCACATACTCAGCCCCAGAATTGAGTCTCATATGAAAGTCCACTCCCGCCCTTCAAGCTTCCTTCATCTCAGCAGCCTCAGTTTGAAGCAAGGCAAAGCTCTTTTTGGTTTTGCTATTGTTTGTGTTTGTTTGTTTTAAAAAAGGGAGGCAGAAGCCTTGCTGATCTATTGCAAATTACTCAATAGATCTAGCAGTAGAAAGTAATGTTTCTTCTGCTCCCCCCGCAACAGGCTACCCACAATCCTGCCTTCCAAATGTGTCACGTTACTACTGCTTACCAAGAGGGAAGCAGCAAGACAGCAGGAACTTGGCACTGAGTGGGCACAGTTCCTGAGGCTGCTGCCTTGTTCCTTCCCTTCCTGGCAAGCAGCACTGATCTGGAATGGTCAGAAGTCTGGAGAGCAGTGCAGCCTCACCTGTGCAGCTCCATTGGCGGCTACTCTGAGGCCTAGGGCATGTGGACTGAAAACCAATATTCCCTCTCCTTTTCTCTCAGGGACTACCGCTTGCCCAAGGACTTGTGAGAAGCAGTGGCATAGCATGGGTTGCCAGTGCCCAGGGCCATGTGGCATGGCAGAGGGGAAAGGATGGAGTACACATGCGCATTCAACTGCCTAATGGCATCTGTGTCACCCAGGAGATCGCAGCTGCAGAGATAAGAAAATAAGAGTTGTTCCATTGCATGGAGAAGTCACTTACTGGTTCACATGGAGAAGCCGTTTTTCACAAAGCCCTCCGATGGAAGCAAACAGCTGCATTGAGGCAGCAATAGGTGTTGAGATTTTGCACCCCTAACAATTTTGCACCCACCTCTTTGTCCCCCCATGCTACGCCACTGGTGAGAAGAGTTTGTCAAACCCCAGCAATCATCTATTACCAGAACATTTACTCTTCACTTAGTTTAATCGCCCATCTGTATCTTTTGAAAGGTAATCATGACAAGTTTAGAATATTTAATCCTATGAGGAGCTAAAGTTGGAGAAGCCTTTAAAAAAAAAAAAAACCTTAGCAAGTGGAACCTAGCTTCAAAGGAAGCAGCATATTATCCCTTTGACTTTCTGCCCACCTGAATTCTTCTAGCATTGACTCTTTCTAAATTACTAAACAAAAACAAAACCCACCAGTGTTTAGGATCCAGGCAGGTGCAGTGAAGGGGTGTGCCTATGGAAAGTGGTCTACTGTTGCCCATTCTTGGAACTACTGACAGTCCTTTATCATGATGTGATCACCCAGCTCAGTAGCTCTCAAGCGTTAGAACCAGTGTCTCAAAGTAGAACGAGTTGAACAGTTAGAAGTATTTTATCCGCTTTCATTTTCCTTATCTCTGCCTGTTCTCCCTGATGCTTTCTATTGCCTGTTTCTATTAGCAATACTTGCCTGTGGCCAAGCCTTCTAGATTGGTGTGGTACTGCACCTCTACAGTTTCAAAACCCGCACTCTCCATTGTAAAAACAAGACCCACTGATATTCAGGAAGGAAGTGCATGGACACACTACAGCAGGGATTAAAAATTCAGTCTCCAAATGCATGTTTAGGACAAAGGTGGGTCCTGGGTCTGGAAAAAAAATTATGCTAAACACAAAAAAGGTTGAAAGAATTGGTAAGGGAGACTTGGCACAGGTACAGTTGCTGAAGGATGACACACAAGCACCATACAACATCTCTGTTCTGTTATTTTGTTTGCTTCTGTTTGGGTCCTGGTTGTATCTGTGGAAATGCCAATTTGAGAATCCCAGGTCAGCCATGTAGCTCAATTTGGGCAGCCATTCCTTTTCCAGCCCAACTTATCTCAGAGAGTTTTGTGCGAAGATATACAGTGGTACCTCAGGTTACATACGCTTCAGGTTACAGACTCCGCTAACCCAGAAATAGTGCTTCAGGTTCAGAACTTTGCTTCAGGATGAGAACAGAAATCGTGCTCTGGCGGCGCGGCAGCAGCAGGATGCCCCATTTGCTAAAGTGGTGCTTCAGGTTAAGAACAGTTTCAGGTTAAGTACGGACCTCCAGAACGAATTAAGTACTTAACCTGAGGTACCACTGTAATGGGATTGCCCCCAACTAATGTAGGGCAGGGAGTGTTCTGTGGAGGGCTCAGGATCAGTACAATATAAATGCTTGAAAGTCTTGTATTCACCGTGTAAGAAAAAATTATCTTAAGAACATAAGACACTTCTGGATCAGGCCAATGGCCCAACTAGATCCCACAGTGGCCAACAAGAAGCCTGTGGGAAACCTGTTTCCAACAACTGGCATTCAGTGCATTTCTGTCTTCAACCTGGAGCCCATGGGCACCATGGCACCCACAAAGGTCTTCACTGACACACTGAGTGGTGCCCCTAGGCTCTGAACTTTCACTTTGAAAATAAATAAATCTCTAGACCTCCTAGAAAGGATGTCGCACCACAAAATACACAGGCACTATTTTAAGAGATTTATTGTCGAATAAGCCAGCCTGGCTGCTCTGCTCCCACCCGTCAAATGTTTTTAACCAATGAGTGAAGTCAGAGCTGTGATTGATAAATGGATTGTTTGGACACCAGGAAATGGGAGTCCTTGGTACTTTCTCAAAATTTCAAATGTACCTCTGGGGACCTAAAAGGGTTGGCGACCATTGCCCTAGAAATAACTTATTGGGAATAGTAGTAGCAGTAGTAGTAATTTGCCTGGTTTGAGAAGCCTAAGTTTATGAATACTGGGAACTGTAATCAACTGGCTGAGCAAATCTGCATACATTTTCATATGTCGTATGTTCCAAATAATTCTTTCAAAATCTCTGCTGCAAACTAGTGAGCTTAACTTTCATCTCCTTTCAACAGCAAAACATAGGTCAACGTGGTCATAATTCAGGCCGGAGTTAGTCCTCTGGCCCAAGAAACTTAATTCAGTTCTTTGATGTCATCGTTCTCCTGTTCTGGGAAAGGAGTTCTCTGCAAAAAACAATCAGGACAGGCTTTACCTTCCTTTGCCACTAGATGCAGCTCATGCTTCATTCTGAGTTACCTGCACAGTTCTGTTAAATCAGCTTATCATAGAAGCTAAATCCATACATTCCCCCGCACACACAAACACACACACCCAAAATGCAAAGGCTATACAAGATGGATCTTCAAAGGCCTGGAAACGATGCCTTATGAGGAACGGCTAAGGGAGCTGGGCATGTTTAGCCTGGAGAAGAGGAGGTTAAGGGGTGATATGATAGCCATGTTCAAATATATAAAAGGATGTCACATAGAGGAGGGAGAAAGGTTGTTTTCTGCTGCTCCAGAGAAGCGGACACGGAGCAATGGATCCAAACTACAAGAAAGAAGATTCCACCTAAACATTAGGAAGAACTTCCTGACAGTAAGAGCTGTTCGACAGTGGAATTTGCTGCCAAGGAGTGTGGTGGAGTCTCCTTCTTTGGAGGTCTTTAAGCAGAGGCTTGACAACCATATGTCGGGAGTGCTCTCATGGTGTTTCCTGCCTGGCAGGGGGTTGGGCTCGATGGCCCTTGTGGTCTCTTCCAACCCTATGATTCATAATCCTGTGTTTCCTGAACTTCCCTTCCAAATGTGCACATTTTTGGCTATTCTCAATTCCAGTCTTCACAGCCCCACCAAGCAACATTGCCAAGATGGCATTTCCACACCCTAAGGTCTTTCATGGGCCAAATAATTTTAGACATGCAGCACCTGCAAAGCCACCTTGAAAAACTACTCAGAAGAGTAGTAGGAGATGGGCGATTGACTCAATGGGTATGGCAAACCTGTTGATCATGGTCATCTGCATACTATCCCTTGCTTTTTCCTGTAGGACTAATTGCAATCATTAACAGAAGAAGTGAGCATGCACACAAAAGCTTATACCCAGAATAAACTTGGTTGGTCTCTAAGTTGCTACTGGACAATTTTTTTAAAAAAAAATATTTATTTTGACTGTGTCAGACCAACACGGCTACCTACCTGAATCAATGATGATGATTAGTTTTTCAGCCTCAGCACTTCTGAAAGTCAACATGATGGAAGAAGTTGTGATGAAGGGTGATGACTGGCCTTCATAGCACATAGTGACATTATTCTACACTTTTTGTGTATCATTGTTAGTTTTGACTGATGCAGAGCCGCTATCATGGGTTGTGAAATATACTCGAAGTCAAGAGTGGATTTCATGCTCCTTATTCAGCTCATAGTGGTGAGGAGGAATGGAAGTTCCCCCAGAATGTCTGCTTTATATACATTATTTACACAATGGGCCCCATGTGACTGGCTAATTCCGGGATTCTCCTGTAGGCCAATCAGGGTGCGGATTCACTTCTACCTGGAGCTGGATTGGGTGGCTCCTGTGGACCAATCAGACTGCTGCATTCTGAATCCTATTGTTCTAGGACCAATCAGACTGCTGCATTTTGGATCCTATTCAACTCAGTACATAACAGGTTGGTAGCATGGGTGCTTGCCAAGACCTAGGTATCAGCCAATCCCAAGAGCCTCTGCTGCTTTTTGCTACTTCTTCCTGTTCACCAGCTGCAGCCAGATTTGTGAACAGCAAAGAGAAGGAGCAGCAACCTTGATTTTCCTCTCCCTCTGGGTGTTGCTGCTGACTGGGCCTAGAGGGAAAGAGCAAGCACATGGGCTGAAGGGATTGTTATCATGGAGGAGGTGGGGTGCCTGCAATGCTAGATGTTTCAACAGCACATATTTATTTAGTTGTTGTTTCTTTGCTTCCCATCTGCACTAAACATTTAAAGCCATATCATTCCACTTTAAACAGTCATGGCTTCTCCTGTCATTGGAAGGGTAGTTTGTTAGGGTGTCAACAGTTGTTAGGTGATCCCTACTTCCCGCACAGAGCTATACTTTATTATAATCTTTATTATCATTGTCCCATACAGAACAGCGGAAATGAAATTACAGCAGTGGTGTAGCGTGGGGGGTGCAGGGGGGGTCAGCCGCACCGGGCGCAACATCTGGGGGTTAGGGTTAGGGGGCGCAAATCCACGGGTTAGGGGGCGCAAATTACTTCCCTTGCCCCGGGTGCTGACAACCCACGCTACGCCACTGAATTACAGAGTTCTTTGGGAAGAGGAATGGACTGTTAAACGACTCTAGAAACTGTAGCTCTGTGAGGGGAATATGGGTCAGTAGTAGTGCACCCTTAGCAAACTACAGAGCCCAGGATTCTTTGAGGGAAGCCATGACTGGTTAGAGTGGTATGATACTGTTTTAAATGTATAGTGCAAATGGGGCCTTTAATAATACAAGAGATATGTTGACCATGTCATTATATGGTTTATTCACTAGGTTGGGCTGGATTTAGTTGTATTGAGAGGTATCTGCTGGAGAGCGACAATGACAGTTCTTGTCTTGTTTCCTGACTGATCAGGGCAAGACCAAGATGTCTTGCTGCCTGAGGCAAAGGACAAGATGGCACTCTCTCCCATTTCATATACTCGAACCAGATGGACTAGCACTTGAATTTTACCTGAACAATGCTGCCGGAACATCATCTTCCATGGCACTTCAAGGTGGCAGGCTAGTTTAGGGGGTGCAAGGAACATTGCCTGGCATACTGAGCTCTGTTTGCTCTGGACCCCTCCGCATCCGTCACCTGAGGTGGTCATCTCATGCTGCCAGATGGTAGGGCTGGCCCTGTACATGGTATATTCTCTAAGATCTCAGGACCGGGATCGTAATATTGACCCATCTCGAGGGGGGCATTCTAAAGAAGACTGCATGTGATGTGCTTTGAACAATCAGTGTGCTATTTTTACCGCCTTAGAGATCATTATTTGCTTCATGGTAGCTGCTAACCCCTTGAGATCCCAGCAATGCCTGGAATCAGCATAAATGGATTGCTGTGGGGCAATTATATACAGAAAAGATAAAGCAATCTTTTCAAATAATGAAAACCCTTGTATGCATCTTCAAGAGTCTGAGGATTCCCACACTGAGTAAATAATAATGATGCAGAATAAGGTTACAGGGGGGCGAGAGAAGAGACCGGGAAGCATTAAAGGCAACGTCCTATAGGCTCCGTGTGTGAATGACAGAGCTATGCCCTGAATACCCTCTGAGTCTTAATGAAAAGCAGCAGGGCAAATCAAAGTCAAGTTGCTGTCAGAAGGACTGAGACTTTGGAAGGTTGAAGGGAAAAGCGACTTTGCCACAATATACAGTGAGACTCATCCGATGCAGGTTGTGGAGGCTACAGGCTGATGACTGGTGCAAAAAAACACCTTGCTTTTTTGCATTATTATTTAATTTGCTTTGAATCAATGAAATGAGTGTTTTTTTATTCATTTCCATTTAAAAAGGGGGGGAGAGGGAGGAGCAGCCATTTTCTCCCCAGGTCATGTGACTTCTGGGGTAGTTTGTGCACCTTTGCTCCCCACCCTGCACTCATCTCCAGCGCGGAGATGCCAGTGTGGTGTAGTGGTTAAGAGCGGTGGACTCGTAATCTGCTGAACCGGGTTCGCGTCTCCGCTCCTCCACCTGCAGCTGCTGGGTGACCTTGGGCTAGTCACACTTCTCTGAAGTCTCTCGGCCTCACTCACCTCACAGAGTGTTTGTTGTGGGGGAGGAAGGGAAAGGAGATTGTTAGCCACTTTGAGACTCCTTCGGGTAGTGATAAAACGGGATATCAAATCCAAACTCCACCTCCTCCTCCTCCTCCTCCTCCTCCTCTTCTTCTTCTTCTTCTTCATCTCTCACCTGTTGGCATGCAACAGCAACCACATACCAGGAATTGGCTTTGACTGGCCGGCTAACCCAGGTGAAGGTCATCAATGGGTCTCAAGCCATCATTGAGTTAGGGACTTCCCCTGCATGCAAAGATGGGCTTGGGTGTCTTGGGCAGATGAGACCAACAGTAACTCATGCAAAATTTTGGACCTGGAAGACGGTGTCCCGGATTTGGACCACGTCATGTTGGGGGGTGGTATGCTGGTGTAACCTCCATACATTGTACCGGATGAGGGTGAGGATGAGATGGAGTGAGCATGCTCAGCTTTGCGCTCCCCTTCACATGTTGATTAAATGAGGGAGGGGGGCATTTGAGTAAAGCATGAAATTCTAAGGTGCTACAGATACCTGTATATATCTATATATCTATATCTAGATAGATATCCCAGTTTGAGCTTTGTCTGTATAGCCCAATATTTCCAAGTTGCACCTGGATAATCATCCTGTCCCAAGGAAGAATGATTGTAGACATTAGAAAGCCCAGGGGGATTTATGTTTCTAATCTGACATTTGTGTCTACCTTTCTCATAGTTCCTGATGGCTTTAGCTTCCCAGCTGCGAGCATCTATCAGCAAGATAGCAACATGCTCACATTTTATTTTCCTGTTAGTCATATCACCATACTTATTTTAGTTTCCTTCTTTTTTAAAGTTATCTGACAATTCTTGTTTCTGTGGTCTGCTGCAGATAACAGGCGTGTAGAAAGAGTCCGATATTGTTGGGGGCATAGGCTGTGGTCTGCAAATTTGTTCACTTGGGAAATTTCCTAGTAAATCAATGCATCTGTGTGCTGCCTTGAAGGGATGAATGAAATCATTTAAATAAATAGATTTGCAAATAGATTTGTACCATATTTATTTATAAACAAACAAACAGGGCATGCTGGAGGATTGGGAAGGTCAAGGGTTAAGGACTGGGTTAAGGACTGGCCTCCTGCTGCTGCTGCGCCACCGGAGCACAATTTCTGTTCTCATCCTGAAGCAAAGTTCTTAACCCCAGGTACTATTTCTGGGTTAACGAAGTCTGTAACCTGAAGCGTATGTAACCTGAAGCATATGTAACCCGAGGTATTACTGTACAGCTCCCAGGATTCTTTGGGTGAAGACTTGACTGTTTAAAGTCACATGATACTGCTTTGTATGGTGTGGGTTCAGCTTCAGTACAGTGACTTACCACACGAGAGCCAGTGTGGTGTAGTGGTTAAGAGAGGTAGACTCGTAATCTGGGGAACTGGGTTCGCTTCCTCGCTCCTTCACAGGCAGCTGCTGGGTGACCTTGGGCTAGTCACACCTCTTTGAAGTCTCTCAGCCCTACTCACCTCACAGAGTGTTTGTTGTGGGGGAGGAAGGGAAAGGAGAACGTTAGCCGCTTTGAGACTCCTTAAAGGGAGTGAAAGGCAGGATATCAAATCCAAACTCCTCCTCCTCCACACAGTGAAGCAGCACACAGAGACAAAGTTTCCTTGTTTGGGTCCGAGATATACCTGTTACACTTTACGATGCAACGTGATGCCTGAAGCCGTTCTCACAGTGCTGCAGGGCCCACAAATCGTTGCATGAGGAAAGGTATGGTGTGCCATTTGCACTAGAATTACTGTGTATCCTTAGGGAAAGAGAGGGCAGCATTTCCCCTTTTGAAATGGCATTCGTTTTGGTCAGCGTAGCCGTCGGCAGCTGTTTAATCTGTCCCACTGTCTGCCGCTAGCAGCCTCGTCCCAGAGGCACAGCAGGGCAACTGCAATGTTAGCATCTATTTTTAAAACCCAAACCAATTGCATGCTAGTCTTCGGCAGCGGCTTCCCAGGACCACCGGAGGCAGCTAGTTTATCACCTTTGCTGAAAACTGACCAACTCAGGGCTCTAAATCACTTTTTCCTCTAATAGCGTATGAGAAGATAGCGCTCAGATCAGCTACACCGGGTGCTGTAAGTCCGCAGCGCTGCTCTGAGCCTCTGCAGTAAAGGGTTTATCCCTGTAAAAGACCTTAAATGCCATTCTCTACTTCTCCTTTAAGCGATGCAAGAAGCTCGCAGCTGGTTGCCATGGCAACCATAGGCTGCCCAGGCTGTGCAATGTGCTTCCTCTTAAGAACCAGGAGCAATGCATGAAAGATGCTTAAAATATACAAATAAGATTTAATAATAATCTCCTTAACTAGAACACACCCTTCAAGTGCTGAGTCCTAGTTGAGAAATGGCAGTAGGCTACTAACACTACAGCAATCTGAAACTGAACCAGTTTCAGGGAATCATAGAGTTGGAAGGGATCCCGAGGGTCATCTAGTCCAACCTCCTGCAAGGCAGGAATCTCAGCTAAAGGATCCATGACAGGTGGCCATCCAAGCTCTTCTTAAAAACCTCCAAGGAAGGAGAGTCCACAACCTCTCGTGGGAGTCTGTTCCACTGCCAAACAGCTCTTACTGTCAGAAAGTTTTTCTGAATGTTTATTCAGATTCACATTTCTTCTATCTTGAAGCCATTGCCTCGAGTCCTACCCTCCAGAGCAGGAGAAAACAAGCATGCTTCCTCCTCCATGAGACAGCCCTTAAGGTATTTGAAGATGGCTATCATTTCCCCTCTCAGTCTCCTCTTTTCCAGGCTAAACATACCCAGCTCCTTCAAGCGCTCCTCGTAAGGCTTGGTTTCCAGACCCTTGATCATCTTGGTTGCTCTCTTCTGCACACGTTCCGGCTTGTCAACATTCTTCTTAAATTGCGGTGCCCAGAATTGGACACAGTATTCCAAGTGTGGTCTGACCAAGCCAGAATAGGGTGGCACTATTACTTCCCTTGATCTGAACACTATACTTCTGTTGATGCAGCATAGATTAGCATTAGCTTTCTTTGCTGCAGCATCGCACTGTTGACTCATGTTAAGCTTGTGGTCCTGCAAAACTCCTGGGTCCTTTTCACATTTACTGCTACTTCTGGTTTGCTTGGAAGTTTTGGTACAGACCTTGGACTTTCAAAAAAGCCCCTTCACTAACATGCTAGGAGGTTTATGTGTGTGCCTCTATATCTAGACTGAGCCATCTAAGTTGTTGGACATCACGACAACTTACAGCAGCATATTCCAGAGTTTGACAGAGTGCTGTGTGAAAAGACACTTCCTTTTGTCCCGAACCTTCCACCATTCAGTTCCCTTTATATTGTATTTATTATAATTATTTGCAATGGTATCCCATCTTCTCCCTAGAGCACAGTGGTGTTCATAGTTCTCCCCCTTCCTATTTTAGCCCCACAACAACCCTGTGAAGTAGATTAATCCTGAGAGACAGTGAGTGGTCTAAGGTCACCCTGTGAGGGATGACTGGAGATTTGAACCCTGGTTTCCCAGGCCTTCATCTGATACACCACACTGACTTTATTTGATATTCCAAGTTCTAGTATGTCTTGTTGGTATCTTTCAGTGCTAAAACAAAAAGAACATTCCAAATGAGAGAAAAACATACAGAATGAACCTAACTCTGCATTCTCCCTCCCTCCTTATTCTAATGGAGAAGGTAGCCTTGCACAACCTCACAGACTGCAGATATTTCAATACTGTATCTAGCTGATGGCGCTAATTCAATTACAAGCCAGCAGATGATGCTCAAGTCAAAAGCAGGAGCTATTTAACATTGTCCTCTCACCTGATGTGCCTGTAAGCAGCTGAGTCATACAGTCATTATGGCCAAAGACATCATTCACCCACAGTGAGTCAGCCAAAATCCCCTTTTCTTCTTTTTTTTAAAGAAATATTCCCCTAGTGCAACTCGATAAGAGGAGAAGAACCACACGGCAGACAACAAAAGAGGAAGAGATTTGTTGCTGTCAAGAGATTTGTTGCTGTCTGTACTAATCGGCCACCTAGATGAAACCACCCAAAATAAAAGCAGAATGTCGGAGAGAAATTCAGGATCACAAGCTGACATGTCTCTTGGTAGTCTCAAAGCTCCCTGGTTGCACATGGGCTCGAGAAAGCAGCCTGTGGCCAAGAAAGGTTTATGTTAAGAGTGGCTATTTCAGAGCAACCATCTCTGGTTGGCTGGCCTGAAACACTGCAGTGGTTTAGAATGTTGGACTGGGGTCCTGCAAGGTCCACATTTAAACTCAACTATGAAGCTCGTCAAGTGACCTTGAGTCACTATCTCTTGCCCTCCCAGGGGCGTTGTGAAAATAAGAAGAGGAAAAGCTGGGAAATAATTGTTACAGATCAACAAACAACATAAATGTGTGTTGCAGAAAGAACCAATGCTCAAATTATAGGAGGAATAGTGGGGGTGGATGGTTTCCTAGTGAAATCCACAAACCCCAAGCATTGAATTCAGGGCCATTGAGTGCTTGTGTGAAATCACATGAAATTTCAACACTCTGTTCTGCCCCCATCCCGCCCTTTTAGTGACGTCTTTTATGACGTTTCTGGGTTGCTTCAGGGTTTGGCACATGTGCACATATCAGTCATGCCTGAAAGGGAGGTTGCCTGCATACATTGTGAAAAATGATTGTGTGGTGTGGACAGTTAAAATCCTTCTTTCTCCTCAGTTGATAGATGAACAAGAAGGAAAGGCAGGCTGGCCGGCTGGCTGGGCGTCGTAGCTATGCTTCAGAATATTAGATCTGTCATCTAGCCCCATTTGCTCGCCTCCAATTTCAGGTCTTTTCAAGAAACCACCGGGACCCAGCACTAAGCAGATGGGAAATAATCTTTTTCCTATAATCCCACTGCACCATTTTTATATTCCTTTCCAGTTAATTAAGTTTGCTTGATAAGATAGATAAAATTAGAATGGAAAACACCAGCCGGTGGACCAGTGGGTGGGTGTGGGTGGGCGAGAACAGGCCCAGGGAGGTAAAATGGCTGCCCCAAGGTCACAGAATGACGCCAGGATAGAGAACTGGGAACAGGCAGCCCATCTGATTCCCCATCTATGCGCTAATTAATGTCTAATCATCCATCTGTAAACACTGCCAAACACTTTAAGAGATTATATAGCAGGAGGTGCCCTTGGTTGCATTGTGTGAACAAACAGACTTGGGCTCTTCCTTCCTTTTCACAGCAACCTAAATGTCTGCTGGCTAAGGTCTCAAGAACTAGCTTGACTTGTTTATTTGAAACCAGCCAAACATAGCCAAGAGAGGAAATGGTAAACCAACAAGAGGGGTATTTGCATTTATCATCAAACTTATCAAGACTAAGCTTGCCTTAAACCAGGATCAGGAATTTGAGGCCAAGGGGCCAGATATGTCCCTCCAGATCTCCCTAAGTGGCTGTTTTGACTCTCTCCAGGCTACACCCCTCTCCACTCTGGGAGAGTTGCTGCAAACATAACCCCTGATCCAGTCCTTGTGCCAAGTAGAAATGAATTTGCTCTCCACTGCAAGAATGAGTTCCAAAGCTTTATTGCAGAATGGTCTTAAAATAGTTACAAGTAAACATTGCAGAATACAAAGTAACACATAGCTCTTAAACAGAAAGCAATGCGGCCTTCTCGTCTTTAAGTCCTTTATGAAGTTCAATAACTTTCCTCTCTCTGGTCCCAGAGAGAGATCCTATACAAGCAAGTTGCTTATATCCACATTGCTGAGCTTGGACTTGGATGCTGAGTTCTCAGGTTTCATATTCTGCTGACAGAGAGATTGCAGCTCAGGGTTCCGGGATGAGTCATCAATTAAACTGAAGGGAAACTTCCACCTTTGCTTTGCTGCATTTATATATTTACATTAAACTCATATCTTTAACACAGTCTTGGTCTGTGTCTCCTCAAGTGCTCTTGCCTGGCTGGAATGTTGTGTTGTTGTTTTTAACTGGAGCATGCATGAGTGCAAATCCAACCTTTGTAACAAGAATTAGAGTGAAAGTCCAACACGTGTTTTGTCTTATGCCCAAGAATGGCATGCATAAAATACTTGATCGATCACCCATTGTTTACTATTCCAACAAATCTCTCCAGTGATTGCTGTGTGACTGGGGTTCTCCCTTTGTACAAAGGTGCCAGACTGCATAGAAAGTGTTACATATCTTAGCTGCTCTAATCTGACAAGTGAGTTTCTCAGCTAATGCAATTGACCACACACGATTGTGCCAGGTATCAATCAATAGTCCTTGATGCATGCGCCACTGGAATGTGATAATGAATGACAATAATGCCTCTTGCTTGCTTGGATGGGTGGGTGGAAGATGAAGTGATTATAAAGGAAGAAGAAGCAGGGAGTATAGAAGCCTCTGACTTCTGATTGGCTTGAATGTAGTCATATGGAACACCTTCCCCTCTCCTGCCCCTATATACTGTTATTGGGGCTCTCCCAACAGCCAGAGCCAATGGTGTTAGAAGGGAGAAAGCCCTGTTATGACTCATTGTGCAGATTTCTGCTAGTCCTAAGTAAGTAAGAGAGACTACCTGCCCCTGTACAGACACTTAGATCATTTGGGGGTCTTCCAACCATGGGACTACAGAATATCGTAGGGTGGTGACCCGAAAATAGGCATTTTCTGTTGGCATGCAGAGGGTCGGAAGGCCAGCTGGCTAGCCCCAGCTGGGCCGTCTCCTTCCAGTCTTCCCACTTCAGTCTGCTCTGATGTAAATCAGCGACCCGGGCTTCAAAGCCAGGGCACACTATCAGCAGAGCGAACTGCGCACACAGAATAGGCATGAGGCTTGTGGAAGCATACTACAACTACAGATTTATTAATCATAAATCAGGACAAAGAAACACGTTGTCTCTCTCTCTCCTCGTCTCAGACTCAGAACTGTTCTCTGTTCTCAGAACAGGGAAAAGCAAAAGCTATACACAACGGAAGTTCCCAGCAAGCTGTGCTGGAATGTAAACAGACATGTGATGCGTAACAATCCCATGTCTGTTCCTTAAGGTGGAACAGAAATCTCAACATCTTCTGCTGTTGCCCCTGTACTAGAACCAGATGCCTTGAGTTCTGCTCACAAAAAGGAGAGAAGAGGTGATTTGGGGTGATTCCGCCCCCTCCCCCTTTCCCCCTGCAGCCCCTTAGTACTCTTGAAAATTCTCTCCAGAGGTTTGAAGGGCCCTTCAGAACAGTGGCAGTGGTTGGCACAGAATCATAGCAAGCTGCGAGAAGAATGGGTGAAAATCGTCCTTCCACTGTCCTTTTCCATGAGACTCCACTGGATGTAAGCTCCATGCGCAGACGGAAAGAACCCTTCTGGTTACAGAAGGGTGGTGTGCTAGATCCAAGCCATACCTGTGAAGGCACTCATCTCCCCCCCCACACACACACAGGGCAAAGAATCAGAGCAGAAAACATCACCAAGTTCAGCAAGAGCTGGGGTGCTCTTGTGTGCTACTTGTTTCCTCTGCCCACTTGTGGGGGAAAAAGCTGAGAAGTAACACTTTGAGGGACACCCCAACTTTTGCTGAGTTCCTCAAGAGTTGGGATGTCATGGCTTCAGAAGTGGGGTGCAGAAGTAGGCCGCAATTCTCGTTTTGCCTCAGGTGGCGAAACAGGCCGGGCCGCCCTGTCCCTGTGAGAGGGTTAAAAGGAACGAATCTAGTCCACAAGGAATCATTTATGAATGTTTAAAAAATGTTTTTTGGGGAGACCCTACTTTTTTATTCCCTCCTTTGTGAGAATTGTCCATTTATTCCTCCTCTCTGTTTCCTGTTCTCTTAACAGTCACAGAACCAAAGGCGGGACAGTCCTTTTATCCTATTACTGCAAAGTTATCTCGGGAACGTTCGGTGAGGGAGTTCAAATATACCCCTACTGCTGGATCACCCCTCTCCACATGCCTGTTTAGGAAACTGGCCTCAGAAATTCATATTTGAAATAGTTTGATTCTTCTCCAATCCTTGGGGACTTTGCAAGCGAATCAACTCCATCTACAGATTATTGGCAAAACCCTTAAAAGGCTATCTGTTTAGACAGTCACACATCTGCAGTTTTAAAACAACGCAGCAGGAAACACTTGGTTGTGTGAAAATTGGGCCATACATCTCTCTGTCTCTCTTTCTCTCGCCAGTGGTCCGTTTTCAAAATGCAGGCCTACAGAGTCCGACCATGCATATCAATATTCCCCGCTCTGATCTGAGGAAGTGAAGGAGATTTCCCTTTAGGGAATGTTCTGTACACAAAGGCAAAGTTCTGGATGTGAGGAGGCCGAGTCTCTCTTTCCCCCTCCGGCCTTGTTGAAATGCCTGACACGAACAGGCAGGCCTGATTAGAATCTATATATTCTGTCCCTTTAGGAATAGATAAGACAGATAAAGATAGCCATGGAAGAAATTGCTTCCAGGGGCAATTTATGTGCTTATTCCTTATCCACACCCCCTCCCTGTGTAAGAGCATAAAACACTTCGGCTAGGAAAGAGACGAACTGCTGGGTTCTGGAACCACTGGGCATATTGTTCACACGGGGCGATAGTTTTGTTTTTCTTTAAAGTATTGGCATTTGGGAACTTTGCAAACCAAACTCTGTAAAAGTACTTTCAGCAACAACAGAGAAGTCCACACCCTATTAACAGCATCCAACCAGTTCATTCTACAAACTGGAGCCTGGATAGAGAGAGGTAATTAAAAACACGTGCCTGAGGTTCATGAGGTCCAAACCCCTCTTTCTTCTTTCTCAGTGAGTGTATGATCCTTACTGAGGAGGAATGCAGGGGAGGAAAGGTTCCCTAATAGTTAAAGTACTCACTTCAACAAGGAAGTTTGCTGTAAGATTCCTAAGGCGATGTCTTTTACATGTGTGGTGTAAAAAGCAACAAACTTTAAAAGAGATAATGTAACACACCATACCCATTTACCACACAAAACATGGTAAATACCCAGGTACAATACTACAAGTAGGATATAGGGAAAATCATCAATTACGCTGCTTCAAAAGAATGAACTGACTTTGCCTCCTCTTGCCAAGGTTCACGTGCTGCAGCAATACAGTGGTGCCTCGCAAGACGAAATTAATTCGTTCTGCGAATTTTTTCGTTCTACGAGTTTTTTCGTCTTGCGAAGCACCACTGTGTATTGACGGTTTCCCGTAGGAATGCATTGGCGGTTTTAAAAAAAAAGGCGCAAGACGTTTCGTCTTGCGAAGCAAACCCATAGGGAAATCCGTCTTGCGAAGCAACTCAGAAAACGAAAAACTCTTTTGTCTTGCGAGTTTTTCGTCTTCCGAGGCATTCGTCTTGCGAGGTACCACTGTATTAGATTATCTTTTCTGACTGATATTATTTGTGCCACATAAAAACAATAGGATTGTAGCCAGAAGTTCTACTCAGAGTAAACTATTGAAATTAACGTGCCGAAATTAGTTGCAAGTCTATTTATTTCAATGGGTCTAATCTGAGTAGGATTAATGTTGAATTTTGCCCATATCCTCTGGTTAAAATTCATAGTTTATTATCAGAAATCTTTGGTGTTTGTAAGATATCTGTTGATCAAGATGACAAGCTAGGCTTAGAATGAAATATGTAGTACACAGAAAACTGCTGCATATCTAATTTTTCAAACTCTGAAAAGGCTTCCTTACATGAAGGCAATTCTAGCAAGTATCAGATTTTTTTAAAAAAAGTTAAGTGTGTGGCAACTAAATCATGCAGCCCAACGCAGTTTGGTGGTATTGCCTTTATTCACCAACCACAACCAGGGAGGGGAGAGGAATTTGTTTGCTTCACATTATAATTTGAAAATCTACCTAATTCACACTTCTGTGCTCATTTCAGTAGTGCATATACTAAAACTGAAACGAAACAGAGAAGATTCACACTTCCTGCACCAAAATATTGAAGGGCAGCTCAGTTGGTGCTGATAACTCCCAAAGTCACAGGTTTGATCCACAAAAGGGACAGCTGCAAATTCCTGTATTGCAGGGGGTTGATCCTCAGGGTCCCATTCAACTTTATGATTCTATGATTCAATACAGTGGTACGTCAGTTTAAGAACAACCCGGTTTTAAGAGTTTGGTTTACAAACTCCGCAAAACTGGAAATAGTGTTTTGGTTTGAGAACTTTACCTTGGTCTAAGAACGGAATCCGAACGGTGGAGGGGCACCGGTGGTGGGAGGCCTCCTTAGGGAAGGAGTGCCTCAGTATAAGAATGGTTTCAGTTCTGGACTTCCGGAATGGATTAAGTTCGTAAACCAAGGTACCACTGTACATGGATTGAAACACAGCTCTTCCTGCAAAATTCACACGTATCTGAATTTTGCTATGCAGCTTTCTACCCCAACACACCGAGTGCATAGCCTATATTAGGAAACTTGCACTAAAATGCATTAGTAAAAACTGATCTGTTAGCTCCCTTAGAACGTACAAAAATGCACTCTGTTAGAGGAAATGGCTTTTCAAAATGTGTACAGTGGTACCTCGGGTTACATACGCTTCAGGTTACATACGCTTCAGGTTACAGACTCTGCTAACCCAGAAATAGTACCTCGGGTTAAGAACTTTGCTTCAGGATGAGAACAGAAATCGCGCCGCGGTGGCAGCAGGAGGCCCATTAGCTAAAGTGGTGCTTCAGGTTAAGAACAGTTTCAGGTTAAGTACGGACCTCCGGAACGAATTAAGTACTTAACCTGAGGTACCACTGTATTATGCACAGGAAAATGCATATGGCTTTCCATGCAGTCTTTAAAATAAATAAATGAACCACCGATTGATGAGGAAACGAGATGAATGGAAGGTGTGACAGATGAGAGAGGAGAGAAACCAAAAAGGTCGGATTCGCTCATCCCCAACTCCAACTAGCTGCTATAGTCACAGCAAAAGTTCATGTAGTCACAATAGTTATAAACTGTATCCATGAAAGGGTGGGCTTTTTGGCGATGCCACTGGAGTTCTTTTATCTGCTTGCCAGAAAATGTTGCAGGATCTTTTAGAGTTTGCCTTGGCAACCAAAGAGAAAGGTTTAATTCAGTGCTCTCAGTACAGGGCAGGGATCCCACTCAGCTGCGCCTAGCAAAATGTCTGCCTTCTCTTAGAAACAGATATGGCAAATGTTAAGGAATGTTAAGGCTTGAAGAAGTGCCGTATGTTCAGATCCTTCACACTGGGCCTGCTTTGAGTGGATCAGCGTGTTTCTTTGAGGCTGCTTTCACAAATGATGCTTACCATGATTCTACCCCCCCCCCCAGTTATTTCAACTGAAAAGGTAATTTTTAAAAAATAAAATAAAATTAGATTCATTAGATAACTGAGACATTGTTTGTGAAGCGCTTTGAACACTTTAAATCTGCATCATCATAATTACTCAGGAGAGCTACTTCATTAATTATGCCACCAAAAAAGAGGACAAAAAAAAAAGGACACAGAATAAATTTGCATATGTTAATTTATAGGCATAGCTGCAAATGTAGAAATAATTACTATACTTCAAATTGAAAAATAATATGCGTTACCTGGTGTGAAAGACTGCAACAGGTAATCTGTGTACCTGCTCAGTCTGCTCTCCAGGTGTTGGCAGGCAATGCCAGGGACCCTGTTTCGCCTTCTTTATCTTTGAAGCAGACTTGGACTTCAGACAGACAATGCCTTCAAAGAGATTGTCTTCTATAAAGCAGGGTACCAAAATGGCTATTGTTTGTTATTGTCGTTATCATCAGCTTTCTATCCAACACTCTTAGCTGATCAATTCTAGACTGCAAAATGTGTTTATTGTTACCTATGGAAACATCCAAAGTCATTTGAATTTTTCTTTCCAAGATTAATCAATTGTAAGACTTGACTGTGTTTTTTAAAAAAATATATTTCTATTCTATTCTGTTCTGTTCTGTTATATATTACTAGTGTCCGTTTACAGCAGTGGTGAGGAACCTTCAGCCCACAAACATAACCCGGCCCTCCATGTCCCTCAGTTCAGCCCTGCCACTCCTGCCTGGTGGACCCCACCCACCTGCCAATCATCAAACATCAAACACTGTGTTGCTCGTTTCATCTTTTTGTGGTTTTTAAAACTAGTCACCTCACTGTATCTAACGATGGATCAAACAGTGCATCTGCTGTCTTCTACTGCCGGAGTAGGGACTCTTATTTCAGCTCAAGCACTGGATTCAAACTTGGGCATCCTCCAAAGGTCAGTGGAGCAAAAGCGAGTGGGCAAAAGCAACTCTCATCATCCCTGACCATTGGCCATGCTGAGTAAGGCTGACCGGAGCTGTAGTCCAAGACACCTGGAGGGCACCATGTTGGCTTCCCCTGTCCTAGATGATTAGCTTCAATCTCAGTTTTTAAATGCATACTCCTCCTGTATTACATTGCCCCCACTCCTGCATTATCTCCCTATACAGATGGGAGAACCAAAGCTGAAAGAAAACCCAGTACGGGGAGTCTGTGTGAGATCCGAAATGGAAACCCAGGCTTTCCAAAGGCAAATGTTAATTTTGTAGCTATATATACAGCCTAACAAGGTGCATGTTCCTCATTCGGCAGAGACATTGGACTTGGCACTAGTGTGGAAGCAGTTGGAGAAGAGTGTCATGTATTTCCCCACATCTTTCCATGCCAAGATAACGTTGTATAAATATCACTTCTTTCAGCTAGAACTCTGATTATCTGAGCATTTGGTACCCCCCTAGGTTACTTGGATAAAATAGGTTGTATTTGTTGCATTGCTTAAGGTATTTTGGAAAGTGCCAGGGTTTTTTTTGTCAGCACTGAGTGCCTTGGGAGCACCTGAGAGAAACTTAGCTTCTATTTTCTCCCACTTCAGTTGATCACCACCACAACCTGAAACATTCTGGTGACCTTCTGAAGAGGATAAAATAAAGGCTGTTGTCCTGGCAGAGTTCCTCGTTTTCTGTTTTGGTTAAGAAGGAAATAATTTTTATTTATGGCTATTGACTAAACGCTGTGCTTCATTGTTGACTTTCATTATTCACAAAGAACTAAAGCTCAAGATTAGCAATAACTTAGCCTACTCCTACTGTAGCCTGCAAACCTGGAGGCAATTATCCCAATGAGAACCCATCAATTTCCTTAGCAGCCTTCCTCCTCCTCCTCCTCCTCCTCCTCCTCCTTCTCCTCCTTCTTCTTCCAGAAATGTTAGTCACTGTTAGACAGATAAAGTCTTCCAAAGATATTTAACAGGCATACTGCCCTGGGTTTCCTGGCATCTTCTCTTTTGCTTTAGCTCAGCCATTGCCAACTCTGTACAAAGCGATACCCCACTAGCGTAACAGCAACAACCCTGGCGTCTTCATAACAACACAGATCCTCCATTGCCCATCCCAGCCTTTCCCAAGCTGGTGTCCTCCAGATGTTTCAGACTACAACTCCCATCAGCCCCTGCCAGCATGTGCTGGCTGGAGCTGATGGGAATTAGTCCAAAACAGCTGGTTGGCAAAGTCTACTTTAAGATGTTCACTATCAGACTACATGTTGCAAGTGTTTCAGCTTTTTGTTGATTGGGGCATTAAAACTGTTGGCTTCCCCAAACCTCACGCCTTCTTCCCCTTCCCCAGCGATAAGATTGGGCTGAACCTTCCGGAACACATAATTTATTGAGTCATTTCACAGGTCACCTCACATTAAGAGCCGAGGCTGCGATTGTAAATCAGAGGAAACCTCCGCCATAAAAATAAAATGAAGCGAGGCATGTTAGTTTGCTTCTGGCATCGGAAGAGAAAGGAAAAGATTCCATTCCATTCCAAATAGCCTTTGGTTCTTACGGGGTGAAATACCTGTTCTTGGGAAATGCGCCTGTGTCTGTGATAACTCCCTGGAAGGGCAGAAGGGGCGAAGTCAGCAAATCTAGTTTCTTCAGTCACCGCAGCACTAAGAGGATGATGAGGAAAATGTGAGAAGGAGGGTGACCATGATGATCAAGCATCTGGAAACCAAGCCTGATGAGAAATGGTTGAGGGAGTTGGGTATGTTCAGCCTACATAAGAAGAGGAGCGCAGATATGATAGCTGTCTTCAAACACCTAAAGGTTTTGGGTCCATGGACCGCAAGAGCAAGCTTGTTTTCTCCTGCTCCAGAGAGTAGGAATCAAACCAATGGATTCAAGTTACAAGAAAAGGGTGTCCAACTAAACATCAGGAAGAACTTTCTGAGGGTAAGAGCTGTTTGACAGTGGAACAGACTCCCTTGGAAGGTGGTGGTCTCTCCTTAATTGGAGGTGTTTAAGCAGAGGTTGGATGGCCATCTGTCATGGATGCTTTAGTTGAGATTCCTGCACCGCAAGCGGTTGGACTAGATAGCCCTTGGTGACCCTTCCAACTCTACAATTCTGCAATTCGATGAAAGCAATGCAAGGGCTGTCTCATGGAAGATGGAGCAAGCTTGACTTCTGCTGCTCCAAAAGGTAGGACCTCAGCCAATGGATCCAAGTGACAAGTAAGGAGATTCTGACTAAACATCAGGAATAACCTTCTGACAGTAAGTGGAACAGACTCCCTCAGGAAGTGGTAGACTCTCTTTTGTTTGAGGTTTTTAAGCAGAGGTTGGATGGCCAACTGTGATTCTCGCATTTCAGGGGGTTGGTCTAGATGAACCTCGGGTCTCTTCCAGTTCTACAATTTGGTCATTCTGTAAGTATAGGGCAAGCGTGTGCTGCTGCTTAATCAAGGGTTCCAGATTTTTTTTGTGTGAGCCTAGAGCCAACATTAACTTCCCTAAAGAGCAGGTATTCGGGTGTTTAATCCAAGCCAACCATTTCATATGAATAAGATCAGTAGAACGACAGCAGGAAGGGCTGCAGTTCCAAATGGTGTGCAGGATCAGGCCCTCTCTCCTGCAGTCATTTCCCTCTCATCGGGTAGGTTTAATGTCGAAAAGGAAAGAGGCCCAAATAAATCAAGGAAGAAACCAGGGATTTGTTTGGTGGCGGGGAGAAAGGGAGAGAGAAATGAAACACTGGGAGTTGTTCCATTTAAAATAGATTTGAAGAATGTGTTGGGGGCAGGCCAGGGGGGAGAGAAAATCTGTACATAGATCAAATCTTAATTAAAGATCTGGCATCAAATCTGGCAATATATATATATATGGAGACCAAGGAAGAAAAGACGAATAACCCATCCTTTAGCCAAAAATAAGCTGTAGATGATTCAGAATGGCCCACTGCTTTCTGCAAGTCAGGCACTGATAAACGAAGTATCTTGGGGGAAAGTGTTGAAGGCCCATTCAGGAGACGAGATTTCTTAACACTGTGCTTGGCTCTTAAGACTGAATACATGGTGCCAGCAGGAATCAAATTAGCCAGAGACTAATGCATGCAAACAAACCATTTTTCGATAGTCTGTGCCACTAAACTGTGATGTAGTAGCGTGATGGCAAATAGTGTTTGAATCACAGGGAGGAAGTTCTGGAGAAATAAGGAAATCTACAAGCACCATGAGGGGACGCGGGTGGCGCTGTGGGTAAAACCTCAGTGCCTAGGACTTGCCGATGGCATGGTCGGCGGTTCGAATCCCCACGGCGGGGTGAGCTCCCGTCGTTCGGTCCAAGCTCCTGCCCACCTAGCAGTACGAAAGCACCCTAAGTGCAAGTAGATAAATAGGGACCGCTTTATAGTGGGAAGGTAAACGGCGTTTCCGTGTGCTGCTCTGGTGCTGGTTTGCCAGAGCAGCTTCGTCACGCTGGCCACGTGACCCGGAAGTGTCTGCGGACAGCGCTGGCTGCCGGCCTCTAGAGTGAGATGAGCGCATAACCCTAGAGTTTGTCAAGACTGGCCCATATGGGCAGGGGTACCTTTACCTTTACCTTTTTACAAGCACCATCCTTATAACCTTCTAAGACCAGGAGCCGTTTCCATATACAGTGGTACCTCCGGTTACGTACTTAATTCGTTCTGGAGGTCCGTTTTTAACCTGAAACTGTTCCTAACCTGAAGCACCACTTTAGCTAATGTGGCCTCCCGCTGCTGCTGCTGCTGCTGCTGCTGCGCCGCCGCACGATTTCTGTTCTCATCCTGAAGCAAAGTTCTTAACCCAAGGTACTATTTCTGGGTTAGCGGAGTCTGTATCCTGAAGCGTATGTAACCCGAGGTACCACTGCATGCCATTGACCAACAGAATCAGTCAGTGGGTCCATACAAGCATTCTTGTATTACAGGTTCTTAATTCTATTATAAATATCACCATCATTGATTTATCATCACCTTCTAAACCATTGTCTCAAGGTGATTTACACATAATGTAATTAAAAGCAGTTTAAAAATTTTAAAGGACCCATTTATCCAGTTGGGAAAGCCCATGGGCACAAAACACGTCTTCAATTGTTTCTGAAAAGTGCTAATCATGGGCTCCTGTGATATATCAACAGGAATGCTCTTCCACAGAGCAGGGGCAGCCACACTGAAAGTCCTGCTTGGAGTTACTATGCAGCAAGCTATTTGGAACTTGCAGGAGAAAATCTCTTCCCCAGGCCACAGTGGGAGTATCTGGGATAATGCAGTATCTCAAGTAACCTGGTCTTGAGCCGTATGCCAAATGCCAGGAACACAATTCTGGGACTTTGCATCTCCTGATGCTCTTAACAGCTCATGTAGGACTCCACTGAAGGAACAATACTGGAGAGGGAGGCAGGTGAGGACACACAACTACTTTGGGGGAGGCTGGCCCCCTCAAATATTTTACTAGGGGGCTGAAGGGAGCTCAGCTCCTAGGAGTTGGCTCCTATGGTGTGTCAGGCAAAAGATCTGCCTTCTTTCTCGGCCGCCATCTTCTCAGGTGGCTGTCTGTCCTTTAACATGAGTGGTTCAACTAGAGACTCCCGTGCTCTTCCGTGAAATGTGTGTTGCTAAGGGCTGATTTTACACATCACAGAGGTGCTGCCTCTGGCAGGCCTGCCCTTAAGAACCTGAAGGGAAAGCAGAGGCTGGTCAGCAGCTGGCAGCCACACAAGCAGAGGGCAACACATAGTGGCTCCACACAGCCTCCACCCACCTCCCAGAAGCTAGGCTTAACCAGTGCTCCCCCCCTTAAAAAGATGTTTAGGGGTACTCTCATTTTCCGACTCATACTGAAATACTGCCCCTCAATGAGGCCAAATTTAGATTCACAAAGCTGAGAATTGCAGCTTGTCCACTATACTCCAGATTATGGAATTTCCAGAGCTTCATGTTTGCAGACATTGTTGTTGTTTAGTTGTTTAGTCGTGTCCGACTCTTCGTGGCCCCATGGACCAGAGCACGCCAGGCACTCCTGTCTTCCACTGTCTCCCGCAGTTTGGTCAAACTCATGTTGGTAGCTTTGAGAACACATGCAGACATTAACTATTTACAAATACAGGACAGCATTTATGCTCATTCGTTCTGCCTTCTGACTCGTTAACTAGCTGGTTTAATAAGATTCCGCCTTTGTCACTGTGGAATTGGGAACATAGATTCTGTGGGCCACGTTTTTTAATCTTGTAATTGGTATAAGAAGCCCGGAGAAAGGCTGATGGTTCTTTTATTAAGAATTCTCCCTGGAAGACCCACTGAATTCTGGTATCTGTTTAAGTGATGATTCTTATTACGTTACTGAACAGGTACCTAATTTTTTTCCCTACCCCCAGTACAAATTAGGAAGCAGATGGTAAAGTAAATTTTCCTCTGGCTCCCTTGTGAATCTTATTTCCGTATTATGTTAATTATCCTGTGTGCCTCAGTTTTTATTGGTCTGTGACATCTATCATCTGTCTATCTATCCATTCATCCCAGCAGGGAAACTGGATTGGAAGAATTCCATACACATCCCTGCTGATAAAACTCTATGCAGCATGAGTTCCTTTTTTTGTGGGGTGGAGCAAGAAGACAATATTACTATTTACCAGCAAAGCGAACAGGGGTGGTCATGACTGAAGAAAATATATTTTTATTCTCTCTTTTAATTTCTCTGCAGAGCAGCTGCTCGTATGGACACATCAACTGCCTGCTAATGAGAGATCTGTAGCTGAAGCCAACATTTATGTCATTCAAGATTACTACTATAAGCCGCCAACTAGAAAGATAGAATTGTATAATATTTTCTGCAGAGAAGACTTGTTGTGGAATCCTAGCTGAATGATAATGCTGGACTATAGCTCTGAACAGTCCTATAATATACGGCCTCACTGTTTCTAAAAGAAAGATGTTGAACTTTTTTAACTTTGGAAGAGTACTTTTCTAATTAAACTGTGAAGCACAACCTATCTATAATACACACAACAACTCACATACTCGTGGAGGCCTCCAACACTTACATACACGAGCATGTACATTCTCTCTCAGTCACATGCACACATGTGTGCTTACATATACAGAGGCACGCAGGTGTCGCTGCGGTCTAAACCACTGAGCCTCTTGGGCTTGCTGATGGGAAGGTTGGCAGTTTGAATCCCCGTGAGGGAGTGAGCTCCCATTGCTCTGTCCCAGCTCCTGCCAACCTAGTAGTTTGAAAGCATGCCAGTGCAAGTAGATAAATAGGTACCACTGTGGCAGGAAGGTAAATGGCGTTTCCGTGCACTCTGGTTTCTGTCACGGTGTTCCATTGCACCAGAAGCTGTTTAATCCTGCTGGCCACATGACCTGGAAAGCTGTCTGTGGACAAATGCCAGCTCCCTCAGCCTGAAAAGCGAGATGAGCGTCACAAACCCATAGTCGCTTTTACATACACATCTTAAGAATTGCCTTGGATAGTGGTAACACACAGTTTGGTTCAAGTGTACCTATTGTACCGGTCTAAAACTGTAGAGAGATAATACTCCAACCAAGGTGCTAGGCATAAATAGTTGGGCTTCCACTTCCCCGCCAGGTGCAAATTTTGTTCCTTTTCCTGGCTGCAAGAACAGTATATATTTAACAACAAAGCTATTCCTGCCGTTGGAGTGCATTACACGCTTCATGCATGTAAGGGGAAGGCTTTACCAGTTGAATGACTACCTGTGCCACAGAGCTAAGAGCAACAAAAGAGACAGCAATTGTCCCTAAGCCCCTTTCACGTGCAAATCACAAAGCTCCCCCTGGTGACCCATTTACTGAGCATTAATCCTGATTTGCTTCCACAAAGCTGATTCAGAGTTAAAGCTATAGCTGTGTACACATTACCGCCCTGAAACGCAGCTAGGCTGTCGTTTTTCCCAACTTGGGTTGAAGCTGGTTTGCGGAGAAATACATCATAATGCAGTTGCAGTTAGGATCCGTCTGTCTCAGGCAGTGGCGTAGCGTGGGGGGTGGAGGGGCCGGCCGCACCGGGCGGAACATCTGGGGGGGGGGCACGCTTGCACTCGCAGCTCTCTGCCCCTACCTGGCTCACTCATTCTCTCTCACTGCAGTGCTGGCTGTGCGAATCCGATCCGAGCCGCCGGGTCGCCGCCCACTGTGGAGGGGAGGGTGCCAGGCATGCGGTGCGGAGAGAGAGCGAGGGACTATCTGAGGGAGGGACAGTGCAGCGGGGGGGGGGGCGCAAATTACTTGCCTTGCCCCGGGTTAGGGGGCGCAAATTACTTGCCTTGCCCCGGGTGCTGACAACCCACGCTACGCCACTGGTCTCAGGAGACCATGGAGGAGTGCACCTTTGGGGGTGAAGTCAAACTGTTAGAAGCTTGCAGTGCCTGCAGTAGCTGCAGAGACCAATGTGGGAGAGACATGTTTTGTTGCAGGTGGGCAGATGAAGGCGTCTGGTTGCACTTCTGCAGATGGACCGTGGCGATCCTTCTCTCTGGGCTCCTCCCGGCAGTCATTCCTCCTCTGGTCACTGTGGATACATGACCTGTCTGTCTCCAGGCACTGCTGTTGCCTGCAAAATATTCCCACATGGTGGGGTTGATGTTGCTGCCAAGAAACAACAGGATAGATGCTGGAGTTGTAGGGAAGCAGAAAGCTGGAATATTAAAGCAGTGTTGCTTCTATCTTAAATAATTTTTGCAGCTCACTTAACCTAATATTAACTCTGTATAATTAGAAATGTTTGCCATTGGTTGCAGCTGCAAAGGCCATGAGGAATGGAGTCGGCATATAGGTAAATCATTTCCATAGAGCAAGTTGCCATAACTTATATTTCTCTCTGCAAAATCTGTTTTAGAATATCTAACTTTAACTCTGCTGCAAGATGTATCACTTAGCAACAGGTATTGGCTCAGCAATGGCAAACTCCTGTTAGTGCAATATTTCTTCCAGCTAGTATTTTAGTCTTGGAAAAGAATACAGCATTTTTACTGTGTTTTGTGCCTGCTCTCTGGAGAAGGGTGAAGAAGGTTCACATATATATCACAGCGTGTGTGTTTGTTTGGAACATAACTCAGAATAGCGACAGATTACAAAGTGAGGGAGATGGTTTTGGATAACATTCCTGCCTCGGTACGCTTTGCTATCCATCTATGCTTGTGCCATATGCAAATATAGCAGTACAGTTTGCAATCTCTTAGGACCCATGTTCACTGTCCGTGTAAGAAAACAATTGTACTGATCTCCCATTAGGCCAGGTGTGAATTTGACTCAGCATAAACTCAAGTGATAATTTGTATTTTTAAATATGCAGATATTCCAGGGTGAATAACTATAATCTGCACGCAGGGTTTACCAGAAGCCCATGGTTCTTAATCCCAGCTAAGTATCATGGGCTGCAGTTATTCGGAGGTGATGAAAATATATTCTGCTTAGACACAAAGACACTCTTTTCTTTATTACAACCTCAAAAATCCTAGATCTAAACATTAGCACAAAACTATGTTCCAGACATCCAGACATATTGAGCATCTATCCTGATCTATTTGCACAAAGGTTATACTCTGTGGGCTGTTTATTGGGCATTTATTCTGACTTGTTTGCACATGTGTCACCATTCCAAATTCACCTTAATTGCGCAACCTAAATTTGCTGGCATACAATCATACCTGCAAAACAGTGACAACCTGGAAATGGCCCAGGAAGTCACATCCAAGATCTTAGCTTCAGCAAGTCCTGGCTCCAGGGATGAAAATTTGCATCCTATTATGTGACTGAGCCACAAACCACTCAGATGTGCATGGCTGGGCAGGCTGTCTCCTAATGGGATACCCATGGGCAAATCAGAGGTTAACCAACATCCCTTTCTAGTATAGGAGTGGTGGACATGTTAAGAGGCAGCAGTCAGAGAGGTACAATACCTAGATGTTAAGCACCAGTTATTTGGTGAAGGCCAAGCCAGATGTGATGTAAACACACAGCTGTCCACAGAAAATGGCCACCTCATGTCTAGTCCTCCATAATGACTAACAGAACTTACATGTAATAAGTCAAGCCGATACTGTTCTCTGTTTCCTTGCAGCCATTGGCAGCCAATGGAAAAGACTGAAAATTGTGACGTCAGCACACAAAGTAAATTGGACTAAATGTTTCTTCTTCTTATAACATTGAGTCCAGTTTACTGCTGCCATGGCTGTGAACCAATGCGTATAAAGTGAATCTTATTTTTAAACCAATTTTACAAGTTGTTGCCTGATTCTTTGTTAAGCAGGGGAAGAAGGGAGAAGCCAGACTGTTTCATAGCTGGACTTGCTGAAAACAAGGTTTTATAGCCTAATTCCTATGCTTTAATTTTTGCTGCCAAGGATGGGATATTAAAACTCTGTTCAACCCGCACATGTGGGTGCCTGGAGGTAAAAATTGCAAATAATATATCCTCTCCTACCTGTTAAAACCCATCCCACAGACTTGGTGCTCACAAAAGTCCAATATGGCACTCTGGATTGTTCAGCTAAAGTCGCCAAACACTGCCATCATGGGTTGCAGACAACATGCAACATGGGTCTCCAGACATTTTTGCCATTTCCGCCCAGACACTGCTTCTGACTGCTATGTATTCCTGCTGTGTCCAGGAAATTCTGGATGTATGGCAACCCTAACTGCCAAACAATGTGCCCCTCACTTGTAAATGTCTGCCACCACCTCTCATTTTAGTGTTTTGCAAAGACTTATGTCAGACTTGCCTGTCCTGCTTTCGGGGGGAGGGCGGCATCTCTTGAACCAACATCTCCATCCTGAAAACAATGGACTTCCTTTATCCCTTCCTTTCAGAAGCTTGCTTTGAAACACCGCCATCCTGCATCCTAGTCCCGAGCAGTTATCCCACTGCTGTGAGTCAGTATGGTTCCCCATCCCACTGAATGCGATACAAAAAAATTAGGAAGACTAGCTAGTGATACAAATTACAATTTCTTTACACCGATCAGATATGTTAAGCTTTACTGCCAGGAAAAAGCACAGCATGCTTAATTAAGGTAGGCACACTGCAAGGAAGCTAATCTCTGCTGCTTTATTAGATAATTCAGCAAAAGACAGATTGGGAATTATTCCCTTTTGTTGTTGTCACTTGTGGTAGGTGGGAAACAAGTGCCTCCATGCAAAGTCAACTTAATGAAGGGCTGGGAGGAGATAAAAGCAAACTGAAGATATACTTACATGCATCACTGCATACTTTCACACCCCAAACTCCATAGACCCAGCAACCATATTTACAGAAGGGTTGCTTCTCCTAAAACCTCCTAATTAAAGCTGTAAATCTGCTGAATTCACCTGGACAAGGAGGGAAATGTGGAGGGGAGGGGGTAGCCATGGGAGACAGATGATCAAATGGTCTCCAAGCACCACCCCTTTCCCCAGAAATCTTATTTACTTGTATTTGGCTGCCTTTGTTATTCCAGCAGTGTCCAGGTTTGCAAGAGATGGGGAATAAAACCAGCCCTAGGCTATGGCTGGCCTCAGTTTGTCTTTTTCTTCTTTAATAAGATGTTTCAGAACCTAATGGGAAACCAGCCATGCTCTGCAATTTACAGTAAATCACAGAGGCTGGGTTTTTTAAAAAATACAAAAATGTGGGTAAATTTAGGTGTGAGGTTTTAGTACCTGGCTTAAATGGGCCTAGCCAAAACCTGATTCTGGGTCAGGTTCTCCCTCAAACCTTGACTGTGAAAGATAATTCAGGGTTTAACTAGTTATCAAACAACTGGCACACACTGATAAATAAGTACAGGGCACAACTGAGTGTTTCAGTTTCTCGGAGCAACCATCGGGACATAGTAGGGTTGCCATATTTGAAGAAGTAATAATCAGTTGCTGAGCTTTGGGGGGGGGGATTTGATATACAGTGGTACCTCAGGTTACATACGCTTCAGGTTACATACGCTTCAGGTTACAGACTCCGCTAACCCAGAAATATTACCTCGGGTTAAGAACTTTGCTTCAGGATGAGAACAGAAATTGTGCTCTGGCAGCACGGCGGCAGCAGGAGGCCCCATTAGCTAAAGTGGTGCTTCAGGTTAAGAACAGTTTCAGGTTAAGAATGGACCTCCAGAACGAATTAAGTACCTAACCCAAGGTACCACTGTACTCAAACACACACTTCCTGGTTTGGTTGGCAAAAACCTGGACATTTTGCAGATTTTTTGAAATTCCGTTTGAATCCCGGACATGTCTGGGAAATTCTGGACTTATGGCAACCCTACATAATATGAGTCTATGTTGTCTAGTGGATTCTGTGCTCATGCCAGGCTTGGACCCAGGAACATGGAATGCACAATGACTATCTGGTCTATATTTTATTGCATGGGCTCAGTAGGTTTTAATGCAGAAAACCCAATTGGTGTTTGTTCTGATTCAGTGGTAAGCAGCAGGTTTTCCTGGGGAAGCAGCGGGGGGGGGGGGGAGAGAAAAACCTCTCAGACCTTTGCTTAGAAATCATGGGACAAGCAGTAGAATGGATGAACCTCAAGACTGCGTGATTAAAACCTGCTCTGTTTTAGCCCTAATTAATCTCAAGGCAAAAATCTAGAAAGGACCTCCTCCTCCTTCTGTTTCATTTTACAACATAATACCGCCAAAGAAGGCTTCCGACATCACTTTTTGAAAATGTAACAACAATTTTTTAAAATCCCCAACAAACGCAGCGTATTAAAGCAACAATAAAGCCACCCAAAGCCATTAAACTAGCAAAAGCCCTTGTTCATTACTTCTTGGGAGCAAGTCCAACTAAGTGCATTGGACAAAAGTCTGGATGCCGACCAAGGAGGAACCAAGGAGGAGCGGTTTCACACTTTAGCCTCCAGGTGACTTGTCCTGGATTTAACCACCCATTTATAAGCTTTCAGGTCTCCCATCAGCGATGTCACAGATGATCTTACTTCATACACTTCTCCTCCCAAAGAGCAGTGGACCTACATTTTCCCGGCAACAGTGCACTGTTGGTTCGAGTGCTGAGAAAATGCAATATCCTGAAACTGAAGTACTCCCTTGAGGGAAGACGACTGCGCATTTGTTGCTATAAACTGATTGCCTGGAAAGGCTCTCCATTTCTCATCTGACAGATGGAGACATTAAGGATATCCTGTACGGTTCCCATGATGTCACAAAACCCCAGGGGATGGCAAGTTGGGCTGAGTCTATGTCAGGCTGTGACGCCTGCCAGGAGAAGTTTGTATGTCAGCTCTAATAAATAATAATGATGATGATAATAATGATGATGATGATGATAATAATAATAATAATAATAATAATAATAATAATAAATATTATTTATACCCCGCCCATCTGTGAGCACTCTGGGTGGCTCACAACAGATTATTAAAAACACGATAAAACATCAAACATTAAAAGCATCCCTAAACAGGGCTGACTTCAGATGTCTTCTAAAAGTCAGATAGTTGTTTATTGCCTTGACATCTGATGGGAGGACATTCCATAGGGCAGGCGCCACTACGGAGAAGGCCCTCTGCCTGGCTCCCTGTAACCTCACATCTCGCAGTGAGGGAACCGCCAGAAGGCCCTCGGAGCTGGACCTCAGTGTTCGGGCTGAATTATGGGGGTGGGGATGCTCCTTAGGTATATTGGGCCAAGGCCGTTAAGGGCTTTAAAGGTCAGCACCAACACTTTGAATTGTGCTCAGCAGGGAACGTCAGGGGTGGGGGTAAACTACAGGAGAGGACAGTGCTCTTGTCCTCAAATCCTGATTGCTGGTATCCCATAGGCATTTGGTTGGCCACTGTGCAAGCAGGGTGCTGGACCAGATGGGCCCTTGGCCTGATCCAGAAGGGTCTTCTTACATTCTTATATCATGGGTTCATGGGATTCGGGTGACACTGTGGTCTAAACCACTGAGCTTCTTGGGCCTGCCGATCAGAAGGTCGTCAGTTCGAATCCCTGCAACGGGGTGAATTCCTATTGTCCGTCCCAGCTCCTGCCAACCTAGAAGCTCGAAAGCATGCCAGTGCAAGTAGATAAATAGGTACCGCTGTGGTGGGAAGGTAAACAGCATTTCCATGCTCTCTGGTTTCCGTCATAGTGTCCCATTGCGCCAGAAGCGGTTTAGTCATGCTGGCCACATGACCCGGAAAGCTGTCTGTGGACAAACGCCAGCTCCCTCGGCCTGAAGCGAGATGAGTGCCGCAACCCCATAGTCGCCTTTGACTGGACTTAACCATCCAGGTGTCCTTTACCTTTTTACCTTTAGAACTCTCTGACCTCTATTTGGCATGTCTGTCCTATGCTACTGTATAATTGCTCTGCCCTCATAGCCTGCCCCACAATTATTGGCCCACTAGCAAATACAGCCCCTTGGCTGAAAAAGGTTCCCCAACACCCCTGTCTTAAAAGCACATCACTTCTTTTGGGGGAAAGTTAGTGATCTTGGCACTGTTTTCCCCTCTGGTGTACAGCATCTGCAACTGCAGAGCCCTAATTGTATTGCGGAGCACCCTGCATGCCAACAGCCGGTGGGAGAGAATAATCAGCAAAGGTTGTTCTTAGCAACGGTGCTGGCATTAGGAATTATTTTAGGTGTTTTCTTATTTTTATTTATGCAAAGATTGCTGGGTGGGGCTGATTGTATAGAATTGCTGGCTTCAACGCTTTATTGCAAGCATACAAAAACAGAGGGTGGGTGTGGGACATGGAATCCATGCTTCCCTAATTTCCAGCTTTCAAAATTATATTCCACGGAGTCTATAGACCATTGCAGACCCATTGATAGTAACACTGGGTGGGTGGGTGGGGGGACTTCTTAATAACAAAGCCATTTGTTTGATGGCACTCAGTCCTGCAGCTATTTCTTAAAGTGCAGTTACGCTATAGCCAGCTCCTCTGGGAGCAATTTATTAGGGCTATAAATACGCAGAAGGAAAATGGCTCTTTTATTTACTTTTCCGATAGTGTGCGTGAGCTTTGCCATGCTAGAATTTGTAAGCTGATTTATGACCCCCCAAAAATATGAAAGCAGTAAAAGTAGAACCCCTTTTTTTATTCCTCTACCTGTTTCTGTCTCCCCTGCTTTCCAAGTTGCTCATTCAGATAGGCTTCGACACAAAAGAAGTCTGGAAAAACAAGTCAAATATTTAGGCTGCAGTCGAGAACTTTCATTACAGGGTCACCCGCCGTAAGTACACAAGTACATGAGTTGGTAGAAAACAGGGCTGTGCCCACAACCTGAAGACTACACATTCTGCAAAACTGCAGGTGAGGAATCCATCCATGGACAGTTGCATGAGCATAATGCAACTGAGGACGCCACTCACCTAGGCAGCGCTAGACCCAGGTTTAAAGGGCTCCAACTGATCATCCTTGGTCCCCCCTCAGTTTACTTGTGGCGCTGTGGTCTAAACCACTGAGCCTCTTGGGCTTGCCGATCGGAAGGTTGGCAGTTTGAATCCCCGTGACGGGGTGAGTTCCCGTTGCTCTGTCCCAGCTCCTGCCAACCTAGCAGTTCTAAAGCACGCCAGCGCAAGTAGATAAATAGGTACTGCTGCGGCAGGAAGGTAAATGGCGTTTCTGTGCGCTCTGGCTTCCATCATGGTGTTCCGTTGCACCAGAAGCAGTTTAGTCATGCTGGCCACATGACCTGGAAAGCTGTCTCAGGACAAATGCCAGCTCCCTTGGCCTGAAAGAGAGATGAGTGCCGCAACCCCATAGTCACCTTTGACTGGACTTAACCGTCTGGGGTCCTTTACCTTACCTTGTACATTTTACTTGTGGGCATGTTGCATTTTGGGGCGGAAGCCCCACAAAAAGGGTGTCTTTGCGGGCTGCAATCTCACACAGGTTACATGACTTGTTCGGGAGCCCCAGAAGGCAGCGTCCCGGTTTCTTTCTCCTCAAGGTGTTGGAGGTTATGGGATTGTCTCTGATGACCTTGCTCTTGTGGTGTTTGCCCTTGTTCCCCCATGTGGCCTCCCCTTTTCTCCCTTTCAAAAACTATAACTAGCAATGAGCAGCACTTCGGGGTTGCGGCAACCATCCTCCTTGCCAATCCAAGTCAGCCTTCCCCAACCTGGTGCCGTCCAGAGATTTGGGCTACATGTTCCATCATCCTGACCTTGGCCAATGTGGCTAGGGCTGATGGAAGTAGGAATCCAACAATAGGCATAGGGCACCAGGTTGATGAATTCTGGTCTAAGGGATTTAAATAACTGAATTGGGGCAGTGGTGTTTGCTGTGGGTACATTTAATACAGCAGAATATGGGACTACAGAGCCCTGCTGTGCTGCAAGGTGTGGGGGGGGGGCATCCTTTCCAAAGGAACTTGAGCTTCTGCCATATTTTTTTTTTCATCTCAGCAGGAAAGGAGAAGGTAGTAAATACTTCAATGCAGCCTGTCAGTGCCAGCTCCAAGTCAACTTCATCTCTTGTTCCATAAAGCTGGAAGATAAATGTGTTACTGAACTGTATTAATAACTCTGTTGACACCGACAGAGACACAGAGCACAATAGACTTTCACCTGTATCAGTGTTCATAAATAGCAACAGCAAGAAAAAAGCCTTTGGAGCTGTTGGGGCAGCGGGGGGTTGGGAAGTAAGATCCTTTGCCCTGACGAAAGCACCCCAAAGCGCTCATCCATTTCTGACCAGGACCTTCTCCACCCCCAAGTGCTCATCCATTTCTGACCATGGCTCCAACTCAAAGCATGTTTATCCGCTAGAATACAGCAATGAGCATCACTTATTTATTATTATAAATTATTATTATAATTTATTAGCTGCTTGCCACCCAAAGGGTCTTCAAACGGCTTGTGTTGGAACACAATAGGCATAAATACATTATACCATAGAAAAGGGGGCAGGCATATAACACAATAATATTCCATACTGGAAGATCTCCTCCTCCCATAACAGTGACAGAAAACATTGGCAGCACACTAACAATCATCAAACAATACTTTCACAAACTAGCAGATAAAAAACAAAAATTCAGCACGGACACCCCATCCCCTAGGCTCAACATCATTCAGGGTTTTTCTTTCTTTCTTCCATCTCCTCACCCAGAAGTCTGGCGTCAAGGCCAGCTGCTGTTCTCCACAGATGGTCCAACATCTCCTGTGTTTTCAGGGAGAGCAGCAGCAGAAACAGAGCAGGGAGATGGAAGCTGTTCCTCCTCTCCAGCTGCTGTTGGGGGTCTAATGGAGCATATTTCTGAGTAAACGTGCATAAAGGTAAAGGTACCCCTGACCGTTAGGTCCAGTCGCGGACAACTCTGGGGTTGCGCGCTCATCTTGCTCTATAGGCCGAGGGAGCCGGTGTTTGTCCACAGACAGTTTTTCCAGGTCATGTGGCCAGCATGACTAAGCCGCTTCTGACGAACCAGAGCAGCACACGGAAATGCTGTTGACTTTCCCGCCAGAGTGGTACCTATTTATCTACTTGCATTTTTACATGCTATCGAACTGCTAGTTGGGCAGGAGCTGGGATCAAACAACGGGAGCTCACTCCATCGCAGGGATTTGAACCGCCGACCTTCTGATCGGCAAGCCCTAGGCTCTGTGGCATAGACCACAGTGCCACCTGCGTCCCACAGCGCCACCCGCATGGCTCTGTGCATAGGACTGTGCTATTTGTCCTGTAACAAAATGTTGCAGTATGGGGAGCTGCTGCTCAGAGCCCCAGAAGCTCAGTTCCAACCTGCTCCTCACACCCACCGGTACCCCCTAAAAAACCAAAAACCTGTCAGCGTTCTCTGACTGCTGAGTATGCTCAGTCCTTGCTGAGTTGTTTTAGGGGCTTTCTTTTTCTGGTGATTTCCTTATACTTCTGCAAACCTTAAAATTCCCCCAAGCTTGTTGATACCTACTTAATTGGGTGTGGGAGGCGTCACTTTCAGCTACATAAGCCTTGGCACAAAGCGCCTGAACATCAGAAACAGAATGAATTATGGGCATTTACAGAAATGCCCTTTGTTTTAACATGCCAAACAATGTTTAGGTGTTTAGAACATTTTTTCTAACTGAACTTAGATCCAACCTGATGCATGGTTTTTATTTTGGGACTTGAAGACTGGTAAAGGAACTTGCTGCTTCAAACTCAGAATGGTGCAGCATTGTGACAAATATATCCCACCCAGAGTTGACAGCCGAGTGAAAAAGAAAATGAAACAGCGTTCCCGGTAATAGAAGGGTGCAGTCCAGAAGCATTAAAATCAATGAGATTTTTGCCCTTGGGGCATCACATGTAAGAATAACACAATATGTCATATTAAAAATATTTTTTTAAGGAAGTGGGGAAAGATGGAGAAAATAAACACATACTGAGGGAGGCCAGCAGTGCTTCTTCTAAAAAGAGTTGTAGATGTTTTCAGAAGATTTTTTTATTTTTATTTTTTGTGTGAAGGGAGTTTTGTTTTCCAAAACGAAACAAAAAAGCAAAATAGGCAATAACTATTGTTTCTTGTATGAACAGCATCAGAAAACCCAAAATCAGGAAGGAGCGCTGTGCTTCTTTCTGTTTTTCCTGTAACATTGCAAAAGAAATATTGACAGCTGACGAGAGGCAGGAGGGAACTTTTCACTTGTGCAAGTTAATTATTTGACAGTTGCAACATCAAATTGATGACCTGCGTGCATGAAACGCATTTGTGCAGCAACACAGATCAAAATGCTATGAATAGAACTTTTGCATAATTGTATGTCACCTCAGATGCGATGCTCATCAGCGGAAGCACGCCAGCCATGCAAACCACAAGGCATTAACAGCACAATCCCATGAGTTTCTGTTCAGAAGCAAGTTTAATAATAATAATAATAATAATAATAATAAATTTATTTATACCCCGCCCTTCCCGGTTCAAAAACTGGGCTCAGGCTGTAAAAGCAGCATAAAATACAGTATAAAAACATGAATAACAATAAAATTCGAAGTTCAAAAATCAATTTGGGGGAAATCCATCTAATAAGCATTAGATAGTCACCAGGGCTAGCTGGCTGAATTAGTCCTACTTGGGCCAGCGAGGAGGCCAGGGGAGAATTAGCTGTGGGGTCTCAGAGCGGGCAATCTTCATAAAAGGGGAGGGGGAGGGAAGAGAAGGGAAATAAAAGATCAGGCTGAATTCAAATTAAAGGCCAGGTGGAAGGAGGTTAAATCCTGAAGGGCCCTAGTCTTATGGGGCAGAGCATTCCACCAGGTTGGAGCCATCACTGAAAAGGCCCTGGCCCTGAGTTCAATGGACCTTAATCCCAGGTTGGAGACTAACAGCCCAAGTGATGACATTTCAAATTGCCGTTTCAATCAGTCCAGAGACATATAACTAGCAAGCTCTGCACTGACACCTGCAACAGCAGAACCTGGGTGCCTGCAGCTGCAGGTGTGATGGCAAGGTATTCCAATTACAGACAGCGGTTATCCACTAGGCCAATATTTCAGGGGTGAGTCATGATTACAGCAAGCACTGATATTGTTCAGGAGTTTACAACCCAATGAGTACTATGTTGTGTTCAGGATGCCACTCTAGAAGTAGCCTGTGTAAAGGGTGAATGTAATACAACCACCATTGCCTGGACCAGCAAGCAGTGGTTCTGCTCCAGTCTGAAGAAGCTGCAGGTGAATGGGAAGCAGGACATGGAATGCAATAAATCCAGCCTTGTGGCTGTCAGAGCATGAGACACATAGAGCTAAAATCTCATATTTCATATAAGAATATGATAATGTTCCTTTACTGAGCCTCTAAATTCTCCCTCAGCCTCATGGGCAGAGGCTCAAGAGAACACAGAGCATTCTCATGTCAGCTATCAGGTCCTACCAGTTGAATACAAAATACCTCCTTTCGTCACTGTTGCCCCCAAAGCTTCTGCTACTTAAGTCTCTTTTGGCTCCAAACCAGGGCCAGCCCTATAACGAGCCACGATGAGCCATGTGGTTCAGGTGGCAAATTGGAAAGGGTAGCAGATGGCCTCCAACTGCCACCTATCGGCTGCTTGCTCCTGCCATCACAGGACACTGTCCCCACAGCCACCAACAGCTCACCCTCCTGCCAGCTACAGGTAGCAGGTTTCAGTCAAGATTGCAGGCCCAGGCTTCTCTCTGAGGAAGGAGTCCTTCCTTCAAGTGAGATTAGTGGCAGGTGCCAGTCGAGAGTGCAGGCCCAGACCTCTCTCTGAGGAGAAGTCCTTCCTTCAAGCAGGGGTGCCAACTTGCCCCCCACATTGGGGATGTGTGCATCACTTGACACATCATGAGATGTCATGTGACATGTCCCACCCAGTGCACAAGCGTCGCACACTAGGCCGGGCTGGGCATCCTTTCCCCACCTCTGCGATGCCAGTGCTTGCACGCCGGGTGGGAAATGGAGAGCACGGAGATGGGCTTCATGTTCGGCCTCCTTCTCCCCGTGGCATGCACCTGAGTCATGGCAACAGGTACATGCCCAGCAAAGTATTTGGTAGGGGCGGCAGAGGACACAACAGCTGGTAGTACACATCAAAACAAGCTACGTGGAATTAGTTGCAAAGAGATTCTGCATAGCGTTGCAGGTCTGAAGTTTCGTCAAGGTGATCTCAAGATGCTATAAATACTGGGAGCAGAGGCCATGAATTTTAAATACCCCTCCTTGCAGACGGCTTGCCTGCCAACTGCCAAGAGGGACTTGAAATTACAGCCTCGGGCCTGAAATAAGATGCTATCCTAGCGTGTTGCCATTCTCATGCTAATCTTTGTCACAAGGAGAGATAAAATATGCCATGTTCCAGTCTTGCTATTAAAATAAAAAGGAATTCAGTTTTTTTGTGTTCCATCTTCAGTCTTCATCCCCGCGTTTGCTATCAGATTGAATTATCACTAAAAACTTGGCGGGGGCCTTATAGATCTTTGTTCTCACTGTCTGCTCTCACTCACTTTGGCGGCCAAGATTGCTAGAGCAGAAAATAGCACGCCATTAAGCCAGTCCACGGGTGGTATTAGAACTAAAGAGGTTTAATATGACGCAGAGTAGTGATGGGAAATCCGTGGTCCTCTGAATATTGCTGGAGTCCAGCTCCCATCAATGGACAAGTATGAGGGGAGTTTGTAGTCCAACAACCTATGGAGGGCCAGATAGCAAGAATGGGGAACCTGATGCTCGCTAGATGTTGCTACAGCTCTCATTCTCCCTAACCACTGAGCATGCTGGCTGGGTCGGATCGGAACAGGTTGACCAGCAGTTGTCCTTATGTGTTCCTGAGAAGTAGCCCAGCTGTTCAAGGGTACTTCATGTTATTTTCATTGTACCTATAACCATTGTGTCTGGTGAAAGGTCATTTTCCAAGGTGATGTTGAGCATATATAATTGTTGGCATCTGTCTGTCTTGAGAGACAATGGAGTCAACCTGATGGGTTTGCAGTAGCAAAGTGACCTCCCCAGGGCGCAAGTCTTAGGAGTGTGTATGGAGGTCCTGGGCTGCCCAGAAGGCAAGAAGAAGAAGAAGAGGAGTTTGGATTTGATATCCCGCTTTTCACTCCCCTTCAGGAGTCTCAAAGCAGCTAACATTCTCTTTTCCCTTCCTCCCCCACAACAAACACTCTGTGAGGTGAGTGGGGCTGAGAGACTTCAAAGAAGTGTGACTGGCCCAAGGTCACCCAGCAGCTGCATGTGGAGGAGCGGAGACGCGAACCCAGTTCCCCAGATTACGAGACTACCACTCTTAACCACTACACCACACTGGCTCTTGCTCTCACTGATGTGGTTCAAAGGAAAGAAGAGCAATACGTTTGGCCCCAGCTTGGCTTCAGGAGTTGATGGAAAGAGGCACACAAGGCACCATGCAACCATCTTAGGGCTCCACACAAAGTGTGCCCACAAGATGCTGCTGAATGACAGCTCCCATCAGCCCCAGCAAGAATGACCAATGGGATGGTGAGAGTTGTAGGTCTGCAACATTGGGAGCCCAGAAGATTCCCCTAGAGCCAGCGCTGCTGTGAGAAGACAGCAGCTTGTGCAAGGTCACCCAGAGAGCTTCATGGATGAGTCAGGACTTGAACACTGGCCTCCTAGCTCCTAGTCTAACATGCTAACAGCTACGTTTCTCCAGTTCCTGAAGTCTGAGGACAAACAATGTGGGAAGGCTACTTACCATATTTTCCTGTGTATAATACTAACTTTTTGTTACCAAAAAATTAGGTTTAAAATTGGGGCTTGTCTTATACACGGGTAGTGCTGAGGGGTGCTTTCTTAATTTGGAGTCCCCCAAAATAGGGGGCATCTTATACATGGAGGCGTCTTATATCTGGAAAAATAGGGTACCTTTGTGCCTGGACTGTGAGACAGGGGTGAGGAACTTGTGGCCCCTCTAGATACTGTTGGACCCCAACTCCCATCAGCCCCAGCCAGCACAGCCATCAGTCAGGGATGATGGGAGATGTAGTCCAGAGGGCCACTGGTTCTCCACTCCTACTGTAAGCTATCTGGTTTTCCAGTGTTAAAAACAAGATGGTGGACCAGACAGACCTTTGCAGGGCTCTTCCCATGTGGAATGATCCCTGGAAATTAGTGCATACTGACAGGTCATCAAGTACTGAAATACCACTCACATGAAGTGGCATTGATTTAAATGGCAGTTAGATGGCATAAAAATCCGCCAAAAGTTGGGTGACAAATAGCAAATTCTGTCCATGTTTGGATATTTAGCACATACTTTAAATGTGCAGGGCAGGGTTTTGAGGAGAATGAATGGGAGCAGAGATGTTTCCAGCCAGTACCTCGTCTTCATCTGTTCTCCCAGCTCCAACCTGCAGGAGTGCAAAGCACGAAGCTCACAGGAGAGCATATTTCCAAGATCTGTCATCTCCCTTTCAAGAGACTCTCTGAGCTATGTCCATTCCTCCATCCACATTTGTGACAACTTTGGGAAATGTATGAGTCTCCTTCCTGCTAGTGGCATTATAAATGGTAATGAGGAAATCACGTTACTCTCAGAATATAGCTTGCTGCTCTCCCCGCCACTATAAATTTCAGGGGAAATGACCTTTAATAACAGTGAGATGAGGAAGTTGGTTGCATTAATAAAGTTAGTCTCTGAGCTAGTCACGTGGCAGGTGCATGTGAGCATAAGCTTCTTGCTCCAGGTGGTCCAAAACTTTGTAGCGCCTCCATACTAAAACCAGAATTGACTCCAATCTCTAAATGGATAACATCCACCTGTTAAGGCCCAAACTACCAAAAACAAAACAAAACAAAGAAAAAAATCCTTAGGATGTTGTGGGACACATTAGGTTGCTTGTTGGTTTACTGTGCATGGTTCTTTACAGAGTGCAAATGGGTAATCCTGCCCCCCTCCATAGAGGCTACAATCCAAAATTCAGCACAGAGTAAACAGAGGCAGTGGTTGTTGGTGTCCATTGGAGCCAATAGGACAGAAAGTAGATTCAGCCAGAGTCAAAGAAAGGTACAGACACTCCACCACTGGTTGCAGGTAAGAAGGAGTTGGCTGAAGCTGGTGGAGCATTGCCCCATTCCCCCCAATGGACCAGCCTACTCTAAGGAAAGGGAGGTAAGTGGAGGCAGGGATAAGCAGGGGAAGTGATATTGCAGATGGGTGGGGTATGATGATGATGATGATGATGATGATGCAGTTGTTCCAGTTGCATAGCCTTGGGTTTTGCTACAGTGGGGCAAGGAAAACTGGGGGCAGGAGGCTGTGCCAAAGGCTTCACACAAAAGATGGTGCCTGAGGTTGGATTTTGAAACACTAAAGGTGGGGGCATCACACCAGTGCTGTGGGAGATGAATGAATGCATGAAAAACTATCCATCAAGCCCACCCTTAGATTTTAAACCAGTAGCTATTAGATGGTTTCATGCTACTGAGCATCCAGAAATTGCCACTGAACGTTTTTTCAGCAGTTAATAATCACACATCAGGCTATGTCCAACCACAAGATGCAGTTCAGATCCTGGTTTGCTGCTTGAGAATACAGCCCAATTTGTGTTTGGACCAATTTGGAAGCTACCTGATTCAGCTTGCATCCAAATCCTGATCTGGGAAAACTGAAGCTTTGTGCATTTTAAAATGGTTTCCCCACCACCACTGAATTGGGTTGAATGTGCTAGTATATTATCCCAACCTGAGTGGATAAAGCCGACCAAATTCCAGATAAATAGATCCAGGGATTTTTGTGCTAGGCACATTTAGAGTTGTCTTTCTTTATTTATAGGAACCATATATAACTTTTAAAAATGGCTAAATGAGATGAAATTTGCAGGCATGATACCATCTTCTGAGGGGATGAATACTGTCAAAATTTAGGGGTTTTCTTGAAAGGGCTGCCTTTACTGTTTTAGGTTGGATTAGGTAGGTTGGTTAAGCAAGGGCTAACTTTGGTCCTAAGCTGGGGATGATGTGCACATTAGCTAGATAGAGACATCAAAAGCATTTCAGAATCCCCAGGGTACCTCTGAACCTGGAGCCCACTAGCCACTTCCATGTGTGGTATTCCTAATTCACATCCGGGGGGGGGGGGGAGGCGAGCCCTATACATAAATCCCTTAGCACATTCAGAACTTTTCCCTGTCGCTGTAGATTTTATCTCCCCTCTGAACTTTAGATATCTATTTCAACATGCCACTGCTTTACCAACTCTGTTATAGGAACTGTGAAAAAGAAATATAGATCCTAGGAAACCTCTCCCAGGTTTTTTATAAGTGCACGAGATAAAACTGATAACATGGGGTCTCAAGAGTAATCGTGTGTTTTTATCAGCAAAGAGAAAGGAAAGTAAAAGACAGAAAAGCTTAAGGCATCCGAAAATTCATGGAAATCCTTGTCAGAAACCACACAATGCAATTGTTAAAACGGTAGCGTGAAGTTTGCTTGTATTACCATATCGACAGGTGTCTTCCATTTGACAACTCTTTCACTGCCATGTTGCTTTTTACAAAGAACAGAGGGTTAAGTATCGCAAGCATACGAGCATACAATATTGCCTTCTACAAAGTCAGGTCTACCTTGCCCCACGGACTGTCAACGTGTGCCTTCCACAGGTTGTTGTACTACATCTCCCATCATCTCTGATCTTGGAACATGGCAATGTGGGATAGAGTCCAACAGCAGTGGCTCCCTAATTCTACCCTGGCCTGGACCACTTGAAAATTGCTGAGGGTCTTGGCAGAGCTTTCCAAACTGCGTCGTGACACATTAGTGTGTCAGCTGCAGTGTGTAGGTGTGTCGTGCAAATGCTCCCCTCGCTCCTTCCAGGGCTGGAAAGGGGTTAGTTTAACCTCTGGTTTGCCATTAAAACTGAATTACTATGTCATGAAATGATTCATGTCTCCAAAGTACGTCACCAACATGAAAAGTTGGGAAAGCTCTGACTTAATAATTTTTCTGCCGGTTGTTTAGCAACTGTTATGTGTTGCACTATTTTTAAAAAATTACATGGGGTTGTATTCAATTAGGTTTTACTCAGCGAGGACCCACTGAAATTAAGGGACCTAACTGCATCGTGCTCATTAATTTAAAGGGCCCTACTGTGAGTAAAACATAGATGGCTATCACCCCTAAAGCTATGCCTTGAGCAACTGATTGACATGCAGGCTGCACTACAGCTTCTATCGCCATTCACTGAAAAGTTTCAACCAGTGGTCAGCCAACGTTTTCAGCAGGGGGCTGGTCCACTGTTCCTCAGACCTTGTGTGGTGGCTGGGCTATATTTGGGGAGGGGAATGAACGAATTCCTATGCCCCACAAATAACCCAGAGATGCATTTAAAATAAAAGGACACATTCTACTCATGTAAAAACACGCTGATTCCTGGACTCTATGTGGGCCAGATTTAGAAGGCAATTGGGCCGGATCTGGCCCCCAGGCCTTAGTATGTCTACCCATGGTTTCAACAGTTGACTTCTGCACATCAAGGAGCACTAGAAAAGTTCCCAGTCATTCCAGCCCACCCTGCTATAAAATATAATTAAATATATAAGAAGCAAGGAAGAGAATAAAAATAAATGAAATGAAATAAGTAAATAAGATAGAGCCGCTGTTTCAGACCTCCTGAATGAAGCTCACAACCATCAAAGGTCAACAGAACATACTTTGTTAACTCTTGATTTAGAAGGCAACAAGTTGAGCACCCTTGACCTAGCCCACTGATGCCCCCTCCAACTGGCAGCTGCTGGCAAAAGTCAATCCCGTCGTCTGCTACCTGAGCCTGTTAACACCAGGGTTTGCCCCTGGAAATCCCTATATGCACAGCATGTTGTCTGTGCCCCCAACCCCTGCAAAATGAGGGTGTGGGGGGGAATGCAGCCAGGAATGGAGATGATGCAACAGAGGAGAGTGGGGTTCAGGGGAAATGGCAGTAGTCAACAGCCAATTGAAACTGATGCAACTGAGTAGGAAATGGCTGCAAGAGATCATTCCTTGGCAAGGGCTTGGGGAAGGATATGAGCCTCATTGCACACCTGAGCCTTGCCTCTTGCGATCTCACAGCTTGGTCCTGTCCACTGCCAAGAAACCTTTGCCACAGTTGTTGGTTTGTGCCACAGCTGTCTCCCCAGTCGCCACCCTATAGAATGAGAAACCCATCCCATAATGTTCCTAGCTGGTGCAAGATTGGGTTACCTCCCCAGATTTATTTTTATTTTCTTTCATACGCTTATACACTGCTTCCCCCCCCCCCCACAAATGCCCTTTACATTCCGCTTTTGTGCTTTCCCCAAAGCACAGGCGAAGTAGCAGTGCTAAAACCTGGAGCAGCAGCGCTGAATATATAAAATAGCACTAATAATATTATAGCCTGCTAAAGAGTTTGATTTGCATGGAGTGCATCTGTCACCGAACAGCACTTGGTATTTGCAAGCCCTTTCATTCTCTCAACCTCACAAGTTCCATAGGGAACAAACAGACATGAAGTGATTTCCCCTGCCTCTTCCTTTCTTATATGCAGGCTGGTGCGCATTCTGTGTTTTGCAGTGGGTCCAGAGAGATTGTTTCCACCAACGGTTGGCTTAGGGAGCTGCACATCTGTCCCCTTCGTTCCTCATAAGACTTAACCGAGACTTGCAAGTGAAACCACGCTTTGCTCTCTCTGTGCGCAGATATATCGGAAGCCTCGAATTTCCATATGAATTGTATCAAGCATTTGGAAACATGCCAGCTTGGGTTTGGGGCAGAAATGTGAATAGATATTCACACAGCACTATAAAGTCATCAGCAGAAGGTTCTGAGTGTAGCAATAAATCATGCCTTTAAACAAATAATTGACTAGTTAGGAATCGGTAACCATTTATCAAAGGATCAATTACCCATTTAAGAAGGCAGTCGTACACAGAACCTTAATAAGCCTCCTGCAAACCAGAAAAAGAACTGACTAAACGGGGTGGGTGTGAGGAATAAGGACCAGAGAATTGACTTACAGAAAAAGGGTGATGGTTGTTTATATTTTATACTGAGCCATCAGTATACCTGTCTTCTTAGAATTTTATATAGGCAGCATCCCTTTAAGCTTTTACAATCTACATTAGGCAATGTGGAAAGAGAGGGAGGAAAGGAAACAGATTTGGAAATGACCCTGTCAGAGGTTGTCTGCAGCAAACCCATTGCTACAATATCCCACAAAAGATCCCAATGAACTAAAGTCTATCACCTTCCGAGGGATTCTGCTCCACTGTCAAACAACTTGGACCATCCAAAAGTCCTTCCTAATTAATGTTTAGTTGGAAAAAAACCATTTTTTGAGGATATGCAAACTTTAGCAATGCAAAAAAGTCTCCACTGGCACAAATGGGAGCATTTCTTCCAGTTCAAATATGTGATGCAGGTTCTCCACTCGAGATGAGAGCCACAGGAGGAAGCAAAAATTCCCTTCCCATTAAGAAGCAGTGGAGATGGAATAATAATGAACTATAGCATGCAGCAGAATTGTACAGTATCTGCATTTTCCAAACTCATCAAATGAAATCGACCCTAGATGTTAACAATGGGAGGAATTCAACGTTGCAATCTTCAGGTTGCTCCATTGCAAGCATTTTGATTTGCCAGATGGAAGGACCCCTCCTTATCACTCATGCACTCCCAACCCCTCCCCATCTTTATTTGGGGCTGGAGTGCAGTGGGAGGAGAGGAGGGAAGCCTTGCTGTGCATGTGGAAGTCCTTGCCCAGGGTTTCCACTGACGGGACTCATTAGCTGAATCCAACCCAATAGTTTAACCTGAACATGATAGTGGCCCGATTTGCCATCTCCAGAAAAGGCCTCAGGTGGCTCTCTACCAAAGCTATCGAAAAGCACTCTAGGCCACATCCAGAAATAATGCTGGGTATAGAAGCATTCCCGAGCTGCAGATCTGATTATCAAGGGGAGGGCAATCCCCTCCCAGATAGCCTGCATGCTAAATCCTGCATCCACTTTGCTGCTGACAAAAGGATCTCTCTCTTATAAGGATTAGATCTCGGCTTGTTAGCTCATCATTGCCTGCAGACACAAGCTCAAGAGCTCCGCCACCTCCCCAGAACTTGATGGAAGGATAGAAGCGGGTGTCATCAGAATATTCATTGCAACATGCTTTGATTCGGGGGGAAGGAACCCTCTAGTAGTTTCATGTAGGCATTTGTAGATGTACTTAGAATCATTCAGATAGACCAGTATGGCACAGTGCAGCAGAGTGTTAGTCACAGGCTGAGGGAGACCAAGGTTCACATCCCCGGTAGGTTCACGAAGCAAGCTTGGGCCTAACTTCCAACCTACCTAACTGGTTGGAAGGAGAGGAGTTTTATATCCAGGGTTGGCCCTTCTATGAGGCAGTGTGAGGTTGAGGGGTGGACAGTGGCTAGAAATGTGTCCCCTGTAGCCCCCCAAGCCAACTTTCTGCTCTAGGGTGCGGTGGAGAACTCTAGTCCATCACGAGTGCTGAAGTATGATTCAGCTACCAGATTTTTGTGCACAGAATGGGGAATACTCCATCTTGTCCTGAACCTCAGGCGGCAAAACGGCTTGGGCCGTTCCTGTGTTAGATATCTCTCTTGAATTCTTTGGGTGCAATTCAGATGTAATTCACAGAAGACAGGGTACTGCCTGCAAAACAGGAAATAAGTTTATCCGAAGGTGCAAGGGTGAAGTTATGAGGCTGGGTTTTATACCCAGACTTCATATACCAGTGAGATGATGATTTAGTTGCTGAATGAGTAACAAGGCCCAGGGAGTGAAAAGGGAAGTCAAAGAAACCCAAATGGAAACAAGGTGCACATTCTGTTAGTTTGAGTGCTTCTGGATCTCTTATGTGGGGCTTCTCCTTGCTGGAACTACAAGCCAAATGAAAAGTTATGTGTTTAACTTATAGTTGAACTTTGGATGCAATAAAAAGCTGAGTGAACTATGAGAGCAAAGACACGGAAGGGAGGGGACAGTGGGGGGGAACTTCTGGTACGTTCTGTACCAGAAGCTATAAAAATATTCATATTCATCTCTCTAATCCCGGCAGCCCATGATATATTGCTGGCATTAATCTATCGAGTTATAGCAGGTTTCAAACATCAGGAGTCACATGACCACATCTTTTTGTAAACAGCTACATTCTAAAGATGCATTGATCTGGCTCACTTTGTGAATATTTATCAGAATGTTCCCTTCTTCTCGGAGCACTTAATAACAATAATAAAGAAGAATGCCAACTTTGGCTGGCCTAAAATGTTCCAGAGCTATTCTTTAGGCTCACATTTAAGGAAGCCTATTTATAAAAACAAGCAGATTTGTCATCCTGTGGGTATGAGGCTAACTTAAGAGCTTCCTGAAATCGCTATGAAACAAGATTATGCAGCGTAGCTAATACCAAAACATCTATCTCTGTGGTTTTCTAGATTGGGTAGTAATTGTGTTCAAATAAGTAAATAATAATAACAAGGCTCAACTGCTTAGCTGCCCAGAGTGGCTGGGGCAACCCAGTCAGATGAGCAGGGTATAAATAATAAATTATTACTAATACTATTATAACTTAGATATCTTGTTTCTTGAGGTGAAGGACAAAATGGCAGCCTTTCCCGATCCACATCCAGATGTTGACTGAACTGGCACCTGCATCTCAACTCAGTACTTGCAGTGATGTTGTGTCCTCCATCGCACTTGAGGCAGTAGGCTTGTTTATGGGGACAAAGACATGCCATGTAGAATATACAGCTCTACCCTCCAACAGAGGGTAATGGTCAGAGGGCTCAGGAGGGCCTAAGCATTGCCACCTGAGGCGATCGCCCCACTTTGCCTAACAATAGGGCTGGCACTGCTGAGATTATTTTACTTGCTAGTTTTCTACCACCCCACCAAGACTCCAAAACTTTCATGGGCTCATCGTGCTTCACGACACGTCTTGTTTAATTAATTATTTAACAAAAATTATATACTACACCTCTAAGCAGTTTACAAAAAACCAAAAAAACCAGACACATTAAAATTATCAGTAAAATAATAACAGGTACCGTATTTTTCGCTCTATAAGACGCACCAGACCACAAGACGCACCTCGTTTTTGAAGGAGGAAAACAAGGAAAAAAATATTCTGAATCTCAGAAGCCAGAACAGCAAGAGGGATCGCTGCGCAGTGAAAGCAGCAATCCCTCTTGCTGTTCTGGCTTCTGGGATAGCTGCGCAGCCTGCATTCGCTCCATAAGATGCACACACATTTCCCCTTACTTTTTAGGAGGGGAAAAATGAGTCTTATAGAGCAAAAAATACGGTATTTAGAAACATTCAAAGATCAGTAAAATCAACAGTAAGCTAAAAAATATGTTTTTAAAACACAGAACATCTTAAAACACAGGGAGAGACACAGAGATAGAATATACAGCTGATAATAGCATAAAATAGTTGTACTAAAAGCAATTGTAACAGAGATATAATCACCCAGTACTTGTTTATCCCTGATCACCAATGTAATTTTTTGTGTTTTCACTAGATTATGGCTGCTTTCACATACTTGCTTTGCTGGGAGAAATCGCTATTGAGCTATTAATTTGCTTCCAGGGAGATTTCCCCCCTGAAATCTTTTTCCTGTTTATGTTGAAAACTTGTTATCAATAGGTACCAATGTCTGATATGGGACAGTTGTTTTCCTGGTTTCTTATATATGAAAATCTATTTATTTAATTTTTTTATTTCATCTTGTTGCATATGAATCCCACCATGACAACATCACCATCAGATTTCTAACCTTATGTTCCTATACTCACAAACCAGATGCAGGCCAGCTTAGCTTCAGCAAGATGATAGCCTCATAAGCCTTCAGACCATATACTGGGTGGTCCGTAATTTTGAATTTAGTACCTCCTTTGATACCTGGGTGGAATCTACACACATATTTGAAAAAAAACCACTGATTTTTTTTAAAAAAAAGTTTTGAAAAATATATTGAATTTGCCATAGCTCACCATCGCCATCTAGTTTCACATTTGTATACTGCATTTTCCCACACACTTAAAACATTTTATTTGTAGCTGTATAGCTGAGTCCCAGGTTACCCATGTAAACTATATGGGCTTCAAGGCAGGGACAATCTTCTACTTGTGTTAAGCTATAAAAATCCACGTATTGATGATGTTATTCTAATTCTTCTCCCATTTATCAGTAGGAGTCCAGATGCAAAAAAGAAAAAAAAGGAAAAAGAGGACAGGGCTTATGCACCTTTAATAGCCAAGTAGAAGATGGAATTTTAGCAAGTACAGAAGCTCTTTTGCTTTTTTGGCAAGACAAAGTCACGTATCAGTTTGTTACATCGTTTTGTAGTCTCTGGGTGAGGCCAAGTGCAGGAAAGGATTTTTTTTTCATATTTGCAACTGGTTTCATTTTACGACTTTGAGGAGTCTGTAGTTATTTTCTGCAAATGGGCTCCAAATGAAGATTTATATGTCGTTTTATTTAAATCAATAGCACTTGAATGCAGTTTTGATTCATTATGCCCACATGGTCGCTTTAAATTCCAATATTTCGTGTACCAGCAAAACAAGGACAATCACCGGTAAAGGACAGCAAGGCAGTTTATTCTTTATCCATATCTGCAGAAAACAAAGTCATAGAACTGAACAGCCACGCTGGCCTTTGACTCCCGATTTCTATCCATACTATCAGATAACATTTCCTTGAGATTCAGTCTAACCTTTAAATCAGAGTTTTCCCAAACTTGGGTCTCCAGCTGTCTTTGGACTACAACTCCCATCATCCCTAGCTAGCAGGACCAGTTGTCAGGGATGATGGGAACTGTAGTCCAAAATCAGCTGGAGACCCAAATTTGGGAAACCCTGCTTTAAATCCAGGGTCATTAACCTGTGGCATTGCAGATGTTGTTAGAATCCAACCACATCTTCCTCATTTGTTAAGTTGGCTGGTGCAGATGGGAGTTGGGCTTCTGGTTTGCTTTAAGTCTTTTATGCTTTTCTAATGTTCACAATAACATAGTTGCCTCACAGAGAAACTCAGGGCGGGGGCAAGCATTGAATATATTTTTATAAGGTGGACATAGTCCATTTTTAACAAAGATTCCAGGTATATTTTCCACTGGGTAGGACCATTTGGAGGGATGGCAGTGGGGCAGGGGCAGTCAAAGGCATTTTGGCACCTGAGGCAAACCACAAAATGGTGCTCTTCTCCCCTGACCAGATAAGAAGGAGCGAGCAAAGATCTACAGCGGGAATAAAGATCTACGTTGGTAACTAGGGTGGGAGGAGACCAGCAGCACCTCCTATTTGCTAAGAGGCCTCTGTAGAGGCAACATTGGCGGAGGGCAGCCAAGGCCAGCATGGTGTAATGGTTAGAGCGCTGGATTAGGACCTGCGGGAACAGGGTTCAAATCCCCAATCGAATCACTGGATGACCAGTCACCATCTCTTAGCCTAACCTATTCCACAGGGCTCTTGTGAGGATCAAATGGGGAGAAGGAGAATCACGTACAGAACTTGAGATCCTTCTAACGTAAGGGTGGCATGTAAATGTAAAATGAATGAATGAGGCAGCAACAGATTTGGCAGTGGGCGATGCATTCCTTGGAGATCGAAATTTCTGCCCCTGTGGATCCTGCTTCCCAGGGTGGTCACCTCACCTTGCCTCATGGGTGGGCCGGCACTGCAATGGGGGGGGGGTTAACTCAAACCAGAAGCATTTGAGCACATTTTGTTTCATCCAGCAGAGGGCAAAACCACACTCCTGCACCCTGTGGTTTTGCCCAGGGAACAACAGGCAGATTATCTGTTGCTACCATGCGTGGGGGTGGGGGGAGTGTGGCTTTGCCCTCCTAGGTGTGTGACATCATACTGGGTTGATAAGGAAAGGGTTAACTAATTGTAAAATGACTAACCAATAGGAACCCAAGGGAAGGAGTTAGAGTTGTTAAGAAGTCAGTCTGGAGTTAGAGAAGAGACGGAGAGGATAAGTCTGTGGGTTGGGCTAGTCTGACGTGAGAGAGTGAGGGAATCTGTTAAGAAGAGTCAGTCAAACAGTTGAGATAATCAGTCAGAAGGTATTAGGAAGGTATAGGCCGGTAAAGAAACTAAGGTTAAGAAACTGACAAGAATATTATCTGAGAAACCATAAACTTGATAATACTTATAAAATAAACTTGTTTATTTGGTTTAATTTTAACAACTGCATGGACTCAGTGTGTACCCGAGAGTAACGGGTTGGTGGCAGCGGGGAAGCGAGCGCAGTGGTGGCACAGGGATCAATAGACCGTCAAACGTCCAGGGACCCTGTGTGATCGCCACAGGGAGGCATGCCATTTTCAATAATTCTACGATCATGTGGCACATGACCTGAAGTACATGTCCTCTACATCCTCCGAGAACTCTATGTATTTCCAAAACTCTGTGTATTGTCTGAGAAGGACAATCTTGAATCTTGCCCCTGATCTGTTGGTCTTGCCTTTCATTTTAACTTGCTTTGCCTCCTTTGTCAGCTTGGTTCTGGCACTAACTGCAGATTTATGGGCAAAGCATGTCATCACCCTGCCATTGAATCCTTAGCTTGCCTTCTGCCCCGGTTCTGACTGGTGCACCTCAGTAGTTCTGGAAGGCAGGTGTTTGCCCAGCCTTGCCTTAAGAAGCCATTTTCAACCAGTATGTGTCAGAACAACGTAGCATAAAGAGTTTGAGAGTCTACTTTTCTGAGTATCCCTCAAAAAGGTTCCTCATCTGAAACATATCAACTTTTCATTCTGGCTTGCTCCTTTGCTCATCATAGAACTTCTTCCATTACTAAATAGGCTTTTGCAAAACACTTGTGTAACAGCAGAGAGTACAGCTCGTTCTGCTAGCAAAACTCCCACATCCTCCCTCCCCCGCACTCCCCAACCATTAGCAAAATTCCCCATTCCCGGCAGATAAACTGTCCAAAATCCCCCTTTCAGATTTCTACTCTCTGGAACTGAGTGCTGCCTAGTTGCTAAGCTTGTCCTCCGTGTATTTTTCAAATGAGGACATCCTGATGTAATTGGTGGCAGCAGCAGCTGCAGCAGCTGTGGAACACTAGCCAGGGCTATAAATTTGGGGCAACTGGGTAAGAGAGCCGATATCAGGAGGTAGTGGAAACAGAGCCATTCTCCTGGCCTTGTAACCCTATTAAACTCCAACAAGGGAATCTTCTCTCTTCAAACGAGAAAGTGGTTTGGTTCCAATTTTGGAAGCAGCACGCAAATTGCCGCTGCAGCTAATCACAAGTAGGAAGAGCACTATTGCACTAATATGCTGCCCGCAAGTTTCAGAGCGGCATCTGGTTGGCTACGATGAGAAGAGAATGCAGGAGCTGACAGGACTTTGATCTGATTCGGAAAGGCTCTTCTTATGTTCTGGTTCAAAGGGGCTAAAAAAGTGTTTGCGGAGGTTCTGGCCTTCTTTTGCAAACACTCCAGAATTACAGCTGGGAGGTAATTCTATCCTTTCCTCTCTCTTTTGAAAACGCATCACAGGGAAAGAGTTGTCAAATAACCAGTGTGAAATTTAAGCGCAATTTAGGTGTACATGGAAAGGCTCTTATCTTTAAAGGTTGTGCAGGATCTTCTGCTCCAAATGCCCCTTCCCCCTGTCACAAAAATAATGCATAATCCTAAGAACTAGCCAAAGCCAGGTGTAATTTCATTTCTATGCATTAAAGACTGAGGAGCCCATGCAAGGTCTGGATCTGGTCATCAGTTGATGACTGGATGTTGGAAGAGCAACAGTATTCTTTTCCCTTTTGATGTTGAATTTTCAGAGTCTGCATAATAAAAGGATCCGGGATTTCAGGATATTTATCAGCAATGCTTTTCCAATCATCTTTATTACTGGCTGTTATCTTTCAGTATGGGAGCCCTTGCAACATGTCTCCTTCCGAGTTAGCACATCTGTAAACATAGATGGAACTTGCCTTGTAGCACTGCCAACTGGCCAGCTCCTAGGCTTTCTTTCTTAAAGAGAGGGTTTGATCAATGGAAATCAGAGAGTAAAGCTTTTCAAGGGATGGGATAACAATTGCAGTTGGACGGAAACCTAGAGATCATTTAGTTCAGCCAGCTGCCGCAATTCAAGCTGTGGTTACAGGGAGACCTATACTAGTGAGGTCACAGGTTAGCAGCTCTGACTGGGATGGACTGTAGAATTAAAGGTGTAACGGCAGCAGAAAGGACTGCAAACCATACAGTAAAGCCACACTCATATGTGATCTGTAACATCTGCTTAGATGTACAGTGGTACCTCGGGTTAAGAATTTAATTCGTTCTGGAGGTCCGTTCTTAACCTGAAACTGTTCTTAACCTGAAGCACCACTTTAGCTAATGGGGCCTCCTGCTGCCGCCGTGCCGCCGGCACATGATTTCTGTTCTCATCCTGAAGCAAAGTTCTTAACTTTTCTGGATTAGCGGAGTCTGTAAGCTGAAGTGTCTGTAACCTGAAGCATCTATAGCCCAAGGTACCACTGTATTTCAAAAGTCATGCTAGAGAGGAGCTGCACTGGATTTCTGCTAAACTCCTAGCACTCAGGTTGCTTTTTACACCAAGGACAAAACAAGTTTGGGATCCAGATTCATAGCACTGAAAGGAAACACAACCTGCTTCAGGATCACCGCTGCCAGGTGGAAAAGAGAGGCTTGCGAGATGCAACATGTTCCTTTTCTGCTGTTGTAGGAACTAACACTAAGAGGTGTTCCTTGTTTTGGAAGTGAAGCAGGTGAATCCTGACTGGGCCCTTGCATTCCAGACAGCAGATCACATCCTCAGCTGAGTTTCTTTGCATTGTTAGGATGACAACAGCTGTGTATGGATGGTTCTCAAGAGCCGAACAGACTTTCCTTGCTAGCATAGGTCTCCCTGTAACTGCAGCTTGACTTGCGGCAGCTGGCTGAACTAAATGATCTCTGGTTGGCTACTGTGAGACTTCGGTGTGATCCAGCAGAGCTCTTCTAATGACAAGAACAGCAAAAACCAGACAGCACACCTCTCAGGTGCTGGTAGGATCAGCCGCGATGCTGCATTTGCTTCCATTTCCCCTTCTTTTAAAAGGCATGACAAAGAAGCAGAGTGGGACATTAAACAGAAGGAACATCTGCAAAAGTTTTACTCTCCTAGAATTCCAGGAATGCTTTACAACTCAAAGGTTCTCGGCTTAATTTTTTTATTTGTTCTCTCTCCAATAGAATAAGCCACATCTTAGGAAAGGGCTGGTCTGCCCTCGTGCCTCTCCTCCCATGCACTATCACATAACGTCCCTGTGGCAACGTAACTAAACGCCAACATACACAAGTCATAAGGCGGGTGCAGTTAACACATTTGTACTCTCTTAGTAACTGAACGACTTGGAGTCAAGCTCTTGTAGGCAAACGAGGAGGCCGGCCAGCCACTCCTTCCTGTCAAAGTGGCACCATTTTGGCTGTTCACCGAAGATCTGTGGGGAGCTAACTTGAGAATTTGCAGCACATCTATCCTGGCGCACACAGTGATTGGAATTCCATATTGCTCCCTAGACTAATATTTGAACGCATATTCTACAGGGAGGAAGCACTACAGGGAACGGTGAAACCTTCTGTTTCTTGTTACAGAGAAATACAGAAAGACGGCTGCCCTTAAACGCTGAGATGCAATGTTGCTTGTTAATAGAGCTCAGGATCCACAGACTGAATCTTTGCAGAGCATGCAGACAATAAAACATAGAACAATATGGGGCCCAGCACTTCTAACCACAGTAGGCCACACTGATTTCATCTGTAGTGCTTAAGCCCTATGCTGTCAGCCACTGCATGGATTCTTTTCTCCACAGAGTATATAAACCCAGTCATTACAGGTAGAGTGTGCACCTGAAAACCCGGTCATTGCCAGCTTCTTACATTAACATTTCCCCGCTCTGATACGTATATGTGTATGCATCCATCTTGTACTGAATATATCGACTGTGCCTTGAGTTCAGCATCACAGGTCCTCCTTGCTGGCCTACCTTGAAGCTTGCCAGGCACTAGAAACAGGGCCTTCTTAGCAGTGGCCCATAATTTGTGGGACTCCCCAATTAGCCCCTTCCATATTGTCCTCTTTCTACACTGGACATATACTGTGGAGTAACCAAACTTTGTTCACTCACTTCTTATGGGGCTTCTGCATGATGTCATGATCAAAATATGCTGCTCCCTTTTTTTTCCCTTCTTCCATTCCCCTTTTTTCTTCTTCTCAGAGATTAGAAAATCTATCTTTGGACCAGCTGTGCCATTTCCCCAGGTACAGATGGGCTGCTGTGCATCTTAGGGGTTGGACTTATGTGGAAGAAGGGATGCTATTATACTTGACTGAAAGTTGTGAAATTGCCCACATTGGGAAGCACCTTTGGTTTTCAAAGAGGCTTTGAAGAGTTATTGGTGCCAAGTGTATTTTTAATTCATAAGATTTTATTGGCTACATGGCTGATTTACTGCTTCACTGTTGTGGTTTGTTTTTTGCTGGCAGTTCTTTATTTTTAAATGTGGTTGGTTGTCTGTGAATTTTGCAAGCATTTAAAAGTGTTAATAACGCTTTCTTGTTCTGTTTTGCCATTTATTTACCATGTACTCAGGTAACCTCTTGGTTAAACTACTGCAGTGCTCTTTACATAGATCTGCCGCTGAAGGCTTTCCAGAAGCTAAGCTGATTTCCTGCTTGGCAGGGGGTTGGACTCGATGGCCCTTGTGGTCTCTTCCAACTCTATGATTCTATGATATAGAATGCAGCAACCAGTTTATTTACTGATTCCACCAAGTGGGATCCTGTTTCATTGACCATTAAGGCTCTGCAATTACTGCCTGATTTCAGATGCTCACTTTGGTCTATAAAGCCTTCTACAGCTTGATATCCAAGTAGCTGAAGGAGCACCACACCCATTACCTGCCAGCATGTGCGAGAGGAGAGACTCTGTTTGTAGCTCCACCCACAGCTGTAATTTCCTGTGCGACAGCAGGGGCTTATCAGTCATGGCACCTTGGCTGTGGAACACCCTCCCACTGGAGACGCAGGTATCCCTACGTTATTGGTTTCAGATATCAAGTTAAGAGCTAGTTTGCCTTTCCAGCTTATGGAGATGGTTGCTTGTTCCTTCTACTTGTTTGTTGTTTTAGGTTTATGATGTTCATCGGGTTTTTATGTGATATGTTGCATTTTAATGAATTGTTTGTGAACCTTCCCACTGAAGCGTGGCTTGGAAATATAAATACAGTACCAACAATTTGCTGTCGTCTGCTGCCTTGAAAGGACCTAAAGGGCTTAAAGTTAACAAATAAGAAATGTGGCACGTGTTTCTTTGCAAAGAAACTGCACTTTGTACAAGCCAGCGGTTGTTTTCTACACAAAGAACCTAAGAGAAAAATGCAGCAGCTGAAGTAGTCCTAAGTAACAACAGCTCAGGTTTAATTTGAACTGGTGACTGTCAAGAAAAAGGTTCTGGAATCTATTAGCAAGCCCTGAGTGCCCACTCCTTCCCACCTAGGGGGCATTGACATATATAATACAAATCAAATGTTGAGAGTAAATCATTTTCTTCACTTCAATCAAAACCATAAGTTGCAGACCTTTAGGGGAAACTACATTACAATTTACACTTTTTTAAAAAACTACAACAACAACATAAAGGATTTATTTTTTTAGAGAAAAGTTGCAGATGTACTGCTGTCACACTGCAGATCAAGTTACTAGGAGTCAGTGCAAAAATTGTGTCAGGTCCCTCAGTACTAAAAATGAGGGTTTCTGTGGGCTGAATCCTGTTGTTGGTCCCATCTTCCTCATCACCCTGAAGGTACCTGTGGATCAAATCTCCACAGGTCAAAGCTTCTAGAGGAGGAGTTAGCAACTGGATGCCAAGGTTGACCCTTGGAGAATTACCAGCTAGTCTTTCACTTACTTACACAAGGGCAAAACAGGAACTCACAGGTAGCATAAGGAGCCACTGTTTTCTGTTCTGTCCTGTACTGGTTGCACGCAGCATTGTTTCCATTCCTCTACAGTGTGTCTTCTGCAAAAAAAGAAGAAGACATTATTGACGTCACTGTCTGCTAAGGCAAACTTTCCCAACTTACATGATTAATTACATTATCCCACCCAACTCAAGGAAGCCAATGCAAATGGAGTTGGGGGGTAATAATCACTTATGCATGGTTTGCAAGCTGAAAGCAACAACAACAACAGAGAACGCCAATCATATTCACATGTTGGATTTCCCTTCCAGACATTGAATGGATAAGAAAACACTGGAAATTTCTGCCCCTGTTTCCATTTTCATCATAATTCTCTGACCTCCCTACTTGCAGGGAAAGGGGTGGCATCTTGCTAAAGATGTGGCCAATCACTTTTGAAGGTGGAAGATACGTCCTTGGCCCTCTATCACTAGCTCTGTTCTCAAGACTTAACTGGATGGGACAAGAGACTCACTCATCTCTTCAGATTTTAGTAACCATGGTGGGGCAAGGAGCAATTTGAATTGGGACAATAAGTCTAGAATCATAAGGTTGGAAGAGACCCTGAGGGTCACTTAGTCCAACCCCTTGCAATTCAGGAATCTCAACATGTGGTCCCCCATCCAATCTGAAACCATAGCAGACCCTTCTTAGCTTTGCAAATGTGCTAGCAGTTTAAATGCTGCACCAGTAGGAGCCAAGGGTTTGTCCCTTTTCACCTGTGCCCTTTTCTTACGAAAATCATCTTCCTCCATCCCTTTGCTATGTTTGTACATGTACAGTGGTACCTTGGTTCTCAAACTTAATCCGTTCCAGAAGTCTGTTCCAAAACCAAAGCATTCCAAAACCAAGTCACGCTTTCCCAAAGAAAGTAATGCAAAATGGATTAATCTGTTCTGGACTTTTAAAAACAACCCCTAAAACAGCAAATTAACATGAATTTTACTATCTGAGACCATTGATCCGTAAAATGAAAGCAATAAACAGCAGTCACACAATCAGTAGCTGAACTGGGTTTTACACAGTCAGCGTAACACTCAAAACAGAACTGTGGCACTCAAGTCGGAAGCGTAACACTCAAAATGGAAGTGTGGCACTCAAAACGGAACACGTGTAGCTTTCAAAAAACGTTCGCAAACCGGAACACTTCTGGGTTTGCAGTGTTTAGGTTCCAAGTTGTTTGAGTACCAAGGTACCACTGTATTGGCTATTGTTATAAATTGTCTATCAAGGTTGTAGTCCATAACATCTTGATGGCACCATATTAGGTACCCATCTATCTATAGCTATCTATCTATCTATCTGTATCTGTTTGAACATAAAAATGCACATTTTTTTCTGTAATTGCAACTTTCCCCCTTATTAATCTTTATAGTGGGATTGCAGTAATAGGGCTCTTGGTATTGCAGTAAAAAACAATCTACCACATGAATATTTCAGTGCATTAGTCCAGATTGAGAAAGCATTAATTGCTGCCTATTGAACACTTTCAATGGACCGATCCCTGCATCTTCACACTAAAACAGAACAAAAGTTAAGTTGTGAATTTGTCTTTATGTGTATCTTGGACCATGCTGGGGGAGTGCGAATCCACGAGAGACAAGAGGAGCACACAGACAGCATGAAACCATCCAACTCCTGTTTCGGTGAAACATTATCCTTTTATTATAGAGGCCACATCCCAGCAGCATGCTTTCGTAAGGGGGGAAAAGTGTTCTGGTTTCCATCAAAAGCAACCGTAACCCATATTTCCACTTCCCTCTCTAGAAAAGGGGTAAAATAGCAAAATAAGAGAACACACAGAGCAGACCTGATGCATCCAACACCAAAGCGTGTTTCCACTGGACAGGAAGACAAAGTTATCCATGGCTTTTCTCAAGCATCTGCCGAAATTTGCTTGAACACTTCAAAACATGTTGCCAGATGTGCTCAAATAATAACCGAAAGAGCTGGGCTTTGTCTCTTCAACAGCAAAATGTCGCCCCGTTACCGCTCACGTTCATCTGCATCAACGAAGGCGGTAACAGCATTAATTTTTCTCATTTCTTTCTGTCATTCCCCTACTTTAGGAAACCAGTACGGCTTCTAACATTTTAAAGATAAGGCATTGACTGGGTGGGCACAATCTGAGCAGGAATTTCACTTTGGGATCCTGTGCCTTGAAGGATCAGATCCACAATCTGGGGTTGCAGCGCTGTCCTTGACCTCAGTAGCACCCAAAATTTTTTTAGCCTATCCTTGACTAAGATAGTCTGGCCGCTGTAAGTCTTGCTCTGGTGAAACTGCATCTGGATTTCTGCTAAGAACATTGTACATGGGGCTGCCCTTTATAACTGCTCTGAAAGTGTAGCTCAGGGTTCAGCGACCTTTTTCAGCCATGGGCCAGTCCGCCATCCCTCAGACCATGTGGTGGGCCAGACTATATTTTTTTTGGGGGGGGGGGGAATAAACGAATTCCCATGCCCACAAATAACCCAGAGATGCATTTTACATGAAAGTACACATTGTACGCATGTAAAAACACCGGGCAGGCCCCACAAATAACCCAGAGATGCATTTTAAATAAAAGGACACATTCTACTCATGTAAAAACACACTGATTCCCGGACCGTTCACAGGCCGGATTAAGAAGGCGATTGGGCCGCATCTGGCCCACAGGCCTCAGATTGCCTAGCCCTGGTGTAGCTAGTATGATGTACAGAACATGGACTGTGAACTACGATTGGTTCTGTGGACCACATCTTGCCAGCCTTAATCAAACTTCACTGCTTGGTGCCTGATCTGCTATTGGGCTCAATACAAGATGCTGGTTTCTCTCTCTAGGCCCATCCCACACTCCTTCTCCCCAGGGTACACCCTCATTGGCCTCACTTTGTACCCAATTTGAGAGTTATTTGCCTGACTGGAAGGTGCCCTTGAGCTCTGATAATGCTTCTTGCCTGCCGGATGAAGAGGGGTGTGTGGAGAAAAGAAAGAAGCCTGCTGTACAAAGGTAAAATTAGCATTCTTTGTCCCACCAGCTTTCACTTCTGGCCCTCAGGCTGGAACAGGTTCCCCACCTCTGCTTTTGAAGCTTTGAATGGATTCGAAACAAGGTCCTTGAGGCCTGCTTCCTCTCACAAGAACCTGACTGGCTGGCAAAACCTTCCATGGAGACCCTCTTAGGGCCTTTTCGCATGTGTGGAAGTGACATCTGCGATTGGGCCTTTTCATTTGGAGATGCAGGAGCCAAGAAGGCGGGCCTGGCACTTAGCCCATGCCTTTTTGGCACGGGTTAAAGATATTTTATATACACAGACTCTTTAGTTTTTAGTCCAGGGTGTTTCCACCATTATTTAAATCTGGCTTTTTATTGCTTTCTGCTGCTCCTGTTTGTATGGGACTGGCTACTGTTTTGTTGTCATTTCAAAGTGCATGTTAAGATGCTCCGAGGGACTGCTGTCTGAAGCGTGGTGCATATGTTTTCTTAATAAAATCGTTTGCTGCACAATCAAACACAATACGGCTTAGGTCCAGACTATCTGAAAGACCGTTTTCTCTCATATGAACTGCCTGGGGGTTTTGAGATCCTATGGGGATGTCCCGCCACACTTGCAGGCATGCTTCGTGTGGAGTAGAGTCCCTAAGATAAGGTTACCAGATTTTTTTCAATGAATCCAGGGACACATTAATTAATTAATTAATTACTACACGTTCGGGACATTGATGCTGCGGCAACGGTGGTGGCAGAGGGGAGGCTGCCACCTTGACCTTAACCGCCACATTTCCCCTTCCTTTGAGGCTTCTATCTCCTTTCTCCATGAGCCTGGGCAGCCCCTGAGTTGTTGGTTCTTCAATGGTGGTGGTGGTGGGGAAGCAATGTGCGGTGGGTCAGGCATGGAAGGTGGAGAAGGAGGGTTGAGAGTGGTGGTGGCAGCGAGGCTCAGGCAGCGCGATGCCTCCCTTCCCATCGGAGCAGCCCCAATCCCATTCCTACTTGTGTGCAAGCAGGAGGGGGCGGGGATCCCTCAGCTGGGAAGTGAGGCTTCACACTGCCTTTCAGAGCAGCCCCATCCCAACTCCTACTTGCGTGCAAGCAGGAGGGGGCAGGGATCTCTCAGGCAGCGTGATGCCTCCCTTCCCATCAGAGCAGCCCCAATCCCATTCCTACTTGCATGCAAGCAGGAGGCGGCATGGATCCCTCATCTGGGAAGGGAGGCTTCCCGTTGCCTAACTGAGAGATCCCTGCCCCCTCCTGCTTGCATGCAAGCTCTGATAGCCAGCATGAAGCCTCCCTTCACAGCTGAGAGATCCCCACCCTGCTCCTGCTTGCCCCAAAGTAGGAGTTGGGAGGCTGCTCCGGTAGGCAGCATGAAGCCTCCCTTCACAGCTTAGTTGCTGGGGTCAGGGAAGGTGGAGGCAGCCTGGAAGCTGCATCTTAGAGCCCCTGCACCACCATTGTATGGGGACTTCCGAGCAGCTCCTGAAGCCAGCCAGAGCCAACTGCTCCGGGCTGCTGAGACTGCCGCTGCTGCATTTCCCGGGGACATTAGATGAAATCCGGGGACATTCCAGGGATGGAATTTGTCCGGGGACTTATTCGCAAATCCGGGAAATGGGGACGTCTGGTAACCCTACCCTAATATGGTTGGATGGTGCCTTGTATGCCTCCTTCCGCAGCCAAGCTGGTAACAAACGTATTGCTCTGCTTCCCTTTGGACCACATCAACAAGGCTGAGAAGTGAGTCTTGTCGCCTGGGCAGCCCAGGACCTCCATAAACACTGCCAAGATTTGCACTCCAGGGAGGTCACTTTGGTGCTGTGAACACAGCAGTTTGGCTTCACCCGAGACAGATGGAGTCTCGAGACAGATGGATGCCAGCCACATGCAGGAGGAGCCTTCAGGCGCTCTCTGAAGTGCACCCAGGTTTTCTTGCTCAGTAATTAAGGACAGCAAAAGGGAATCCTAAGTATTCTGGAGGTAAAAGATACTGATCACTGAATTCTATAAACCAGAATCTGCTATTAATTTATGGCTAAGGCGTGGGAGGTGTTGAAGATGCTGTCATTGTCATATTCACTTTATGTAGGTGAAACTGAAAGTGATTGATTTTTAGTTAAAGGGAGGATCCTTGTTTATATTTGTGCACACATGCAGAGAGAGAGAGAGAGAGAGAGAGAGAGAGACTTTTTCTTATCTTTTAAGGGCTTTAGACATTCAAACCAGTAGCCTGAATTGTGCTCAGAAGCTAATTGGCAATTGCTCTTACTAGATATAAGACAGTATAATTTCAAAATGGGGTTCTTTGTCTTCTGAATTAGATGTTAATGGCAGGATCGTGTGTTGAGACAGCATTCTCGTATTGAATACAAGACAGCCAGTGATATATGGCTATGGTGTCAGACTTCAGAGTAGGAAATCCAGGTTTAGCTCCCTCATTCATTCAGAAAGCTCACTTCATGATTGCAGACAAGTCCCTCTTAGCTTCACCTGCATTGCAGGATTTTAGTTGCTCTCGGACACCTGGAGGAAGAGCAAGCTATTCTTATGAATGACTATCTCTGTATCGCAGTGAACATATAACATTTAGGCTGCAGTCCTAATCCCACTTACCTTGGAGTAAGCCCCTATTAATTCAGCAGGACTTCTGAGTCAACAAGGTTAGAGTTGCTTTGACAGTGACTATCAGCATGCACTTGTGAATATTGCAGTCGAAAGCAAATTTTGTGATTATCTGAAGAGGGTGCTGACCATCAGGTAAATGCAATGATCACTGTTGTGTGCCCATTGGTGGTGGGGATGTGTCTCTTTTCAGACATGCCTGAAATCCACCTGATTGCCAGCATTTGTGCATGGATTTGTGCAAAATTTTGACAATTCACGACCTTATAATAATACAATACAATACAATACAATATACTAATGTGGCATTTTTCAGTGCCTATGTATTTTAAATGAAATCTCTGTGAGCAAGCTCAAGTGAAGTGATTGCACATCTGGGTAGCATGTGTAGCCCACAAATATGCCAGTAGGAAGCATCTAGGAAACCAATGAACATACTGCTGGCAAAATGTTCTAGAGTTATACAATAGCTAGAGAGGGAGGGTATTTTTTACCACTAGTATAGAAAGCTAAGAAATAACCTAAATCAAGTTAGATCACAAATGAATTGATAGGCCATATATATAGCCTCTGGCAGAGGGAAGGGGTCCAGTGGAATGAAAAGAACATTAAATTTACTCTTGATCTATCAACCCTGTCAGGTAAGCAGTCCTTTAATTATTATTGATTTTCACAATGGTGTTTTATTAGGCTTGAACTCAAGTTATAGCCACACACACACACACACAGAGTATATACAGTATACACACACAAACATATACACAGACCAATGCAGTCATCAATGTCCATACCCGCCATGCACATTATGCAAACCCTTGTCTGACTATTAAATACGGAGTGTTAAATGTGCCATTATCGAACACACACACAATAACACAAATGGCTGGCTGCATTATCATTTCATCTAGAGGTGTTTTTTGTTTTGTTTTTACAAATAAATATTTTGAGGCTTTGGCTTGGATCATACATTCTTTCTCTTTGATCGTTATAGCCCTTTACATTTGACGATTGACAGCAGCATGTGTGAACTGAATGCACTCGAAGGCATTGTGATTGAGACAGTTCGAAGGTTTTAATGCAGCATTTTTGGGAGAGCCCTTTCGTTCATGCCTCAGTCATCGTCACGTGTTTTTTTCAACCATCAAACGACAGGCATGCATGTGTGAATTAACCCGTGATAAGGGACGCGGGTGGCACTGTGGTCTAAACCACGGAGCCTCTTGGGCTTGCCGATCAGAAGGTCAGCAGTTTGAATCCCCGCAACGGGGTGATCTCCCATTGCTCGGTCCCAGCTCCTGCCAACCTAGCAGTTCAAAAGTACAAAATGCAAGTAGATAAATAGGTACCGCTCTGGCGGGAAGGTAAACATCATTTCTGTGCGCTACTCTGGTTTTGCCAGAAGCGGCTTAGTCATACTGGCCACATGACCCGGAAAAACTGTCTGCAGACAAAAATTGGCTCCCTCGGCCAGTAAAGCAAGATGAGCGCCGCAACCCTAGAGTCATTCGGGTCTGGACTTAACTGTCAGGGGTCCTTTACCTTTACCTTAAGCATCGACTGAACTGGCTAGCCAACTTTAGACAAATCCTTTCCATGTTCTGAACTAGAGCAATCCTGTTTGCCACAAGCCTTCTGTGGCTTTTTAATAGATATGCAATTGAGCCAAGTTACTGCGTCCGCCCCTGCGTGTCGTAATTAGCTCTGACCTGGCGGTCACATGCCTTGCACGGAATGATAAATCAAGTGGGTAAATTAATGGCTCTGTAATGCTGCTAAGGCTTTAAATGTCTCATTTTGGCAGTGCGGAAGGAGCATCCTAGTGAACCATGTAAAATACGTACTTAAGCCATCTAAGGTAATGGTCCCGTTGGTCATTGTTTATTTATGACGGCATGAGGTTCCTTGTACAGCCTCACTCTGGTTGCTTCTAGAGGTGAGCTAGGATTTGTTTTTAAAATAATGTGGGATAAGGGTATGTGCAGTATTTTGCTTCTGTGCTATGTGGACTAATTTACTTGGAGAGCTTAGACATGGATAATGGGGTGTTTGGGGGCCTTCGGAAGCCATGTGACCCTACCTAGTTAAAGCCATTGGTCCGTTGTCCAAGCCTCTGCAAGCATAAACAAAACAGTTTGCCTGGTAGAGCTCAAAACAGATTAAAGAGAAGGAGCAGAGCCACATGTGCCCAAAAGCGTATTTTAAGCAAGCAAGAAGTTGTGTCATTTCAGATGAGCAGAATCACTTCAACTCAAGCATTGTACTGATTGGGATGAGGTGAGATAGTGTCCTAGTTTCAAGGCCAGACCCAGCTCCTGTCACGCTGTGGAGGAAGAGGGAGGCCTTGGTGAAGATGAGCTCTGTTAGAATGCTAGCTGTGACAAATATATGTAGTGAGTAGGGCCTGCCCAAGATGTTTTGCTGCCTGAGGCAAAGGACAGACCTAGTGGTCTCCCATGACATGCACAAAAGCCAGCGGGAATGGCAGGTGACAATATCTTCCATGCTGGTAATGGGGCAGCAGCATCCGTCACTATAACTAGGGGCAGGAGGCTAGCTTCAGCAGGGTGCTTGGAAAACACAGCTCTGTCCCGCAACAAAAGTCACCACACTCCTCCAACATTTTGCTCCCCATACTCAGTATCCGCCAAATGAGGCTGCTGCTTCACTCTGCCTAATGGTAGGGCTGGTCCTGGTGCTAAGCCTTGGAGTTAAGAAGATTGGGGTGGTGGTTCTATCTTTTATTATGGGAAGCTTGCAGCAATCCATGGAACTCCAGAGTTCAACTAGTACAGTGCTACCTTGGGTTAAGTACTTAATTTGTTCTGGAGGTCCATTCTTAACCTGAAATGGTTCTTAGCCTGAAGCACCACCTTAGCTAATGGGGCCTCCCGCTGCTGCTGTGCAACTGGAGCACGATTTCTGTTCTCACCCTGAAGCAAAGTTCTTAACCCGAGGCACTATTTCTGGGTTAGCGGAGTCTGTAACCTGAAGCGTATGTAACCTGAAGCATATGTAACCCGAGGTACCACTGTACTGTATATACAACTGCCTGGAAAATCTGAAGCAAACTTAGGTGCAACAACACACATTATCTTAAATTAAAAGCGAATTAAAAGTTCCCAAGTTAGAAAGGCGTTATTTATTTCCACTTTGCCTTGCTGCAAAAAAAAAAACACCAGATTGGTGTGTGGGTGATGTTAAAACTGGACTCATAAATCAAGTGGTATTATCAAGCCTGTGTTGATGTTGTTCGCAAGCCCCTTTCCTTCCTATTGATTACTTTTACAGCAGTTTGTTTCGTATGCTGCCCACATCTGCGCAAACCTTGTTACTGTTACCAGCCTATCTTTTTATTCTTGTAGCGCCGCACTCGATGCTTAGCTGCAGCAAGGTTGACAGTCAATAGTGTACATATATTAAAAAAGGCTACAAGGGAAAGGAGGGTTGGGGTGGGGGAAGGAAAGACTATCAAGATAGGATTTCAGATGCATGATGCATGGCAGCAAACATCACTCCTCCGTCGCCACTTCTAAAGCGATTTGGCACCACACAGGTTGCCTTACGCAACTTCTTGTCCAGTTTTGGCACCAGGAGTGGATGTAGACTGGCCAAATGCAAACGACAGAACCTGCAACTTTAATCATTGTGTAGCTGTACCTGCTAGAACTCCGTCTTTTGCACGTCGGCTAAAGCCGTAGGAGCCCTGTCTGCTTGTTTATCTGGATACAGCGAATGTGGTGTTCTCCATATGTGCAGGGCTACAACTCTCAACACCTCTGATGCTGGCTGGGGTTAATGGGAACTGTAGACCCAACAATCTGGAGGACAGCACATTGGCTAACAGTTGCCCAGAATAGATGTGGTGGCGAGTGAGCCACCTACTTAAACTTAGAACCACCCCAGTTAGAAGAAGAGTTTGGATTTGATATCCCGCTACCCTAGGGAGTCTCAAAGCGGCTAACAATCTCCTTTCCTTTCCTCCCCCACAACAAACACTCTGTGAGGTGAGTGAGGCTGAGAGACCTCAGAGAAGTGTGACTAGCCCAAGGTCACCCAGCAGCTGCATGTGGAGGAGGAGCGGGGACGCGAACCCGGTTCACCAGATTACGAGTCTACCGCTCTTAACCACTACACCACACTGGCTCTAATAGAAAGGAGGAGGTTCTGGAGTCCAGTTTTAACAGCAAAAGAATTGCACGTGAGATGGTGGTTGGGCTCTCTCCATCCTTGGCGCTGATGTTTCTGCAGCCCCTCTCATTGGATGCTTTTCATCAAGCCATGGTCCTTTGCAGTGTTGGAACCTAGTTTTCTCCAAGTGTCAGAACAGAGAAACTGCACAGAGCCCTAGAGGGTGGGTGGGAATAGTCTGCTGTTGAAACCAGACTTCCCACTTCCCTTTTTTCTACATTAGGGGTGGAAAACCACAGACATAATGGCACCCCTCTAGACCTCTCTATCAATCCTTTGCAGTGGTCCTTAGACCATGCCCTGTCTCTCAAGGCCACACACCACACCAGACCTGCTCTGTTCTCTCCCCTCAAGCGCTTTTGCCTGTCTGGAATCTGTCCTTCGGTTATGTTCATTCCTCTTCCTTGCCTGGATAGAGGTAGGTAGGGATATGTGTGTTTGTACAAATGTAAAAAAGGCTTTTGTGTTCCTGGCATGCAGCCTCCTATTTGATCCGTTGCCCCGCCCACTTTTGCCTCTGGCTCTGCCCATCAAGGCACATGGCCCTTTTTGGTTGCTCATGAGGGAATGTGGCCTTTGGGCAGAAGATGGGTGTCCTAGTCCTGTTCTGCACCATTGAGAGCAGTTCCGTTTTCAGACACAGAGAACTTTAGCAGCAGGAAGACATTCGTATTGTAGAAAAGGATTACAGTGGTACCTCTGGTTAAGAACTTAATTCATTCCGGAGGTCCTGAGGCACCACTTTAGCTAATGGGGCCTCCCGCTGTTGCCACGCCGCCGCCACAGCACAATTTCTGTTCTCATCCTGAAGCAAAGCTCTTAACTCGAGGTAATATTTCAGAGTTAGCGGAGTCTGTAAGCTGAAGTGTCTGTAACCCGAAGCGACTGAAACCCGAGGTACCACTGTATAACTGTTGAGTGACAAAGTGTTACTTTGAATCTTGAAATAAAATAAAATATTAAGGGGGGGGGGAGAGAGAGAGAGAGAGAGAGAACTTCAGCCGTCCTTTGGGGATCTATACAAGTCTTAGGTATACATGACAAATGCACAAATTCCTTTGCTTGCAAGCATGATCAAAATTCTTGTTTGTCCTGTGCAGATATAGCTATATGTTGTTGTTGTTGTTGTTTTAATGCTGTACTGTATTTTTAAAAAGAACCACAGAAATGTCTCTCTTCCATGACTATATTCAAGAACAGGGGTTTTTTTTTGGGGGGGGGGCAGCGGTTCTCCCACAAACTGCACAACAGGACTCACACACATACTATGGTGCAGGAAAGGAATGGGTGAGGGCTGGATTCTGCAGCTCATTACAGACATCCGCACTTGGAGGGGGGGAAACACTCTGTTACTATCTTACATTAGCAGAGGTAATGATAGCAATAGCCCCTTATCATCTGCCTGCTCACAAATGGATTACTTAAAGAGAATGGGTGGTAATGAGCAATTTCTGTGAGGGATTATTGCTTTATGCTCTCCTCGAATGTGACATTTCAGTTTGCAGAGCCCAAGCCAGACAGCCTTGGGAAACGACACATCTCCTAGCTGAGTAAGACTGCTAAGACACTAATAGAAATGCTATGCTATACATCACGGGCTAATTCTGAGCAAGGGACGTGGCAGGGTCGCTACGGCTTGCCCTTGGAGCTCCCAAGGCACTGTTGATACTGAGAGCCAAATGAGGCAATAGGCAATGGGAAATAAGGGGAGGGGAAAGCTGACCAAGTGGACAGAGAGGGGCTTTTTTAAGAAGAGAAGAGAAATTCAAAGAGCAAAGTGGAAGGCAATGCCTTACCCTCTACGTTCCCCAGGTGATCACAGTGGTGGCACACTATTACAGGTTCCCCGTGGACCAGAAGAACGACTTCTGTCCATGAGAGCTGAGTCTTGTAGGCCCAGCTCTGTGGAACTCCTTCCCACAATAAGTCAGCCAGGCACTGTTCCTGCTGAGTTTCAGGTGCCCTTCCTACAACCATTTTGTTTCAAGAGGCCTTTGTATCATGAATGCTTCTCTGGTGTTTTCTGGTGTTTTTATTCCAAATTTCTGAGGTTTTAAATTTCTTGAGGTTTACTTTATGTTTTAAATTGTGTATATCTTGTGCTTGAGCTGCCAAGGAGGGGGGTGCATATGACCTAAGATTACAATCCCATCTAGAGGAAACTTCAGGGGATGGAACTTGTCTCACAATTTGCATTTTGGAGCAGGCAATAATGAACTTTTGTGACATCACTACTTCCTTTCCAGTGTATTTAACATGATATGATGTCTCTTATACCCTGGCTTGCTATAGCATCCTATTATATATATATTATATTGTAGCACGCCCCCCAAAAAAACAAAAATGTTTTGAGTGGTGTGAGATTCCAGGAGCTCCAGGCACTTAACCCAGAGTTTGGTTTCCCTGGACTGAGGGACAGCAGAGACTGTGGTATCTTTAGGATATCTGGTTTATTTGCACATATATACACCCTGAATCTAAGGTGGAGGGGCTCACAGCATTAACACTCCAAGAAAGTCTAGCCACAACCTTGGATTCCAGCAGAAATCAGGCATGACTCTGTCTCTCAGCTGCCCAGTCTGCTTCTAGCTCTCACCCACAACTCTCTGGGCTTTGTCCTTCTCATCAACAGCCAGGTGAGGAAGGGGAGGCCCATCCATTGGTTCTCTAGCACAGAGCCATTTTCTTTGTTTCCTTAATGGCCCATACTTAGGGGGCTTTTATGCCCCTTAACTGGCTGATTCAGCAATCAAATCCTTGCCAGATCCAAGAATTAGAAGAGTATCACCCTAACTCCTGCCCCCAGCAAACTCAAAACAATACACATTTCCCGTAATTGTGACATCTTTATCATACCATGCCCTTTCGTGTTATCTTGCTCTTATCTTTCTTAAAGAGGAAAGCCCTAGACGTGGTCTCTTGAAAGGCTTTAGCAAGGACAGAGTTAGCACACCACACCGCCAAACCCTAAATCAGCAGCCAATGCCTCTCTTTATCAATGCCTCTTTTGTTACTGGTTGTGTGCAGGGTATGTGTGCGTTTTATCTCGTACACAATCTCCCAAAACATTCCCTAGGATCTTTCCACACCTTAGAAGGCACAGACGCTGGCAAGTTACTTTCCTAATAAAAAAGGACGTAAGGTTTCACGCCAGCCCAATCTCCAAGCGGCGTGAGATTCTAGGGCGTTCCGAGCGCTTACCTGGGGTTCGTGTTTCCTTCACAATGAGGCACAGCGGAGACTGCAGTGTCTTTAGGATATATGGTTTATTTACACATATATACAGCCTGAGCCTATGGTGGAGGGGTTCGCCGCATTAACATACTCTTGCTTCCTCCATACCCACAAGCCTTGGATTCAAACAGAAATCAAATGCTGCTGTGTATCCCACAGTTCCCAGCTTTCTGCTCCCCCCCCCGCCTCACTCACATTACTCCACTCACTGCTCTCATCTTGGTGGGGACAGAGACCCTACCCATTTCTCATCTTGCACAGTGCCTCTTCCTTTGTTCCCTATCACCAAGAGGCTAGCTTGGCTATTCCAGGAATTAGAAAGGAATCCAGGCATGCACTCTAACCCCACCCTCCACCCCAAAGTCATAACAATAATTAAAGCGTGTGTCAGATTGAATTCATTATGGCCCTTTTCCTCTCTCGACCATGTATGGGTATTGATTTCACCAGTGGCTTGGGAGTCGTGTAGTTTGATACCTTCTCTTTCGTATTAACCAGACCTCTGCATACATACCGTTCAAAAAAGGACCCCGGGAGTATACTTTATAGAATCATAGAATCATAGAGTTGGAAGAGACCACAAGGGCCATCGAGTCCAACCCCCTGCCAAGCAGGAAACACCATCAGAGCACTCCTGACATATGGTTGTCAAGCCTCTGCTTAAAGACCTCCAAAGAAGGAGACTCCACCACACTCCTTGGCAGCAAATTCCACTGTCGAACAGCTCTTACTGTCAGGAAGTTCTTCCTAATGTTTAGGTGGAATCTTCTTTCTTGTAATTTGGATCCATTGCTCCGTGTCCGCTTCTCTGGAGCAGCAGAAAACAACCTTTCTCCCTCCTCTATGTGACATCCTTTTATATATTTGAACATGGCTATCATATCAGCCCTTAACCTCCTCTTCTCCAGGCTAAACATGCCCAGCTCCCTTAGCCGTTCCTCATAAGGCATCATTTCCAGGCCTTTGACCATTTTGGTTGCCCTCCTCTGGACACGTTCCAGTTTGTCAGTGTCCTTCTTGAACTGTGGTGCCCAGAACTAGACACAGTACTCCAGGTGAGGTGTGACCAGAGCAGAATACAGTGGCACTATATTCTACTTTCAATCATCTTCGATTCCACAAGGCTGAGTTCCTATGACATTGGGTCAGAATACAAACTTACAGCAAATTGAGACACTGCTTGCATGAGGAAGGTGGTTTTAGAACATGATTCGCAAAGAGCATGACAGGGGCATCTTCCCAGAGTATAATTTTGGATAAAGCAGAAGCACGGTCCACAAATCCCATTGCTCGGAGGATAGTGTGGCATCATTTATGTAGATGTAGTTTGTGTGTGCTTTAGGTTTAATCAGTGTATATTTGCACTGCCCATTTGAGATACTTTAACCATTCCCCTGCGAAGTGAAGTTTCAGCTATGGCTTTATTCAAGTGGGGGCCCTCCAGCAAAATATGAATAGTTTCTGTTCAGGGTTTCAGGCTCTCTTCTATTCCACACACACATCCCAACAATCAGTCAGCATTCTGTGCCCACTGAGCATGCTCAGTCCTCAGTGGTCTCTGTAACCAATCAGCATTCTGTGCCCACTGAGCATGCTTAGTCCTCGATGGGCTCTGCAATCAGTCAGCATTCTGTGCCCACTGAGCATGCTCAGTCCTCAGTGGTCTCTGTAACCAATCAGCATTCTGTGCCCACTGAGCATGCTTAGTCCTCAATGGACTGTATGCTGATTTTTGTCTCTCCATGTGGGGACCTTTACTGTGTAGGATGGATGCAATTGTGCCCAATGCCAGCTACATTAAATGTCTTCATTGGCCAGCTCTCTGCCACGCCAGGGTATACTGAAGAATAGTTTATCAATATGAAACAGGAAGTTACCAACCCAATGAGATGGGTACTTTCTACCTAAATATATTATTATACAGTAGGTTGTGGATGGGGGTGGGTTAGTCTAGATGTCATCTTTGGGGACGTCCCCCTCCCCTGGCCAAACAGCCTGTGGTTTTATACCAATAAGATTGGATTCTGTAGAGGAAGAGACTGATTTGAATGGTCAAGCCACTAAAGAGCAACAGCTTTAGAAGGTAGGCCTCCTCACTGACTGGATGTGATGTAACTGAGGAGCGTAAAAGGTAGCTTAGAACAAGGGCCATCGCTTTGTGTTGGAGTTAGGAGACCCAGAGGTTGAATCCGGAGCTAAGGCCTTGGGTACCCACCTAGAAACCAAATGGAGGAACAGGATCTGCTAGGCCGGCAATGCTGTGAGTTCTCCTGACTTATGCTCATCGTATATCAATCCCTCTTCACAGAGGGACTCTGGGAATTGTGACTGTGAGGTGAAAAGGGGCCTCATAACAACTCTCAGCACCCTTAGCAAATGATAGTTCCCAGGATTTTTTGCGGGGAGCCACAACTGTTTAAAGTGGTGTCATAGTGCTTTGAATGCATGGGACGGATGTGGTCGCAGCCCCAGGCAGCAGCATCTCCTGTAGTTTCAATTGCAAGAGAAGCAGTGCTGGTCAGCTCCCCTGGAAGGACCCTTGCAAACTCCCTTAATCTTTAAGAAGCAATGCTTGCCTATCTCTCTGGGGAGCTTTGCTTTAAAAATTCAGTAGAAACCTGGAGCTATTTTTTTTTTTCTTTTTTAAAAAAGCACGTCTACTGTTTCGGCTTCTAAACTAACAAACTGCAGGCTTCATTTACAAATGGAAACGTTAGCTCTTCTCTGAACACACAGGCAGGCATCAGGTTCTGCAAGGCCAAAGCCGGCTGTAATTCCTCGTTAGAGGATTGCCGATGCAGCTGAGAAAGGAGACCGGCGTTTTACCTGCAGTGCTTACCAATGAAATGAGCAATAATTTATACAGATTATGCAGACGATTCATCCCATGGGATGAACTGGTGCATAGGTGGTTTGTTCGCTGCATGCAAACTGTCCTCAATGGATCAAGAACTTTGGTTATATAGCCTGTTGTGCTGATGAGTCATGCTAATAATCAAGGTATATTAAGCTTTCTTCAAAAAAAAAAAAAAAAAATCTAGCACAGCCTAAGGCTAAAAGATGCTGAATGCCTTTTAGTCTAGACTGCGCCACTTGCGAATTTCATTACTGCAGCAGAAATCACAGGAGCCCTATCCTTAAATCAAAGTTAAGTTCTAGCCAGTGCTTTCGTCTAGCTAGGAGGCAGGTGCGCAGGGAAGCAGCTTTCTTCACTAGTTGAGGAACAGCCTGCACAAACAGTCACTGCACACACACGTCCTCCGCTGGTTCACCTGACAGCCAGCAGAGTGGTCTGCAATCCTTATGAAACTACCTGTGTGCATGTGCAACAGCTACGCTTTGCCTGTGTGGCCGCAGCCAGGAAATCTGCAACTTTGTCAATCAGCTGTTCTCCAGGGGACATGACTGGAACAATTATTTCCTGCCCACAGCTGCTTTTTCTGACAGGGCCGCACAGCTGCATCTCAGGTACATCCACCCAGTTGGATCAGAGGGAAGGTAAGCAAGCCATTTGTTTTACCAACATGGAAAATGCAGAATCTGGCTTAAGCGCCTTTGTAAAAGTCCAGCCAAGACCAGAGAGGCTTCACACATTACCTGGGTCCAGAGTGAGCAGCTGTGCAAAGGTGTTCTGATTTTTTACATGCACTTTACATAGCACATACCTCGCAAGGGTCCCAGAAAAACCAGGTCATCCCATTTTTCTCATGCAAGGGCACAGCAGCCATTTTGGATGCTGTGATCTTGCAAGCACAGCCCTGAAGAAAGCGCTTCTTTTTGGGCTCTGTGAACTCGAGCGGGTCACATGACTCACACGGGAGCACGGGCGTGAAAATGCACACCCCTGTTTTGGGACTCAAAATGTTGGAGGGTGCATAGCATTACAATAAAGGAGCACAGCAGGGGGAGACAGATTTCGAGCTCGCACCCTTGTCCCGTGTCAGTTCCTTTTCAAACAGGAAGTACAAATCACATGCACTTTCCTCCCCCATCCAATCAAAACCCCATTTTGAAAAGAATAAGGTGGCAGGGCGCATCGCTAAAAAAAAATAATGCCTTGTTTTGCCAGGTATCAGCAGGTGGCGCTGTTGCACATCATCTCCAAAATTCTTAATCTTCATTCAACAACAGAAAAGGAGGAGGAAGGAGGGGAGAAGGAATACTATGCTGGCTGCAATTCTAACTTCAACTGGGGTATTTATTTGTTTTTTGAAAAAGAGGGAAAGAGGAAGCAGTGCATCAGGAGTGTTTGCCTTCTTTCACTCCTTCGGAGGCTTCAGTACTGAAATGAGAAATCCCCAGTACTGCTGGGTATGTAAATCTTTATGAAAATCAGTGTAACACACCCGGCCGAATAAGCTATTGTGAATAATCTATTGCCTGTCTTGTTACATCATGCTCGACTCCCAATCTGCAAAGCCTAGGAAACAAATGTTTTACTTCTCCACACGCATAGAGAAGCCAAATACAGAATATACCCTATAGCCTTAACTCTAATGCTTTCCCCTTATATAGCTAATGTAGATGTAACCCTCCTCCCATTCTTTTGCAGAAGAGCCTTCCAGCTCTGCAGCAGCACCGCCGTGGAAAAGTGTGCAGCCAGCATAGCACAGTGGCCTCCGAGCATCGATTTGTGATGTGTGTAAATTCAGACTCAAAAGTTCATTGCGGGGCATTGGTGCACAGAATAGCTGTGAGGCTAAATTATTGCCCTGACCTCCTTGGAAGAGAGGGCAAGGTGCTAAAAGGGAACGCTCCTCTGATAGAGGTTCAGTTGGCGTTTTCTATATTCACCTTAAACGTTTGCTGAAAATTTCTCTTTGCCTCCAGGCCTATGCAAACATTTAAGGGGGGGGAATCATATTCTGCAATATGTGGTGATTTGCTTGTTTGCTTTAAAAAAGAGAGAGAGAGAGAGAAGTTTTGTGCCGTATAGAATAACTTTTGTGCATATATCATTGTGGTAAACTTTTGTATTTTTTTAAATGAAATTGCAATATGTAAGTATTTTATAAATTGAATGCTTGGTGTTTTTATTTTGCAAACCGCCCTGTGATCCTCAGTTGAAGGGTGTTGTAGAAATTTAATAAATACAGTGGTACCTTGGGTTACAAACGCTTCAGGTTACATACGCTTCAGATTACAGACTCCGCTAAAACGGAAATAGTACCTCGGGTTAAGAACTTTGCTTCAGGATGAGAACAGAAATCGTGTGGCGGCAGCAGGAGGCCCCATTAGCTAAAGTGGTGCTTCAGGTTAAGAACAGTTTCAGGTTAAGAACGGACCTCCGGAACGAATTAAATACTTAACCCAAGGTACGACTGTAAATAAAATGAATGAATGAAAATATAGCAAACCTCCACATGCTCAGCTGCTTCCAATATTGTAGTTTTGCAATCTGTGTTGTTCTGTTGAGTATTTAATATGCCTTTAATGACACAGCAGTGTGCTTACATGCATGCTTTACTCTGGATGATGTTTCTCTGCATGCTTCATACCGTCTAGCGATACTGAACATGTTCAGAGGTATAAGCAGGCCTCCATTGTCTCCACTGACCACGGAGGGATTCATTTATCCTGCTGCCTGTGATGTGGCAACCTGATAAAAGACAGGTGGGAGCTACTCACAGGTGCTGTGCAGTGTGTGGGTACCTGATGCACTGAATGTAATGATCTGCCTGAGTCTTGTGTGGGCATATCAACTAAACGCAGCCTACTATTTTGTAAACAGGTGAAGGGAAGGACATAAATACTACAAATGAATTAATTAAAAGTTCAATGCAATCCTGTACATATCTACCCAGAAGTAAGTCCAACTGAGTTAAAAACAGCATCCTCTCATATTTACAGTTGTTTCTATATAGTGCACATAAATAAACAGTAACATCCTTTTTTGCTTTTATTGTGGTTTCATAGTATTTTAATTAGGCAACTGAATTTTATTTTACATTTTTATCTGTGAAATGTCCCAGGATATACCGTATTTTTTTGCTCTATAAGACTCACTTTTTCCCTCCTAAAAAGTAAGGGGAAATGTGTGTGCGTCTTATGGAGCGAATGCAGGATGTGCAGCTATCCCAGAAGCCAGAACAGCAAGAGAGATTGCTGCTTTCACTGCGCAGCGATCCCTCTTGCTGTTCTGGCTTCTGAGATTCAGAATATTTTTTTTCTTGTTTTCCTCCTCCAAAAACTAGGTGCGTCTTATGGTCTGGTGCGTCTTATAGAGCGAAAAATACGGTATTTTTTTAAAAAACTAGCATTTTATATAAACTAAAACTAATAAACAAAAATTGAGATGGTCTGTGACCCTCAGTTGTGTTTTCCAAAATTTACCCTTCACTTTCATAGTTTGGAGCTGCTGTTTTTATATTTATTTAGAGCGTATGTACATTTCTAAAGTGTAGGAGGAATGCCGAGAGAGAGAGTGAGAGAGAGAGAGAAGTTTGAAAGATAACTTTGAATAGTGGGTGTAATCAATTCCAGGAAAACAACTGTTTTGCTATTGCTTATGTCCTACAATCTCAAACAAGGTACAATGCTTTGGGGACCCCTAGGATTCAACCACATAGTGGCTTTAGGAAGGGGTATAAGAGTAAAAACCAAGCGACAAAACTTTGTGCAAAGTATTGAGAGAAATCCGTCAGCTGTTAAATTTTGCTGCGTGTGTATGTGTGTGCCGACAGTCTTAATTTTAGCAACTTCAAAGCAATAAGGCTTTCAAAGGCATAAGTGATGTTAGCGAAAGTCTTTCTCAATTTGCCTCAATCAAAGCAGCAATCAGTAAACTGCTAATCACTTATGTGTCAGGGCGACAGATACTATGGCAATCAGAACTTGCAGGCACCGAGAGACAAAGGTGTGTGAAGGACATGGAAGCGATTGGCCTCTGGGAGACGGGATGTGGATAAGCTACCATTGACCTCAAGGACAGATGCTGCAGCGACAAGAACTAAGAGCTAAGGGGAGTGATCCTCAGGGTTGGCGAGGCTTTTCCTGTGAGTTAGGGACTGCAGTAGCACTCTGTGGATGTGGCAGCAACTTCTTCTGCATGGTGCATCTGGGCTTTGATCCTGCAAAGTAAAGTATTTGGGCTGCAGTTCCAATGGATGGGGTGGAGGAATGCCTGGCTTTTCCCAACAAAACGCTTACCTACAAGTGAGGATGAGTGACTGCCCTGAGAAAACCTTGGGAGGACAATTAAAAGTAAACAAGTGAGCAGATGGGTGTATCTTTGCTGCCCCCATCTCAAACAAACGAAACCTTCTAATAAGGGAAAGAACGTCACCAGTTGTTAGGAGTGCGTGCAGGAGCCAGGCCCTGTGACCAGTAGGGCTTTGCAGGACTGGGGCCTTCCTAAGTTTGTTCTGGAGAGGCAAGGTGCAGCTGCACAGGTGAGGCCGCTTGGTAACTCACTGCACCTGGTGGCAAGAGCCGGGAAGGGTTATAAGGTCAGCCTTTCCCTTTGGCTCTTTGCCACAGCAACCCATTTCCTGCCTTGCTGTGGTTGGCTTCTTGCTTCCTGATCCTCGGACCTCGGCTTCTTGACTCCTTGCTTCTCGACCCTCGGACCTGTGACTTTATGACTCCTTGTTTCTCAACCTTCGGACCCTTGACTTTGTGACTCCTTGCTTCTCAACCCTCAGACCCTTGACTTCGTGACTCCTTGCTTCCTGACCCTCGGACCCCTGGCTTCTGGACCATTGTTCCTGCTCCCACCCCACCATCTTGTCCCCGGTCCCAGCGTCCTCAGCCGGGACTCCGATCGCCCGTAGACCGGACTGTGACACCAGTGATGGGAAGAGCTTCCAAAGGAGAGGGGAGTCGCACTTTTCCAGAACAGGGAGTGCTGTGGAGAAGGTGCCCCAAAAGAAAAGGCCTTGGGACTAGTTTGTGCTTACATGAATGAGCAGGGGACTACCTCTGACCTTACTTCAATTCAGAAAGCATTTGGGAAGAGAGATTCCTTTTAATACTCTGGACCCAGGCCCAGCCCACCCATCAGGCAAGGTGAGGCGATTGTCTCAGCTGGCGGGATCCACAGCAGTTCCAGCCTCCAAGGAATGCAGCGCCCGCTGCTGCTTCCAAGATGGCAGCAACAGATCTGCCTCTTACAGTGGCCTCTCAGCGAATAGGAAGCACCGCTGGTCTTCTCCCACCCTTGTTCCCAATGTAGGTCTCTATTCCTTCCTTATTCCTGATGTAGATCTTCCCTGGTAGGGAGAGCATTTTGTGGTTCCCCTCAGGTGCCAAAATGTCTTGGACCAGCCCTGCCAAGGCCTTTCTGTGCTATATACACTATAGAGCCAGGGCAATAGTCATACCTCAGGTTGAAGTTGCTTCAGGTTGAGCGTTTTCGGGTTACACTCCGCGGCGACCCGGAAGTAACGGAATGCATTACTTCCGGGTTTCACACATGCACAGACGCTCAAAATGATGTCACGCGCAGAAGCTGCGAATCGCGACACACGCAGACGCGGGTTGCGTTCGCTTCAGGACGCGAACGGGGCTCCGGAACCGATCCCATTCGCATCCAGAGGTACCCCTGTATTATAAAACTATGTTGACTTTTTGTTTCTCGTCCTTCAATATTTTAAATTGTAGTGCTGAAGGCTCTCCCCACCCCACCCCTGGTCCGTGAGGCTTTAGGCAGAACAAGTTTTGTTTGTGTATAATTCTCAGCACGCTAGCTTGATCTGGTTAGCAAGAGCTGCTAGGAGCTATATGCTCACATGTTGTGATGATAGATGAAGTAGGGTATGTTCACATAGCTCTGACCCCTGTCTGGGTTGGAGATTTCTTGCCATGTAAGCAAGAGCCTGGGGCCATGTTAGGAGACTGAGACACCCACCCACCCCAGCATTACGGGTGAAACCTTTGCTATGCCAGAGGCCTCTGATTCTTTCTGGAATGGCTCCAGAACTGCTGGCCCAGCATTCATTCTGAAAAGGCTCCCTCCCCAGCTTGGCATCCAGCATTCTGGTCTGGCAACAGCATCCTTTGTTTAAGCAGCTGTCTGCCTCCATCAGCATCTTGTAGAACAGGGGTGTCAAACTCAAATTCATCGGGGGCCGCATCAGCAGTTTGGTCACCCTCAAAGGGCCGGTTGTATCGGCCTAAAATATTTGAGCAGTCTGAGACCCCCGAAGTTGATGGGCTTTGACATTTAAATGGGGTGTGTGTGGCATGTGATAAATTATGTGAGGTTCGAGCTGGTCTTTGACCAGTAATAAATTATGATGATGATGATCTGAGGTGGGGCCTACCTGCCCCCCCTCAATATTTTATTTAGGCTGACCCCCCTGTTATGAAAGATTACTAAAGTCTGCCCCTGTGGTGATGTATCATAACATTGTGCAGGCCCAGTCTGAGGGCACCTTTACAGGACTGCATCTTGTGGCTGGGGCTTGTCTGCGCCTTCTCTTCCTTCTCCGCCTGTTGCTACCTCCTCCCTGTGCCAGGCACTGGCGGGGGGAGGGGAGAGATGTGCCGGTTGCACCCCAGTTTCTGACGGGGGCCAATGCTGCTTGTTCCTCCCTCTGCTTTTCAACACTGCAATATATCACTACCGTATCACAATGTTGAAAGGTTGGTATCGTCTGCTTTTAGGGGCTGAGGGGCTTACTCAGCATGGGCAGGGGCACTCCTAGGAATTTATTGGATTTCAAATCCTTGGATTTCAAATCCCATTGAGGGGGGGCAGGGGCGGACTTTGGTAATATGGCACCCACCCTAAGTGAGGACAAAATTTGGTGCCCCCCCCCAATAGAATAAATAGGCATCGTTATCATTATTTTGTGATCCCTTGGCTCGGGGCGGGTGAGGCACCCGCAAGGCCCCAAATCTGGTGCTGGTGGAGGAAGCACATTTCCACAACGGGCCGAGCTGCCCCTGTGGATCCTGCTGCCTGAGGCAACCGCCTCCCCTTGCCCTCCGTGGCAAGCCGAGGCTGAGGGGGACGTTCGCTTGCCCAGGCGCCGGGCTCCCGTCCACTTGCTCCGGTGTGCCCACTGCAGCCCTGCTGCCAGCAGCCGTCGGGGAAGGCGGCCGGCTGGGCTCCGGGGCTCGTGGGGCCCGCCGGCAGAGGGCGGTGCTGCGCCTCGCCTGGGCGTGGAAGCCCTGCTGGCACATTGTTTCCCACGCCGCGCGTCCGCGCCGCACTCCCGCCTCAATCTCTGCTCGCTCCCTCCCGTCCTTCGCCTCCGTGCCTCACCTGCCAGACTCGCATCCCTGCCCGCCGGCGGCGGCAGGGGACCTCCGGAGGCGGCCTCTCTGCTCACCACCTCCTTCGTGCTGAAAGGCGACGCGGCGCACAACCAGGCGATGGTGCACTGGATGGGCGAGAACAGCAGCGAGAACTGCGGCTACACGGGCCACATGACGAGGTCTGGCGGGCCGGATTCGGCCCGCGGGCCTTGTGTTTGACACCCGTGTTGTAGAAGAACTGAAATCCAGTTCTCCAAATGGACCTGACATGTCTGATGAAAATAGAAATCTCCTGTTTAATAATAATAATAATAATAATAATAATAATAATAATAATAATAGTTTTACTGTTTATACCCCACCCATCTGACTGGGTTGCCCCAGCCATTCTGGGCGGCTTCCAACGTATATGAAAACATAATAAAACACTGCACATTTTAAAAACTTCCCTTTACACACAGCTGCCTTCAGATGGCTCAGGGGTCGGATAACTGACATGAAGGCTGCACTTGTAACCTCGTTTACATGGGAGTAAAGCCTGTTACATTCACTAGGATTTACTTCTTAGTAGACCGCAGTTGGGCTTGGCTGTAAGTTTATATATGTGGAGATCTATTTGTGTGCTCTCTGTCATTGCATGTAGAACATTGAATGTGAACCAGAGTACAGTGGTACCTCAGTTGAAGAACAGCCCTGTTTACAAACTATTCGGTATAAGAACTCCGCAAAACTGGAAGTAGTGTTCCAGTTAAGCGAACTTTACCTCGGTCTACGAATGAAATCCAAACAGTGGAAGGGCACCGGCGGCAGGAGGCCTCATTAGGGAAAGCACGCCTCGGTTTAAGAACGGCTTTGGTTTAAGAACAGACGTCCAGAACAAATTAAGTTCGCAAACCGAGGTACCACTGTATGTGTCCTTTACTTCCTACAGGAAGATGCCCAAATCACCTGATCAGCCTGTTGAAGAAACCAAGGAAGTCCTTTCCCATGCTGCCATATATAGGACTGTATCTTACTCAGAGTAGACCCATTGAAATTAATGGCTGCGGTTCATTAATTTCAGTGGGTCTACTCTGAGTAGAATTGGCATAGGATGCAACCCACTGTCAGCACCCTAGGTCCCCATAAAGTGATGTTTGTTTGTTTTTTAATGTAAGTCAAATTGAGACACTTGTGCAAAGCAACCAGTAAGCTTAATAAATAAATATCGGCAGTTTTCTTGGGCCGGTTTTTTAAATACATGGGCACAAAATGTGTGTTATTCTACTATAAATGTGAGTTACAGATGTTTCTCATCCTAGACGTTTTCCATCAATTAATCAAACATGGGTATCGGGCTTCATTCAAGCCCATGGGTTTACGGCATGCATTTTTCATCTGGAAAAAAAAATGTCCCGAATGCCTTTAATTCCCTCCTTTATTAACTGATAGTTTCCACATCAAGGTAAAGGCATCTCTCGTACAAGCATGGGCTCCATCTGGATGCAATGCCTCTGATATGCTTCAGGGAGTCTGTCTGACAATATTCCTTTTGAAGGTGAGGACGGAACTGGGGGGGAATGTAGGACTCCTGTTCATGAATCCTGAAATGCTTCCTTTATCCTGCTCGGTTGTGATTTTAAAATGCATTAGCTCTTACCCAAAAATAAATTTGAATGTGGAATTAATCAGAGTTCTCCTGGTGTTGCCCAGCCAGATGCATCCCTTTTGCATCTGTGAGAACCTATAGCTTTACAGGGAAAATGGTGCTCCCCACAACCCAGTCTCCAAGCAACGAGGGGTGTTAGCGCATAGGTTGGGTTTCCTTCGAATTGTGGTGGGAGACCTCAGCCCTGCAGGTCATTTCCCCAAAGCCCTGCCCATCAGGTGTGGGGCAGGTACGGCTGCAAAGGAACATCAGGGGCCTCAGGCTGTGTTCACATTACCGACTACACATGCAGCAAGGTCATTCTTCTCCAATCAGACTGAAGGTGTTTTGGGGAGGTAGGAACACATCAAGCACAGTGCAGGCATACAGCCCCATTGACACGCATTCTGCGACCATGTTTATGCACATCGCTGTGAAATAAATAAAGGATTTGAACTGGGAAATGGTGCCAAAACAGCACAAAAAGAGTGGGAGAGAGCTGGAGGGGTAGGGATAGCTTGCACTGTCGCTCTGATTGTCTCGTTGCCCCCATTCACCCTCCTGTGCTTTCTTCTTCCTGGCCAGCAGGGTGTGCTCAGCCCCTCTGTCCACCTGCCCGTCATTTGCTTGTCGATTTTGTCCCCTTGGGCAAGTCCCTCTGCCCTCCGATCACCATTGCCCTCTCCCTTGCCGCCCAACAAGCAGGCAGCAACATTCTTTCTTGGGGGGGTTAGGATAAAAAAAGAAGCCAACCCCCAGCAGCTTCCAAGACTAACAGGTCTGGCAGTGGTGCGGGGGCACTGGGAGCTACCCAGCCACCGACCCACTGACCCCCCAGCTCAATTTTTTTGGTCACTGGAGGCCATAGCTGTCAACTTTCAGATTTGAAAATAAGGGATCAGCAGCCTCACCTGTCCCAGGGACAGTCTACGGGATATCTAACAATCCGGAGTAGCAGCGGGAAACGGTGCTGGAATAAGGGAATTTCCCGCAAAAAAGGGAAGGTTGACAGCTATGCTGGAGGCAAGCAGGATGCATTTGTTCAAGGGTGCATCCCTCTTGGGGAAGGCTGGTGGGATAGACAGGATCTACTGAGAGATATCTCTCAATGGCAGCTTCCCTACTTGACGTGATTTCACCTACATGCATAGAGGCCAGGAACGTAACCCAGTGTAAGTGGGACGGGGACACACACACACACACACACCTGTATTTCATATGAAAAAATAGGATAGATATGAATTGTGGCTAATGTCATGTGGACCCTGCTTCCCAAATCAGCAATGGGAGCACGTCGGATGCAGAGTAAATGGGAGTGCACACACAACCTTAAAAGTGTGTTCCCAACTGTTCATTGGCAATTGGGGCTTATATTAGATTTTTTAAAAATGGTGCCAAGTGCAAGTTCTGATGAGGTTGTTTTTATACAGGAACTCTCAGCTGGAACTCTTGTGTGGAGATGGCTCCTAGTGGAAGCAAGGCTTCCAGCCACCGCCAATCAACAAATCGGCACAGGGCGCAAACCCTGCTTGCGTTGGCTGTGTGCTCCCCCTGACATCATGGCAACTTCAGGGGATTAATAGCTGGGCGATGCCTGTGATCCTCCAAATAAACCCATTGTCCCTGCCAGCCAGCCACACTGTGTGAGAGCCAGTGTGGTGTAGTGGTTAAGAGTGGTAGTCTTGTAATCTGGGGAACCGGGTTCGCGTCCCCGCTCCTCCACATGCAGCTGCTGGGTGACCTTGGGCCAGTCACACTTCTCTGAACTCTCTCAGCCCCACTCACCTCACAGAGTGTTTGTTGTGGGGGAGGAAGGGAAAGGAGAATGTTAGCCGCTTTGAGACTCCTTAAAAGGGAGTGAAAGGCGGGATATCAAATCCAAACTCTTCTTCTTCTTCTTATGGGAGTTGGAGTCCAGCAACATCTGGAAAGCCATAGGTTCCTCACCCCTTATATGTAATCTTGCCCTGGATAAAGAGGGTGGTTTTTGCAGCAGTCAGGAATAAGATGCCCTTGCTGAGATGACTCTCTCATTCTTTGCTAAGGAAATAAATAGCTTAAAGTGTCCAGCGCCTGCCTCTGACTTCATTTGACAGCATGAAGGGGAGCAAGGAAGCACAGATTGCGATCCATATGTTGTGTGTAACTAATTTGTACTGCGTTGTCACTCGAGGCACAGAAGGGCAAAGCTGCTCACTGGCGTAGATCAGCCCAAGACCAGTGAAATCAAAGGCAAGGCGCTCATTTTCACCAAGGAAAGATTTGGCCCCATGTCAAAGGCAGACCTTGCCTTCCTTGACTCCCCCCCCCTCCCCAAGTTTCCAGTTACTGCAAACAAAACCCAGCTCCAGCCCAAATTACAAAACTGTGTTTGAGTGATACGAGCAGCGCACATTTTATGCCAGCTCTTTCTCCGAGAGGGTTTTCTTCCCCCATGCAGGATGGCAAGACGATATGAATCTCTTCCAAGAGCAGAGTCCATTAGAACAACAAAACTGAAGGTTGACCAGTCAACAGCTAAAGCAGCGCAGCCTGATGAAATAAACAGCCCGCCGTACCATTCCTTCCGCATAACACTCAAAGCAGTATTAAAAGCTTTATCTCAGGAAGGAACTGCAGGCACCAAATTCAAATCAGATGCAGTATTTTGTAGGCTGAAGGGCAGATCCCTGTCCAGATGCACTGAGAATTATGTACATAAACAGGGGGGGAAATAATTCGGTCCAAACTGCACTTTTCACAGTCAAGCTATATTCCCCAGGAGGTTTGCAAAGAAATGTGTTAGTTACTGGCTGCACAGCGGACGGAAACGTACTCAAGATATGTACAGAGAAGGTTTGGGGCTCTGCAGAGGAGGTATGTCAGCTGCTTATTCACTGTTCCTGCCGATGAGTGCTATGGGCAAATTTCAGCAAGAGAGATACAAGAGGAAAGGCAACAGTTTTCATGAGTCCACAGCCCCCCAACTGCCTTATCTGCTTGCACATTGTTGTAGAAATGTTGGTGATTCACAGATGTGATTCCCCCTCACCCGCAGCAGAAGCAGAGATGGTGTGTGCATGTACATGTGTGCAGTGGCGTAGCGTGGGTTGTCAGCACCCGGGGCAAGGCAAGTAATTTGCACCCCCTAACCCGTGGATTTGCGCCCCCTAACCCTAACCCCCAGATATTGCACCCGCGCGGCCGGGGGCCCCTGCACCCCCCATGCTACGCCACTGCATGTGTGCTAAAGAGCTCCTTGGAATTTTGTTGCATACAGTTAAATTACATTAACCAAATTAGATGGGATCTCAAATGGTTCGGATAATACTTTCTGACAGAACCAGTTGTGTTGGTGTGCTGCAGCTCAAGACAGCTGCTACCCACCCACCCCCCTCAAGACAGCTGGTGCAAGAAAATGGCCTATCTGCATCTTCCCATATCTGCCCACATCCCTCACCCTTGCGCCAACACAGGAAGCACAGTAATGGGAGCAATAGATAGATGGATGGTCGACAGATCAGATTTATTCAGTGCAGAGGTCTCTGTGTGAATGGTGAGAACAGGTATACAGTGATGTCCAAGCATGGAAACCAACTGCGGCCACGTGTACACCTTCCAATTCCACTTGAACGGGAATGATTTTAACCATTCCCAAAGTGATCTAACAATCCTTCCTCCCAGTGAATTCTGGGAATTATAGCCCCATGAGGGGAGCAGGGGTCCCCTAAGAACTCTCAGCTCCCTTAACAAACTGCATCTCCCAGAATTCTTTGGGGGAAGCCATGACCTTTTTAAGCAGTATGATACTGGTTTAAATGTATAGTACAGATGAGGCTTCAGATCTATTAATTCCCCCCCACAGAGCAGATGCTCTTCCTTATCATCTCTCCACCTCTTGACCTCTCCCCAGGGCGAAGAACGAGTTCCTCTGTGCCCTCTCCATTTTCCACCCAAATATGGACTGCAAGCTTCCCCTTCCTTAAAAAGGCTTCCACCTCAAGACAAGATTCTGGTGGTCTACAAACAGTGGCAGCAAGCTTTGCAGGAAAGGCAGGAGAGGGCAGGCAGGCTCACAGACCATTCCTTTAAATCACACCCCCAATAATGCTAGGCACTGTAATTCGCCCCTCACAGAGCTGCAATCCCCAGCACTCTCAACAAACTACAGTTCCCAGCATTCCTTGGGGGAAACATGTTTTGAATGTGCTTTAAAGCTTTGTGCAACCAAATCCGTATGGATGCTGGATAGAGAGGTCATCGGGAGGAGGCCTGCAGAAGTCCAGCTCAGTAACGGTTTAGCTGGAGGAAGAGACCTCCTCCTCCTCCTCCTCTTTCTACCCTCTCAAAAGATCCCAACTTGCTCGCTTTAAGAGTCTGACAGGTGAAAATAGAGCTATCAGAAAGGCAATGAAGAGAGTGAAACCCCAATGCAATAAGCTGCAAATTGATCAGCTGTAGTTATGGAAACCAAGCCATGAAGTTATAATCCTATCAGACAATGGGGGAGCGTTTTCAGCTTCCACCATGGGCTAGGCAAGAGTACATTTTCTTGAAAGCACTGGTTTCGGCAATGACTCTTGCTCCCAGCTATTTCGCGAGATGCTGATATCCCAGTCGATACTGTAATCAGAGAAATCCCCATTCCAAGGACTCTTCAAAACTGTATTCATAAGGTGTAACGCGTGATGGAGACAAATGGCGCGGGCAAACCTTTGCCTTGCTTCTCCATCATTTACAAAAATGGAAAGCACCGAAAATATTGCAGGGTGGCATCCAGTTGTGTCTGTCTGTGAATGCAACAGATTTGCACAGTGGGGCTTCCCCCGCTCTGTCCCCCCCCCCCCCACCTAGAGGAATCTAGAGGAATGCAAGACCAGAAACAGATTTTGGGTAGGGGTGGAGGAAAGCACAAGGAATTGGAGGAGGAAGTCCTGCTGCAGGTGGAAGCCTGTTTGTGCAATGCTGGGCGTCGCACTGTACCTTTTCGCTTGAACATTTGGAATAAGGGCACCGCTCAATTATAAAGCACAAGCTTCGAAAGCTAAAGGTTTGAGGTTCCATTTGCAGCCTCACTAGGTAGGGTGAAGAAATACTATTGTCTGAACACCCTGGACAGTAGCCACTGCCAGTTAGTGTAATTGTAATAATAATAATATTAATAATAACCCAGCCAGATGGGTGGTGTATAAATAAATAAATATTACCCCACCCATCTGGCTGGGTTTCAGTTGTAGACACAACTGAGCTAATGTGACTTCATACGAATCAGCCTCCCCTGATCGAGTGGGTTTCAGGGAATCAAAATAAGTAAATAACCGGTGTGCGAAGGACGTGTCTCCATTCAGCCGCAACTACATATGTTGTGAAGTTGCGACACGCAGCAGCAGCTTCCCAACATGTGCAGTTGCGGCAAAACAGATACTTGCTTTTATTACACTGTACGTTATTACAGCCATGCTGTTTCCATTATAGCGGCTCTGTCTTCCAAGGTTTCATATGATCTGAGGAAGATGGGGGTGGGTGGGGGGTGGGACCTTTGCTATTCCAAGTATGTAGAATGAGAGTTGCATCCTCCTGCCGAAATGCAGGCAGTTGAGTCTGAGTGTGCAGAGTGCATCAAGGAAAGCAGAGAGCAAAGTTTGATGGCCAGTATTGCTAAGTTCCAGCATCTTAAAAAGCAGAGACATCACCTTGCCAACAAATGTCCATATAGTTAAAGCCATGGTTTTCCCAGTAGTGATGTATGGAAGTGAGAGCTGGACCATAAAGAAGGCTGATCGCCGAAGAATTGATACTTTTGAATTATGGTGCTGGAGGAGACTCTTGAGAGTCCCCTGGACTGCAGGAAGATCAGACCTATCCATTCTGAAGGATATCAGCCCTGAGTGCTCACTGGAAGGACAGATCGTGAAGCTGAGACTCCAATACTTTGGCCACCTCGTGAGAAGAGAAGACTCCCTGGAAAAGACCCTGATGTTGGGAAAGATGGAGGGCACAAGGAGAAGGAGACGACTGAGGACGAGATGGTAGGACAGTGTTCTCGAAGCTACCAGCATGAGTTTGACGAAACTGTGGGAGGCAGTATAAGACAGGAGTGCCTGGCGTGCTCTGGTCCATGGGGTCACGAAGAGTCGGACACGACTAAACGACTAAACAACAACAATTACTAAGTTCCACCCCCCCACCCCGTCAGATGCTGGTGTTTCTCCTCCTTTGTTTGCTTGTGTGTGCCCCAATGTCCTTCTGAACCTGTACATTTGTACAGCAATAGATTGTTTATTGTATAAGGAGCTTTGGGGAGCAGAACAGCCAGGTATATATTTGCAAAAACGAATCAGTGATAAATGCATCCAAATGTTTCCAGGACCTTCTCTCTCCACCTAGAGCACGGTTAGGGCACCTTTCTCAGTTGGAGGGCATCACTCCCTTCTGCACAGTCCTCTGCAAGGCACATTGTAATGGTGGCAGGTGAGGCCAAAGCGGGCAGAACAATGACTGTAAGTTTCACCTTTGTATAGGAGGCAGGTTTCTGCAGGAGGCTGCATCCAGGGAAGAAAAAGTCTTTATATTAGAGTTCAAAGAAACATTCCAGCTCTGCAGAAAGCTTTTACAAAGCAGGGCTTGTGAGGAATGTGGCATAGCTGCAGGAGGAGCGGCCTAGACAGAGTCCCAAGGGCCAGACAAAGAGGTTCAGGGGCCACAGTCAGGCCCCAGGCACGAGATTCTCCATCCCTGTCTTAAAGGGAGCTCAGCCCTGATAGGATTTCCTGAATTTTTCATAGCTTTTCCACTTCATTTTATTTAACAAAAATTATATACAACTTGGGGGGGGGGGGTCGCAGCTACTGAAAAACCTCTAAGCAGTTTACAGCAACATAAAATAAAAGATTAAAATTATCAACAAAACAGGTTAAAAACATTCAAAAGACCATTAAAATAAACAATAGCTCAAAAGAGATAAAGCACATGTTTAGGGAAGTTTTTAATGTTCATTTTTTTTATTGTGTTTTTAATATTCTGTTAGCAGCCGCCTAGAGTGGCTGGGGAAACCCAGCCAGATGGGCAGGGTATGTATAAATAAATGAATAAATAACTTTTCATGTCTGGACATTCTTGCCTAAACAGAAATGTTTTAAGCAGATGCCAAAAAGAAAGAAAAAAGTGACAGTACCTTGTCACCAGACCTCTTGTCAACAGGCAGGCAGTTCCAAACTTTAGGTGCTGCCACACTAAAATATGGATTCCTTATATATGTAAGATATATCAAGACAGGAAGCTGTCCAAAATTAAGGCTGACTGGTATCTGCCCTCCAGGGCTTCAGACAGGAGCCTCTCCCAGCCCTGTTGCCACACGCCAGCAGATGTCCTCAAAGAACTCAAGAAAGAAAACAGGGGCAATGATACAGCAACATCCCAAACAACTAATGTCAGGGAATCCATCCAGGTCCAAAACATAATCCAGAGGCCATGTCAGGCAGCAGCCCAAAAGCAACAGCAGGAATCCCATTGCAGTGTAGGCAGCTAGGCTCCCAGGAACCAAAAGCCTGTGTTGTCTCCAACAACTGGAAAGCTCAAGAGGGACACCTAATATACTCACACCCCAGCCATAGCTGACAACGGTGAAGGTGTTTCAGAGATTCCCTGCTCTCAAGAAGACCCACAATCTCAAAGAGTCACACAGCTCTGGATCTGTAAATGCGCCCTGCATCATAGCTCCACAGCCCAGTCCAAATGACCACGAAATGCAAAAGGTACAGTTTGTGGCAATCCCATTAAAGCTTAAATATATTTAAAGTAAGGACATGCAACACACACAGGAGAAGTAACTAGCAATTTCACAGGTATCCAAGCTTTGCTATGTTAGTTAGCATCTGTAGTGAGACAAGAACCACACCTCTGTCCAAGCCAACTTTTAAAAACAAATGGATCTCCACCAACCGGCAAAAACTGATTAATGTTGTGGCCTGAGGGCAGGGAGTTGCATAACTGGGGGGCCACCACTGAGAAGGCCCTTTTCCAAGCGCATGCACAACAAGCAATACTCATTGGAGGGACCATGAGTAGAGGCATAATGCCCCACTATGAAGTTATTTACAAGGGCTGTGTACACACCATATATTTAAACCACATGGCTTCTCCCAAAGAATCCTGGGAACCATGGTTTGTTAAGAGTGCTAGCAGCTGTAGCTCTGTGAAGTACAGTTGGCAGTATTCTCTGTGGGGGTGTGTGTCACAGGCTTTATATGTATGGCATATACACAGCTGTTTTAATTTGTTGGAAGCCACCTATTCTTATTCTTATTATTATTGTTGTTGTTGTTGTTGTTGTTGTTGTTGTTATTATTTACAACACAGTGACAACAGAGATCTAGACAAAGCCTCTGATTATTTAGTGGCTCTTACTGCATGCTTCCCCTATGGAGTTAATTCTTGTTTATGAAAATATTTTTTTAAAAAAATCCCAAAAGGATGGAACAGACTTTGAGGCCAATATCTCATAAAACGTAAGGCATAAACAAACCCCAGGAAGACAGAGCACAGCACTTGGTTTTGCTTCAGCACAGCAACGTTTCCTATAAAGTAGCAGGAATGAAAATACATTATGAAAGAACTGCTGTCACTCAGGAAGAATGCATGCACAAGAGGCGCCCGAGAAGTTGAGCCGAGGGTGCTGAAAGCACCCCAGGGGATATTTAATGAGCAAACACACTCACAATCTGCCTCGTAAAAGACTTTCAATTCTGGCATCACCAAAGAGCTAGACTTGATAATTGGAAGTTTAATGTGATGTGAACTAAACTTCAAAATTGGGGAGAGAGATAGTTAGGGTCATGAATATTTGCTTTAGATTGGGGTGGGAAACAGGGTCTTGCAGAGCCAGGCAGAGGCCTGGGTCAGGTAGATAATGTGCCCCCCCCTTTTTTTTACCCTGGGGATAACTGAAGTCTTATAAATAAGTAAGTATATACAGTGGTACCTCGGGTTGCAGACACTTCAGGTTACAGACTCCGCTAACCCAGAAATAGTACCTAGGGTTAAGAACTTTGTGTTGGTTTCTGTTTGTGTCACTGTGCAGTGCTTGGAGTCACAAGACTCTGTTTTGCATTCCAGAGATTCCAGGCTATTGGAAGTCTCACGGAAGACAGGAGATGGATGTGATGTTACTGGTTTCCTGTTCCTTTGTGCTTCAGTTGCTCTCTGCTTTCACAGAGAGAGCATGTATATTTCTTTTCTGTCTGCGTAGTTAGAAATAAAACCTAGCAATGTAGCTCAAACTTCTCGTCTCTTCTGCTGCTTTGATACTCTGCTGAATGGGGAATGTGCCTGGAGCCTTATCAAAGGCTCAGGTCGTTAATCATCGTCGGAGGAGATTCCGAAGGCTCGACCGGAGAAGTAGCTCGGTCGTAGCGGAGATTCCGACATTTTTCTTCAGGATGAGAACAGAAATCATGCTCTGGCGGCGCGGCAGCAGCAGGAGGCCCCATTAGCTAAAGTGGTGCTTCAGGTTAAGAACAGTTCCGGGTTAAGAACAGACCTCCAGAACGAATTAAGTACTTAACCCGAGGTACCACTGTAAATAATTTTCACAAAAGTTATGCTGTCAAATAATTTTATTTCAAGGCTTGAACTGTATCTGCATATAAAGACAAAATGGAAAATATAGATAAATATGCTGACTGAGGCCCCCCTTGGAATCGGAGGCCCAGGCCAAGTGACCCATATGGCGCCCCCTCTGTCTGGGCCTGGTGGGAAATCCAAATGCAGATCTCTAGGTATTTGGCCCTCAAGACTGTCCCCAGGCCACTTCCTTGGACTTAGGCACTCGGTTGTGCTGAAGCAAAGGCAATTGGAAATCACAAGTGGGGAGAATGCTCTTGTGCTGGTGTGTTGCTTGTGGGCTTTCCATTGGGACCTGGTTGCTGGCTGAGAGAGCAGGATGCAAGACCAGGTGGGCATGATCCAGTAGGGATCTTCTGATGTCCTTATCAATATCATGCTTAACTGCTCCTCATCCTAACTGAGAAGGTGGGTGCAGTAAAAAAGAAAGCTTGCAGTCGTCATTATTGTTGGGCTACACTCTGATTGAAAGTGAGAGGAGCAGGGTCTGAGCCTTGGGGTATGTGAGGACTTGTTAGGGCTGAGCTGTCAGAGGTCAGCCAGGAATTGTGCCTCTATTCCAAACCTGCTGCACCTTGCAACCAATCTGATTTACGCATTAAAGTTTTTGGCAGAAACCGAGCTGGGAGTCTGAGTTCTTTGTCCGGCAACAAGGGCGAGAGCGCCATCACCCTCCCTGTCCTTTTGCCCATCTCCTTCCCCCTCCTGGCAAATAACAGCAGCTCACATCACCTAGAAGCCACCCCAGCCGGTGACGCATCTCTTAATAACGGCAGAATACAAACGTAGTTAAGAAAAACAAATATTCCTTCCTCCAGCAATCAGTCGACAAAGCGGAAAGCAAAATGACTGATGCATTTATATATATATATACACACATAAGTAGACCAAAGAACTATCTCAACAATCGCTTGTTGTTAACATATTCTGAATAATGAAGCTACCTGCGAGTTTGATTCATTACCCAGAGATTTCTAAAGTGAGAAAGCAGCGTGCAGCCGCAGTACCACCATGCTGTTTACAAAACAAATATGATCAGAGAGGCTGGTGCTGCTCGGTGGTTAAAAACGGTCTATACGTAGCACTCATCAAACTATTCAGAAAATGTACATGGCCCCTTCCGGACTTTACCACTTCGCAGTGCAGGGGTGTTAATATGCATCTCTCTCCCTTGTTAGTGGAAAGTGAGCATGTTACCCTACCTGTCTCCTTATCACTGGTGTTCTCTACAGGGTGTACTGTTGCATTGACGAAGAACCAAATTTGCGCCTCCCATAAGCATTTTCAAGTGGTAAAGGCCACAGTCAATCTGCCCTGAGTTGCCAGCGCATTTCAACAATGGATACCATCTTGACTGTGCGCCCTGGAAGACCTGCTTCCTGCCTGCAGGACTTTTTCCACCTGGCCTACGAGGGGAGGGCCCTGACTGACTCCAGCTACAAATACGAAGGTTGATGAACAGACTCTTGTGCTGGAATGTTGTTTGGGTTGCTGTTGTTGCAGCAACGGGGTAGGTGTTGTCATTGCTGTTATTAGTATTGCTTTTTATATATTTATTTTTAGATCTTATTATGATTTATGCAGAAATTATTCAGTTTGGTAGTGTACTTTCTGATGGGTTTTATTTATTATTTATGACTACTTTTGCTATGTTTGTAATTATGAAAATATTTTCATGCTGCAAGTTAAGTCCCAATGAGAATAGTGGGATTTGTTTGAGTCAATGTCTATGGGTCTGTACTGTTATATTAGTCATTATTGGATATAGAAATGCTCTACTATTAAAATACACACATATATCACAATTACTCATTAAACAGTGCCCTTGCTTAATTTGATCCAGGTCTCACTACTCAGCAACCTCCCTGAAGTGCCTCCCTTTATAGTGGTACCTTGGGTTATGAACTTAATTCATTCCAGAGGTCCATTCTTAACCCAAAACCATTCTTAACCTGAGGCGTGCTTTCGCTAATGGGTCCTCCCACTGCTGCCGCACGATTTCCATTCTCATCCTGGGGCAAAGTTCTCAACCCAAAGTACTACTTCCAGATTAGCGGAGTTTGTTACCTGAAGTGTTTGTAACCCGAATCGTTTGTAACCTGAGGTACCACTGTATTTTGGGCAGGTGACAGTGCTTCTTTGTACCTCAGGTTACAGACACTTCAGGTTACAGACTCCACTAACCCAGAAATAGTACCTCGGGTTAAGAACTTTGCTTCAGGATGAGAACAGAAATCGCGCGGCGGCGGCAGGAGGCCCCATTAGCTAAAGTGGTACCTCAGGTTAAGAACAGTTTCAGGATAAGAACGGACCTCCAGAATGAATTAAGTTCTTAACCCGAGGTACCACTGTATTATTATTATTACCCCACCCATCTGGCTGGGTTTCAACTGCGCATAGACTACCTTTTGACCCACACAAAACGTACAAGCAAAATCGCATCCTAGGACAATTCGAATCCGACACCGTAACTTAAATGTTCAGCAAACAATTTCGATTCATTAACATCAATTCAATAACCCATTGCAGCAAGGAAATATCAGCAAACGATCAAATAATCACTGCTGGCAATTATAATAACACATTAATTAGGAACAGCCAAAACAGTCAGAGCAAAGAGATACTGTACAATTCATAGAATGCCTCAGTAGACCATTGTTTAGGAACATAAAGTAAAGGTAAAGGGACCCCTGACCATTAGGTCCAGTCATGACCGACTCTGGGGTTGCGGCGCTCATCTCGCTTTACTGGCCGAGGGAGCCGGCGTACAGCTTCCGTGTCATGTGCCGATGTCAGGGATTGAACCTGGGACCTTCTGCATGCAAAGCAGATGCTCTGCCAATGAGCTACTACAGTCCTTAGAGGCGACCATCTTCTCACCCATGAATTGGTCCACCTTCCCGGCTGTTTCCAAAGTAACACTTGGAAGCGGTCTGAAAAACCATGAGCCGAAAAAGAGGACATCTGGAGCACTACTATAGAAGTGGATGTTGTTGGACACTGAGGATGGACTGGCAGAAATGGGGAGCATGCCATCCCATTAAAAATGCTTCCACAGGCCCAAGTGTACCTCCAGCAATATTACTTGCTGCCATTTGCAGTCACTGCAACGCTTTCTGGATCATTCGGGAATTTCGTTCCAGGCCTTCCTTGTACTGGGCATCCTTCCTTTGAAAAAGAAAATCCATTCAGAAAAGCATTTATTACCCTACGGGAATGTCGCCTTGTCTGGCTCGGTTTGCACAGAAGAAAGCGAGTGTGATGTTGAAGCCAATGTTTAGACTAATGAATTATAGTAGGTCAGGATACGTGAAGATGAAGCGGATAGATCATCCTCCAGCTGCTGAACCCTTTCAGATCTAATTCATTTTGGGAGAGTTTCACAGGATTGATATTTTAGTGGCTAGTTTTCTTTTGATGGGCCCTTAGTTCTGAGGCAGTAGCAAGATCGGTGCAGGTACAGACCTGCTCTCAAAGGCAGCCTAGATGGCATTACAGTGGTACCTCAGGTTACATACGCTTCAGGTTACATACTCCGCTAACCCAGAAATAGTACCTCGGGTTAAGAACTTTGCTTCAGGATAAGAACAGAAATTGCGCGGCAGCAGCAGGAGGCCCCATTAGCTAAAGTGGTGCTTCAGGTTAAGAACAGTTTCAGGTTAAGAACGGACCTCCGGAACGAATTAAGTACGTAACCAGAGGTACCACTGTATAGGGGCAAGGATCCTGGGCGGGTGGGGGGACTGTGTGCAACAACAGAGAAAAGGGAAAGTTGCTATTTTTGTTATTAATCCATTTATATCCCCTCCCTTTCCTTTCCTTTCCTTTCCTTTCCTCAAAATGACGTTCTTGGGTCTCCCTGCTTTCTCTTTTATCCTCATGACAACCATATGAGGAAGGTTAGGCTGAGAGACAAAGGTCAGCCAGCGAGCCTCACAGCTGAGGGTGGATTTGAACCCTGGCCTTGTAACTCTTGGTCCAACACTCCAACCGCTATGCCACAGTAGCTTCTCCACATTTCCAAGCTGACAATGGACTGAGCCAGTGTTCCACCCAATGGAATGCACTCTTGCTAATCCAGTGGGAGAAACTGGCCAACCAGTGAAATGTGTGCATTTCTCAGAACTACGAAGTCTGAGCTTATCTGGCCCAGGCCTGCCGGCTCTTGTCTCAAAATTGCTGCAACTACTTGTTTCAGCCCCACTACCACACAGAGAGATTATTGGTGCAGGATTTCGAACCCAGATCCTACACTGACACTCTGACCACCATACCACATAGACTTGTCCATGGGAAGGGGTCTAGACAGAGGTGACAGAGGCCAAATCTATCACTTTTCCATGTAGTGTCATGACCTGCTATGGTTGCTGTTGTTGCTGTTGTTTAGTCGTTTAGTCGTGTCCGACTCTTCGTGACCCCATGGACCAGAGCACACCAGGCACTCCTGTCTTCCACTGCCTCCCGCAGTTTGGTCAAACTCATGCTGGTAGCTTCGGGAACACTGTCCAACCATCTCGTCCTCTGCCGTTCCCTTCTCCTTGTGCCCTCCATCTTTCCCAACATCAGGGTCTTTTCCAGGGAGTCTTCTCTTCTCATGAAGTGGCCAAAGTATTGGAGCCTCAGCTTCAGGATCTGTCCTTCCAGTGAGCACTCAGGGCTGATTTCCTTAAGAATGGATAGGTTTGATCTTCTTGCAGTCCATGGGACTCTCATGAGTCTCCTCCAGCGCCATAATTCAAAAGCATCAATTCTTTGGCGATCAGCCTTCTTTATGGTCCAGCTCTCACTTCCATACACCACTACTGGGAAAACCATAGCTTTAACACCTGCTATGGTAAGCTTCCTTTATAATTATTTTGTCCAGCTCACCTTCCCAACCCTACCTACAGTGTTCATTATCCTTTCCATTTTGCAGATGGGAAGCTGAGACGGAGGGGTAGCAACTCACACAATGGATTCACCCAAGGGGTAGTCTTTGAATCCATGGCTCCATCACATGGGATTTCAATGGAGCGGGTTCTGAAAGTCATTTTGCTGTGTAGCGTTTGAAATTAACTGCCCAACGTACTGTCAGTTTGTGTGTTATTTAAGTCAAAAGGAATAACTTACGGGTCATATTTTATGGAACCATTAATTCACACCATGGTTGACTTCCGCCACCCAAGCGGTGTATTAATGGAGCCATAAAACACACCCTGGAGTATCTCAACATGATGATGAGATTGATCTTCAGCTTTATATTTCACCGTTTCAAACATGACCAGACTTAATTACAGAAGAAGGCAACACTACAACTTCTACCAGGGAGAAAAGTATAAGGTTTGCACCTCTGATTAAAGTGCACCTAGACAGACACGTTTTTTTCTCTATCCCTCCATTTCATTTCAGTTTTGTCCTTCATAGTCCTCCATAGTCTCAGCACGCTTTTCATACATTGATGCTATTCTTGAATTTGGCCAATTGTACCCATCCATCTTGCCTTAAAATAAATATGATGCAATATGACAAGCTGCAGAGGACTTGAATCCTGAGATAACGAACCAGACTCTGCAAAATGAAATCAGAAGAAGAAATTAAAGGTTTTTTCCTCCCCAGGCATTTAGATACCACCATCCTTCTCTAGTCCAGATGCACCACTCAGGGACAACGTTTTTTAAAATACAGTTTCATGAAACTATAGCATAAAACAGCTGATGCAAGAGAAAGGGTATAATATGGAACAAATTCAGCATGAATAGGATAGCATTGCTGTCTTTGAGCACAGGTTCCAGGTCAGATTGATGGAGTTTAATTTAAGTATGCATAAACTGTATGCCTTTGCCCCTATATATAGCAAACAAACAAGTACATACATCCATGTTTAAAGTGTTGCGATGGAGCCCCATTACTTTCCAGCAACGCTTTGGGGCAGAACTTTGGGGTATTACAGCAGGTGAAAAGGACACATTTTAAAAGCAAAACGTAAACACCAACTCTTGAAATTCTGCCAAATTCTGAATGTGCGTAAAAATTAATTTTCATTCCACGGTGGACCCCCCATTACAAGGTGCAAGGCTGACAGAATTCTTTTAAAAAAATAAATAAATAAAAACCTCAGCAGTTCCTCTTGAGAAGAGAAAGTGCTGAACTTCTTGTGGCCTTAATGATTCCATTTCACTATCCCCTATGTGTTCTGGAGCTTCATTAATTAATGTTTGCAAAGAGCCCTGTTGCCCCTTTGCAAGAAGAAAGTGCTATTATTAGTGCAGCGACGGTTAGCAGTGGAAATGGTCTGTGAGATTATTGCTTCCACACCACCCAGCTAAAAGCAAACTGTAGCCTACCTACCCAGACGGACTCTGAATGTACTGGATGTTAAGAGCATCTTGCTTGACTCTTGAATGCCTCAAACCGTATCCTTGTTTGGCATATGTAAGTAAAGGGAAAAGACCCCTGGGCGGTTAAGTCCAGTCAAAGGTGACTCATCTCGCTTCAGGCCAAGGGAGCCGTCTTTTGTCCACAGACTTCTTTCTGGGTCATGTGACCAGCATGACTAAACCACTTCTGGCACAAGGGAACACCGTGACAGAAGCCAGAGCACACAGAAATGGCGTTTACCTTCCCTCTGCAATGGTACCTATTTATCTACTTGCACTGGTGTGCTTTCGAACTGCTAGGTTGGCAGGAGCTGGGACAGAGCAATGGGAGCTCACCACTGTTGAGTGGATTTGAACTGCTGACCTAATGCTAATGATTAATTTGTATTGCACAAAGAGGACCAGCCTTACTACTTTTCCCATAGCTGTCAATGGAAGGGAGCTGCCAGCAATTCTTCCATACTCTTTGTGGCTCCTGGATATTGGGGGTAAGGAGGAGACAAGGGAGGGATATCAAAGTTTCAAGGGGGCCTGAAGAAAAATACCCTTGGTGGGTGTCATTGGCAGCTTCCCTGGAAACCAAGGAAACAAATTTGCTTTGTAAACGTCTGAATGGGAACTACAATTAGTTCCCTTTCGGACATAATGAACTTGAACTAGAACTGGTTTTTTTTTTTTTTAAGTTCTGGAAGTTCTGGGGAAAACAAGCAAACCTAGCTGGAATTCTCACTGACTGTGGGAGGAGGGGGGGGGGAATAAAATAGGAATGGGTGTGGGACAGAGTGGGTAGAAGGTGGAACAGAAGCACTTTACACTGCAACATTTTGTTGTGGTGTAATAATCAGTAGCTACTAGTGGAGAATAATAATAATAATAATAATAATAGGAAGAGGATTAGATTTGCTAAAGCAGTCAAAGAACGGGCCTGTGAAATATGGGTCAACTTTAAGGTTTGTTTATCCTTTATTCCACTGCAAATTAGCAATGCTCCTAATGAACACTTAATATGTAACCCAGAGGGGCTTCAAAGAAGTCACACCACTTGACCTAGAAACACCGACATCTAATGCTAGATGGGTGGATCTGGATATGGTTACTCAGTGGCCATAGAAGTGCACTCTGCACATTCTCAGATACGCTCTCTCCTTTACCACACAGACCTCAGCCCTGAGCTGTTTGACAGCAGAACGGACTCCCTTGGAAAGTGGTGTGCGCTTTCCTTTTTAAAGCAGAGGTCAGATGACCGTCTGTCCTGGAAGCTTTAGTTGAGATTCCTGCATTGCAGGGGGTCAGACTAGATGACCCTTGGATCCCTTCCAACTCTGCACTTCTATGATTCTATGCTCCCTCCATTTGTCAGGGATTTGCTTGATGGGGAAGAAAACACACTGGAGATAGCCCAGCCTTTCGCGCTGTGACTTGGCAGGAGTATCCCGATGTCGAGTGTCTCCCCTGGCTGCTTTCTTGCAAGGCAGCAGCAGCTCTTTCCAGCACGCAAGGCAGGGCATGTGACATTCACATGCAGCCCAAACAAGCTTTGCCGACCCGGCGGAGGCTGTCACAAAGCAAATCACAGGAACTGATAAATGAAAGGGCTGTTCTCCAAGCAGGAAAAGCAGCCCGGCTCTCTTTGCTTCTCTTCCTCCAGCCTGTTGCTTAGCTCTTTTCCTTCTAATTTGGATCACTTGCTGAAGGAACAGACATTTCTCTCTCTCTCTCTTCCCACCAATCCACGCTCCTGTCACTCTTGCTTGTTTATTGCCTCGTGTTCCCTGACAAAGGGAGTTGGCTAGGTTTGCAGATTTCCACAGGCCTAGGACTTGCCGATCAGAAGGTCAGCGGTTTGAATCCCCGTGACGGGGTGAGCTCCCATTGCTCGGTCCCTGCTCCTGCCAACCTAGCAGATTGAAAGCATATACATAAATAGGTACCGCTCCGGTGGGAAGGTAAACAGCGTTTCTGTGTGCTGCTCTGGTTCACCAGAAGCGGCTTAGTCATGCTGGCCACATGATCCGGAAGCTGTACGCCGGCTCCCTCGGCCAATAAAGCGAGATGAGCACCGCAAGCCCAGAGTCATTCGCGACTGGACCTAACGGTCAGGGGTCCCTTTACCTTTACAGGTTCGCTGTACTGTTTACCTTTGAAGCACCGTGCTCCCCTCAAAGAATCCTGGGAACCACAGTTTACCCTCTCACAGAATTGTGGTTCCCTGCAGCCTCGGCAAACTACAGTTCCCAGGATTCTTTGGGGGAAGCCACGTGTTTTAAATGTGCGGTATGTACGCAGCCTATGGCAGGTCTGGGATGGAGCAGAGATCCACTGAGGCCACACAGCAGCTGCCATACAGCATGTGCATAGAGGAGGGAGAGGTCACTGTCTCCTGGTGTTCAGATCAAACCAGGGCAGCAGGGCGGCTTTGTAATTAAGGATTAAAACAAAGCACAAAGCAAAACAAAACCCCATAAACAGGGGTGGGGGTGGAGAGCAGGAGAAGCTTAAGCTGGGAGAGAAATAAACAAGGATTTGCCCTGTGGGACATCAGGGTTCTTTCTGCTTTCAGATTTAGAGCATCCTCAAAATGCTTGTCTTATCTTCTTCGTTATCCTAGCTCTTGCTGTATTTCTGACTTACCGTATTTTTCGGCCCATAGGGCGCACCTAGTTTTTTGGGGCGAAATAAAGGGGGAAAAAATTATTTCCCCCCCAGGCGAAGTCGTGCAGCTCTCCCACGGCTTGCAGATAGCTTCCTGAAGCCTGGAGAGCGAGAGGGGTTGGTGTGCACCGACCCCTCTCGCTCTCCAGGGTTCAGCGAAAGCCTGCATTCGTCCCATAGGACGCACACACATTTCCCCTTCATTTTTGGAGGGGAAAAAGTGCGTCCTGTAGGGCGAAAAATACGGTACTTCCCCATCTTTACACACTGAGAATTGACGGCGAAGTACGCCATTTGAAGCCACTGTGTGAGATGGGCAGATTGAACCTGAGATCATGTTGTTTGCATATTCATAACCAGGCAGTATTTCTGCTTTACAATTGCAACAGGATTTGTCAGTTCAGAAATATGAGTTATGATCCAAAGGGCTGAGGATCTGTTTCTTTGTCATTGCCCGCCCTTCACCTTAACTAAGGTCCTGGGGCGGGTTACACGATCTTGCACGATTTCATGATTCCCCACCAAAAAGAAGCGTGGTGCAAAATTGGACGAGATTGCAACGCCCAAAATGACTGCCATTCTCTCACGAGAAAAAACAAGAAGATGGCATTGTGGGTTTTGCCTTCAAGGCGCTGGAGGGCCTGTTAGTTACTTCGGTCCGTAGCCACTTTGCTTTGTATTCTGGTGTTAAATTGGGCTTGGTAATGTGCAGGCAGCCAGGGCAGAGCTTTCGGGACCAGTGAGAGAAGGTCACTTCAGGTTGCCCACTCAGTGACCTAGCAGCCGCATCCTACGCCAGCTGCAGCCTAAACTGAACAACCACCACAACATAATGATCAGATGACCACAAAGCCATATTTATATCAGTCTTCTTGCCAGATGAGTGAGGTGATGACCTTAGCCTCTCTCAGCTATTTGCCTCTCCCTCTTCTACTTGAATCTGAATTTCATTCCCAACCAATTATCTCCTGGCCCAGCATAAGATGACCAAATTTGGGGGGGGGGGAGGGAACAGGGCCTGAGAATCTACACTTAGGCTGTATTCAGATGAGGGGTTTGTTGTGTTACTTTTCCTGATTATAATGCTAGTGCTTCAGTCCCAATTCCTCAATGCTCTTTTTACTCTACAGTACTTGTTGTGTTTTGAGGGACGCGGGTGGCGCTGTCGGTTAAACCACAGAGCCTAGGACTTGCCGATCAGAAGGCCGGCGGTTCGAATCCCCGCGACGGGGTGAGCTCCCATTGCTCGGTCCCTGCTCCTGCCAACCTAGCAGTTCGAAAGCATGTCAAAGTGCAAGTAAATAGGTATCGCTCCATGCTGGCCACATGATCAGATGACCACAAAGCCATATTTATATCAGTCTTCTTGCCAGATGAGCCATGTTGTACGCCGGCTCCCTCGGCCAATAAAGCGAAATGAGCGCCGCAACCCCAGAGTCAGTCACGACTGGACCTAATGGTCAGGGGTCCCTTTACCTTTACCTTACTTGTTGTGTTCCGGATCAATATACTGCCATGTCATGCTAAATTTAAAATGGCAGGAGAGATGCTGGGATGGCACCCCAAATTTCACCAAGTGAAATTACAATGCAAAAGGCCTGCATTTTCCCCTGGTTGAACTGGATTCCGTACGCTCACCCTCCCAGAAACATGTCAATGAGTGCTACTTTTACATCATATGAAAGATCTCATAAAATGTAGAAATTAACAGGTAAGGAAATGTCAGGAAGGCGGAAGAAAGTGTTGTCTGGATGCAGTCCACTTGAAACGTTATCTTCTATGCAAATTATTGCATGAGCCCTCTGGTTTTTTCTTCACCTGGCTACCCTGGTAGAGATGCCAGAAACTGAACAGGGGCCCTTTGCATGCAGAAGTGCTCTACCATTTAGCTATAGCTTTTCTCAAAGTCATTCTAAGGGGTGATTTGTACTCTTGTGTTCCTTTGGCCTGGGACATAGAACTTTGGGTTTCTTCTGCCCCCATCCTAATTCATGCCTGCACATTCTCGAATTTTAAGAGGAGTTTGGCTCATGGTATCATCAAGTCTCTGAATGTTTTGCTGTGCAGTCTAGTTTTACATGTGCATATATAGGTGTACACATGCCCCAAACCAGATTTGATGCCGGGGTGGGGGGAGAGAGATCAGTGGCTACTACGCAGATTTTTGTTAAAGAACCATTTGTTAAACCTTGTCTCAGGGGGCCATCATTTCGTAATCTTATTAACCACCACTTGGCCTCCAAACAATAAATCAATAAATAATGAACAGGCGGATCTGTGCCAATTACAGCTCAAATAGGGAAGAAGCTGGGCGGGATGTGGACAAAAGCCAACGATCTGATGGTGTGTGTGTGTGTGTGTGTGTTTTAACAGAGGGGTTGTTCCCTGGCTGTTTTTGAACCTCAAGTGCTTCTGAGAATGGGAGAGAGAGAGAGAGAGAAAGAGAGGGGGCAGGGGGCAGGCTGCAGTATCAAAGTCAGGAAAGTGGATTGTTTGCGTTTCATTTTTTATTTTATTTTTTGCAAAACTCCAGAGATCCCAGGATTTTAAAAGCAACTGTCCTCTCCAATTCCTGCAATGAAACTTCAGAAAAGCTTGGAATCATGTAGTAATTGTAGCCAGCTGCCAGAATGATCACATGGCACCTTTAGAACACCCCCGCACACACACTTCGAATATAATTTGCTCTGATAGGCTTGAGGAGAGAAAATGGAACTGTATAGAGCACCAATGCCTCAATTTCCACCCTACCCCCACCCCCAGATAACTTGATACTGGTTTCTGTAAATACTGATTTTTTATATATATGGCCAGAAGCGCCTTAGTCATGCTGGCCACATGACCCGGAAGCTGTCTGCGGACAAATGCCGGCTCCCTCGGCCTATAGAGTGAGATGAGTGCGCAACCCCAGAGTCATCCGTGACTGGTCAGGGGTACCTTTACCTTTAAGCTGCCCTGAGCCATGCAGAGAGAAGTGTTTTTAAGGACATAGGGAACTGCTTTTTACACACTCAACACCGCTTGCCCACCAGGCCTCCTGATTTGACCCCAACCCATGCCACCCTGAATCACACCTGTCAGAGCTGGCTCCGGGTCCCAGCTCACCAAGGACCAACGCTAGCCGATCGTACAGTATCAAAGTCTTTATTGAAGAATAGTCTCCATTTACAAGTCTCAGCGTCCCAGCCCTACGTCTGGACTTTAGACCGGCGAAGCTCTGTCTGGATCCCCACCCCCTGTGCACCAGTTCAAGACTCTAATCTTACTCCACCTCTTCCTTCTCTCTCTCTTCCTCTGGGTCTTACTACCCCCCGGGGTCTCATTCCTCCTGGACTCTTCCGACGCAGAGCTTGACCCCTCTGACTCCTCCCCCTCTCTTCGGCGGGCTTTAGGACCTGGCTCCCTACCCGGGCTGCCCACCTTGCCGCCCTCCTGTACATTTGAACTTGGCGCGCGCGCGCGCGTTTTACTTTCCGGATGACCGTTTCCTCGCTCCCTGACGAGGGTGTGGTCAGTCCTGCCTCACGTTCTCCCTCTGCCTGCGCGCTCTCTGATCCCGATGCCTTGGACTCCTCCCCCCTACTGCACTCTGGGGGGGACGCTGGTCCGGATTTCCAGCTGCTACTCTCTGAGCCCCTTCTGGTCCCTTCTTCCCGAGGTGTCCCCCTGGGCACTCCCCTTGCCCTGACCATGGGGGCCCCTTTCTGTGAATCCTCCGAGTCACTGGAGAGACTCAGAGACCTCGGACTACTGTCGCCGCTGACATTTCCTTCCGACTCCTCCCCCTCGCTCTCCGTTTCTTCCCTCTCCTGTGACTCTGCTCCTGAACCCCTGACATCCATCCCCCCCTCGAAGCCCCCCCTTCCCCCCTCCCCTTCCTCCGGCGGGGGTGCTGGGTGCTCCGTCGTTGTGGGGGTGAATGGTGGATACAGTTCGTCCCCCGTGGCGTGCATCCAGTTAGAGAAATCCGGCTCGTCCTCCATGTCTTCGCCGACCTCGTTCTCCTCTGCTTCCATCTCCGTGCCGCCATGCTCGAACCCAACGTCCTCCCCCATCACGTCCATGTCCCTCTCACCCTCGTTCCCCTCTGGGTCCGTTGCCTGCCAAGGGCCCCTCAGCCACCTCTCCTCTCCTCGATTGTCCCACCAAAAGGAGCGGTCTGAGGCAAACCCCGAGGGCGAGCCCTCCGGTGAACGTGTTTCTAATGCTGGTTCTTCGTCCGAGGTGAATCCCTGGAACGTGCTGGTAGAAAGCGTGGGTGTGAAAAGCCAGTCGTCGAAATACTCGGCTGGCATGGGCCTGTGTGGGAACAAGGCATGAAACTCCTCTTTGAGGAGAGGCTCGTCCAGGGCATAGTCCGGCACCCAACTGTTGGCGCTGGCCGGGGTACCTTCCCTTGCGAGAAAATATTCTACTCCCTCTTCCCCCCATCTCGAGTCCAAAATCTCTGTGACCTGGTTGATGGGTTCCCTTCTTGGCGACTCCCTCCTTGGGGGGATCTCCTTATACTGGTCTGGTGCCGTGCCCTGCGCCTGAAATCGGTGAGGTGCTTTGTAGGGTGTGAGCACCGACCTATGGAATACTGGGTGCATTCTGGATCCTTCCGGAAGTGTCAACCGGAAGGCCACCGGATTGATCTGTGCCTCAACTAGGTAAGGTCCTAGTTGCTTATGTCCGAGTTTCTTCTTAGCTAAGGATCTGGTCGGCACTGCGTGGGCCGCTAACCACACCCAGTCTCCCACCTGTATGTCTTCACCAACCCTCCTGTGCTTGTCAGCCTGCAGTTTGTATGCGTGCTTTGCCAGTTCTAACTGCCTCCTAAGCTGCTCGTGGACTTCCTGCAATTCCGCCGCCAAGACTTCCGCTGCCTGTGGCTCCCCCTCCCCCAGTCTCTCTAATCCCGGGAAGGTTCTGGGATGCCTCCCGTTGTTGGCGAAGAACGGCGTCACCCCTGTGGACACGTGCTTCGTGTTGTTGTAAGCGAACTCAGCGAGCGGCAGGTAGTCCACCCATGTCGTCGGCTGTTGATTTGCATAGCATCTCAGGTACTGCTGCATGACGGCGTTGACGCGTTCCGCTTGTCCGTTGGTCTGCGGGTGTCTCGCCGACGCTAGGTTGATCTTGACGTTCAGGAAACCCATCAGCTTCTGCCAGAAGCTCGAAATGAACTGGCGCCCCCTGTCGGACAAGATAGACCGTGGCAGTCCATGCACTCTGAAGACGTGGTCTATGAACAGTTTGGCGGTCTGTTCTGCCGTGGCCACCTTCGCGCACGGAATGAAGTGGGCCATTTTAGTGAACATGTCCACCACCACTAGCACTGCCGTTTTACCCCTTGAGCTGGGTAAATCCGTGACAAAGTCCAGGGCCACCCTCTCCCACGGTTCGCTCGGAGTCTGCAGCGGTTCGAGCAGTCCCGCCGGAGGTTTGTGCACTGACTTGGCCCTTTGGCAGGTGTCGCACCTCGAGACGTACTCCGCGACTTCCCCCCGCATCTTGGGCCACCAAAAATCTCTGGCAACGAGGTCTGCCGTCTTCTCCTTGCCAAAGTGCCCGGCGGTGGGTGCGTCGTGTAACTGCTGCAGTACTTTCGCCTGGAGGTCGTCTCCCGGTACATAGAGAGCTCCTCTGCGGATGAGTAATCCGTCTCGTACTTGGAACTCGTCGTCCTTCACCGTGCCCTTGTGCACCTCCTCCATCTTGGCTTGTGCAAAGGGGTCCCCCAGCAGTGCTCGACGGACCGCCTCCAAGTCCACGGTTGCTGCAGCGCACGCCCACGCTTTCGGAGCGAAAATGTGCTTGGCCGCTGCTGGTGCCGCCTCTTCGAGGTATTGCGGCTTCCTGGACAGTGCATCCGCCATGATGTTGTTGTCGCCTGGGATGTATTCTATCCTGAAGTCGAAATCCGCGAAAAATTCCGCCCATCTGATGTGCCGCTGGTTTAGGAATCTTGCCGTGCGCCAGTACTCCAGGTTCTTATGATCCGTGCGAACCTGCACGGTGTGCTTGGCCCCGACGAGGAAGTGCCGCCACGCCTTGAATGCTGCATGAATGGCCAGCAACTCCCTGTCCCAGATGGTGTAGTTTTGCTCCGACTTGCTGAGCTTCTTAGAGTAGAAGGCACACGGTCTCCAGTCCCCATGCGGGTCCTCCTGCAACAGTACGGCGCCCACGGCTCTGTCTGAGGCGTCTGTTTCAACCCTCAGCGGTTTGCTGGGATTCACATGCAGTAGCTGCCCTTCGGACGAGAAGAGACGCTTAAGGTTCTGAAAGGACTGCTCCGCTTGCTCCGTCCAGATGAACTTCTTCTTCTTAGAGCTGAGCGTGTCAGTAATGGCCGCCGTCTGCATCGCGAACCCCTTGATGAACTTGCGGTAAAAGTTGGCGAACCCCACAAACCGCTGGACCTCCTTCCGATTGCGTGGGCTCTTCCAGTCCAACACTGCGCGAACCTTGGCGCTATCCATGGCAAGCCCCTTGTCCGACAGCTTGTAGCCCAGGAAATCCACCTCCTTCCTGTCGAACTGGCACTTCTCCAGCTTGGCATACAGCCGATGCTCCTGCAGTCTCTGCAGAACTTCCTTGACGTCACCTTCGTGGGTCTCCTCAGATTCTGAGAATATCAGGATGTCGTCCAAGAAGCAGACGCATGTCTTGTAGAGGAGACCCGCCAGGACGTGATGCATGAAAGCTTGAAAACAGTGGGCGCCATTTTGTAAACCGAAGGGCATAACTCTGTATTCATATGTGCCCAGGGGCGTGAACATGGCAGTCTTCCACTCGTCTCCTTCCCTTATGCGAATCAGGTTGTACGCCCCTCGCAGATCCAACTTTGTAAAAACGCGTCCTTTCCTCGCCGTCGCCAGCAGGTCATCTATCTTGGGCATGGGAAAGGCCGCGGGCTTGGTCTTTGAATTTAAGAGCCTGAAGTCTACCACAAGTCTTTTTTGGGGCGTGTCCCTTTTCTTCACAAAGAATACAGGACTGCCCCCCGCTGCCTTCGACTCCCGGATGAAACCGCGCTTCAAGTTGAGGTCTATGAACTCCTTGAGCTCCTGCAGCTCGTCCTCAGACATGGAATACAGTTTCCCGGCTGGCAGCGTCGCTCCTGGCAGGAGGTCAATCTTGCAGTCATAGGACCTGTGGGGAGGCAGCTTGTCCGCTTCCTTCTCGCAGAAAACCTCCAAAAACGCTGCGTACTTGCGCGGCACTGCTTGCAGCGTGCCTAAGTGTAGCTGCGGGTCGTCCCCTCCTTCTTCCGGGCTAGGAAGGATGCAATGTTCCGCGCAATAGGAGGAGCCGAAGGTCAGTTGGCGCTGGTACCACGCCAATGCTGGGCTGTGCCTGTGCAGCCAACTCATGCCGAGGACTACAGGCGTGTCCGACAGGTGGGTGACATTAAAGCTGATGACTTCTCGGTGATTTCCAATCCGCATCACCATTGGTTGCGTTTGTTGCACCACCTGCCCCCCTAACAAGTCTCTGCCATCCACCGTGACAACGTTCAGGGGCAGCGTGGCTGGTAGCAGTGGTATATTGTGCTGCTGAATGAATTCCAGTCCTATAAAGTCTGCGTTGCTGCCGGAGTCAATGGTGATCGGCACCTCCAGAGTGCGTCCATTGGGCAGTTGGAGAGACGCTGTAAGCTGCACCACTGGTTTGGGTGGGAGGGGGTCTGTGGGTTGCAAAAGTGCTGGGGATTGTTTCATTGACTTGTCTGGCTGGACCCCAGTGCCTCTTCCTCCAGCCAGACTCCGTCGTTTAACTGTTGCTGCGTTTTCCATTGAGCTGCTTCAGCGACTGTTGCCGAGGCTGCAGTGTGCTTGTGGAGCCTCTGGGGACACTCTTTCGCCATGTGTTGAGCACTGTCGCAGATGTAGCACTTCCTGTTCCCTCTAGGAGGCTTCGTTTTGGCTGCTCCCGGTGTTAGGGCTCTGTTAGCTGACTGAGCCCTGGCACCTCCGATCTCCATCGGCTCTTCTCCCCCTCCCTGCGAGGGTGTGGAGTGCGCACGCGCTGCTTCTCTGGGAGAGAAGGGAGGTGCTCTGGCTGGTGCCCTTCCCCAACGCCCTTCTTCCCTGTTCCAAGGACGTTCTTCCAGATGCACCCCGATCTCCAGAGCCCTCTGGACTACCTGCTGGGTGCTCCTTGGTCTCTCCCCTCTTCCAATCTCCGCTTTTACATCTGCATTCAACCCCTCCCAAAAGAGGTCTCTGACTGGCGCAGAATCTTTTTCCCACCCCAGGGCATGAACCAGTCCGAAAAATCGAGTATGGTACTGCCGCACGCTGGCTTTGCCTTGTTTAAGTCCATGTATGTCCCTCCTGGCAATATCGACGTCTACCTTTGATAAAAAGCATGAGTCCATTGCTTTAATAAAAGCCTTCGCATCTTGGAGCGCTGGATCATTGTCCCTCCATAGATTCCGCAGCCACGTTTTGGCTTCCCCATGCAAATGGGACAAGATAAACCCCACTCTCTCTCTCTCATCTCTAAAGTCTTTGTCAAGGAGATCCAGCGCAAACAGCAGGTCTGCTCTGAAGTTGGGGTACTGCTGCAAACTCCCGTCGAAATGCGATACAAGGCTGCCTCCCCTTCTCCCCAAGCCAATGCCTTCTGCCTTGGATCCCGTTTGCCCCTGTTTAGAAAGCACGTCCAACCTGGCCTGGAGATCCCGGCAGGAGGTAACCATTTCCTCCTCTCTCTTCCTGGATGCAATTACCTCCGTGCTGAGGTGCGTCACCGCTTCTTGCAGGGCTTTTATCTGCTCTTCCGTCGTCATCTTGCCTGAGTTTTGTGAGCTCTGTAAGCACCCCTCCTCTGTCCTCGCTGCGTCGACTCACGTGGCGAGGTTCTTGGTGCCAAAACTTTAAAAAGGAGACAGAGCTTACTGTCAGAGCTGGCTCCGGGTCCCAGCTCACCAAGGACCAACGCTAGCCGATCGTACAGTATCAAAGTCTTTATTGAAGAATAGTCTCCATTTACAAGTCTCAGCGTCCCAGCCCTACGTCTGGACTTTAGACCGGCGAAGCTCTGTCTGGATCCCCACCCCCTGTGCACCAGTTCAAGACTCTAATCTTACTCCACCTCTTCCTTCTCTCTCTCTTCCTCTGGGTCTTACTACCCCCCGGGGTCTCATTCCTCCTGGACTCTTCCGACGCAGAGCTTGACCCCTCTGACTCCTCCCCCTCTCTTCGGCGGGCTTTAGGACCTGGCTCCCTACCCGGGCTGCCCACCTTGCCGCCCTCCTGTACATTTGAACTTGGCGCGCGCGCGCGTTTTACTTTCCGGATGACCGTTTCCTCGCTCCCTGACGAGGGTGTGGTCAGTCCTGCCTCACGTTCTCCCTCTGCCTGCGCGCTCTCTGATCCCGATGCCTTGGACTCCTCCCCCCTACTGCACTCTGGGGGGGACGCTGGTCCGGATTTCCAGCTGCTACTCTCTGAGCCCCTTCTGGTCCCTTCTTCCCGAGGTGTCCCCCTGGGCACTCCCCTTGCCCTGACCATGGGGGCCCCTTTCTGTGAATCCTCCGAGTCACTGGAGAGACTCAGAGACCTCGGACTACTGTCGCCGCTGACATTTCCTTCCGACTCCTCCCCCTCGCTCTCCGTTTCTTCCCTCTCCTGTGACTCTGCTCCTGAACCCCTGACAACACCAGACATCATTTGGGGGGTTTGGGTACTGTGCAGGAAAAGGTGTGGCTGGATCCTACTGCTGGAAAAAGCACACTTTATATTTCCCACACATCAACGGATGGTGGGGAGTTCTAACTTGCTGGGTTTGGGTGTGTGAGCTAATTCCTCCGGGGGGGGGGGCGTGTCATGGTAGTGGTGGGCTAAATTCAGCTTGACCACAGGGTCCGCTGGGACAAAAAGCTTTCCTTTCCTTCCCGCAGCCATCGCCACTTGGGCTCCCTGGCAGCACTGCTGCTACAGCTGCCAGTTGCCCCCTAATGTACACCCATGGAGCATCTGGTGCTGTGGTGGGGGAGGGGGGGGAAGGACTGCTCCATAAGGGGAATATCAAAGCAGTCTTCTCAAGGAGACCTTCAAACTCCAAAATCTGATGCCGGTCCTGAACTTTGGACCTTCTGCACGAGCTGTGGTCCCACAAACAACCTGGAAGTCCTGATTAGCTCATTTCTAGCCTCAGTATTCACAAGGCACTACCTAGTGGTGTCCGTGTTTATCCCTGCTGTTGCAATGGATAAGAAACTGGCTTAGTGTGTGTCTGCCGTACACACACCATGAGATTCTCAGGATGCTAATGATGAATTTCATGCTTGCAAGACGCAACAGGGGGTGCCGAGAATAAACGCAGCACTGACAATTACTCCCCACTGCTCCGTTGCTGCCAAAATAGGTAAAGTTGACACGCACGTTTCTTCAAGTATTTCTATTTATATACGTATTTGGATAATAATAATACCTATACATTAGATAAGTATATGTAGCATTGTAAATATAGTGATATAGGAAACCTTTTCTCCCACCACTTTTTATTTTCATTTTCTGATGTTCAAGTGAGCTGGTCTTAAAATAAAAAAGTATGCTTTACAGTATAAGCTTTCATAAATAATACATGATCATGTTCATGTGGAATAAGACTTTCCCTCATGAACTGCCTTCTTTGTCTACGAGGTTTGTTCATGACACTGGTGCAATTTCTGGCTCAGGACTATGCATGTCGCACCAATCACCAATAATGTGTGGCTCAACCGAAGCTCTTCTCCCCCCCCCCCCCAGCCCAACAAGTGGTAGTTGCTGTCCCAGTTTATGGCACTGATAATCTCCGTTGGCAGGTGAATGTAGATGTGCACCAATATTTCTGGAAGTTGGATCGTGGGCTGTGAATTCAAATTAATCACAATTTCACCCTCAAACAGGAACAAAATTGCTTCCATAATTGTTTAATGCCACACCAAAATTAGTATTTAATTACATATAATTTTGCTGCATTTGGTAGGAAAATTGTCCTGGTTTTCAGGTGTAAAACTGGCGTATGGGGGGGATTTCGCCAAAAGGGCAAAATGTCCAGGATGTATGGCAACATGATGGAAAAAGCAGCAGGAACAGCTCAAAAAGCTTAAAATCACTATTTTGGGGTTAGATTTCCCCAAATTTTGGTTTGTTCTAAAAATAAATAAAAGCTCAGCAATTTGAGGGTCAGGAATTTTACTTTTTGAAATATGGCGTCCCTAGTATTTGGTTACATCTTTCGAGATGTTAATATCCCGAGACAGAGAAGGTAGGTAAAAAAATTCACTAATTAATACATTTCCTCTAAGTAAAAACAATGAAAATCTCGCTGTGCGCTCTTTTTTTAAAGCAACTCCTTAGGATGTATGCTTCCATGTACTTATTACTAAACTCCCTTAATTACGGTGTAGCTAAGTAACAGCACAATCCTGACCGTGCTTACTCAGAAGTAGGTCCAACTGAATCCAATGGTAAATAAAGCGTTGGCATCATCGCAGCACAATTGTCTGCTAGTTTTCGAAGCAACTCCGTTTTTTTTTTTAATGAGTGAGCTTAACTTTCGAGTTAAGTGCAGCCTTAACGTTTCGTCTCAGGTGGTGCACCTTCCGGCTCAATAAAGCAACAGAAAGGGTGTATAGATAGATAGGCATTCACTTTTTAAAAAGGTACACATGTGCTGCAACTCTGGGAGTCAAGCGCCGACCTTTATGCCGCTCGTCTGGGCCAGCCTCGGAAAACAAAGGGGACAAATAAGAAACATCTGGCCAGCCTAGATTCTGGTCTGGGCTGCTGCTTATGGGCAATTCAGCCTTAAGGGCAACGGCTTCACTCCCCGCCGGCGCTTCTGTGCGCGCTCACATGCCGGGGAGAGAGGCGCGCTTTCTCCAAGGGGAGGCGGCCAGGGAGGCGGAGAGGGAGGAGCTTGTGCCGGGCGCCTGCGCCGGCGGTGCCTATCGCTGCTCGCTCTCTCTCTCGCTTTGCTTTGGTCTTGCTAAGAAGCGACCCGAGTGAAATGTAACAAAACAAGCGGCGCCTTCGCCCGCGCTTAAAGGAGCCGCGCTCGCTCGGAGGCGAAACTGAGGGGGGGAAAGAAGTCGCGGGGAAAGTGGCCCGGAGGAAAGGAGGCGAGGACCTTGTTGTTGGTTTGCTTCCTCCACGTTCCCAGGTGGAGCCGCACGGAGGGAAAACTGCGCCGGGAAAGGAGGCTTGCCTGCTAAGAAGGAAAGGGAAAGGAGGAAAGCGGCAGGACGAGGGGGACGCGCGCCGGACTCTTGCTGAGGGACCAGGGCCGGCTCGATGGCAGCAGCGGCGCCGTCGGAGGAGGCGCTCGCTGCCGCCGCCGCTGCTGCTGTTGCCGCCGCCGCCGCTTCGGGCAGGACCTGCGCGAAGTTTGCTCGGTGATGGCTTGAAAGTTGCCGGCAGCGCCCGGGGAAGGCTGGCTCGACGGCCCCAGCGCGCCTGCCTGCCTGCCTGGCCTTTCTCCCTCTTTCTGCTCTGCTGCTGCTGGTGTTTGTTTCGGACTCGGCGAGCAGCGCCATGTCGAAAGTGATCCAGAAGAAGAACCACTGGACGACCAAGGTGCACCAGTGCGCGGTGAGCCGCGGGGCTCAGGGCCAGCTGGGGGTCACCATCCTGGGGGGAGCGGAATATGGAGAGTTTCCTTACGTCGGGGCGACGGCCGAGGAGGACGGCGGCGGCGGAGGCGACGGGAAACTGGGCGAAGGGGAGCTCTTGTTGGAGGTGCAGGGCATCCGGGTGTCGGGCTTGCCCCGCTACGACGTGCTGGGAGTTATCCGCAGCTGCAAGGACCCCGTGCTTTTCAAAGCCGTCAGACAAGGTAAAAGGAAAGGAAATTGCGGCGGCGGGGGGGGGGCGGGGAGGCTGGTTGGTTTGCATGGTGCGGGGTTGGGGGGCGAAGAAGATTGCACTTGCGGGAGTTTGGCGCGGAGGCGAGGGGCGCCTCGCCGCTGCGGGACTTGAATTCCTCCACTTTTTTCTTGGTTTGGCGCGAAGAGGACGCTTGGAGATCTGTCTCCTCGACTGCCGGCTTTCTTGGGGTGCTGCTGGCGACTTCGGGGGAAGTTTGCGGGGCTGCGAACGAACTTCAGCCGCCTCCTGAGACGGAGCAACGACGGCGAGGCTCCCGCTGGTCCTGGAGGCGGTTTTTGGGGGAAGGAGGGGGGGAGCCTCTCTTTCTCCTCCGCAGTGCACCGAGTCTGCGGACAAGGGAACGGGGCTCGTGGCGCAGGAGAAGCTGCGCTCTTTCTCGGACTGGCTCGGGGGCTTCTGGTCTCGGTGTGGAGTCCGTGTGCCTGGTTTTTGTTAAAAAGTCAAGAGACGACGCCCTGGGGTGGTCTTCACACTTTGGGGACCTCTGGCTTGACCCGCCTCGAAGGGATGTGTGATGGGTTGATGGAGCTGGCGTAGCTCAGGCGGTAGAGGCTCTCAAAATCTCAGGGTCGTGGGTTCGAGCTCTGCGTTGGGCCACCAATTCCTGCATTGCAGGGGGTTGGACTAGATGACCCTGTGGGTCCCTTCCAATTCTACGATTCTATGAAGGGAAAGGCGCTTTTGAGACGTGAGTCAGAGAGGTGCCTTGCTTTAGCCAGGACAGAAATATGTGCTGGGAATTCTTAAGGTGACCTATGGGATTTGGGGACCCCTAGCAATGGAAGCAGGACTTCACCCTGGTCAAGATTTCATTTATTTATTTATTTTCATAAAATGGCTCTCTGCTGTCAGGGTCAAGGTCACATCTGCCCGATGTGAACTTCATCATGCTCTGTTTCAAGTGATTTAAAAAAAAATTTTTTTTTTTTGACAGGTGTGAAAGTCTTGATTTAGTCCACCCATCAGGGTTGGGTAAACGCTGTTGCATTCTAGAGCCTTATAACTGACTGGTGCTGGAGTGAGTGATAGGAAGGTGTGGGAAGCTGCCTTATATCATTGGTCCACCCCACTCAGCAATCGTCTCTACTGATGACCCAATGGCTGTCCAGGGTTTCAGACAAGCTTTGTTGTCAGCCTCTCTGGAGACACCAGGGATCTAACCCGGGATCTTCTGTGTGCAAGGCAGAAACTCTGCCACTGAGCTATGATCCACCCCCAAATTAGAGGGTTCAAAATTTCTAATCTGCCCCATCCGTAGGGTGAGGTTGGGTTTGCTTCTTAAAACCCTGATGGCAACACACATCCCTTAAAAAAAAACCAGGCAGAAAACTGAATACATCTTGGAATCTCAGACCTGTAAAAGCAATATTAAAAAAAACTAGCTAAAGTTTGCTCTTGCTTCAAAGGAAGACTGGGACTTTTTCTGTTTGGAACGGTGGATTCCAATCCTAGTTTCTGAGATACGAGGTGGCCCTATAAAGAGCGTGCCAAGCCTCCAGGAAGAGGAACTCCATTGGTTCCGTTCCTCCTTTTTTTGTACTGTGCTAGGAATAAGTCCCGTCTCATGCCTTCTATCACAGGAAGAAGATGCTGCTGCTGCTGCTGCTGCTCAGTCCCATTCCTGGACAAGGCTTGGTTTCCACTTGTTGGACGCTGTTTGAGCTATAAAAGTTGCCTTGGGAGTGGACAAACCCAACAAGCTCTTGTGTTGCATTGAGCGGCGTGGGAGGTGTGCTTCCTCCCAGGTCAGCTACTTGGCTGGTCCTTGGGAAGCGAATGAGGGTGGTAGCTGGTGTGTTTAGAAAAGGGGAGGGCTTGGTTTCTATGGGAAGGAAATTGCTGGGTAATGCAGGGTGTGAGTGTGCCTCAGATGCTTATCGGGTCTAAGTAGAGTTTTATTACTCTCCTAAAAGATCACACACAGAAAGATAAGTAATGGGGAACTCTTAATATGTTTTTAAAAAAGAAAGGCTGGAGAACCACAAAGTGTTTTTTTTTTTAAAAAAGTCTCCCAAAATAATGTGCTCTTCAAGTGTTATTGTCCTGCCCCCCTTACCAAAAAAAGATTACAGTGGTACCTCGGGTTAAGAACTTAATTCGTTCTGGAGGTCCGTTCTTAAGCTGAAACTGTTCTTAACTTGAGGTACCTCCTGCTGCCGTAGCACGATTTCTGTTCTCATCCTGAGGTGAGGTTCTTAACCCAAGGTACTACTTCCAGGTTAGCAGAGTCTGTAACCTGAAGCATCTGTAACCTGAGGTACCACTGTATTTGTGTGTGTGTGTGATCATTCTGTTGCCGATATAGATGAACGAGTTGGCTTCTTTGCTTTTCTTCTTTGCAGTCTTTGACTGCAAAAGTTGCGATGGGCAAAGCCACCTTCAGGGAGCTTTTTACTGATGCTGTTTTCTTTTTAAAAAATGCAGCCACAAATCAACTCTGCCTTTCTCTATCTCTCCTTGCCCTCTCTCCCTCCCTCTGCCAGTTTGAAAATAACGGAGTCACCCTAGGAGAGAGAGACTGAGGGGAGCATCTTTGCTTTGTTTTGATGCCAAGGCAGTAATTATTTGGGAATGATGCTCTGATTCTCCTGGGTAATCCGAACTGCCTTCTTCTCCGCTGCCACCCTCCACACATCTCCCTTGGGGACTCGGCTCTAAGTTTTACGGCTTGTGCTGGCTCCTTTAGCCCTGCAGCTCCTATTCAATTGGAGATGTTCTTTTTAAGAACTGCGCCAGCGCCCCTGGCCACAGACGGTTCCGGGAAGGGCTTCTGCAGTTTGTCAAGTGGTGAGTCCCTGGGTCTGGTGGCAAACTCTATTAGGGAGCCAAACAAATATTTCACTTGACTGGACCTAGAGGAATTTCCGGAGAGACCGACTCCTCCCTTCGAATTGGAACATTCGGCTGCTTTGCTGGAGGATGACTCCTTGCCTGTGTGTTTCTTAAGTGTAGGCATGTGATTGCCAGCTGCCTCCCTTGCTTTATGTCAAAAGATTGGCATGGATTTCTGCATGGGAAATGGATTATTTCTCTCCCCCCCCCCCTTCTTCCCCCATTGCCTGCCAGGAATGGTTTATTTTCTGCTTTGCTGAAATCCCAAACATTTCTTCCTTCAGACTTCCCTAGCAACAGGACGCTTCTGGATCCCTCATAGCCTTTGCAGAGACGCTTGACATTCACTTCTGGCCTGTTCAAGAGCCTGTTCTGGTTGGCATCCACCAAGTTTTTAGGGGTCATAGCCAGGGATAGTGCTTGTTCCTCTTTTGTCCCTGTGATTAAGCAAGCCAAGCCACCTTACCCTACCTAGAGCAATGAACAGATGTGGGTGGATGTCCGTCTCCTCTGTGGCCATTGCCTGGGGATTGGCTGAAAAAAGCTCTTGACTTCTGCAAGTGTCCTGGACACCAACAAGCTCCTGAATTATCAAGTGGAATTTTTGTCCACAGATTCATCGTGCCAGCTGGTTAGTTAACAGCTATTAGCTGGGATAGCTAAGTGGAACCTCAATTTCCAGAGGCAGTAAACCTGTGAGAGATTTCACCTGTTTGTGGTGCTTCACAGACACCTGTGTAGAGCAAGGGAAGGAACCTTTGAGGCTGATCCAGCAGGGCAGTTCTTCTACTCTCAACTGCAAAATGAAAGATGCTAAGAAGCTGCTTTCTCATTCCTCCTCGGAGGCTGTTGGTGGGGTCTTGCAGCCCTGCTTGCTTCCCTTTTCTCCCTGTGTTTTGCTGTTGCGAACATGAGTAAAGCTGCCGGGCAACCTGCCTTTACGTTATCCTAAATATGCTTTAGGGAAAGGGCTAAGGAGTTAACCCTACACAAATCCTGAGTGGATTTCCAGAAACTGTTGGATGGGGCCTGGCACACCACCTTCTAGCAACTCCTGCAGCCAAGCTGGTCTCTGCTTTCCTTTAGACCACTGTTCCTTTCAACAGGTGCAATGCAAGTATGTTGGCACCATGATCTTGGACAGTCAGTTCTGAATGCTTTCAGGAGTTCAGCTGATTGAACTTAACTGCAAGTCTCAGTCCTGTTTGCACCTTTAAGTTATGACTTGTAGATGTGTGAGCTGTGATCTGGAATCTGCCACAGCTGATAAACGTAGTTACGTGTACTTGTGCTATGGGGGTGTAAACTACCCACGGGACATCCAACAGCAGTTGGATTACAGTAGTTAGTGCCTATCACAGTTGGTAGAATTATAACATAGGACTGTGGAATTATAATGCAGGGCGGTAAATTATAGCTGCTGCTAGATTTTCTACAAAATGTAATTATTTTTATTTCAAAATTTACTTCTTTACTCCTATTGAGCCTGCTTTCTTGATAAATGTTCCCAAATACAGTGGTACCTCGGGTTACATACGCTTCAGGTTACAGACTCCGCTAACCCAGAAATAATACCTCGGGTAAGAACTTTGGTTCAGGATGAGAACAGAAATCGTGCTCCAGCGGCGCAGCGGCAGCGGGAGGCCCCATTAGCTAAAGTGGTGCTTCAGGTTAAGAACAGTTTCAGGTTAAGAACGGACCTCCAGAACGAATTACCGGTAAGTACTTAACCCGAGGTACCACTGTACATTTTTGTTTTGGAGACATTTAAGGCATATTATCTGTGCTAAACTTCAGGCCACACACTAGCATAATAGTAACAATTTTTCTTTGTATTCTTTTTTAAAATAACTTCTTATGGTGTTTAATAAATAAGGATCATCATCATCATAAATGACACAAATCGGTAGACCAAGTCTTCTCATGTTACTTGTATATCGCAAAAAAACCCCCAGCATAATAAATTTGAAGTAATATCCATGACATATGGTTCATTATTAGTGGTCAATGTACAATTTACTAGTTCATGGATTATTTTCAACAAAAACATAAGGGAAACAGAACAGAGTTAACAGAGAACATTCAACATTGCATAGCCACTCTGTATTCTTTGCATTTAACCGAAAGGCGTACCAAAGGGCATCCAGGTATCTTCTTGCTCAGAGACATTAACGTAGATGTCTCCCATGCTTAAACGAGAGATGCACCAGATGTGATAAGCAGTGGTTCTGCTAGAACACTTATTGATGCATCTCATGGCAAAGTTTTATTTAGCCTAGGGCTTGGAGGCAGGAATTAGTCTCTGAGAGGCATCATAGTGTACAGACACATTTCTTCTGTTCCAATCTGCTGGTCAAACAGGTCTTACAGGAAAACTTGCGGAACTTGCTGGCCAGATATAGAAGCAGGAAGAGTGTGTTCATGCGACTCAGCAGTGATCCTGTCTTCCATTCTGCTTCTGCCTCTTCGTAATACACAGAGACTGCAAGTCACACTGGAAATATTCTTACCAAAAAATGTGAACTCTTAAATCTTGATTCATGTTTTGACGGGCACGAACTACTTACTTAGCAGACCCTGTTTGATTGCCTGGGTTCCTACAAAACAACATTGGGGTGGGTACAGAAAATAAGTTTGGATGTCTGCCTCTCCCCCTTATTTTGTAAAAGGACCGGCCCTACTGTTGGGCAGAGTTTTCAGGGGACTCCTTCCCACACAGGTGCAGCAGCAAAGTTTAGGATGTGAGCTATCGGGAAGAGTGCTGTTGCACTCAGGTCCTGTTTGCAGGCTTCCAATAGGCCTCTGGTCGACCACTTCGAGAACAGAATGCTGGTCTAGGTGGGCCATTGGCTTGAGCCAGTAGAGCTCTTGTGCTCAGGAGACTTCTAAGCTAGCCTGTTGCCCTGGGGTGCGCTGGAAGATGTTGTCTCATTGTCAGTGATGAGTAAGGCTTTATGGCATGTCAGCTTTTGTATGTAGAATGGAAAGGAAGGTGCTATCTTGTCACTGGTCTCAGGCAACAAAATGTCTTTGGTTGGCCAGTCTTGTAAAAGCAGTGTTGGATTGCCTTCTAGTTGCTTGGAGAGCCCCACTGCACAGCATTCAAACTCTTGTTTGTCATTAAACATATTGCCACTCGTTCCCTCAAGCAGGATCCTGTTATGCTTGTTAAGTACATTGAGTTGCCCCTGAAATACCGTATTTTTTGCTCTATAAGACTCACTTTTTCCCTCCTAAAAAGTAAGGGGAAATGTGTGTGCGTCTTATGGAGCGAATGCAGGCTGCGCAGCTATCCCAGAAGCCAGAACAGCAAGAGGGATTGCTGCTTTCACTGCGCGGTGATCCCTCTTGCTGTTCTGGCTTCTGAGATTCAGAATATTTTTTTCCTTGTTTTCCTCCTCCAAAAACTAGGTGCGTCTTGTGGTATGGTGCGTCTTATAGAGCGAAAAATACGGTAAATGCCTGTTTCCACTTTTGAAGGCCTAGTGCCAAGCCCATCCTTGGCCCCAACTCCAAATGTGCTTCCCCGTAAGAATAGGTTTCCAAATCGATGGAACGCTTCGGATGCCAATAGGCATTCTCCTTGCTTTTGCAATGTGGAGGTTGAGACCTACAAAAACCCTGTGGTGAAACTGACAGGAGATGAAATAAAACCGGTGTTTCCTTGCATGCGGGTAAAAAAGGCCAAAGCCTAACGATGTGATTAAAACTTGCATTTCCTTGCATGGCTTTGTGTCTGTTTTGAGTTGTAGGCCGTTGGCTACAGAGATTAGGAAATTAAAGTATGAACTGCTTGTCACATAAAAATTGAATGTCTAGATACATAGGATGCTGCCTTATCCCAAATTGGATCCCTGGTCCCATTTAGCTCAATGTTGTCCACACCCCAGGTTTTCAGACAGGATGGATTTTTAATCCTTCCCCATTTTTCCTTTTCTTTTTTAAAAAAGAAATTGCTCTTGCATTTTCTAATTCGCTGCATGAATCAATCCTTCTAAAGTTACAGCCCGTGAAGATCAGTTTACTTCAGTGATATATTTAGATTATTTTTGGTTGATTTAATTTTTTTTAAGGAAACAAAAGAAATAAAACCCAGCATGCCGGCGAAGCAAGACAGTGGTCCTATTTTCTGCTTGCTGTCACATGTGCTGCTTTGACAACATTAATTTGACCCTGAGATGTATGTGAAAGCAGAAGGATGTAATGGTAGATTTCTGTGCAAGGGCTGGCATTAATTACCCAGGCCAGCTGTGGAATGTTAGGCTCAATTACATTTACCAATGCGAATGAAACAGGCTCTTTAAAAGTTATTTGCCTGAGCACTTATTCTGACATGCTTCCCCTGAGGGTGTCTGGGAGGGATGTGATGTCTTCAATAGTCTGAATTTCTCCTCTTGTGTCCCTCCAACACCCTGCCAAAAAAGAAAGAAAAAGAAATATATATATATATATATTGGAAGGGTTGGTTAAGGAAGGAAGGGTGGGTCATAACGATCAGTGCTTCAGGGAAAGTTTTGTACCCCTTCAGCAGCTTCATGTATGCAGGGAAGCAAACTGCCAACTTTTGTTAACAGATAACTCAAAACCTCTGGCCATATGTATATTCTAACCATCTGCAGCCAAAGTGTAGGAATAGTTGCAATAGTTCTTTGTGTTTTGATTTCCAAATTCCTGTGCTGGGTAAATGCATAACAGGTTAACCTCCCGTCCCCCTTTTATTAAAAAAAAAAAAAAACATTTAAAAAGTTTCTTGCTGTTGAGGATTTTGATGTGTCTCTTCTTACTGACATTTGTATATGTAAACATGACACATACAGGATTTGGGAAGATGCTCTGGCTTCCAAGTTCTTGGCTGAAGTTCCTTTTAAAAAGGCATGGCTCCCTGGTTTATATTACTGCAGTGATTAGTTACATTATCTAGTGTTCAAACTACAAAATTTGCAGATTAAAACAGATGTACACGGCTTATTTTTTTTTTAATTATGCCAGAGTGCTCTGAACAATTGACAATCAGTAGTTTATGAATTATGTTTTTCTTTCTTTCTTTTTTGGACCAGTTAGGAAGGAGGTTTAAATCAATATTGCAATGTGTAGTTTTAAGTTTCATTTTTTTCTCCTATGAATTTTACCTTGCTGCTGTTGAGCCGATTTTCTTTTTCAAGATTGCTTATTGCATTAATTGTGTCTTGCAGGATCACTGTGCCACCTGTTGTATAAGTTCCCATTATATAGCACCATATGGCACACAATAAGGGGGAAAAAACAGCAATTTTATGGAAGCACGTGCTCAAAGAGCAGTGGTGGAAGCTGCAGAGATTAGAGCATCTTTGAATGAGAGGCAGGTGCTGGATGGCCGGACATCCAGGTAGATTCTTATTTCAGACTATCCAGCTCTTGCACAAAGCTGTATGTTCAAATCTTAGTGTATACCAGCGGCCAGCAAACTTTTTCAGCAGGGGGCCGGTCCACTGTCCCTCAGACCTTGTGGAGGGTCGGACTATATTTTGAAGGGGAAAAAGAACAATTTCCTATGCCCCACAAATAACCCAGAGATGCATTTAAAATAAAAGGACTCATTCTACTCATGTAAAAACACACTGATTCCCGGACTGTCCGCGGGCCGGATTTAGAAGGAGATTGGGCCGGATACGCCCCCCGGGTCTTAGTTTGCCTACCCATGGTGTATACTATTCAGAAGACAACCTTTTGAGTGTAATGCATGACAGCCTACTCCAGAGTAGAGTCTCCCTAGTTTTATTGCAAGGAAAGCTCCAGTTTCTGCTCTTGACCTGTGGTGGTGCTCTGAAAAATTGGTAGTCCACTTGCATAGGGTTCCCTTTTTCACTTGTTCATGGTTCATAACTTGCCAGTTGGCAACTGCTATTCTGCAGCAAGTACAGATTTATAACAATGCAATCGCCAACCGTGCTTTCCATGGGAAAGGCAGCATTGATTAAAGATGACACATTTTGTTCCAAAAACCTATGCATTGTGTTAACGGTAGCCGTTTAATTGTTGAATGCTTGTGTGACGCACCCATTGAGCTCAGTGCTGGCATACCCTTGCACATGGTGTGAAATTTAACACAAGACATCTGTGTACTGGGTGCTTAAAATCTCAGAGAGAATGCTCCCTGAAAGCATTTACCAGGGTATGGAATGTAAAAAGGGATCCTCTTTAGCTGCGAACTGATGTGCACCGTTCTTGCCATTCGCCTTTACGAAGATCAAATTAACACTTTTTTTTTTGCCTTGTGTTCTTTGGTGTTGGCTTCAATTGCTTTCTGTTTACAATTTTTCAAGAATTAATATGATCCTTTAATGGGATAAAATTGGATTATGTTTTCCACAATAAGGTTAAATCTTTCAGCCTCATTATTAAATAATACTGCAGACTTTCATTTTTAGGGGCTGCCAGATCATAGTGCAATTATCCTTCAAATTACAGTGTTAATTGCAACCGATGTTTGAAAATTATTGCCATGTAGGGTATTAAATAATTTAACTACTCTTGGTGGTTGTGCGGTGTGTGTGTTTTTAAAGCTGTTTACAAACTTGAAATTTAAATGTGCTTTTGGTCTCCCAAAGAACAAGACCCTGAACTTAGAATTCAGCCTTTCTAGCTTGTTTCACAAGATGCCAGTGGAGACTCCCCCCCCCCCTTAATTAAAATTGGAGACACCTTCTCCCCCCACTGCTTATGCATCTGAAAAGGATATATTGTAAACAAGTTGATACTTCTGTGACCTCATAGAAGTCAGCTTTCTTGATTGGAAGGAGACCGGCCTTACAGCACTCACTCACACAGAGATCCATTGGGAGAGTGTCACAGGAGCATGTCAGTCAGTAATCACACAGTCCAAAGTTGGAGCTAACTATTTATTAGCGAAAACACAATCTCCACAGACTTGGCGGAGGATCGGGCCTAATGAGCACAGCAGCTCATTCCCAGTGGTCTTATTCAATGAAAATCAGTTACCAAGACTGAAAGTCCCTGCCTCCTTACAGCCGTCATAAGTCCCTTCCTCTCCAGGACTTCCCCCAAGCAATCAGAGACTGTGTTTGCATGCGGCCAACCACTCACCTGCCCTTTTCATTCCTCTCCTGGTTCCGGGAAACAGTGGGAAGGGGAACTTGTTGCAGCAGGAGTGCAGTGGGGGAGACCCCTGTGCCTCTTCACAACCTGATTCATCTCTGCCTCTTGGCCTCTCTCCTCTCCTGCTTCAGCTTCTGCCTCTGGTTCTAGACTTCTCTCTGCCACAGACTCTCCCTGCTCACTAAGTCCTTTTACTTCTTCAGCTTCTGACACCACCTCCCACCCTCCTCCCAGTCTTCTCTCTCTTCCTGTAACCACTCATTGTAGTCTTACCACCACATTGTTGTCCTGGGATGTTCTTCATTTGTAGGCAGTGCCCAAACAGAAGGGTTGAGGTGTGGGTATTAAAATTCAGCCAGCAAAACCAGTTTTTAGGGAAATAAAGCATAATTTTTTGTTGTTGTTTAGTCATGTCCGACTCTTCATGACCCCATGGACCAGAGCACTCCAGGCACTCCTGTTTTCCATTGCCTCCTGTGATTTGGTCAAACTCATGTTAGTAGTTTTGAGAACACTGTCCAACTGTCTCATCCTCTGTTTTCCCCTTCTCCTTGTGCCCTCAATCTTTCCAAATGCCCGTGGCAGTGTGTATAGTGCTGAGTGTGGTTCAGATCTCTGTAAAGTCTTGAAATTCGCTTTGGAACACTTCTGCCAGATTATATCCTCTATGTTTAGACACACATGCACTGTGATGTGGTAGACACCAACTGGCCCATTTTGTTTTCGTGCATTATAATAATAATAATTTATTATTTATACCCCGCCCATCTGGCTGGGTTTCCCCAGCCACTCTGGGCGGCTTCCAAAAGAATATTAAAATACTGTGATACATCAAACATTAAAAGCTTCCCTAAACAGGGCTGCCTTCAGATGTCTTCTAAAAGTCTGGTAGCTGTTGTTCTCTTTGACATCTGGTGGGAGGGCGTTCCACAGGGAGGGCGCCACTACCGAGAAGGCCCTATGCCTGGTTCCCTGTAACTTGGCTTCTCGCAGTGAGGGAACTCGCATTTATATCTTCCCCTTTCATCCAAGGCAGCATACAAAATTCTCTGTCTCCCTGTCTCTCCCTGCACTCATTTTATCCTCCTAACAGTTCTGTGAGGAGGGCTTCACAGCTGGGGGGAGATTTGAACCCAGGTTCCCCGCTTTCCTCGCTCACCCACCTTTAACCACTTTACTGGCCCACATTTTGCTGCATTGCGTGTGTTTAAAATTGAAGACATACCTTCACGCGTATCCCATTTTTGCATCTTTATATTACATAAAATAAAACCCTTCCAACTCTTACCATTCTGTGATTCTATGAAATAACCAAGGGAAGAAAAAATTAGCTGGAATTCCTGTCCTGTTTTTTGACTGTGGAGTCCTCAGGTCTTGGGTCTGAAGACAGCCACGTGTCACCTTGAACAACGCAACTATACTGCAGTGTTTGTGCAGCTATAAAAAGGGAGAGGATGATTCCCGCCCCCCCCCCCGCCAACCTGTCCTAAGCCCTTGGAATAACACAAAGATAGAAATGTGAATTAAATTAGTGTACAAATCTGTGAATACATCATTATTTAATACTGCCCTAAAGATACAACTATCTATGTTCATTTGTAAGGTCTTGTTTTGTTTTTAGGAAGAGAAGAGAAGGCCACATTTGCCTGCTGCTTTTTCAGCTTAAAATGGTCATGCATCCAAGCGTCTGTCTGAGCTCCCAAATCCTACAGGGGCAGCAGAGAGATCATACAGGGAAAGCAAAAACAAGTCTGTCTTGGGATGGAGCTGTTTTAAGAATGCAAGTCCTTTTAAGTATTTAAGAGCTAGTAACCTCTCAGCGCTAAAGACTTTATTCTCATTACTTATACATCTTCTGCTTCATTTTAGGAGTAAAGGGTGCCCATCTATTATTTAGGAGGCCTGTTGGGTTGGTGGCAAAAAAAGGCCAAAAGCAATTCTTGTGCTGCCTCCTCCTCTCAGAAGCTCCTCTTAACTTTCAAGCAACTATTGTGACAATCTGCATTTAAACTCCACCGTTGGATAAAAATATGGACTGAGTGCATTTTGTGAGGCAAGCAGAGAAAGGCCGCAGTTTTTCTGCTTGATGAGAACGCCAGTCTGTTCCATCCCTCATCCCATAAAGTGGTACCCGAGGAGTCGGGAACCTGTGGCCATCCAGATGTTGTTAGACTCCAGCTCCCATCGTCCCCAGGCAGCGTGGCCAGCGTTATAGTGGTCAGTCCAGCAACATCTGGAGGGTACAGGCTCTTTACCCCTGTGGTACAGGCTGGTGCTGGTGAAGGCAAAGTCACACCTCTGTGGCTTTTGTCAGGGGACTGCCCAAAGTGTAGCCAGGAAGCCATTTTACAGTGTTACCCTCTTAAGGAATATTAGTAGTTAGCAAGGCAGGGCACCACCTTAACCGTTGTTCCACAGGGCCATGGCCAGAAAGTAGTGCTTCAGGAATTCTTCAGATCCTTGGTTCTTAGGCTATGGGGTCTCCTGCAGGATTCTGTTCTGTCCCCCATCTTGTTTAACATCTACATGAAGCTGTGGGGAAATGTTGTCACTAAAATTGTCACTAAATGTTGTCACTAACATTGCTGATCATACCCAGTTGTGTTTGTCTGACCCTGCTGGGTTGGGTGGAGTAGCGCAGTTCTTGGAGGGCCAGGATAAGGACCAATAAGTTGAAGCTGGCACCTCTAGGTGGCTAAGGCTTACCTAGTGACTTCATATTACAGTGGTACCTCGGGTTACATACGCTTCAGGTTACAGACTCCACTAACCCAGAAATATTACCTTGGGTTAAGAACTTTTCTTCAGGATGAGAACAGAAATCGTGCTCCGGCGGTGCCGCGGCAGCAGGAGGCCCCATTAGCTAAAGTGGTGCTTCAGGTTAAGAACAGTTTCAGATTAAGAACAGACCTCCAGAACAAATTAAGTACTTAACCCGAGGTACCACTGTACAGGCAAAGATTTGAACAGGGGTTTGATTGCAGAGTTGGAAGGGTCTTCTAGGAATCCTTTTGCTCAACGTGGGGCTCAAACCCACAACCCTGAAATTATGGTAAGTGTCTCATGCTCCACTGGCTGAGCTAACTTGTTGGTTTATAAGTTACCACTCTAGCTGCCATTTTGATCTCAATAGCAGTTTGTTTTAAAAGCCTGCCAAACATCTCCTTTTCATCCTGGATAGCTGGACCACAGTTCCCACCAACATCTTCTGAATAACATATTCGCTGCTCCTGAATTAGGGTCTCTGTCTTCCTTGCCTCCTTCTTTTCATGGTTTTAGCAAATGCTTCTTAAAATATGCATTATTCATCTATAGCATCTGGATTCTGGCATCTTCTGGTTGGTCTTCTCGCAGCTTTTTCTCAGAGTTTATTTCCTTAATGCAATTGAGTGACTTAATTAGTTCTGGGGCTAATCTAGCATTAGCAAAATGCGTTTGTCAATACTTCTTTGTCCCAGTCACATAGGACTGCCTAATGTGGTTTGTCATATATTCTTCAGAATAGCTTTGCATTGCAGTTCTTAGCTACTACTAGAAATATATTCTGCAAGATCAAAATTTTGTGACCAGAAGGGACACATTCAGTGACTGGTTCGTTTTATGCAAATTATAGCACAAACTTCTTGGCTTGCAAACAGTGGCCTTATGCACGTTTCCATCAAGAACTGGTACTCATAGAAGAGGTACATTGATCCAGCAAACCCTCTTAAATAACATATAACACAAACTGAGATGGAAGGGTTGAGCATGCAAAATAAGTCTGTGCATGATATTATTGTTCAGCTTGCATGCTGATCATAACTACGTCGATAAGTCTTCCTTGTAAGATTGTAGGCTTAAGAGTGTTTTATTCTTGCTGGGGGCAGGGGGGACACCAGTAATAAGAGTCTGATTTTATACCTGGAGTTCAAACAAGGATCTTTGAAATGAGGTGCACTGAAACTTAAGACTATGCCATGGCTTTGTTTGCATGTAATGCTAAACTGTGGTTTAGCGTTTCAAGGACACGTTGCAGTGAGCCTTGAGCCTGCACACTATGTTCTTCCCAGCCCAGCTGTGAGGATGAGTTTGGAAGCTTCATCTTCCACTTTAAACTAACCACAGCTTGTCATGATGTCTGAATACAAGCAAACTGTGATCTCAGCTATGATTAGTGGACACATGCCAACTTCAGTCTACGAAGCTGGCTTATTTTCATTGACCGTACTTAATTAGCCACAGTTTAGGTTTTGGAGGGAGCTCTAAACTGTGGTTAATCTAAAACGGAAGCAGAAACTTCTGATCTCTGCCTCGTGGCCATGCCAGAGAGAGAGAGAGGAGAGAAGGTTACTGCAGTTCAGCCTCATAAAGCTAAACCGTTGTTTAGCATCTTGTGAAAACTGGGCATGTGTGACCCTGGACCCAAAGACTTTCTCTTAGCCTGACCTACCTCATAGGGCAAGACCTTAAGTGTGTAAAACCTCATCTATCACCAGGAACGATTCTATGAAGGGGAGAGAGGCAGGCAAAGGCTAGGCCTCTGCTACAGCTAGGCCAGTTTTCTTCAAGTGCGAGGCTCTTTAATTTGTTCATTGCATTTTGTCTAAGTTCTAAGCAACTTTGGGACATAGATATACTAAAATAGGCCGCACTCGATTTTGAAGCCAAGAACTGCATGGGCCTCATTTTGCGCAGTGTGTAATGTACCCGCTGGGATGCATTTGGGGAGTTGCTCTCAGAGAGCATGGGCAATTCCAGCTTCCCCTGCCTTGGATTCTGCCTATTTTTTTTTCTATCCAGCTCTTGGGATCCAAACTGAGGTACGTGGGGGTAAATACACTTTAAAATTGTGACATTTGCTTCCTTATCCTTAAGCATGTTTGTTTGAAGATAAGTCTCTTTTTGTTCAGTGGGACTTGGGCAACCATACATTTAAAGTTATACCACTTTAAACAGTCATGGCTTCGCTCAAAGAATATTGGGAACTGTAGTTTGTGCTGAGAATTACGTATTAGGACACCTCTATCTCCCCTTCCCAGGGTGGTTTAACAATCAGTCCCTCTTTGTGAGGAGAATAGAGACAACTCTCAGCATGCTTAACAAACTACAACTCCCAGAATTCTTTGGGGGAAGCTGTGACTGTTTAAAGTGGTGTCGTAGCACTTTAAGTGTATGTATTGAATGTTGCCTTGCTTCCAAGCAGATGTGCTTAGTTTTGCAGCCTTGAGTGCATGAGTTCAGTTGACAGCAGGGCCGGCCCACCCATTAGGCGACCACCTCAGGTAGCAGATCATAGTGTTCCTGCCCCCCTTGCTCCTGATGTAGATCTTCACTCATCCCCTCTTCCCTGGTGAGGAGGGAGTACCATTTTGTGGTTCGCCTCAGGTGCCAAAATGTCTTGGGCTGCCCTGGCTCTCTCTCACACAAACAATGTTCTGGATTAGAGATTTTTTTTTTTTTTAAAAGGTAAAGGACCCCTGACAGTTAAGTCCAGTTGCAGACGTCTCTGGGGTTGCGGTGCTCATCTCGCTTTACTAGCCGAGGGAGCCAGCATTTGTCTGCAGACAATTTTTCTGCATCATGTCACTATCATGACTGAGCCACTTCTGGCACAACGCAACACTGAAACCAGAACAGCGCAATGAAACGCTTTTTACCTTCCCTCTGGAGTGGTACCTATTTATCTACTTGCACTTTTGGGCATGCTTTTGAACTGCTAGGTTGGCAGGAGCTGGGACAGAGCAACGGGAGCTCATTCCCGTTGCGGGGATTCGAACCGCCAACCTTCTGATCAGCAAACTCAAGAGGTTCAGTGGTTTAGATCACAGCGCCACTCGTGTCCCATTGGATTAGATTACTGCAGTACAATTGTGAGTGGGGAAGTAACTCCAGCTGTGCTCCATAGGGCTTACTCTCAAGAAAGGCCTGCGTAGATTAGCAGTCTCCAAGGCTGAAGGAGCTGGCTTCTTAGAGGCACTAAGCCAAATAGATACAAGCCTCCTGGCTGCCAAACATTTAAGACTGTGGCAAAGCAAGTGATTGCTCTTGAAGGGAAGTGTCTCCTCTCCTTGCTCTCAACTTTGTGAGCGAAGACGCTTGCCGGACTTTACAAGGCGGCTGTGCTTGGCACCCAGCTTCTAAGCAGAAGACATTTCAGCGCAGGATGAGCTTAATTTAATTGAAACGGATGACTTTGCAATAGCCGAGCTGCCCGTGAAATGGGGAATGGTGCGTACGCTTGTTATCTTTGCTGCATAAGCTTGTGGCGGCGCATAAAAAGAGAACTGTGGCGCTTTGATCTGGGGATAGAGCTCTCTGTGAAGTTTGCTGCTGAGACAGAGGACGGTCTCTTGTGGCGGCAGTTCTTGTTTGGTAGAATTCAGGTAGTCGATGACGGGTGGTTATGTTAAGTGCGGGGAATGAGAGAGAGAGAGATTTCATTGTTAGGTGCGAGTGAATTGCGCATGTACGTCAAGGAAGGCTGGATCCTGCAGGTAGAAAACTACGTGAATTCTGACTCAGTGTTTACTTGTGTATAATCATTCCGGCAAAGAGCTGGAGTAGCATAGTGGCAGAGAGAGGTTGTGCTACTAATCAGGAAGTACTTTGTTCGAATCTCACCTGTGCCATGGAACTTACAAGGTGGCCTCAGGCAAATTACTTTTCCTCGCACACGCACCAATCTGCAATATGGGGATAATAAAATTAGCATTGCAGCCTCATTATAAGGATTGCACCAAAGCAATAGAGGCAGCTTGAAAGCATTATAGAAATGTTAAGTATTGCTGCTCTGACAGTAAGAGCTGTTCGACATTGGAACCGTCTCTCTTGGGAGGTGGTGGATTCTCCTTCCTTGGATGTATTAAGCAAAAGTTGGAATGGCCACCTGCCATGGATGCTTTAGTTGAGATTCTTGCATTGCAGGGGGTTGGACTAGATGACCCTCGGGGTCCCTTCCATCTCTCCAATTCTGTGATTCGGTATGATTGCAGATTTACGTTTCTTGGGAATGCAACATGGTGGGCAGCGGGGGTTACTAGCAATAAAGGGGCAGTGAGCAGTGCTTCAGTAACTTGAACAGTGCTCCTGCCCCAGGGTTATTTCTAGATCCTATCTATTCAGCTTGGAGACTGAATAAGCACAGTCATAGAGTTGGAAGGGTCCCCCAGGGGTCATCTAGTCCAACCACCTGCAGTGCAGGAATATGCAGGTGGGACCATATGGGGATCGAACCAGCCACCTTGGCATTATTGGCACCATGCTCTGACCAACTGAGCTGACGGGCATTTTAGTGTTTCCAAATCCTGGAGGCTGCACAAATCCTCTACTGCAGTTGGAAAGCAGCCTGAATTTAGGGCAATACAATTCCAACCACCAAAACACAATTTGCAGATTGCTAGGCGTTCCTCCAGATTAGCCATTGCGTCACAGTGGCTAAAACCCCTGCTCAGCCATTTAGCGACCTACCTCGTAGGCTGGTTGCCAAGATCAAGTGGTGGTGGTGGGTATCGTGTACATCGCCCTTGAGTTGGTGAGAGGGCAGTATAAAATGAGAGGGAGCCATGAACGTTGCATTTGTCCTGCAATGATTCGCAGTGGACGCTGGATCATTAATAATGGCTTTCCACATTGAGACGGCCGTGTAGTTCCCTGTTCTGCTTTGCAAGGTGAGCAAGCCCTTTGCTCTCAGTTGCTCTGCTGTGTCTTTCTCCAACCCCCTTGGCTGGCTCAGACGCTGCAGCCTGGTGCAGTTTCACCAGGAACTGGAGCTTGGAGACAGCATCAAGGCAAGTAGTCTGGAACCAAGCTGTTCACACAGTGGCCAGATGGAAGCGGGTGGGAAAGCCTTCAAGGGTTGGCTCAGGTCATTTCCTGCCCCTGTGATGCTGGCCAGCTTTTTTTGTGTGTGTGTGTTTTGGCAGTTTCAGTGCAGAGGTGAGGAAGTGGTGACCTGCTAGCATCGCTAGGCCCATCATTCCTAACCGCTGGCTGGAGTTTGATGGAGTTGGATCCCAGCAACATCTGGAGGGCGCCAAGTTCCCCACCCTTTCTCTAATGGAAAGACGGACGCCTGGCTTCTTTGCAAGCATGAGGGTAAATTGTGTTTGGCGTTTGGGGGTCTGCTCATCCTCACCGCAGCTTCCTTGAACCCTGGAAAGATGCATAGAACGCCCTCATAATTTGAACTGGTGGCTCCGCAGCTGGACAGAATAACATTTGGTTGTCTGCAAGACTAATTCTAAAGAGATGGCAGAACAAAGGCCACCAAATGCTGTTGTTTTGCTATTTTTACTTTGGGAAAGGAGGCTGATCGCTCCTAACATACTTGGCTGGTTTAGCAAATATGTCTCAAATGCTGCCAATCACTGGAGTTATGTGCTACTTACTAGGACGCAAACACTTTATGTTGTATAGTTAGGTTTTCCTCCCTTCCTGCTTACCAAATGCTAAGATATTGCATATTGCAAGCTGGATCTGCACAGGTAACTGAATGTAGAGGTTGAGGCATGAATAAAAGGGGGGGGGGGCGGAAATACAATTTCTGAATTCTCTTCTTTGTTAGGGGTTGATGGTGGAAACTAGCAGTTTAGGAAGGCAGTTTGAAAATATGCTTTCCCTTGCTATGCTAGGTTTCTGCCTGCAGGGACTGGCTTAAAAAACATGGTGGTCTTGGGTTTGAGCCTCACATTGGGCAAAATATTCCTGCACTTTAGGGGGTTGGATCACATGACCTTTGTGGCCCCTTCTAACTCTACAATTCCATGATTCCATTGTGGTGTAGTGGTTAAGAGCGGTGGACTTGTAATCTGGTGAACCGGGTTCGCTTCCTCGCTCCTCCACATGCAGCTGCTGGGTGACCTTGGGCTAGTCACACTTCTCTGAAGTCTCTCCGCCTCACTCACCTCACAGAGTGTTTGTTGTGGGGGAGGGAGGGAAAGGAGCTTTGAGACTCCATAGGGTAGTGATAAATCAGGATATCAAATCCAAACTCCTCCTCCTCTTCTTCTTCTTCCATGAAACCTGAAGAAACGGTACTTTCTCACCTGCAATAATACAGTTCAGTGTTCAAAACTCCCAGTGTTCTAGGTGCATTTTGCAACAGGGGATTTCATTAGCTTGAGCAGTTTCTGAGCTCTGGGTGCAGTACTGTGCCTAAGATTTCATATTAAAACTGCGCAGTAGAAGGAAAGGAGGACCTTTTTCTGCCTCCCCACTTCCAGCCGCTTTCTGAAGACTGGAGAAGAGACCCTCTTAAGAATATTAGGGTGGGCGGGCAGGAGAAGGACTAGAGCAGGTGAAAAATGAACATAATATTTTGGCAGCAGTTCATTCATTTTCAGCTTTGTGTTCTTGTTATAAAAAAAGCGCACCTAGACATTCCGTTGTTGCGCCTATAACCTAGGTTTAAGTTGCTATTTAGCTCCTAGCTTTCATATCTCACTTTCTAACAGTGATGCAGTCTGCTTCACCATACAGCTCTGCCACATGTATAAGCCCAGCTTCCTTTCCCCTCCCTAGAAAGCAAGTTGGAATATGGCTTGTACCATCTTCATTGCTGGATTTCTTTCTCTTTTTCTTGTGTGTGCTCTAGACCAGTTAATGCAGACTGACCATTGGCCCAGCACACTTCAACCATCCTGTTCTGCCTGCAATTAAAGATGGAGAGCTGCCACCTTTTTTTCTTTTTGCACTGGATGCTTGGGAGCGGTTTCTAATCCATGTTTGTATACAGTATGAGGCACTTTCACAAATGCTCGGCACTGCTAATTGCGCTGATCCTAATAATAGCTCCAATAAATCCTAGGCACTCTATCTTCTTACATAAGAAGCTGAGATCCAGTGTTTTCCTTAAAGCTGACCAGCAAGCCTATGGTTTATCTCTGGGGATCTCAGACCTGTGACCTTGCATATGTTGTTGGACTCAAACTCCTATCAGCTCTAGCCAGTGGGGCCAGTGGCAGTGGATGATGGGAACTGTATTCCAGCAACTCATTTCTCAACCATTGCTTGTGCATTATGATAAATGCATTATTGTCAATTTAAGCAGGATTCCAACTAAGGTCGCGTAAGGTGTTGCTTGCTTTCTCTCCTGCACAGTATAGTTTAGTTTCTGCATTGCTGTTACACTTCGGATCTTGCTCCTCTTCCAGAGAGTTTGGGAGCAATGTATCCAACATTATGGATCTGTTCGAACTTCGCAGCTTGGATTCCCAAGCTGGTATGTGCTATAGCTTTAAGGCATCGGAACCCGGGTCTCTCTGGTCCAAGTCAAGCAATCCAACTTTTAATGCAACCTGTGGATGCAAACAAATAGATATCGCTAATGTTTGCTATGCAGCCCTGGTCTGCAATTGGATTTTGAGAGGGTTGCCTTCAGGAAGGTATGGAGAGTGGTGGGAAAAGATAACGATTCCACAGTTGTGAAGCAATTGGGGGTGGGGGTGTAACCCAAACTCTTGGAACTTCTTCCTGTTTCATAGCTCCGAAAGGTACATTGATCCCTTTTCGGTTACAGAATAAAAGCTTGGTGATTGGCCGGAGCAATGACAAAAGTGTAAATGGAGGGTGTTTCAGCCAGTCTCAGCCTGGGTTTTGCGAGATGATATCCAGGCAAATATTGTGGTATGCGAGGCCTTGGGAGGCTGGGCCGGAGAGAGGCTGGAGGTTTAAGTTGAGGAATTTTTAGAGCTCACAAATATTTAGCAGTTCTGAACAACTGTCATTCCTGAAATGTTTGCTGCTCTGTATAAGAAGCTGGGGGACATGCTCTGAGCGAGTGCTAGAGACAAAAGCATAAGCAGTAAAAAATTTTGCTGTGCCGCTGAGCTTTGCGTACTCATAATGGGAGGCAAAGTTAATGCTTATTTTCAGCAAAGGGGATTTGGCAAACCTGTTCTGTCCCTCTGCCCTGATGCATATTCTGCTTGCAATGCCCAGGTAGCACAAACACTTATTTTGAGTCATTGGTGCACTAATCTATGTACTCAATAATGAAATCTGTTTCTGCACCCCGTCTCTCTTTTAGAAAGAACCCAGATACTGTTCCAACACAATTTTCATTCTGCTGTCTTATCTCTGTGTTTTTCTTTTTAACCTGCTGCTTATTGCTCTACTAATTGTCATTTTAAAGATGGGCTTGTCGTTTTTATTCTTGTGGCCAGTATTTTAAACGAACCACTTTTCTCATAACAAGGTGGGGTAAAAAAACCATGATGATCCTTCAAAGAGGGGGTTTTTTAATTAAAAAATTGCATAACTACAGAAGCTCTCCACAATCAAATTGTTATCTGTATTTGTTCTTAATCACTTTTTAACCACACCTTTCCACCCACAAAGAGGCCCTCAAGGTGGCTTACATTGAAATTGCAGGCTTTAATGCAATGCAAATTAAAATCCAACAATGTTGTATAATAAATAACAAACTAGTCATTGAAACAGAGGCAAGGAGAAAAGTGAGCCAGTTTTAGCAATGCTTTCTGAAGGGGTACTGGACCAAACTGTCTTCCAAAGGCAGGTTGAGAGACTGTCAAGATTCTAGCGAGCAAGATGCCACCACTAAGAAAGCCCTTCTCCTTGTGGATGTCACCTTGCAGTGCAGGAACGACAGATGTATGCCTGGGAGAAGGCCTTGCAAATGTGTAGTTTTGCGCTCGATGTGAAAGTCTGTGGCAGAAATGGGAACTCTACAAGTCATGTGCATTTCTGACTTGTCTTCATACCCATCCCTTCCATCTCTGTGTTATGTGCAAAGGACTGAGGGTTGTATCCAACCAAGTTATACCTCGAGTAGCACCACTGCTATGAACGGAACCAAGTTAGTCATGTGCATTATTTTCAGTGGGCCTACTCTGCATAGGGCTAATGCTGGATACAATCCTCAGCTGTCTTGGTAGTGAGATCAATAAGTTGCTTTTTCCATGATACCAGCGGAAGCACGGCTTGTTGTTTGTTACGTGCAAATTCTTCTGAGATAATCTGGTATATAATTTAGCTGTTCTTAGGGATAATATAGACAGTAGTCATTTTTTTTTTCCACTTCTAAAGCAGCATTATGCTGCAGTGATACTGTTTGGTATTTGCGTGGTGTTAATCCTCACTCCCCACCATATTTGGTTGTGTTTCCAGATGATTATCTCCACTTTTCAAACATCCTTCTGAGAATGGAATAGAAAGCTGGCAATCAACTTTCCGTCTAGAAAGACAAACCAGCCGTTCTACAGCAAGCACAAGACTTCTCTGTATCAGAGCGCACAATGTTCAATAAGACCCTGAACTTTCAAGTTCACAAAAGTTAATATTAACTGCATCCTGCACAACTGGCTGTTAAAATGAAAAAACAAATTGTGTGCTTGCTTCATTCAGTTCTTTGTGCTGGACACGTTCTTAGAAAAGAGTTTAGCATAGTGTTTAATTTTTTTTTAATCAAAACCCATTTATTTTTAATTATTTAAAGTTGAATGACGTTTCTTACAAATCAGGGCAGAGAGAACTTGTGAAAATGCCATCTTTTTTGTCAGGAGCATGCAGAGTGCTATCTAACTGGGGATCCTCGGATTAGGTAGCTCATGGTGGATAAAGCCATTGGTGGCTACTAGTCATTATGGCTATATGTTGCATTGAGAGCCAGTGTGGTGTAGCGGTTAAGAGCGGTGGACTCGTAATCTGGGGAACCGGGTTCGCGTCTCTGCTCCTCCACATGCAGCTGCTGGGTGACCTTGGGCTAGTCACACTTCTTTGAAGTCTCTCAGCCCCACTCACCTCACAGCATGTTTGTTGTGGGGGAGGAAGGGAAAGGAGAATGTTAGCCGCTTTGAGACTCCTTAGGGTAGTGATAAAGCGGGATATCAAATCCAAAATCATCTTCTTCTTCTTCTTCGGGGTCAGAGATGTGTTGCCTCTGAATCCTGGTTGCTTGGGGGCATAAGTGGGGAGAGAGTGCTCGTGTGCTAATGTCCTGATCGTGGGCTTCCCATCTGCAGCTGGGTGGCCACTGTAAGAACCAGCTGTTGGACTAGATGGAGCTTTGATCAGATCCAGCAGGGATCTTCTTATGGAGGAGATAATGAATGCAAATCATGACACTAAATGATTCATCACAAATCATCTGCTGTAGTAGAGCAAAACCAATGCTGCATAATGGTGAAGACTAGATGTGTGTGCATTCTCATGATGCATCACAAGATGCATCACTGTGAAGGAGCCTGACTTGCATGTTGGGCAGAACTGCAGTTTATGCTTAATTGCAGCTCTTGTGGTATGTTAACCGATAAATGGTGCTGGTGGCCCTTGTGCCTCCTTTGCAGCCACCCTCAACAAGTAAGAAGAGCCAGGCTGGTTCATCCTGAGCATAGGTCTCATTTGGGAACATAGAGATGTAGCTCTGGTCAGGAAAGCAGATTAAGATAAAGAAGCATTCTTTTCTCTTCTCGAATGAAGATTGATGAGATAATTTGCTGCTGTTAGATCTAATTGGAACCAAGTCTATAAAACCAGGCGTCTGTAAGAGTTGAGTTATTGCCGTGTTTCAATGCTTGAACCAGAAATGTGCTTTAATACCTATTGGTTGACATTGTTATTGGGTGAGCTCATCTATTCCTGGCTGAAATCACTGCTGGGAGGTTTGTAAGCCATCCTAGCAGCTGGGCTATTGCTTGCACCTGCTGTTGACTGTGGCTGTGGAGACCAGAAGCCAAATTTCTGAAGCCACTTGCTAGTCGGAGTGCAAAGTCGCTTCTGCCTCTGGAGGGATGAAGTCCTTGCAACATGCCCAAACTCCCTGCCACCGCATGCCGGAGTATTTAGATTGCAACACACTCAGCTTATTGCATCTTCTTGGACTATGCAGTGGGCCCTACCTCACAGAGTGCATCCTTGAATAAGTACAAAATACACAGACCTTGGAAGACCTTGGTGGATAAATTCAGTGTTCCCCATCTCATATTGATGCTGCTGCTGTTTGTTGACTTGAATAAATACAATTGTTCAGATACCTATGTAAAACCCATAAGAAGGGCCTGAGTGCAGCAGCAGTTCTCCCAAAGAGATTTTTTTAAAAAATTCTATTTTCATAGAATAATAGAATTGGAAGGGACCCCAAGGGTCATCTAGTCCAACCCTCTTCAATGCTGGAATCTCAACTAAAACTTCCATGACAGATGGCCATCCAACTTTTGCTTAAAAACCTCCAAGGAAGGAGAGACCACAACCTCCAGAGGGAGTCCGTTTGACTGTCGAACAGCTCTTACTGTCAGAAAGATAAAAAAAAAGTATCAAGGCGGTGTACAAAATTCTGATTAAAACCCAAACAACCACAATGAAGTAAAAGGAAAACACATTACAGAAACAGAAGTATGGAATGGACAATCTGAAAAGAAAGTTAAAATAAAAAACTGCACGAAGGGGCTGTGGAGATAAATCAATGGCTCTGCCGTTGGATGTATGGACATTTGTACAGAGCACTTCTGCATGAACAGGTGAATCTGCGTTCACAATCTGTGTGACAGCTGTGTTTCCCATGGCCTCCTCTTGCTTCCCCAAGAAGTTGTTGGCTTCTTAAGCAGTAGTTTGCCTCCTTGAGCGTAAGCTGGTTTTCTGGGCTATTCTGTCCCTCTCCCCCGCAATTGCTTTTATACTGCTGCCAATTCCTTGACTCTCTAGTCTTGGAATGCAGCTTTTAAGATGATTTTTTGGGGGGCCTCTTCCTTTCTCTTCCTGCATTCCGCTTCCTCCAAATTGCCTATATTAAACTTTAAACAACATGTGAAAGCCTTGTAGTTGAGAACTATAAACAAACCTGATAGGTAGCCGCAATTTGAGCCGTTGAACTTGCTTAAAGTCTCGCTCCTTTGCCTCGCCGTTTCATTCTAAAATGACAAATTGCTCAGAGCGGTTTCCATGTTGGGTTTTTTTTTTCCTTTTAAAGCTTAGCTCCTCTTTCTCTGCCCACCCCCCAGCCCCTTTGGGGGCATGTGGAAGGCATTTGTGCACTTGACTTACCATGGCTCAGGCCTAAGGTTTGTGGTTTCTACATGACTGTGTCGAACATTCACACATAGCTGTTCATGTTCGCTTCAATTAATGTTCCGCTGGGCCAGTGCGAGAGAAGCCAACTCCTTTTCTCTTTTGGTTGAGTGCAGCTCGTGTTGCAGGGATTCAGGGTTTTACGGGTTCATTTTTTAAAAATGCAGCGCGAAAGCTTTTTAAATGCTTTTAAAAAGGAGGTGGTGGGGAAGAGAGTAGTCCAGTGGATATACAGTGGTACCTCGGGTTACAGACACTTCAGGTTACAGACTCCACTAACCCAGAAATAATACCTTGGGTTAAGAACTTTGCTACAGGATGAGAACAGCAGTGGCGCGGCAGCAGCGGGAGGCCCCATTAGCTAAAGTGGTACCTCAGGTTAAGAACAGTTTCAGGTTAAGAACGGACCTCCGGAACGAATTAAGTTCTTAACCCGAGGTACCACTGTACTGTTCAGCAGCCTGTGCCAACCTGGTGCCCTCCAGATGTTTTGGCCTTCAGCTGCAGTCTGGCTGGCTGGGACTGATGGCAATCGTAGTCCAAAACATCTAGAGGGCATCAGGTTGGCCAAAACTGTCGCACACTGTGCCTGTTAATAGAGGAAGCAACGGTGTCTTTAAGGATTCATTGTCTTCCCACTGAAAGCAGCGAGGCAAACCTGCATGCAGAAAAAGGCTGAAGGAATAAAGGTGTGCTTTGCGTATCAGACAACCGCAAATGTCTTCCATTGGGTGTATAGTGGTTTCCCGACCACGTCGCTCGCTTGCGGCTTTCTCAGCCCTACCTGGAGACACGGTTGATCAAACCAGGGGCTTTCTGCATATAAAGCAAGTGCTTTTCTACTGAGCTATGATGTGTGGGAGGTAAAAGGTAAAGGTACCCCTGCCTGTACGGGCCAGTCTTGACAGACTCTAGGGTTGTGCACCCATCTCACTCAAGAGGCAGGGGGCCAGCGCTGTCCGGAGACACTTCTGGGTCACGTGGCCAGCGTGACATTGCTGCTCTGGCGAGCCAGAGCCGCACACGGAAACGCCATTTACCTTCCCGCTAGTAAGCGGTCCCTATTTATCTACTTGCACCCGGGAGTCCTTTCGAACTGCTAGGTTGGCAGGCGCTGGGACCGAACAACGGGAGCGCACCCCGCTGCGGGGATTCGAACCGCCGACCTTTTGATCGGCAAGCCCTAGGCGCTGAGGCTTTTACCCACAGCGCCACCCGCGTCCCTGATGTGTGGGAGACCAGGATTCAAATCCCTGCATAGCCATGAAGCACTCTGGGCAGCCTTGGGCCTAGTCACTGTCTCTCAGGCTAATTTACCTCACATGGCAGTTGCAGGGATTAAATGAGGAGCAGGGAGAACCATGTATGCTGTCACTTTGAGCTCCTCAGAGAAAAAGCTGGGACAGAATGCAATCAATCAATCAATCAATCAATCAATCAAACTACAGGAAAGCTGGGGGGGGGGCAGTAGTTGTTGCCATCTGGCCCTGGCCCTCTATATACAGTGGTGCCCCGCAAGACGAATGCCTCGCAAGACGGAAAACCCGCTAGACGAAAGGGTTTTCCGTTTTGGAGGTGCTTCGCAAAACGAATTTGCTATGGGCTTGCTTCGCAAGACGAAAATGTCTTGCGATTCCTGGGGGTTTTTCCCCGCTCCTCACCCCCTTTTTCTAAGGCACTAAGCTGCTAATAGCCTTTTAGCAGCTAATCCGCTAATCCCTTAAGCCTTTAATAGCCGCTAAACCGCTAATAGCGCTAATCCGCTAATCTGCTAATGGGCTTGCTTTGCAAGACGAAAAAACCGCTAGACGAAGAGACTCACGGAACGGATTCTTTTCGTCTTGCGAGGCACCACTGTATAGGACCAGTTCCCCAAAAATGGTGTTTTAAAAGGGTTGCTGGAGTCAGTCTGGACCCCAGTGTTTGCTTCAAATTAGTAAGTGCTATAAGACCAGCTTTTGACCTTTTTTCTTTTTGTAGTATAGGAATTACTTCAAACAGTGAGTTGCACAGGCACTTGCCCCCACGCATATATGTACTAGACCTGTGGAGGAAGGGGGAAGATTCGCAGTTAAGCCTCATGGATTTTTGCAGGTCTTCTCTAAGCACAGCTAAGTCTGGATCAGACCCGTTGTGCTGGAGGATTTGGGGTTGGTGTTCTGAACACTGACCTTTTTTATTGTGGGGTCATACTTGGGAGTTCGCTCTGCTGAATGCAAGTGGAAAAGAGTGTTTTTGCAATAATAACCTTTTTAAAAACAAAAAATCCCTACTACTCAGGCAGTAGACAAGCCCGTGAGGCTCAGTGCCCCACGTGGCCTAAGCTGGCAGGAACTGGGTCTTGCCCTGTTGCTCCGCTTGAGGAAATGTCTCCGCATAAACAGGCACACGGTGGTAGGCAGAGCCAAGGGGATCTGAGGACATTCCAGATGCCTTTGCTATAACTTGGAGGCATGTTGTAGCTTGGCATGTCTATTTTTACCCATTTCTCTTTTCCCTCCACCACCCACTTTCTTGTCAGCTTCGTATCTCCGTGGGCAGTCGGTATGTAGGCTTTGCTTACATTTATGCAGGCAGTCAACATACGTGTGCTTTTAGTGTGCGGTTTTGAACTGTCTTTTACCTCCAGAACGCACCAGACATGTTGCTCTTCAGTGTAATAATAATTCTCTTTGGGAGACTTGCTGATGCTCTCAGGTCCTCCTTGTGGTGTTTCCATAGGCATCTGGTTAGCTGCTGTGACGATGGCCTGCATGGGCCTTTGGCCAGCTCTGGTAGGGCGCTTCTTATGCTATTGGGTGCTTGAATTCTTCCCTAATGTCCACATTTCCCAGCTCTTCTTCACAGAGAGAAGGAACTCGCCTACATTGCTCCCTAATGTGCTCGAAGTTGCGGTGGGGAGCCTCAGGCCTGAGACCCCAGTTGTGACTCTCCAGTCCTCTTGATATGGTCCTCAGGACTCTCCCCAGGGAACAGCCAGACTGCTCCATGCCTTTCTCATGTGCGTGTGATGTGATCATGCTTTGTGCTGCCCTAGGTGAGGTGTGTAGGAACCTTTGACTTCTGTGTGACTTGGATGTGGCCTCCTTTTGCTCAGCCCCTTTTGCTCCTCATCCTGCGCTCCACTAGCGCATGTCCCCTGAGGCAATGAGGCCTTCAAACAAAAAAAAAAGTGTCTGCACTCCTGCTGTAGATTTATGGGGCGACATCCAAACATGGCTGCCAAAGGGGGTTACACTCCTTATAGCTCTGCACCATGCGATTCATCCATGTGCACAAATCAGCTTGTCTGCCGACAGAACTTTTTTTTTTTTTTGGGTGGCCGGCACCCCAGAATAAGTACAACACCTCTTCTCAAAGTTGACTCGGCCTCAATGGCTTTTTCCTAAAGCGGTTGATGCAAAATGGTAGTGGCCAAGCTAAGTCATCATGGTCCTCCCAGCACGTGAGGCTGCTAGGAATTGAGAGGCCTTGGGGTAAATATTTCATTACTGCCTCAAATGTTAAGAACATTATTCTTTCCTCAAGAAGTGCCTGGTTCCTGCCCGCCCCCCGGTCTGCAATGTATTCTTGTACATAATTCAGAATGCCTCTTTGTCTATCAGCCTGCCTAATCCTTTCGCAAATTCTCTTAAGCCAAGTAGAATTGGACGTTGTATATAATATTTATTTATTTAATGAATATAAAGCCCCGACTTTGGGCTTGTTGTTTATCTCTGGCTATTAAAATTGAATACTCCGAAGCCGGCAATTATGAAACCTCTTTCCTCTTTACGTAACAGCTTGGAAATTGCTTTCTTCTCCTCCAATATTTCTGTGTCACTCTCTTTTCTGGCTCTTAATTCTCCGTAATGTATGACCTAAGCTGATCTTTATTCTTCGTCGTAGGACAGACAGATTTGGAGATGCGTGTGTTTTTATAGTAGTGTTTTCTTTTCTTTTCTACTTCTTCTTTTTATAACGTTTTAATCACATTCCCAGACCAAATAACTATTATGCTCTGTTCCTGAGGGGAAATGTCATTAATGCTTGCTTTAAAAAGAAAAGAAAAAGAAAACTAATAAAATTGCTTTTGCTCCGATTATGAAGGCACACAGTGCTATGCATATGGTTTGAATTTTTCCTTCACTCGGCTGAAGGCACTGAATTGTGCAAATAGGGATTTTGATGGCAGCAAGCTGTATTCAATACTAAAACCAGTGCAGGTATGGGGGACCCTGCAGCCCTCCAGCTAGGAAGCTGCCTTATGGTGAGTCAGACCATTAGTCCATCTAGCGCCATATTGACTACACTGACTGGCAGCAGCTCCCTGGATTTCAGGCAGGGTGTCTTCCAGCCACACCTGGAGATGCCATGGTCTCCAACCTGGGACCAATGACATGCAAGGCAGATGCTCTGCAACTGAGCCATGGCTCTTCCCCCAGTTGTTGTTGGACTGCAGATCCCATCATCCATTTCAGAGAATGAATTGATTTTCTGTTATAATATTTGGACTTTTTCTGGAGGGTTTGGACATTTGGAAAGGTGGTTTTGCCCGCAGTAATACCTACAAACAGCCCAGTCCTTTTAACATTATGTTTACCCATTTATATACCTCCTTTCCTGAAAGCAATAGCGTACATAACATAGGTACCTCTGCATTTTATCCTCACAACAATGCTGGTTGAGCATCATGACTGAGTGGGGACTTGAACCTTGGTCTCCCAGGTCTTAGTCTAGCTCTCTAGCCACTGCACCACGCTGGCTCCATATTGCAAAAAGGATGGGTGGTGGGACTGATTCAGAGAGAAAAGGGACTTGCTGTAGCCACTTACTGAGTTCGAGACTGTCATGCAACAGCAAGCTATCACTTTGCATTGGAACACATTTTTAAAAGAAAATCCCGACTAGCTTTTCAGATACCTTTTAATTGAATCACTTTCTAAAGAAATGCCTGAAGTAACTGATATTTTAGTTTGAAGTCTTGTTTCTTCTGTTATATTTTACTCCAAGAAGACCCATTTATCCTAAATAGAACCCAATAAGGCAGACATGTATGTACTATATACATATATATGCGTGTGTGTGTGTGTGTGTGTGTGTGTGTGTTATCCCGTTGAGATCCCAAGATGAAATTTTGCAGGTAGTACTTAGAAATATTAAATAATACATTTTTTGGAATTTTGAATCATGTTGATTTTTTAAAATCACTTTTTTATTTCTAAATTTTTAATTTTGTAACTTAACTTTAAAATTTAAAGTAAGTCTATCATGTGACACATGATATTCAAGCCCATGATGTTCTGGAGAGATCGGTGTTTTTAGTTTTGAAATACCTCAATTCTGGGCTGAGCTTTTAAGGTTTTTGTGAAGTCTGGCAAGGCCAAAATTGTCTTCTTTTTTAATTTCAAACCCTCATAACTCAAAAATTGGGGAATACACACACACACACTTTTAGATTTATACTTAGTTTTGATCATTCAGCAAGTATACAAAATATAAGAAAATTGGATGACATGAGGTAAAAAATTGGATCATTTGATATGGAATGACCCTGAGGCATGTTTGGGTGAGAGATGGTGCCTGGCTCAAGGTCAACCATTGAGCTTCATGGCTGAGTGGGAGGTTACGGGAACAGGGACATGAGTCTCACCAGACTGGCTCTTTCTGCTACACCAGCTCTTCCAGGATGCCATGAGGCTGACTTGGAGGCCCAGAACATTTAGAACAAAACTTAGTTCCGTTGGATTCCTACCACATGATGTCGATGAATAATCTGACGCCACATTCCCACCATACATTTAAAGCACTATGATCTGACGGCTTCCCCCAAAGAATTCTCGGAGCTATGGTTTGTTAATGGGCGCTGAGATTTGTTAAGAAACCCCAGTTCCTACAATTCCCAGAGTAGCTTAACAATCCATCTTCTTGGGGAACTCTGAGAATTGATCTCTGATGGGGATAATGGTGGTCGAACAACTTTGGCACATAGATGAAGATCAGGGCAGCAAGCTCTTATCAGGATTGTTAAGATGTGCCCAAACTGGTTTTCATGGGAGGACATTGGGGTCCCATGCTGCCATCCCATCAGTTTGTGTTAATTAGTTACACCATCTGGGCTATTAGTATGCCCCGTACAGCCGATTTTAATTCTGCTCTTTGCTGTTAATGATAACGATAAGCTACATAAATATTTGAGAGTGTTTTAGTTTTGGTGACTAAGAGGGAATTTCCAATTGATTTAGGAAGACTGTGTTCGAAGGTTAAAATTGACATGTACCTGACTCCTTCAGAATAACAAACAGCCTTTATTTGGGGCCACTTCAGGCTGTCCTTCTGAACTGAAAAGTGCATATAGAATTTATGATGGATGTGGATTTTTCCTTTTTGTTACACGTTTCTTTGCTCATGAACAAGATGTCTGTAAGTACAAGTGTATTAGTGAACTGTAAAAGTTCCATTACTCGCATCTGATAATGGAAATGCACCAGCAGCAACCCCGTGAAAACAGTACATCTTTTAAAGTTTACTACCGCGGTTTTACGAGCTTCCGAGCTTTTTGCACAGAACGAAATGAGTTACTGCTTTTTAAAAGCCTCTTGCCTGCCTTGACTAGGGTTTACATTTAATTTTTTGTGTGTTATTTTTTCTTTTTTACACTAGTGAAGAGGCATCTCATATCTTCAGGGTGTAGCTCAAAACTTGAGAGGTGTGTATGAAAATATCAACATGTATACATTGACCTCATTCAGGGGATCCACTATTCAATATATTATATTACTTGGGAGTAAGCAGCACTGAACTGAAGGGGACTTGTTTCAGAGGAAACACAGGATTGGGCTAGGATCCCAGAACACACATTAGCTGTGCTAGGAATCAGTCACCCTGGTATATGTTGTGACCCGCCTTGAGATCAGCAGATGAAGGGTGGTATACTACTACTACTACTACTACTAAAGGTAAAGGTAAAGGGACCCCTAACCATTAGGTCCAGTCGTGGCCAACTCTGGGGTTGCGGCGCTCATCTCGCTTTATTGGCCGAGGGAGCCAGTGCTTTTGGCGAACCAGAGCAGCGCACGGAAACGCCGTTTACCTTCCCACCAGAGCAGTACCTATTATTGATACCCTTCCTTTGGCGAAGGGCCTTCTTTCAGTGATAGAGCATCTTCTTTGCATTCAGCAGCACCCAGGTTCAGTCCTCAGCATCTTCAGAATAGTGCTAGGAGACATCCGTTTCTGAAGTCCCGGATTGCTGCTTCCAGTCAGTGTAGGCAGCACTGAAAAGGACCGATGAACTGACAGCTTCATATATCCCAGATATTTTCCTGGGAACACAAATCTCTACGTATTTGCGATATATTGAAAGGTGACAATGCCTTTCAAGTACACTTAGCAATTTAGTATTGAATGTATTCAAGAGCAGACCTGTGAACTTGGCCTCTCAACCTCCCCACCCACCACCAGTAAAATAGGAACCTAGCAAAGGGCTTGTCATATTGCTCTATGCGGCAAACAGGCTAGTTTCATCTGGTACAAAATATTACGTTTCTCTCATATTTGGGAATGTGCCTTGGTTTAGGAAAATCTCAGAATCCGTCTTGGTGAGCAGATAACCTGAAAAGCACATAACCTCTTTGGTGGCCACTAAACCATTCTCGAAACAGCAGTTTCTAGCTCTCCCTAAAACAACTTGTGGTGTCGCCTTTCTAGAAGGCCTCTAGAGAGTTGACTTGGCGGCGGTGGCAAAGTAGAAGGCAGAAAAGCCCATCGCCTCTGCTGCGCACACTTTTATGCGGTGTTGCATAAATCTTTTCCCGAAGTGGGCTTTCAGGTAGAGAGAGAAATGTGTTTTTCTTTCCTGATTTAAATTCAAAGCTGTTATTAAAAGTTACGTGGCTCTCTTAGAAAGAATACTTTACTTAGCCTGCTTTTCTCATAGCATCAGTCTATACGCACTTACTTAACCCAGGACCAAGTCTTGGCAATTTGAAGTGAGCCCTGCTGCCAAAATCTCTGCCCACCCCTTCCCTAAATCAAACAGCATTAAAGGGTTTGCGGTCTGAGGGGCTTACATTTTACAACTTCAGCAAATATCTCGCGTACGACTCCTCCCTGTTATTTCTATGCTCAGCACATTTTCTGTAATCTTGCCCCTATCTAGTGCCTCTGTGTTCCATCATCTCCATGGATGATCCCACCTTCTTGTCCTGTTTTAGCATCGTGCTGAATCCTTGTTTGGCATGGAAATGGCAATGTCCTTGCTGAAAGCGTGTACAGTAGTTAAGAGGGGAAGCTAATTAAACAGTGAAGAATTATTTAGGGTGAGCTGGACTCCAGTTTCAAGGTACTCTCAAAATGACAAGTGATGCTGCAAGTGCTATAAACATGTCCACTTTCTTAACCCCCCAGAAGCTGCCAAATTACTACGGAGACTTGTTCAAGTGACTGAGTATTCTGAGATGGCAATTAACACTTTGTCCCAGCAGCTTGTGCAACAATAAAATGTTGATTTTTAAATAACATATTTATTTTTATAACACAAGTGGTTTGCTTCGAATGTTCCTGAGCCACAGTCATGCATTCTGCTTGAACACAGCAATGGGAGAGCAAATTTTGCTGCATCTTATATCCGCTAAGCCAAACAATGCTGCACTGCACACCTTTCTTCTTCCTGTAGAACAGCGGTTGTCAACCCTTTTTAAGCCCATGGGCACATTTGGATTTTTGGTTGGCTGCCATAAGCATAATTCCCCTCTGGTCACTTATCTCCCCCCACCTGCCATCCCCTGGATCAGCACCAGACAGACAGACAGACAGTGTGTGCACATTCACTTTGTTTTACTAAGGAATCTCCTTAGAAGGCAGATTCAGTAGAATAAATTAGAGCCTTGAAAAACACATAGAGATGAAAGAGGAAGTGGGAAAGAGAGTCACTCTTCTGATTTCATTTTTCAGCTCTATGTACTTTTCAAGGTGACCCTTCTCACCACCTCTTGTCCAAGGCGGGAGGGAGTACTCGGAGGCTCTGTGGGGCCCATTAAGAAACACCAAGGTCATTATGGCACCCGTGGGCCATGTAGCAGAAGAATCTGGTGTGTTCCTGGTTGTCATAGTCATTTCTCTCCCTTTGTTTTGATTAGCTGGGCCTGCAAAATGCCAATGACATTTTGTCATTTGTCATTTGTAGAAGGGAAAAACACAGCATAACACAGGACTTTGGGTGCAGGCACACAACTCCTTAAGCGAAGCATCTTCTGCTCAGGTTCAGTTCTGAGTATTGTCCATGCTGCTGTGAAGCAGGCCCAGGTGTGCCTTGGGGGAACTGAGGTGTGGCAGAGAATGAGCAGCTAAATGGTCACTGTCAATACTGCAGTTGACTGTGGATCTCATTAAAGCACTTAACGATTATTGGTAGATGAACAGTTCCAGAGTGCTAAATAACTTCCAGGTACCGTGTCCAGCTAACTTAATTACCAGGTTTAGGTTCCAAGAGTAAGAAGCGGAATCTTAAGTAGGCCAGTTAACATACAGAAGTTGGAGTGTGAAGACAATTAGAACTTTTATTCTGGCATAGTCCCATTAGAAATCCATTAGGTTTTATTTATTTAGTATAGGTGCCACACAGATAGCAAGAGAATAAAAACCGGGAGAAATTCAGCATTGTGATAAGGTCATTGTTCCACCAGGGCAGGCATTTTGACTTGCCGGATGGCACAATTCCCTTGCATGCAGTCCTGGGGGTTCTCCCACTCCCCCCCCCCGCCATTCCTTTTTGGGGAAGCAAGTGAAAGTCCTTGCATAGGGCTTCCATTGTTGGGACTCATTAGTTTCACCCAATAAGCCCACTAAAAATTGACACCCACCTCTCTAGGAAATTGGAAACTTCTTTCGGAGCTGGAACAAACTAATTTGCCTCCCCCTTCCCAGTTGAGAACGCACTCTTGGTCCTTTATCTGAGGCCCTCCAGATAGATGTTGCTGGGCAACAAGTCCCATCTGGGCCATTGATTAGGCTGGTTGGGCTGATGGAGTTGTGACACCAACATTTGTAGGGCCATGCATTTCCCACCCCTCCTTGGGCAAACTACTGTTCTCTGAACCTTGGCTTTCCATCTGTATTTCCATCTATTACCCTTGAGGTTACTGAGATAATGTATGTGTGGTGATTTGAGTGCTCGGTGCTATACAGTCATACCTCATGTTACGTTTGCTTCATGTTACGTTCTTTCAGGTTACGTCCCACAGCGACCCAAATCGCACTGCGCACCTGCGCAGATACGGCGCTTCAGGTTGCGCTCTTTTCATGTTGTGAACGGGCCTCCGGAACGGATCCTGTTCACAACCAGAGGTACCACTGTATAAATGCTTCATATCTGTTAATACCACTCATTGAAAGGCTTAGAATTGAGCTTTTGGACTGGGTGAGATGTGAAATTGCCTAACTGTTGTTGAGGTAGAAACCCTTTAAATAATTAGTTTCCTTGAAAGTAAATCACAGCAGCCATTTTATGTTCTATTAAATATCGTCTGCAAACTTTCGGGTTATTACAGTTACATGGTTTTTGAAAGTGTTCATAGCAACAGGGTCCACAAATTCTGTAGTGGAATATACCTAAGATGATTTTGACCAAACAAGGCCCTTGCTATGTGCTGAAGTACTCAACTGATCAGGTTTTGACATCCATGATGGATGACCATTTTCTGACAACGGCATATAGCAGTGGTGTCCAAACTTTTTTCAAAGAGGGCCATATTTGATGAAATGAAGGGCCATGAGGGCTGACCAAAGTTTTACCCCAGGAAATAAACTGCCACAGGGGCCAGATTAGACCAAGATTAGGCCCCCAAAACGGACTTTGGACATGCCTGGCATATAGAACCACTATGCAAGCATGGTTGACTTCAGATATGGGACTCTATCTAGAAACAATAAATGTTTGGGATCCCCATGTTCTGATTACAAGAGAAAAGTCCCATCTTCTTGATCTCTTTAGGCCAGTGGTAGCCAAACTTGGCCCTCCAGCTGTTTTTGGACTACAACTCCCACCATCTGTAGCTAACAGGACCAGTGGTCAGGGATGATGAGAACTGTAGTCCCAAAACAGCTGGAGGGCCAAGTTTGGCCACCACTGCTTTAGGCTGACCTGTGAAGTGCCATCAGTAGCACAACAGCATCCCAGATGAAACACAAAGTCTAGGAGTCTTCTCTGTACGCCTCCCAGATGTGACTCTTCGGAAAGACATAACCTTCTGACATGGTATGTTTTAGGAAGCAGGAATTAGGAGTGTTGGCGGCATCAAAGGCATTTTCTACTTAAGGGGATTTGGGGAAATGGTAGCACAGAGGAAGCACACAGGACTTTTTGTTTGCTTCGTTTCCTTGTTCCTCTCCCTGAAACTGTTAGTAATGCAGTTTCGAGTTCCTGTCATTCCTCTACTTTGGTTTGCAGAGGTGGGCAGAGCAGGACGGTGTCACGTCAGGCGGGCAGAGTGGGTGCGGGGAGAGAAGAGGTGACGGCAGCTATACTGCACAGTTCCTGCCATGATCTTGTCCATAAGGAAGGAAGTGCTGCAAGTAATGTATTTGAGATATGTACTTAGTGCTTCAAACAAGACTGCTCTCTCTTGATGATGAATAATCTTCTGCCAAATATGGATAAACTGAGGCTACACAGAGTAACTTTTTGGCGGGCAACCAGGGTCAACACTGATCGGCTGATTTATAATGGAGAATCCTTGGACAAAACCAACCAGGCAAAAGTAGTGAATACTTTTATGTAAGGCACCCACTGTTTAGTGGAACAACTTCCACTAAGCAATGCTGACATGCTGCTGCATTTAAAATGCAGTGAAACAAGTCATATGAGGAGGAGTTCCATAGGTCTCCAAAGAGCCTGTTTCCCCCCATTATCCATTTGACATGAGTACTGTGCATGGCACTTTGCTGGGCTTACTGGAACAGCATGGGAATCTCCTCTGCCTTGCAATGCTCCCTCTTGCTTCCTGTGAGTGCAAAGCAAAATTCCATTGAGCCTTGTTTGACTCACATTGTGGGGCTGCAGTCTTAGGGCTCATCGGCATTTGTTTTTGTGCTGTGTTTCTAGGTGTCCCAGTGCTTCTCCTAGGAAAACCCACATTTTACTGCTGAATTAGAGTGAACACCAATCGGGTTTGCTGTTTGATCAGATTCTATGATAAAACACAGGTTTTCCCAGGGAAAGTGTTGGGCCAAACAAACAAACAAACAAACAAACATGCCGCTCTGACAAAGACCTGGAAAACCTGAATCTGCACATAGAAAGTGCAGACCAAAGGTAAGTGTGCCAGAGCCCCAAGTCTAAGGGATTATCCACAATTACCTTTTGCCCTGCTCTTTCCAGACACACAGGTCAGCATTTTGAAGCTCCACATATGAATGCTCAGACTTGGAGCTTTAAAGCGCGGGCCTGGAAATGGCAGAGGAAAGGGAAGTGTAAATAAACCCTAGCACACAATCACACACTCTCTCTGTAAAGTTTAATTGTTTAATGGGATATAGCTACTAAAAGCCCATGTAAATTTCTTATGATACCTTCAGGTCTTGGGTTTGATAGCATAGAGACTAGATAACTCACAAGACAGCCTTTTTTGTTCTGATTCACGCAGCAAATACGCCTTAAAGCCCTCTGCTGTAATGTAAGCCTTCATAGCTCTGCAAGCTAAACAAAAGCTAAACTGTTTACATCTAGCATTGGAGGGATTTTTAAAAACCCACTTTCGTAGTTTGGAAAAGTAATAGATGTGGCAAAAGAGAGAATCTTTTGTTTTGGAAAGGGTGTCCCACTCTGAGATTGCAGTGTATGATTTAGTATTAAAGTTAAAGGTTACTTCAAGAATCCTGGTGGTTTAAATATATCTATATCTGTGCATATCTATATGCCTTGCCTTTCACACTTTGATGTGGTTTAGCACATATTTGCACTGCAACAAGTAGAGAGTGATAAAAATCAACTTCTAGCTGCATTGGAGGGGACTTGCGACTGAAAACATCTGGAGGTTGGAAAAGGATGTCCCCAAACTGGTACAGATCCCTGTTTGTAGCTTTTAGATTAATGGAAGGCTAATAAAGGAAGTGGGGCTGCCTCAACTATATGTGTCTTGGACCATTAAGGGCTTTAAAGGAAAAACACAAATGCCTTCGATGAAGGCTCATCATGGGCAATGTGATAAAATGCTTACAGGACCCAAACTTTTCCAATTTTCTCAGTGCCTTTTCTCTTCAAGGGTGCCAGTCTTGCACTCTGCTCAGTCTCTCGATAGCAGCAAGGGGCGGGCATGGGATGGCAGAGAACTCGTAACTGCTCGAACTGTGCAGCAGCAGATGCTAATTAAAATATATATAATACTCGCATGATTAGTTTGTAATGATCGTAATCCCCTTCTATTTGCTTATTACCGCAGCGTGACAGACCTTAAACCACCCCGCGCTTCATTTGAAGCCTTGTAAGTAACAAACCAGCCATTAGCTGCTGATAACCCATTCCTAAAGGATTGTTTCCCAAATAGAAAAACATGGCTGAATAAAGGCGTCAGTTTTCCCATTTGCTATTGAACCCAGAGGGGTTGTTGGAGTTTTTCCCCCTTCTTGTTTGTTCTTCTGCCCAGCTGGCTCCTTTTGCTGGAGTACAATAGTGCCTTGTTACTCCGTTGCGCTGCGTCTCATTCAGATACAACAGCTTCTCATGTAGGGGAAGGGAGAAACACGAATGGTGATGAAGACGTTCCCCTCCTGTTAAAATATTTAGATGCATCATCCAAAATGGAATAGTTCAACTGTGTGTCAGGTTTCTTCCATTGTTGTTCTTTTTGTTGTTGTTCCTCTCTCTCTCAGCAGCTTCTGCTAGTGTGATGCTTGCAAAATTCAATGGGTTTTTCAACCAGGTTCTTAGTAAAGATGGGGTAGGCTTCTGCTGGATTCAGCGGTCCCGAATCTGGCCCATTTGAACCAGGGATGGGGTGGGAATTTGCTAAACAAGTGCTGAATCAGAGAGAAAGAGAGGGAGGGACTGTCCAATTTATTCCTTCGTTCCATTGTTTATTTCATAAAATGTATATGCTGCTCCATTGTAATAAAACCATTTACAAAAAGAATTAAACGATAAGATTATCAGTATAAGAAAGTTATATGCAACTATTTAAAACGTTAAAAACAAACAAACAATTGAAACCAATAATAAACTAAAAACTGTCAGCATTCTGGATGTGCTTGCGTAAACAAAAAGAGCACAGCAAAGACTCCGGCCTAACATCAATAGGCAGGGAGTTCCAGAGTTCCAAAGAGCTGGAGCTACGTGCAGGATAGCAAATTACAGCATCAAACCACCTTGAGAATCCATCATGCAAAGCTGTGATTTTAGGCGGAGGAGATTTGAAGAGGGAGGATGAGTGGAAAGATGCTGATGCCCATGTAGCTGTATTTTTGTCCTCCCATATTCAACCTTCATCCAGGACTTTAAAAGCATCTTTACTGGCAGAGGTGTTGCTAGGTCCTTTAAAGGACTTGGGGCAAAGGCATATGGCATCTGTTTGCATAAAATTTGCATATGCTAATTTTTATACAGATGCCTCTGGATAAATTAAGAATGCATGGTGCCAGTGTCTCACCAGCAGAGTACTTTTGAAGTGTGCTTGGCTGCTCTGCAGACAAGTTTTCTTTTTTAAAAAAAAGTTGAAAGAAAACAGGGGAGGGAAAGGGACACGAAGTCTGGAGCACAGTACAAAAAACTCATAGCGAGGGGCTTCCTGGGCCACCTTATAACCATGCTCACCCCTGCTGGTTAAGGGATGTAAAGCAGCTTATGGGATATAACCTGCGTTACTGAAGTGTTTGGGCTGAGTTCCTTCTTATCCTAGCACGCTACTTGATATGTTGCAAGCAATGTGATAGTTTGTGCCTGAACCTCTGAAGTGGAAGACGAGTTTCTTTTCAGGGTATCTCTTATCTCAAAATGCCTCTTGCAGCCACTTGCACAACCTAAAATTAGGTTTCCAGCTTTGCACTGTATCTCAGGTGTGCTGGCAATCATCTCTTGGCATTCCTCTGGGAGAAGCTTCCTGTAAATTTCAGGACTCTGCTGAGCGAGAAGAGCGTTGCGTGGCGACAAAAGTACAGCTGTGCTGGATCTGGTTTCCTTGTATGTTGCTGATGCACGATGAGGGACGCGGACTGGTTTTATTGAGATAACATAGCAGGGATGGGGAGCTCTTGGCTCTTCAGGTGTCATTGGATTCCAACTCTCATCAGCCCCAGCTGGTATGACCAAGTGTCCGGGATGCTGAGAGTTGTAGTCTAGCCACATCCAGGAGGTCATGGCTCCTGGATGTGGCTAGACTCCTGTTATATGAAGTTGACAAACCTAGACAGCATCTTAAAAAGCAGAGACCTCACCTTGCCAACAAAGGTCCGTATAGTTAAAGCCATGGTTTTCCCAGTAGTGATGTATGGAAGTGAGAGTTGGACCATAAAGAAGGCTGATCGCCGAAGAATTAATGCTTTTGAATTATGGTGGTGGAGGAGACTCTTGAGAGTCCCATGGATCTCAAGAAGCTCAGACCTATCCATTCTTAAGGAAATCAGCCCTGAGTGCTCACTGGAAGGACAGATCCTGAAGCTGAGGGTCCAATACTTTGGCCTCCTCATGAGATGAGAAGACTCCCTGGAAAAGACCCTGATGTTGGGAAAGATGGAGGGCACAAGGAGAAGGGGACGGCAGAGGACGAGATGGTTGGACAGTGTTCTCGAAGCTACCAGCATGAGTTTGACCAAACTGCGGGAGACAGTGGAAGACAGGAGTGCCTGGCGTGCTCTGGTCCATGGGGTCACGAAGAGTCGGATACGACTAAACAACAACAACAACAGATGAAGCTGAAGTCCATTGGGGCTGCATTGCTTCTTGATTGGGGTATGGAAGACCCATGACTTATGTGGGGGTTATGTTCTGGGGATAGCACCTAAAGCCCAGATCACGTATCATTGAGGCACATTGGGTGCAATGGAGGGTGGGATTGCCAAAGTCCCGCCCTCTGGTCGCCTGCCCCCCTTCCACCCCCTTTTTTCATTTTTTTGACAATATTTTTGCTAAGTGTGTAATGCTGAATGTGCACAAGTTCAATGTGTGTAAGTACTGTACTTGGTTTCGGGGGACTTTTCTGGAGGAATCTCTCAAAGTAGCTTCCCCAATGGCTTGTGATTGGCTTCTGTGATCTGAATCTGTTCCTGGGGCTCGGTAGTTTTCGTTTGGAGCCCTTTCCGGTGCTTTGAGAATCTGTGCAATAAAGACAATCCGATGGAGATTTAACTGCTTCGCTGTCCCTGCTGTCAAAAAAAGTTAATCGCAGCCTCTCCTGGGTTGCCGGGTTACGTTGCTTTAGAGGAAATGTGCAGAGCTGCTGCGAGTAATGAGAACAGCCAAAGAAAAGCTCTCTCTCTCTCTCTCTCTCTCTCTCTCTCTGAAAATAAAAAATGCCACAAGACCCATAGAGATAATAGCCAATTGCTCCTGAAGGGAAAGAGAGAATCCACCCACCAGCAGATTATTGATTTGTGGTTTTGCCAAACAAAACACTCCTTTTTCTTATTTGTAAAAGCGGAATGCTTTTGTTTTGTCTACAGTGGAGGATATGCGATATTTGTTTAGTATAAGCAAAGTGTTTTGCGGTGAGGCAAGAGGAACTTTATTTGGCGGAAAGACGGTGCTCTGTGCTGGATGAGGACTTGGAAGGGAGAGGTGACATCACTCTCGCTTCCTGCAAGGCAGTTTATCATGTCTCTTTCCATGCATGCTGTCCTCCTTCAGAAACCAGAGAATGGGGTTGCACATGTTGGCCTTTGTGGTTCCTACCAGATCTCTATGCATTGAGGGAAAGGTCTGAAGGGGGAACCTGCATATTTTTAACTGGATGTGGATTGGTTCCTCCATATGATCAGGAGCTCTGATTGTATGCATCTCCCAAAGGCACAAACAAGCCTGTGTGCATTCAGCTGAACATGTGTTGATTCCTCCTTAAGTGTGTTTCTCCAACCCTTTACCCAAATCTGAAGGCTGACTTTGCCAGTCTGGTGCCTTCCAGTTTTTTTAATTATGGCTCCCACCAATTGCAGCCAGGCCGTGGCTGATGGGAGTTGTAGTCCAGGACATCTGTAGGACATCAGGTTGCTGAAGACTGGCCTAGAGCAGAGCTTTCCATGGTGACACACTTTTTAGACATGCATCATTTCGTGACACAGTAACTCAGTTTTACTTATCAAACTGGAGGTTAAACTAACCCCCTTTCCAGCCTCTGGAGGAACACGGGGAGCATTTGCATGACACACCTACACGCTGCAGCCAACACACTAATGTGTCGCAACACGTAGTTTGGAAAGCTCTGGTCTAGAGAGTAGTGTGGAGGGTCTTCCATTAATAGTTTCATTTAAATAAACACATGGTGAGTTGCCATATGCAGCCCAAATCACAGGACATTCATATTGGTGGTGGTGGTGGAATGGAAAAAGAAGGTTTATACACCATGTTTTTATTTCAGTTACATGACTGTAAATTCTGTTGGTGATTTTATCTGCCGTATCACTTTTGTTCTTAATGATTGAGCTCCTTTTTCCCCTCGCTGCCTTTGTGATGTATTTGGTGCCTGGATGACATGGAGATGTGGTTGAGTTGGTCCTTAAGTACCTTGATTCTGCTTTCTGGCATCTTCCCCAATTGTGTTTGGCAAATGTGTCAACTGGCCAGGTGACTGCTAGTTGCAGAATCCAAGAACCCTTAAGTTTGTCAGTCTGCAGGTGTTCCTAAAACCATCATCTGGTGTCCATGTGGATGAAAATACAGGACCCCTTTCTCTATCCTCCTCCTCCTCCTCCTCCTCCTTTTGACGACTCTGACTAGTCTGGAAAAATTCTAGCGCTACAGTCTCCTGCAAGGCATACACAAGAAGGTGAAAAAACACTCCAGAAGGATCTGAATTCTTCTAGGTGATCCCTGCACTTCAAAGAGAATGCAGTCTAATTAAAACCATCCATCATGAAAAAAGTGTGCATGCTTCCAAGTTTTATTCCGCAAGAGGGAATGGTGTGAACTGCTAATCCAAAAGTTAGCTTTAAATTGCCAGGGAAATTAATATAGTTGTAATTAAAAATGTGCAAATGGGTTTAAAATGCATGGTTTTGGGAGAGGGAACGGAGACTCTGCGCAGCAGTTTTAAAGTAATGTGAAGATGGTTTTAATAGCCAAATAGTCATGAAGGACTTCCAAAGAACAACACAGTCGTGTGACGACGGAGTTTGGGGGTTTGGGTGCATTTGCTCTTGTGGCATTCTGTTTTCATGCTGTCAGAATGAAACCAGTTCTGCTGGTGGTAAGGAAAATCCTAAACCTCTCCTGTATAAGCTTTACTGGATCGGATCAGAGGCCAATCTAGTACCCTGTTTCTTCCTCTGCAAAACCAGAAGTCTTTGGGAATCCCACAAACAGAATGTGAGGGCCATAGGCATTCTTTCTTTGATCATGGGGGATCGCATCATGATTAAGAATGTACCCCATGAATTTGTCTAAGCCCCCTTTTAAAAAAAACTATCGTGAATCAATGGTTATTGCTATATCTTGTAGCAGATTCCGTAGCTTAATGAACTGCTGTCGGGAAGTACTTCATTTTGTCTGTCCCGAATCTGTCACCATTCAGCTGCTTTGCTTGGCCCATGATTTCAGCATTATGAAAGACTGAGTAATATCTTCCCCCTATACTTTCTCAACACCATGCATTCCCCTACATCCTAACCATATCCCCCTTTGTTTTCTTTTTTTCTGAACTTAAAAAGGCTCCAAGTGTAACCTTTTCTTGTAGGGAAGTTGCTCCAGATCCCCGATCGCTTTGGTTGCTTTTTTGGGGGGGGGGGGGCAGCTTTTCTATCTCTACGGCACCCTTGCTGAGGTGCAGTGATTAGCGCTGGGTAGTTTTCCAAGTGTACCTGCCACAGTGCCAGGTATGCTATGGCTTACAGTTGGAATGACGCTGGTTTACTTTTCTTGAGATGTTGAAATCTCAAGTGCAAAGCTGTCTAGCTGATTTGCCACCTGATTGCAGTGGGTCTAGAAAATCGTTCTACAATCTCCTGTGCACGGCAAGGTTTAGGGACAAGGCAGCTGCTGAAATTGGGCAAAAAAGTGGTTGGAAGAGGAAGAAATGCACAGTGTAAAAAGGAATGCTGTAGCACACATGTTTGTACAGTGGTACCTTGGGTTACATACGCTTCAGGTTACATACGCTTCAGGTCACAAACTCCGTTAACCCAGAAATAGTACCTCGGGTTAAGAACTTTGCTTCAGGATGAGAACAGAAATTGTGCTCCAGGGCGCGGCGGCAGCAGGAGGCCCCATTAGCTAAAGTGGTGCTTCAGGTTAAGAACAGTTTCAGGTTAAGAACAGACCTCCGGAACGCATTAAGTACTTAACCCGAGGTAATGGAAATGCTAACTGTCTTTATGTAAATAAAGCACTCCACAACAGGACAAGAAATGCTATTTCATTCCATGAGCAATGGGTTTTATTAAGTGTCTAAAAAGCCTGTTCCATGAAACAGACTATAAACTGGATTTTGTCCAGAGACTGAGCACCCATCTTGGGTGCTGTGATGTCATGGAATGCCAGTAAAAAGTTCTGTCTGTTAAAGTTGAAGGCATGTCACTTTCCATGACCAGTCAGGACAGATGAAAGTTGCACAGTAAGTTAGGAATGGGGACTGTATGCCAAGGGAGCACAATCAAGGCACAGCCTGAGCACTGCCTTGTTCTATGTGTATTCTCATGCTTGGTCATAAACACATTGGTGCCACTCAGGCTGGGCCCCACAATATTTCCCTTCTCTCATTTGTGCCTGGCTTGTGTCCTGGAAACAGGTACGCCAGGTTGATCCTTCTGCTGCTGATCTCTGACTCAGGACAAAACTCGCCCTCTGGGTACGCCACCCTGTCAGGAAAAGGAGAAGGAAGAGTTCACACACTATATCCTGTGAAGCTGACAGTTGGGTCCCTTTTTTTGTTATAGCAAACAAAGTCTCTTTCTGGTTTGACTTCAATTTGTTTAACAAATGGCTGTGCTGGCACCAACATTCATGGGGATCGAAACTGATGGATGGGTGAAGAAACAAGAGAATGGTTGAAGAAGATGACGCAAGTCGCCCTTAACTTTTAATAAGTGCAATGAGTGAATACAGACATTGTGGATCAGAAAGTGCAACCATATAGTTACCATTTGATTTGGCACACCATGTAGATGTGGAATTATCTATAGCAAAACACCGTTTTCTTTGCTGGGGGGATTGGAAAGGACTGGATGGGGAGTGGAAAAAAGGAACACCCTACCTCCAGTTCACACATGCATTTGAGCTGGAAGCACAGTAGTCCCTCAGGTTAAGTACTTAATTCGGAGGTCCGTACTTAACCTGAAACTGTTCTTAACCTGAAGCACCACTTTAGCTAATGGGGCCTCTCCCACTGCTGCTGCGCTGCTGGAGCACGATATCTGTTCTCATCCTGAAGCAAAGTTCTTAACCCGAGGTACTATTTCTGGGTAAGCGGAGTCTGTAACCTGAAGCGTCTGTAACCTGAAGCGTATGTAACCTGAGGTACCACTGTAACAACTTCTCTGGGTTAGTTGAGTTGTTGGGAGAGCAGGCACCACAAGTTGGATGTTCATATTCTCTTGAATGCAGTGGTTTCTAATGAGGGCAGTTCACATGTTTAGCTGAGAATCAAGTGTCATTTATGTATTTGCGAACCAGCCAGGACGTTTGCATTTGCAGGTCTACTTATACAGTGGTACCTCGGGTTAAGTACTTAATTCGTTCCGGAGGTCCGTTCTTAACCTGAAACTGTTCTTAACCTGAAGCACCACTTTAGCTAATGGGGCCTCCTGTTGCCGCCACTCTGCCGGAGCACAATTTCTGTTCTCATCCTGAAGCAAAGTTCTTAACCCGAAGTACTATTTCTGGGTTAACGGAGTTTGTAACCTGAAGCGTATGTAACCCGAGGTACCACTGTACTTGCATGGATCTGTGCATGCAAGTATAAGTAGAAAAAGGCTTTTGAAGGTGGGCGACTTTAAGATATGGGCCAGGATAAGGTCTCTGTGTCCCTGAAGATGGGCACATAGATAGAAACAACAGTAACTTGACAAGGCTTTGGGAAACATGCCACTTTGACCGAGGGAGGTTGCTTAGTGACAGGGTGGCTGCAGGGAATACTGTCCTCTCCTGTGAACGGAGAGAGCAAACAGTCAAATGGGGTTGGGGGAAAGAGCAAGTGCCAGTGATTAGAAAAGGAGCTTTCTAATCTTGTACCCCATATCTGATTGACTGCTGCTTTTTGTGAAACTGCTCCATTTGTGTGTGTGTGTGTGTGTGTGTGTGTGTGTGTGTGTGTTGCTAATTTTGCCACTATTATAATATAATAGCACTTCAGGAAATGTCAGGCTACACTTATTTGCATCAATAAAGAAATGTCAAGAGTCTAGCGTGTGCATTTCAAGCCTGCTACCATCCTTCGGGATGCAAATATGTTTTTTTTTTTATAAAAAAGTTCAAATTAAGGTAACAAGGACCAGTTTGATTTGTTCCAATGATCCGCCACATAGCATAAACTGAGAATATAAGAGCACTGCTGGATCACACCAAGTCCTGTTTTCCTATAGTGGCCATTAAGAAGTTTATGGAAGGACCACAAGCAAGGCATGAATATAATAGCACTCTCCCGGTTTAGTTTCCCAGTGGGTAGTATCTGGAGGCATTCTGCCCCAATCCTGGAGGTAATTCTGCAAATGATGGTAAAACCTACGTCCGTGTATTTCTGCCTTCCGCAGAATGTTTGGCAGTGCATATATTCATCAGTTCACATACATGATTCCAAGCATTTATCACCAATGGCCACAGTTATTCATGGAAACTGAGCTGAAGTAACCTCCGGTTTGACAATACCTAGAATACAGATGGTCTAAGTTGCACTCTGGTTGATTGCTATAATGTTGCAGCAAAGGAAAATGTGGCACTTCCTAGTATTTCCTGTCATGTACCTTTCCCTCTTTTCACTGCTAAAATCTGGGAGGATTTTAAAATTTTGCAGCAAAATCTTAAGCATCTGTAAATCCCACGGTGTTCAGTTCAATTTACTCTCAGTTTATGGCGGCAGGTTCAGTCTTGTTATCATTTAAGATTAGGAATCCCGGATGGCCAAAGAAAAGCTTGCCTATTTTAATATGGTGATATAGACAGCCTTGCATTTGGGCCATTAGTGTTCTATTGGCCTTAAAACGACTTTTTGGCTGAAGAAGATATTTGGACTGGTTTGCACATTATGCTAAGGCCAATCCTGACTTAACTCCAACATGCAGGCTCTCAGAGAGGAGATCATGACCACTTTGCTCCTTCCCAGTTGCTCTGCCGCTGCACTGTTTGCCTTAGCTTGTCCTCCACACCTTGTTGAACTCATGGTTTAACACTCTCTAAATTAACCATGAGCTGTGACCAAGGTTGGTTCCGTGTTATGGCTTGTGTCTTAGTTACTGCAGCACCAGAAAGACTAGGGGCCACAAGCTCCTCTCCTGGAGCCTGCAGGGTTATGCATTTGCACTAAGCCATGGCTTCTCTTAGCACAGTGTGCAAACTACGCCAGTACAGTTGTACTGCGGCTCCCAAACACCTGGGGAGTCAAATGTTCTGGCTCCCGAAGTGGTTGTTTCGGTTTTCGAACATTCTTTCAGAAGCCAAACGTCCGACGTGCTTCTGTGGCTTCCGATTGGCTGTAGGAGCTTGGAAGTCGAAGGGACTTCCGCAATGGATTCTGTTTGACTTCTGAGGTACAACTTTGTTTACAATTTGCCAGGGGGCAGGGGATGTTCCTGCAACACTTTGGCCTTGGGGCAGCCAAGCATTTATTTAGCCTTTTTTGACCTTTGATCATACGCCAATCCCCGTGCGCGGAGTTTGGCCTGGGTCTGTTTTGATACCCAAATGCAACCACATATTTGAGAGCAATTAGTCAAAGACCCCCAAACTAGTCTTGATTAGAGTTCAGGGGATGCATAGGTTCAGCCTGTGGGTGACCTGCTGGAAGTTAGCTAAATGATGATTGTGGCTGGCATGGGTTTCAGTGCCTTTGGTTACTGTTAACAATTTTGCAGTTCATAAATGGTTTTTGTCTGCATGTTGTAGTTGTGAACCCAGCCAGGAGTTTATTAGAACATTTTAGCCAACTGTGTGTGTGTGTTTGTGTGTTTGCCCTGGATTAGAGTAGGTGAACATCCAAATGTCCTTGGAGACTCTGCAAGGAAAGCAATCCTTCTTAATCTTATGGATTTCCATGGTTCCTTTTGATGAAACAGCCCAATGAAAATGAAGGTGTGAACTCACCGCAGTATAATTTATTTGTAAATGATTTCTTACCTCAGTCCTAAAACATATTTACTTAGAAGTGAATCCTGCTGATTTCATGAGAACGTAATTCCCAAATGAGTGTGCTTAGAGCCTGTATTCTGTGCATAATAAGCTTCTCATTTTCTTGTTCTCTCTTCCACTTTTGCAGCCTGTTCAAGGTTGGCAGAATAAAATTATAATGTGGCACAAGGGGATTAAGAATAGTTAAAAGAATGATTTGAGAGAAGAACCCAAATAGTGAATGGGTTTTCTTAATAGCTTGCAATGATGTCAACTACCTTTTTTATAAATGTGACAGGCCCTTTTGTGGAAGAGTTGTAAATGGCCTGTGAATTGCAACTGCATCTTCGTGTAGGGAATTTTTGCTTAAAGTAGATCTTCAGTGAAAACCAAGCTTCTCGTGATCTGATTGTTCTTTGGAGCTTGAGAAGGTCATTGCAGTAGAAAACTATATATATATATATATATCTTATTCAGATTGTAGAGCTATTGTTGGCACCATACCAGCTGTTTTATGGTATTTGCTAATACATTTATTTAAAAATGGCATACTTGATCCTCACCGCATTTATATTACAATGATGATGAAGTGGCAGTGTTCAGTAGCAATATACTTCTTGTCTTTCTATGTAAGGACAAACAATATTTGTTTGTTTGTTTGTGTGTGCATTTTCTTCTCTTCTTTGGAAGCGTTCTGCTGGACTCTATTGGAAATATAGCAGTGGGAGCTGTAATCTACTCTTCATTCATAGAATTGCAAAGTTGGAAGGGATCCCTAGAGTGATCTAGTTCAACCCCCTGCAATGCAGGACTATGCAGGTTGATTGAACCAACAACCCTGGCGACACGCTCTAACCACATGGAACTAACTGAGTCCATGGAACTTGGAATCTTATATCTGGATGTTCCTGTTCCCCTCTTACTACTGCAATCATAATGTTGCCTGGTGAGCACAGTGGCTGAGCCAGGATTTAAAGCCCAGGTCACCCTCATATTTCACATGGCACTGGTTCTGACATGGACTCCCTACAATCCAGTATTGCAGTTACATATGCAAGCCTGCTGTTTCGAACATTTTTTTTGGGGGGGGTGTATTTCCTTAATTTTATTACATTTTAATCCCACCCTTTTCCCAAAGAGCTTGAGATAACCTGTTGTAAGAGTTTGGTAAATATATTTGCAGCAGTGTGCAGGGGAAAAAACAATAATCTGGTAAGACCTCTGGTTGAAGGGATAGAGGAAAACTTTAAGTTAATTACTCATGGCAAACAAAGCCATTCTAAGTATATAGGCTTTACATGTGGAGACACTTGCTCATACTAACTGGCTCAAACTAACTTGGAGAAGTAGTAAATAAAGCATGAAGAAAGAATCAGTGAGGAGGAAGAACAGGTTGACTTTCTGTGTGTTACACACCCACTCAGCCTGGGTTCAGCTGGCTTATGGCCAGTGTAGTTACTCCTAACACACAGTTAGGCCCAGTTGAGGTCATCACCTAAGACATGCCTTAGTTCAGGGATGGGGGTGGCTCTCCCAGATGTTCCTGGACTAGCCAGCATGGGTAGTCAATGTGGTACCCTCCAGATGTGGTTGGCCTGCATCTCCCATTAGCCCCAGGCAGCATGGATGGACCAGGTATCATGGGAGTTGTCATCCAATAACATTTGGAGATCCAGAGGTTCCCTCTTTCTGTCTTAGGTGACTAGGGAGGAGTTTGGCAAGCCCTCAGGTTCACAAACTGACCCTCTCCTCCTTTTTTTTGTACGTGTGAGAGAGTGAAATGCTTCTACCCTAGGACAGACCACAGTTGTGTGTTGGGAAACTGTGGTCTAGGATAGAGGTAGGCAATTGTGGAACCTGCAATGTGTTATTAGACTTCCACTGTCCCTGATCATGGGTGATACTGACTGTGGCTGATGGGAGTTGTAGTTCAACAACATTGGCTTCCCCTGGTTTAGGTGATCTTTGGAATCAGGCCATGGTCTGTACTCTTTTTACCCTCAGAGCAAGTGAGTGACTAGCCCAAGTTCATTTCTAAATTTTTTGGCCACCTGGGGACTTGAACCCAGGGCTCCCACCTTGGGACTGGGGTATCAGAATAAGTAGAAGCTGGTAGTGCAGTCGTGACTCATTCTATTAAAACACTTCATTGGTTGGTCGACTGTAACAAACCCTTGATCATTATACTCCATTTTAGGTTGGGATGTGTAAATTGGTTGGAATTAACAGTGTGTGGAAATCAAACTGAAGGCTATGACAGAATTTCACAGCTCCAATGGCTTTGGTTGTGGAGGTGCAGCACTTAGTTCTGTGGGCAGCTAGAAAGCAAACTTCTATAGTGTGTGGGTGTGTGGGAGAGAGCCAGTGTGGTGTCTTGGTTAAGAGCGGTGGACCGGGTTCGCTTCCCCGCTCCTCCACATGCAGCTGCTGGGTGACCTTGGGCTAGTCACACTTCTCTGAAGTCTCTCAGCCCCACTCACCTCACACACTGTTTGTTGTGGGGAAGGAAGGGAAAAGGAGATTGTTAGCCGCTTTGAGACTCCTTAGGGTAGTGATAAAGCAGGATATCAAATCCAAACTCCTCTTCTTTCTTTCTTTCTTTCCTTCTTTCTTTCTTTCTTTCTTTCTTTCTTTCTTTCTTTCTTTCTTTCTTTCTTTCCCTTTTCAAGCAGAATTTTTGGAAGTGCCACTTTTTTTTTTACTGGGAAACCTGAGCAAGTGGTACATTCCGCCAAGGTTAATGCAAATCTCAGTTCTAAGGAAAGTATGCAGAGTGTGGCACACTTGGCGTATGTATTCTGTATATTTAATTTCAGCCACATATCCTGTCTTGAGTGATTGTTAACATACCCTGCTGTGCTTAGACTTTGTGCAAAAGGTTTCCAGACATTGGGTGGTCTTATGGCTGAAATGTTAAAGGGTAGAGGGGCCTTGGGTAACTGGAGCTTCAGAGTTAATTTCGAGTTAATTCTGAGCTTCCTTATGTTTGAAAACCTGAGGCCAGAAGTACTCTCTTTTTGATCAGATTTGTGGTTCAGCTTTTGAAGGGAAAAGAAATAGACCAACGTTGAGTTCTGCTTTGCTCTTTCTGCCTCTTCCTTCCCCCGGCGTAGTTTTGCATTTTGAATTGCTGCTAGGGATTTGTTTGCGGGGAAGGCATGTTGAGAAAATCGCCTTTGAAATTATAGGGATCTTGATTGTATCCTGCCTGCGCATTTGGGTGCTTTTTCCTTTCTCAATTAAGGAAAAAAACAAAAGCCACAGTTGGGGAAACAGAGACAAATGGGGGGAAAATGAGCTTGAGCTTTTATTACTAGATAAGTAGGGGAATACAAATAGCTTTTGTGCCCTGAGATTCCAGTGACGCTAATCATTCCAGACTTCACTTGCAATCATTTTTACAGCCAGTCAAGAGCGCAAAAAAAAAGCTCAGAGAAACATAACAAATTTTGCTTTCTTTTGTAGAGCTCTTGCTCTGATCTTTGGTGTTCTTGGAAGCCAGCCATAAAATGGATTTGTATGATTTAAGGTACAGGGGTTTCTTGCAAATTTACATTAGGGAAAAAGAGCTACGGAAAACTCTCCAGAAGTAAGTCTGTGCCGGGAATAAATAAGCAGTGATTCCCGAGAGAGGCTGGAAGGTGATTTCCCCCACTTTTTTTAAAAAATACTATTTTTTAAAATACTATTCTTTCCCCTCCCCCCCTCATTTTTTAAAAACAGAATAGTTTTGCCCTTGAATTCATTTTTGTGCAAGCAAGGCCTGCACTAGTGCACAAGGGTGCATATGTCTCATGGCCTGGTGGGAATTGAGATGATGTTACAAAATGCTTTCATGTTGCAAAACCCAATACGATTGCCCAGAACCTTCAGAGATGTGATTATTAAAATGAATCCAGGGCTACAGCTGCTGTCTGGACTTGGTGGTGGTGGTGGCTGTAGAGGCGAGGGCAACTATAGCTGCCAAGACCATTCATTCTTCTATCAAAGTCCTACGTCTCGCTTGTGGTGAGCACTGCCAATGTATTATTTGCCAGCTCCTCTGGTAGGGCAACCAGAGAACCATTCCTCCAGTTAGCAAAGTGGACTCAAAAAGTTAGCTTCTTCCCAAGAGGTGATAGTGCTTCCAAGTTGTAGGGTGGGGTTGTGAACCTGTGGCCCTCTAGATGTTGGTGTGTGTGTGTTTTTGTGATGAATGCCCTCAGTGCCAGCCAACATGGCCCAGTGGTCAGGGATGAAGGGACTTGTTGCCCAACAGCATCTCGAGATGCCACAGGTTTACTGCCCCTGTTGTAGAGGGAGAGAAGGCCATCTTCCCACCCTGTCATCCCCTGGGACACCTGAACAAAAGCTATGTAACTGGATGTTGCACAGCATCAAACTCTGCTCGTTCTCAGTTTTGTAGGGATGCCAGCTCCCTCACTCCATGCCTTGCAGTACAACAAAACTCCTGCAGAGCTTCTGTGGAAGGTGACATTTGAACAGATTAAAGGTAAAGGTACCCCTGCCTGTACGGGCCAGTCTTGACAGACTCTAGGGTTGTGCGTCCATCTCACTCAAAGAGGCCAAGGGCCAGCGCTGTCCGAAGACACTTCTGGGTCACGTGGCCAGCGTGACATCGCTGCTCTGGCAAGTCAGAGCTGCACACGGAAACGCTGTTTACCTTCCCGCTAGTAAGCGGTCCCTATTTATCTACTTGCACCCGAGAGTGCTTTCAAACTGCTAGGTTGGCAGGCGCTGGGACCGAACAGCAGGAGCGCACCCCGCCGCGGGGATTCGAACCGCCGACCTTTCGATCGGCAAGCCCTAGGCACTGAGGCTTTAACCCACAGCGCCACCCGCGTCCCTTTGAACAGATTAGCAGCTCCTAATTCAATACCAGCAAGTTGAGTTTTATCACCCATCTCCTATAGGATCAGTGAAGTTTAGGGGAGAAGAAACAAATAACCAAACGATTGATCTGCACTGTGGGGTGGATAGGGGATGAATGTGAGCATTTTAAATGAGGAATTATTAGCTCTCTCCCCCGCCCCCCCCTCTCGTCTCCCCTTTGACTTGAAAAGCTATTGGTTTGCTATGACATAGCTTTTAACTGCCCATGGCTAGCCTGCCTTAAGTTGCACTCATGTTCCTCTCCCTTCCACTTTTTAAAGCTGCTCTCAGTTCGAATATTTGACTTGATTTTAACTAAAATACGAGCAGTTTAAGGAAGTTGAGTGATCTAAATCATTGAGAGGTAAGACAACAATAGCTCTGCTAAAGCAGGTACTTAATTAAGCTTCCATTTGTCCTAATAAGCCTCCAGCCACTGAGTAATTGATGCAGTGCACATTCTCGATCTGTGAGTTGGTTTTAATGTGAAATCTTCACTTCTCCATCATGTAAACTCCTTAACGAGACAACAGGAGCGTTAGAAACGCAAAGCGTCAACTTTTAATGAAAGTTGTGCTCTGCCAATGAAAGCATAGTTGAGGGTTGTTGGTTTTTTTGCTCCTCTGTTGGAGCGATTTCCTGCAGGTTGTTTAAACTGGGCAAAATCCAAAGAGTCACTTTTGACCTTTTTTTAAAAAAAACACCACAACGTGAATATTTGGATAATGCTACCGAAGAGTCAAATGAATGCAAAGTTCAGGACAAAAGTATCATTGCATGTCACTTAGCACTTAGTCTCTGTGTTGCCTGCTTTTGTCTATGCTTGACAATGTGTTTCTGCCTTCATAATTAAATGTTTAACTTTTCTATTTGTATTCAGTTCCACCAGGGCTTTAGATAGATATTGACCATTTGACTGTAACACCTTCGTTGTCATTCGCTGTCACACTCTCCTAACTTCATAGGGGACAAGTCATAGCCCATTATGGTGAAGGCACTGGTAGAATTTGCCTTCCATCATGTTATTATGACTATTTTTTTAAATGCCGGACTTTTTTTTTACAGTGTTGCGGAACAAAAGGACTGTCCTACTTTGGAACATGACAGGTTTCTCTCCCCCTCCCTACAAAGCCTGACATGTCAGATCTGTATCATTCTATTTTTGATCTGAATCATTGTTTCCTGTAAGTCTGTCAAGGATGTGAAATACAGAACGAATTCAAACATTGCATTGTTGCGTTTGCGGTAGTTTATCCTTCTTGATATCCTTATGGCCAGAAACATCAACACCACAGTTCTCTTCGAACAATAACATTCTCTGGATAGAGCTACGTCTTCTTTTGAACAACAAAGTCTTTGTTCCTCCTGTCTCATTGCAGGGATCTGTCGGATTCTTTTTTTTAATGAAGAGCCCTGGGCTTTCTTGAGCCTGTGGGACTGATATCCTTGATTTTCTGCATTAGCCTTATTTTGGCGTTGATTGAACCTGTGGAAGGGTGACTTTTTGCCCACAAGCAACACACATTCAGGGGCCCTTTATACATAGTGCCTATGTCCCTTGCAGGATGTTCCCAGAGATAACCTAGATCCAAGTTGTTCAGGGCATTTTACGTGCCAATTGAAATATCTTATATTTGGCTCGGTAGCGTGTTGGCAGCCCTTTCACTGAAGGCAACCTTGCTCTGACATTCCTCATGAGCTGCAGCTCAAGGCTCAGCCTTAAGGGAAGCCCCACATAGAGGGCATTGCAGCACAACAATCGCCAATGCCTGTTTTATGGATGAGACCAGTGAAACGTTGGTGGTGCAGTGGGAAGTTGAATTATGGTCCAGGAAGCTGAGAGGACACTTAAAGTTCATGTCATTCAGGTTGATCTTTGAAGTCCAGAGAAAATGCCTTGGGGAACCCTGGAGTAAGCTAGAACTCTGTTCTGTGGACTGCCTGGATGATGGAGATGTGGATCTGTTCCCCATCCATTCTCCTGGACCAAGAGGTCCCCCACTTAACCTGGCTCAGTCCCCAAGCTGAGGTTGCAAAGCTGGAAAAAGGCTTCTTGTCGGTTGTTGTCAGGACATTCTGGTTCAGGCTCCAAGTCCCGGCTCTTCTCTCTCTTTTTCACTGGGCCTCATGGATTTCGATTGCCGAAGCCATTTGTATCTGGTGTGTGTGGCACTTTAAAAAGGAGAGAAAACAGCCTCCTTTCCCAGTGCTGCTCTTGTAGCGCAGTGCACCTGATCCCCTGGATTTGGACCGGTTTGACTAGTTTCACCTGTGCTGGGGGAGCGCTCCCTCGGAGCTGCTTTAAAAATAAGTGTTGCGAAACCGCTCAGCCTTGGCAACAGCATGTAAACAGTCTGTGCGCCAGAGTGTGTGGCCGCCTAGAAACCTCCCAGCCTTGGGAGTTGCCCTTCTTTTGATATGTACAGCAGGTCTGCTGCCTCGACAGACGGGATCTTATTTCTTCTGAGACAACTTTGGGATCTTGGAACTTGCCAAGCAGAGGCCTTGCTGCCAAGAATGAGTGCAAGGATTAAAATCAAGAGAACCCAGGGGGGAAAGGGGTGTGCGTGTCTCTTCCATGTCTCTTCCCAATGCATCCTTCTGTGCCACAACACTTTGCTTTGTGAAAGCAACCAGCTTTCTTTTAAAAAAAAAATATTTGCCACCAGAATAGAGAAGAGCCCTTTCTTTTCCTACCTGTGTGCCTCCTGCTTGATTCCCAAATGGGATTCCTAATAAAACCAGAACTGATGCTTTAGTATCTTCTAGTTGTTCAGACACGGGTGGCGCTGTGGGTAAAACCTCAGCGCCTAGGACTTGCCGATCGCATGGTCGGCGGTTCGAATCCTTGCGGCGGGGTGCGCTCCCGTCGTTCGGTCCCAGCGCCTGCCAACCTAGCAGTTCGAAAGCACCCCCGGGTGCAAGTAGATAAATAGGGACCGCTTGCCAGCGGGAAGGTAAACGGTGTTCCGTGTGCTGCGCTGGCTCGCCAGATGCAGCTTGTCATGCTGGCCACGTGACCCGGAAGTGTCTGCGGACAGCGCTGGCTCCCGGCCTATAGAGTGAGATGAGCGCACAACCCTAGAGTCTGTCAAGACTGGCCTGTACGGGCAGGGGTACCTTTACCTTTACTAGTTGTTCAGATTATATATTGAGCATCTGCACCACAAGCAAGCCCATTAAGATGTTTCGTAATGACCATGTTTTGGGACTAAGCAGTAGACTTTACAAACACCTGGATGAAAGCATGCCAAAATAAAAATCCATTGTGCATGTATCCACGAACCTTTATTTTTGTATGATTACACCACTTCTTGACTGCCCATTGGCCAGAATCCGCTAGGCACTTTGCAAAAATCAAGAAAATGCACAAATGCAGCATGCACAATCTGTGAAATAAAAATGAACAAGAAAATTAAATCCGTGAGAAAAGGACATACAACACAATATTACTAAAATGTCTATCCTGCCAAAGGATACTAGGGCAGCAGACACCAAAGTGGCAAAATGAAACTATTAAAAACAAAATAATTCAAAATCTTTTAGAACTTGTTAAAGCATGGAAAACATCTAAAAACATGCTTCAACTTTCTCTTACTTCTCTTCCCCTATCTTCTCTCCATCCCTCCTCCTCCTTTTGGCTTTCTGGTTCACGGAGCGATTTTGTGCATGCACGACTGGAACTTTATTTGTGCATATGCAAAAATCATTAACAGTGCATCCTTTTGCATACATTAATGCAAATGAGGAAGTGTGAATTTTTAAATGGCTCAAAACCAAACATACCCCAACAATGAAACCATTCTTCCCTTCCTGGAAATAATTTGCTGTTCCATTATATTTATGCAGTGTACCCAGTCAATGATATCAGGTTAAGCCAAGTTTATCTGTAACTGAGCAACTCTTTGGTGCTAGAACATTGTAGTCAAAGTGAAATGTTTCCAGCCTTCAACGCCCTGATCAGCTATTGGTCCAGCTTTAGGGCATTTTCCCCTTACCTCTTCCCCTCCCCTGCAAAATCTGTATGTTATTTAACAAACTTTTAACATCATTATGTGGGACTCTGCATTTCAAGACAGCATGGAGCTTGAGTTCTGAACGGGTGGCAATGAGGCTGCATTTCCTTAATGAATAAATTTCATTTAGTCAACCACCAGAAAGAAACTTTGTGCTTGTTTTGTTTTTCTTGCTTTCCAGTCACCACTCTCATACTATGGAATTCTGTTCCAGCAGCGATTCGGCAGGCATCCCTGCTTTTGAATTTCGGGCATCTCTTGAAGATTGTTTGTGCTGAGAAGCATTTGCAGCCGTTTTGTTAGTCGGTTGCCAGACTTGATCTCCTGTATTTTCTTTTACATTGTATGATGTACAGCCATTTAATGTATATTATGATATGACGGTATAGAAGCACCTTTTGTAAATAAATAAAAATAACCATTGCTGACCACTGTTTATGATGAATGTGAATGGTGGGAATTGTAGTCCAACAGCATCTGGAGAGAACCAGGGTTGGCTAACCTCTGCTTTTAATTTGTCTGTCTCATCTCCCTACCCTTGTTTTTCACTGTTAGATCCTGAAATTCCAAGCTGGTAGCTAAAATAAGGAAAACAAGAAGTGCAAATGATAGCAGCTGGGCTTAAACTGATCATTTCCTATACGGGGAAACCCCCGCTCCCAAGCTAGCAGTGTATGAGGTTGTAAAACCTATTGCCTGCTTGCCAACAAGAGTTCAGCATCTGTGCAGGCCTGCTGGAACATGTGTACAGCTGTGCATTCTAGTGGGAACTCTGTATTCCTCTCTGTGTTTTTATTTTTTGATATTCTGAATTAAGACACAGTTTTTACAATGTTTTTTATTTTTAAAATTCCCAAGAGCTCTTGAGATATAACAATTCCTGTTACCCTTCATCCCATGTGAACATGAGGAACACATGTTTGGATCTTTTAAGAGTCACTATATGCTGCCGGCAGTAATTGGAGGCACCCAGGTGGGGTGTAGTGCAGAGTCGATAGATGGGGATAGGGTGCTTGAGCCATGCGGTTTATTACAGAAGGGGGAAGAATGGTTACAGAAACAGCATTCAAGTGGGGCCTGTTAATTCTATAGAGGGCGTTAGGGATGGATGGAGTCTGAGATTGAGCGAACTTTTAAATGTTCCCTCTGCTCTTGTGAACTTCATACTGAAGGTGGGTTTTTTAAAATCACTGATTTGAAATCTGACTGAAGCAGCATATGAGTATGATCTCAAACCTCTGTGTGTCTTAATAGTTCCCATAATGACAAAATCCTTTTTCCCGTCTTCATTTTTCTTTTGTAAACACATGTGCACACTCGCTTGCATATTTATTTAAACAGTTCACATCTGCATATGTGTTGTCTTTGAAACGGTTTTTTGCTGTTGTTGGTTTTAATTGTTTGTATAGATGGAATTGCGTTTCGTTATTCTGCTGTTGCCGTTTTCACTGCAAAATTGCTTTGAGATATTTTATGGGAAGCGGTTCATAAATGCAGTCAGTTGAAAAATAAATAAAACGTGTGTTCTTCCATGTCGGCCTACATCATTTTCACTTTGTTTATTTTATAGCGTCTGCGCCCCCTCTTCAGCCCAAATGCCTCTCAGAATGGCTTACACACAATCAGTCAAAGCAAGACAGATTCTTGCCCACAGGCGTACCATTGCGAAAGCAAATAAACAAGACACACAAGGGAAAAGTGACAGGAAGGGAAGAGGAGAAAAACAAACTCGGGCACCAAATCTTCAATAGTTGGTTCTTATATTAATAGGAAGTGAACCTACACGATCCTATCCATACCTTGCAGTTGGCGTGAGAAGGCATCCCTGGCCTGTCATTAGCAAAATCAGATTGCAGGTTAAGAAGACAGAGCTTTCTCAGCAGTGGCACTGTAGTTATGTCATTTGGTTCCCCAGGGAAATGTACCAAGCCTCTTTCCCTACCTGATTGAAAATATTTCTGTTCCACAAGACTTTTTATGACTTTTTAATGCTAGGTTGTTTGTGCTACGTCTTACATATTTTGTTTACGGGGTGATGTGCTTCTAACTGTTGGATATTGTTCTTGTTTTTCCTTGATAACTTTCCTTGGGGGAGATTTTATTTTTGAAGGCGGGATATAAGTCCAAAAAGCAAAGTGCCATGTTGCTACATGGCAGTACTCCAGCATTTGCAGGCATGCCATTCCCTGCAAGTATCAGTGTTCTGCAGTCTTCGGGAAAGTACATTGTTTGAGCATCTCCTGACCTGAATGAGGAATTTGGTGTTTGAACTTTGGGGGTTTTTTAATGTGCACAACAGCTTTTGTTTCCCACTTGAAAAAAGTTGCATGAGCAAGCAGGTGTTTAAAATGTAAGCTGATAAATATGAGTTGTATCCATTGCAACTCTTCCATTAGCGCATGGATTTTTGCTTGTGCAACGGGACTTTCCTCCCCTCCTTTCTCTGTTCTCCTGCAAATCTGTGCCGGGGTTTTCCCCAGTCCTCTGGAGCAAATTTTGGAGAAGGTTCAGGGTGCACAGTCGGAGGAAGTACAGTTGTGCAAGTGGAAATCCTTGCATAGATGGGATGCTTGCTTAGCCTTGCATTGGATACACACCTATGTATTTATGATGTAGCCTTTGTTCAATGATAGAGTGTGTGCTTTGCATGCAGACAGTCGCAGCTTGAACCCACGGCTTCTCCAGGTAGGCCTGTGAAAGAAGCTTGTCTGAAACCCCAGAAAACTGCTGCCAGTCAAGGTAAACAAGACTGAGCTAGGTGGACCCAGGTCTGACTTCGTATAAGGTGGTGCTGTGTCAGACACCACGTTTCACAATCAATCTATTCAACATCATTTCAGATATTACATACCCTCCAACATGTTCAGTCCCAAAACTGGGATGCGCATCTTTCTGTCTGCACTCCCACAAGATCATGGAGCCCCAAAGATGTTCTGTTTTCAGGGCTGTGCTCTTGCGGCACCCCAAAACACGTGTTTTGGGGTGCTGTGCAGAATGTGTTTTTTGGGGGGCAGATCTTGGTGCAAAATCGCATGAGATCATGGTGACCAAAATGGCCACCGTTCTCTCACAGGAAAAAAACAAGATGTTCAGGTTTTTCCAGGACACTTGCAGGGGATGATATATTACACCATGGGCTTGGCTGCATTTTCCCAGATTCCCTTGAAAATAGAACAAGGCCTGAGTTTGGGTTTTGAACTTGTATCACATAACGGGGTCCTGAATGAATGTACCAAATTCTTCTCAGAGACGTAGCCTTCAGTGGAGCTACCCAGCTACAGGCAAACCAACAAGCGGGCTTCGCTTGACCAGTTTTAGTTTCCTAGCAGGATCTTTTGTTCAGCTTTTGTTCCACGGTGTGTGCTGCTTCCTGCTTTTCCTGTTGTCTTCATATAGGGAAACCATATATGAAAGAAGGGCAAGCGTGTCCCTGCAATGTTGGTGTGGCTGTTTCGAAAACAGGAATTGAGTCATAGCCTCCAAATGAGGTGGTCTCCTGGAAAAGGATAAAACAACACAAGGCCACCCCCCTTAGAGACAGGAAGACTGCTGGTATTGAGCTCAAAGCTCCCAAGGCCACCGTTGTTAATATGCAACAGCATTTCCTTTATAAACATGCCTCTCCGGTCAGCCTTGTAAGCGCACCTGGGCTCACTGTCTCCAAAATGTAATTGACCAGGCCTCGCCTGGGAATGATTTTAAAAGCCAATCAGGCCACTTGGCCAAATTAGTTCTTAATTTGAAGGACCCTTCAGGCTTTTAAATGGTGACCACAATCAATCTGCGGTGAGAGGTTTATGTGGAATTTAATTCTTTGTTTTTTAATATATATTTTTAAAGCAAATGCTTGTTAGCTTAGCTTCACACATATGCAGCAGTAAAGAGGAAGATATTTGGGTTCCTTTCTCAGAGCCGGTCTTGAATACAAGTTGGCGGGAATCACAGGTGGGGAGAGTCCTGTTGCGCTCAAGTTCTGCTTGTTTCCTCCCATGAGTATTTGGCAGGCCCAGTGCTCCACACTTGATGGGTCATTGGCTTAACCCAGCAGGCTCTTCTTTTGTTCATCTCAGCAGCTAGCCTTCTCCTCTAGAAATACCACTGCGGCGAGGAGAGGCTGTAAAAGAAAGCTGTCCTTTCCATAGGCAGTAGACCAAGCACCCCCAAACTTGTCCTTCCAGCTGTTTGGGGACTACAATTCTCATCATCCCTGACCACTGGTCCTGTTAGCTAGGGATGATGGGAGTTGTAGTCCCAAAGCAGCTGGAGGGCCGAGTTTGGGAATGCCTGCATAAGGACAGCTGTTGTAGTGCAGCAGTTTACTTGATCATAGCCCCATTGCCTCTAAGGTTTGTATTTATTGTGTTATATAAACACAAGAATGTTGACCTCGCTGTGGCACCACCAGCTCCACACCTTTGTGAGATGTACAATTCTTTTTTTTTTCTTTTTTTAAAATGCTTTATTTTTTTCAATGCAAAATCATAACAAAAATTACGAACATTGAATCCAAAGAAATGCTATACAAACAAACAAAAAGGGACATACAAAAAAAAAAAAAACAGAAAAAAGGGGAACAAAACAGAACCAAACGAAAACAAAAAAGCACACATTTACAAGAAAAAAAAACATATCATTACGTACATTTACACATATTGACTTCCTTCCTTTGTTCTAAAACCTCAGTAAATTTACTCTTACTGTATTGTTGTGTCTGGTTAAATTACTTTCATCTTTATACATATATATATATATATATATATATATATATATATACACCATTTCCCCCCCCCCTTTAACCCTGTAAAGCATCATTCATTACATACCAATACACTTACTCCAGAACAATGTTTTTTCATATACTCTTTTGCACAACCCCATTCTTTTAATAATTTCTGGTCCGATTGTCCCCTTATAAATGCTGTGAGTCTTGCCAGATTTATGTATTCACAAAATTTAATTTGCCAATCTTTCACTGATGGAATTTTCCTCCCTTTCCAGTTTTTTGCTATAAGCATCCTGGCAGCTGTTGTTGCATAAAGGAATACTTTCCTTTGATTTTCGGGAATATCGTTTGTAATTAAACCTAAAAGGAATGCCTCGGGTTTTTTACTAAAAGATATTTTAAACATCTTTTTGAGTTCTTCGTAAATTTCGTTCCAGAATTGTTTAATAGGTCGGCATTCCCACCACATGTGAAACATTGTTCCTGTTTCTTTTTTACATGTGAGATGTACAATGCATGGCTATTATATCCATGCCTCGGTTTCACTGTGAGTTGGTGTTTTCCTGTGTTTTCTAGTGCCAGGCTGTAATTTGGTTCTGATAATGGGCTGGACTGTGTAAACTAAATATAGGGTGTATTGTTTGGGGTGTGGTAGATTATAAGGCTACCCTTGGGAGGTGGTGGACTCTCCTTCTGTGACGGACAGCAGAGCCAGTTTGGAGTCTAGTTGGCTACAGAGTCAGCTAGCCACAGAGCGGTGGGGTACAGCACTTTTTGGGGGCTGGGGAGGAGAATAAAAGGAGCAGTTTCTGAGGGAGAGAGTTAGATAGGGCTGGATTTAAGATGAGATATAGTGCTGGATTTGAGAAGAGCGATAGGAGTTCATTGGAGATGCTAGACAGGTTTCACGTTGGGAGATAGGGAGTGAGATAAGGAGAACTGGTTCTGAGTGAAGTGAAACATACACATTGAAGAGACTATCCATAGCGAGAGGACAGAGCCTCACAGCTTGGATAGGGAGACTGGGTTGAGGGTCTGGGAAAGGTATACAGACAGGAGTGTCCTGGGTGGGCTGAGTCTGAACTGGGAGAGGTAGATCCTGTGGGAATTCAGGCTACCTGGGTCTCAGTATTATTGTTGTTGTTAGAATTTACATACCAACCTATACCCGGGGGTCTCAGGGCGGTTCACAGAATAACAGCCAGGAGGGGAGAGTTCTTCTAGGTAGAGAAGACCCCCAACCCAGTAACAAGGGGTGAGGGATCCTCTGGGTCTGTTATACCATTTAGAAGACCTCAGGTGTGGGATGCTTAAGAGAGTGGGTACCTGAGGAGAAGTGCCCCTCACTCATGAACCACAATAAGAATCTGTGAAGGAAACTGTATGGTGTTGAAAATATTTAACTGTAATATCTAAGTAACAGAAGCTGAGTTGAGCATTTTGCCATCTATCCTAAAAACCTTAACATCCACCATCTGATTTTTAGTAACTGAACTTTAAGAAGAGCTGGGCCAATTGTGTTGTGTTTGAGCCTGAGACATCTTAGTGTTAGTTAAAGCAAACAAGTTAACTTTTACCTGAAAGAATGCTTTTCCTGACCCACTTTGTTTCATAAACCTCTTTTGTTTAATAAGACTTTTTTAGTTTGTTTAATCAACTCCTGCCTGAGACTCTATAAATCATTAAGTTTTCCCTCATACAAGTCCCCCACTAGATGATCTGTGGTAAATTGTAGGAATTCATGTAATTGGTGTACCTTGAGGTGGGTGCACTGTATTTAATAGGGAGTGGATCCGCCACATTATTAATTGGTGGTATTAAGTGGTGGTTCCACTACACCTTCCTTGGATGTTTTAAGCAGAGGTTGGATGTTATAGATGCTTTAGTGGAGATTCCTGCATTTCAGGGGGTTGGTCCTCACAGTCCCTTCCAATTCTATGATTCTGTGATTCAGGGATCTTGGTCGAAGCTAAATGGCAGTCTGATGAGCAAAATGTGCTAGCAGCTCTTTACGTGTATGTTTGTAGCAGATGCTGTTGACTAAATGTGAATTTCACAAAGCAGTCTTGATAGAAACCGTTGGCTACAGCAAGACCCGTAGAAGTGAGTCAGTAGAAATCCCCGCTTTTTAAATTCCCTGGCATATTCCCAGTTGATCTTCATGGTCTTAGCTGTTTTCAGTGAAACCCATTTTAGTCATAATTTTATTTTTGTAAATCAGGTTATCCACATGCAGTTGCATTGTAATTAAATTTCTCCCCTCCCTACAGCACAGCCTATCTTCTGCAGGCAGAAACAGGGTAAGGGTGTATCATGCAATTACTTTCCCAGCCAAGTTACTTTCCCATCGAGGAAGTGGGCATTTGAATAGCCCGAATGCTTGGTATTTGAATGCCATGAACACGTTCAGGGAAAGCAAATGAGGTGACATACTGAAGATGATGGATTGGAAAGCAAAAAAGCCTTGAATTTTTCTTCTTCTTTTTTACCTTCTAAAATGACTGCAGTTTGCATTGCATGGAAACGTTACGGATCATGGAGATAAAGGCAAAGCTTCCAAATATTCTTTTGGAGTTCCCAAACACTGGTCCATGGACTGCAAAGGGATGTGGGTGACGCTGTGGTCTAAACCACTGAGCCTCTTAGGCTTCCCAGCTGGAAGGTCAGCAGTTTGAATCCGTGCGATGGGGCGAGCTCGCGTAGCTCTGTCCCAGTTTCTTCCAACCTAGCAGTTTGAAAGCATACCAGTGCAAGTAGATAAATAGGTACCACTGTGACAGGAAGGTAAACAGTGTTTACATGAGCGCCGCACCCCATAGTCGCCTTGGACTGGATATCCCGTGGTCCTTTACCTTTACTTTTTACCATGGACTGCAAGTGGTCTGTGAGGTTCATTCAGGTTGGTCTGTGGTGTGTGTCTGTAGAACAGCGGGATCATTGGCTATGAATGGCAGGCTCAGTGCATTAAACATTCATACTAATTTTTAATTTTAACTTTATTGCTTCTTATATTGCATTATGGATCATTTCATGTTACACTGAATTCTATAGAGTTCAAATTGCAGTACACACTGAAATACAATATAATAAACAAAAAAATGCAACTAAAAGTCTCACAGTGTCTAGCAATATAGTACTGAACAACATAGTACTGAAATACAATATAATAAATAACAGAAGCACTAAAATGCAAATAAAAATCACACAATGCCTACCACGGTGAGTTACAATTGTTACAATGGGCCGAAAAATCCTCAAGTGACCTGCCAGTTTTCAAGTGGTCAGTGTGGGGACAGAAAGAGAAAGTCTGAGGTACTAAAGCATGTGTGAAGAAAGTGGATAGAGAAAATATTTTCTCCCTCATAACACCAGAACTCATGGACATCCAATGAAGCCAAATGTTGGAAGATTCTTGCAGCACATAGTTGAACTATAGAACTCACTCCTGCTGGAGGCAATAATGGCCCCCAATTGGATGGCTTTGAAAAGAGGATTAGAAGGATTCACGAAGGCGAAGGCTATCAACAGTTACTAAGCCTGATGGATATGCACTGCCTTCATTATCAGAGGCCTTCCCATTGCCAGAGGCGGATTCAGGGGAGAGTGACCTGTTCGGTCACACTGGGTGCAGAGCTGTCCTAGGGGGTGCTTCAACTACAATTTAGAATGGAGTGTGAGAGGCAGAGGTTGCCGAATTTGGGCATCACACAGGGTGCTGCTGAATTTGAGACGGCAGGTCCTCCGTTGCCATTGGCCATTTTCCCTGACAGGACTCAATTTATACCCAAGATTCTCTTTGGTAGGCTGATATTCCCATTTTACACATTGGAAACTCAGAGTCCAGACTTCGCTGTGGGTATCCTGCAAGGATTTTGCTGCCTGTATCCCAGTGGCTCATCAAAGCACATATATTTTTGGTGGATATACAGTGGGGAATCAAAAGTGTTAATCTCTTCTGTGTTCCTACAGAGCTTGGGAATGCTAAGCAGAGCTTTTGTTCTTTTAGTTCATAATTCACTCGTTGGCATCTTCGGGATATTGGATTAAGGGAAAGCAAAACCAATGGGTACAAGACAGACTTAATTTAACAAGCTCTGTTTTCAAGTTTCCATTGCATTTCAAATCTAATTGCTTCTCATGGGAACTACTCAACGCTGAATCCAACCAGAATATAGATTTTGACTTCTTCCAGCTTACTTACTAAAGAGTAAATGGACTTATTAACAGTTGTACGATTCCAGAGGCGCCCCCCTTCTGTGCCCAGGCATGAATTGAACGCTGCTGCATTTTCATTTTGTGTGTTGCGTGAACTGCTTCCTGGCCATTGTTGAGGGCACTGCCTGCTGTTGCTTTCATTGTCCTTTGGGGATGAATGTGCGAGACTAGCAACCACTTACTAGCACAGAAGATTGCTGTTTGTTTAAGGAAGAAGGAACACTGCACTCATGATGTCACCCAGAAGGGCATTACTACCAAATGGGAAAATTGGAGAAAGTATCGTGAAATCATTTACTTACTTGTTTTCTATGCAGCTCTCTGCCCACAAGCCTGGAAGAAAAGTATGGAATAGGTCTGTGAAGCGGCTGGCTAGAAGGCTACTGAGAATTCCCCTTTTACGCTACTTGTTGTACCTTAAGAGTCCCGTTGTCCTTAAAAAGCCATACCAGTCTCTCTGCACATGGCGTCCCTTTTTTATAAGCACGTTCTGGGTCTGGCGCCACCCGTGAACTTCATTAAATAGGCCATCAGTCCTGTTAAAATAATCAAAACTTACTTTTGTGTAGCAATAGAATTAAGTGCTGGGATGCCTTTGCATATGCTACATGCAAAGCAAACAAAAACGGTGCAGAGAAGCGGCATGTATAAGATATGCTCAGGAGCCAATTACAAGAAGCATAGGCTTTGGAGACCTAGAGCTCCTGGCAACTTGGCTTTGCTGATTCATACAGCAGAGTAATGAGTGTTTTCTTTGGCTGACAGGACATTGCCACAGTTCCCCAGAAGTGACCTTTCCCCCTCCCCTCCCCAAAACCTGCAGAGCCTCCTATGTAGTGTTGCCAGCTTAGGAAACAGCTGCTTTTCTAGGCAGTGTCCAAGGAAAGAGATGACTCATCCAGCTGAATCCAGCCTAGACATGAAAGTTTTGCCTAGCCTACGGGTTCAGCAAATCCCATCTTTAGCAGACAGGGTCCCAGCAATGAGGAGAGCAAGAGAATTTTGAAAGAAAGCATATAACAGCCTCTACTTATTGCAGTCAGATACCATTGAAATGCAGTGCTCAGAGAATCGCCACGCTTGGGAACAAGTGAGCTAAAATCTTCCCCTAATGTGATTATATTTTCCTTTCATAGTCAATGTGTCGCATCAGACAGAATGTTGCCTGCTCATGTTCTGGAAGAACTTGCCTATGTTTTTGTAACCAGTTTTTCAGGCTGCAGAGGGGTATCTGTCTCTGCCCCCACCCCACCCTCTAGATTATAATTTTGTTTTGAAGACACTTGCATTTCATGCTGTTGTCACCTCAATTCTAATAGTCAGTTTGAATGGATAGACAAGATCAGACTAGGATCCTCCACTCGCTTTTGTTGCATTGGACCATAACTGGGATCTTGGCAGCCTTCCAAATGACTGGCCGTTTTTGCAAAAATGTTTCATACTCTGAATAAACTTCCTTTGGGTGTGCAACTAGTCACTGTGAGTTGCCCTCCTTGAAGCCAATCGTTACCCGTTAACAATAACAATTTTATAGCACTTTGAAAGTGTTTTAGGATGTATTTCATTAAAACAACATTTTCTAATGCCTCTTGCATAGGTAACAATTCTCCTCCTCGGCTATCCTATGATGAAAGTTTGTTTATGTATAAAACAATTTCTGCACTGTTTTATGGCCCTTTCAAGGACCCTTAAAGCTTTTTACACAAAGCAGGGATGGAGAACCTGTGGATTACTTTGCTGAGCACGTTGTTGGATTCCCATTTGCATCATTACTGGTCACTGGTCATGCTGGCAGTGGATGATGGAGTTGACGTCCAGCAACACCTGGAGGTCTACAAGTTCCACATTCCTGACACAAATGAATAAAAAAACCCAAACCCAAACAACATCAAATAATAAAAAAAAGATAACAAAGTCAAAAACTTCCACCACATGGAATAGTATTTTTCACTGCTTGTCTAGCTACCATCAAAGTTGGGCAGCGTTAGTTCCAGGTTTTACAGGGCCTTTAGGCAAGACACCTGCCTCCTCCATCATTAAGTCCATCTCCTCATTGCCCTTATCACCAGCTCCTCCTTCTGTTCTTTTCACATCAGTGCTACCACCTGCTTGCTTGCCAGGCAGAACGCCAGTGAGCAAGCAGGCAGGAACATCTACTCTTCCTTCTTGCCACCACTGGTGTCTGCAACAGAGTGAGAAGCTGACAAACAAATAAAAGAAGAGGAGCAGGCCCAAGGCTCTTTTGTCAGTGGAGATCTTGCCGGGGTCTCTGCCTGCCTGCCTGCCTGCCTGCCTGCCTGCCTGGGCCTACTCTTGATGCCAGCTTCTGAGGATAAAGCTGGTCGTCTCACCTCCTTTAGAAGGTTCAGTTATGCAAGGCAGGTTCTGGAAGTGCCCTCATTGTGAGAAGTGAGGTTACAGGAAATCAGGCAGAGGGCATTCTTGGTAATCACACCCACCCCGTGGAACGCCCTCATGTCAGATGTCAAGGAAATAAACATCTATCTGAGTTTTAGAAGACATCTGAAGGAAACTCTGTATTTGGAAGTTTTAAATGTTAGATGTTTTACTGTGGTTTTATAATTTGTTGGAAGCCATGCAGAATGGCTGGGGCAACCCAGTCAGATGGGCAGCATATAAATGTGTTCTTATTCTTGTTGTTTGTTATTGTTATTCTGCTTTCTTCTGTGGTAAGCAGCTTTGACTTCCTAGACATATGATATGACAGTGACAGCTTTCTCATGCAGAGGGAAGGCTTTTGAGAACAGCAGTTTTCACTATATTAAATACAATAATCACTGGATTAGATGAACAAATACTCACAAAGTTTTCTCCGTTTGTGATTATACATGTACATACATTTCTCTCTCTCTTTCTCTGTCTCTCTTGGCAAATTCATGCTAAATTTGTATTAAAATCAGTTCAGTTTCCTATGAGCCTTGTTGGAGGTCAGGTAACTCCAGTTGCTTCTGGGTGAAACTGACTCGAGCCATTTCAGCTGGATTTCAGACCTTGTTTGGGGGGCATAAACAACCTTGGTTGCCTTGTCCGATGACCTTCACATAGAGAAAGACAGAAGGGACGTACAAACAGATTTATGTTCCTGCACTTCTCAGCAGCTTTTTGATATCGTGAACCATGCTGTCCTTTTGCACAGGTTTTCCCCGTTAGGCCCTGCTACAGAGACACCTCTTGGCAGTGGTTCCCCTCTTCCTTGGATGGCCATTTCCAAAAATTAACAACCTCAGCCTTTCTTGTTGTTTTGCTTATCTTCCAGCTTGAATAATTGGAAACCGGCTCGTTACTTTCCGACATTTTAGTGGATCGTAATAATAAAAGGAAACAGATGGGAGTCTGAGAATTTGGGGTTAGTTTGCCATCAGGCTAGCCTGGGTTTTTCCTGTAGCCTAGGACTGGGAAAGCCCAGGTGATTGGCTCATCTAAGCACTTGGACATCCTTCCATCCCTGTGATGGGCTCATGTTCCTTGAAACTTCTGGCACCTCCAGACTGATTAAAAACGAAAGGACTCCAAACACTGTTGAGTCTCTATGAACCAAGTCCAGAATTGTTGGTACTTCAGTGTTAACATTTTAAAAGAAATCCCCAAATGGGTGACCTCATTATTTATGTCCATGATGGACGGTGGTTGTGGAAATATCTGTTGTTAGTTGTGGCTCTCTTTCCCACACCACTCCCAGCAGCTCTCAGATGTGCCAAGGAGACACAGAGAGAATGCTTGAGAAATTGGCCGTGAGCTCAGTACAGGAATGTGTTGGTCTTAGTCTTGCTTCACAATGGGAAAACATGCTGTTTGTGCTATGTCATTCTGTTTCTGAAACGGTAGAGAGTCTGCTTAACAAAAACGCCTCGGACAAAGTCTGGTTAAACAGTAATGGATCTTTATCGCTACATTAGTAGGTGCGCTGTAAATATGGCAAGCAGAAAATATGTGCTCATGTGACTGGCCGCCCATCAAGGTTAAAGTATGAAATACTGCTACAGTTACTCATGGAAGTCAAAGGTTGTATTTGTCGTGTGGGAATCGATCTAACACACTTATCTTCGCCTTCTCCCCCACCCCTCGGGGCTGTTAATCCCAGCATGTTTTAAGACTTGGCAAATTCCTGGAACCTGGTGCGCTATAAAGCAATTCTCCATTAGGCCTGCATTAGGAAATGCCAAAGGTTCTCTCTTTCGCCCTCCCCCCAAAAAGCCACTAATAATGAAAATTAATATATGCATAGCCGTTCATGTGAAAATTGCACTTGAATGAAAGCTTGTTCTCATAAAATGTTAAACCGCAGCATAATCTTGCCTTCTGATTCTCAAGCCAAGTTGGGGCAGAAGACATGATGCTTGTTTCTGTTAGAGCAACAGAAATCCAAAGTAGGCCATTTGCTCAGGCCCTGTGTCCATAAAACCAGTTTTGTTTGGTTCCTAAGTCCTTTCCCTAACTGGATCCTGACAGTGAGATATACTCTCTGGAAAAATAAATGTGAACATAGTCACCATTTGTAGGTTTGGGGAAGGATATCAGGTTGTAGCTCTCGCCAGCATGGCCAGGGGTCGGGAGCAATGTGGGATTTGCTTGCGCAACAGATTCCCAACTACTGGGAAATACTTTTTCTTTCAGGAGTGATCAAAATGTCCTTTTGTTGTTGTTCAGTCGTTTAGTTGTGTCCGACTCTTCGTGACCCCATGGACCAGAGCACGCCAGGCACTTCTGTCTTCCACTGCCTCCCACAGTTTGGTCAAACTCATGCTGGTAGCTTCGAGAACACTATCCAACCATCTCGTCCTCTGTCATCCCCTTCTCCTTGTGCCCTCAATCTTTCCCAGCATCAGGGTCTTTTCCAGGGAGTCTTCTCTTCTCATGAGGTGGCCAAAGTATTGGACCCTCAGCTTCAGGATCTGTCCTTCCAGTGAGCACTCAGGGCTGATTTTCTTAAGAATGGAGAGGTTTGATCTTCTTGCAGTCCATGGGACTCTCAAGAGTCTCCTCCAACACCATAATTCAAAAGCATCAATTCTTGGGCGATCAGCCTTTGTCCTTGGAGTTTTCTTGGCAGGGATACTGGAGTGGCTTGCCGGTTCCTGCTCCAGGTGGATCACGTTTGGTCAAAACTCTTCACTATGACCTGTCCATCTTGGGTGGCCCTGCACGGCATAGCTCATAGCTTCTCCGAATTACTCAAGCCCCTTCGTCACGGCAAATAAGAGTAAGCAGCTTTCCTACATTGTGGAAGGTGGGGAAGAAGGTCCATAGCTCTGGTGTAGAGCATTTCCTTTGCCTACAGAAGTCCCCAGGCTCAATCTTCAGGCAGGGGCAGGACAGAACCCTGTCTGAGGCCCTGGAGAGCTGCTGCCAATCAGTGTAGACGATACTGAGCTAGATGGACCAATGAACTGACTCACCATACGGTCTCTGGTTATGTTCAAGTTATATGGCTGGGGGAAGATTACTTTTCTTCTCCTCGCTGCTCATCCTTCCATCACCTTGCAGCCCAAGCTGGCAGGAATCTTTCAGTGTCAGCCAAGTGTGAGCTGTCACTGAGGGGAGCCAGCCACATGGCTGTTAAATGACATGTGATGCATGTTGTGCAGCAGGGCAATTGGGAGATTTGGGGTCCAAAAAGAGCCTACGCTAACTCTGTTTTAGCTGTACCGACTACTTGCCCAGACTGCGTAGTTTTTAAAAACCCAGGTCTGTGGAAGGAGGAACGAGTATAAATATGGTACAAAGTGTCTGAAAACGATGGTGTTTTTTAAGTAAAGCATTTCATTTTGTCACACTTTATTGCATGCTGGGTTTTAAAAACTGGCTGTGGTCTCCTGTTACTTCATAAATGCAACGGCTTGAGACGGCAACATGATGAAGTTAATATGGCTGCAACTAAAATATTTATTGCAGTTTTAAGGGAGAGATTAGAGCGTACAAAAATTCTGCATAGTTTATTAAAACCGCCATGCAGTGTTTTAAAAGTTCAAATGTTCACGGCTGGTTGTTGTCTTATTTAAAAGGACAATAAAGCTCGCTATACTGCACTTGACAGTTCTCAAAGCCTTGTTTGGCAGAATTAAAGGCTTAGGCATGCTTGCTCTTAGAGACACGTGCCTTCAGAGCTGTTTTCTGAAGGGAAACTGCTATGAAGTTTTCCGGTGATTCTCGGTGAAACTCGTGGCTCTGGAAATATCTTCCCCTTGAAGCCACTCTGCTGCAAATATCTGTCTTCACCTTCAGCAATGTGCTGAGAATTGTATACGAAAGAGAAGGATAATCTATTTCCTCTTTTGTGCCCTCTTTGTCCCATGATCTAAGATTATTCTGCGCAAGCAATAAGAATAAAGTTGTAGGCTTCGTTGCATTGTTGAACAAACATCTTGTGGCACGGGTGGGGAAGGCTGAATCGTGCTAAGGGCCGTGTTCCCTCCCGAACAGCCTTTTAAGGTCCACATGCCTAGAAATGTGACGGACTGAGGGGGGGGGGGACCTGAAAAAATTCAGGGGGGATGGCAACATTTTTTTCCATTACCGCCAAAGCCTTTTTCGGATCCCTGTACCTTCTGCAGGTGAAATAAACTTGTATGTGTTCGGGAATACTTCATTCCAAATAAAAACTGCTAGCACATTTGCAAAGCTGAGCAATGTGGGGTATGGTTTCGAACTGGATGGGTTTCCTGTATTGCAGGGGGTTGGACTAGATGACCGTCAGGGTCCCTTCCAACTCTACAGTTCTATGAAGAAAGAAATTGACGTGCGAAAGGCTTGAAGCTTATTTCAATCTAGGCAAACCTTCTGTTTTTAGAGGTCCATGATAAATATGATGACAAATATGAAGAAAGTGAATCTGATAGCGATAGCTTAGAAAAAAGAGACTGATTCAATTTCATGAATGTTCATTTGGATTTGTTCCTCCTCCCTGCTTTTTCTCAGCTCTTTTTATTTCTGCTTGACACTGTGGAAAATGGGAGAAGACATAATAATTTCCAGAATAAATAATAATTTGTTTTACAATTATGCTGATGGTTTCTGTGTTGTTGTTGTTTTTTGCATTCTGGTTTTTTGTGTGTTTTTTTGCATGCTTGGTTCCTTACCATTCAGCAGATTATAGCTACATTTGTAACAACAACAACAACTTTTAAAAAATAAAATCCTTCTCATTCACTTTCTCATTAATTGATGGAGAATGGTTGGAGGAAATGTAGGGTTACGTTTTTCTTACAGCACATAATTCTGCTCTGCACAGATACATGCATCTCTGCACATGGATCTGCAAACATATAGCCATATTACAGACAGAGTGAGAAACATCCACATTCCCAGTTGATCCCTGTGCTGTACCTTAAACCTATCCTTCTCTATCTTCCTGTTCAGATACATTTTAGGCTTTGTCCTGTTTACAGCTTCCTCCTCCTCACACTGCTCTCTCAGACCTCAAGATGAGAGGTCATCTTTAACTCTCCTCTGAGGGACAAAGGAGAAAACACGGCTGCCTTGTTTTTTCTCTAGACTAGTTAGGCAAAGGTAAAGGGACACCTGGCTATTAGGTCCAGTCATGGACAACTCATTGGGATGTGGGTGGCGCTGTGGGTTAAACCACAGAGCCTAGGGCTTGCCGATCAGAAGGTCGGCGGTTCGAATCCCCGCGACGGGTGAACTAGCTACGTTAGGTTGCAACTAGAAATTTTTCTATACAAGTTATGTGTTTCCTACAATAAACAATTTTATTATTTCCTTGCTTACAAGCATCTCTCTGTGTCTGATTGCAACAAGTGAAGTCCACTCTCTTAAGACCTACTGGCAAAACGCTGCTCACTCTGCAGATGTTTCAGTAGATAATTGACCTGATTATCCCAACAGTTTCTGCAGTGAGTGTTCTCTTTGCTGGCCTACTCTTTGAGCCCTGGATAACCTGATGGCTAGTGACAAGTTGTTTGTAGTAGATGGCTCTGGTGCTGCTGTAACTTCTAAGTGGGGAGAAAAAGAGTCTGGGACCAGTGTGTTTGCAAAATTATGATTCCTTCAGCATTTCAGAGAAGGTCATGCTACATGGTCGAATACTTGCTTGTTCTTCTTACACAAACACACACAGAGAGACAGAGAGACAAACATAGAGAGAGAGGGATAAATTGGCAGTGGTAAAAAAGAGCAACTCCTGAGAGCCTTGTCTAGCGTGCGCATGAAAAGACTTTGTCATTTATTTTAAAGCTGGCCAAACTGAACAGAAGTGAGCACCTAAATTCAATTAATACTGAAGATAACCCTGGCATCATTCATTCTTGTAATAGTTAAGAATTTATGCCCTCCTTTGTGAATTCAAGCTTTAATTTATCGCTTCAGCCTTCCAAAGGTGTAAATACTTTTATTCCTGGAACCGTAACCATGGAAAACAGATGAGTTTTTATCTCAATTAAAAATATCCAGCTTCAAATTCAGATGGGAATACAGCACGCAAGTTACCTTGTTCTTACAAAAATGCAAAATGAATTTGGAAACATACTTAAGAGGATATTTGGTGTGGCTTCTCCCTTGTTCCCCTCCTTTCTGTTCGTCAGGTAGTTGTGAGCAGTGCAGACATTGTACCCGAACCGCAAGATATAACTGAACCTTGACTGCTATACATTTTACTTATCAGATATTATTGGTTGATCTTAATCTTGGCATTCCGGGAAGGGGGAATGTCCTTTGGAGGTTGCTATGATCCTAAAGCTGAGGCTCCAGTACTTTGGCCACCTCATGAGAAGACTCCCTGGGAAAGACCCTGATGTTGGGAGAGATTGAGGGCACAAGGAGACGGGGACAACAGAGGACGAGGTGGTTGGACAGTGTTCTCGAAGCTACTAACATGACCAAACTGCGGGAGGCAGTGGAAGACAGGAGTGCCTGGCGTGCTCTGGTCCATGGGGTCACGAAGAGTCAGACATGACTAAACAACAACATGATCTTCTACTGGTTGAGGGACCTTGAATAGGTTCTTGGTTCTAGATAAAAGATTCAAATGCCAGTAATAATGGGCCTAATAACACTGGATGAATTTTTTTTTACAACTTTTGCTGTGCCCTCTGGCCTTAGAAGTGTTGCACCTCTTTGAGCGCCTATTAAGCTATTTTTTCACAAGGTCATTTAGTGCCACTGAAGCAGTTGTAACTTGGTAGTTCACAATGCATATTGTCATCACCATCACAATGGAGTTCCTTCGTGGCCGTCATTGCTGGTAATGTGCAGCAGGAACGTGTTTAAAGTGGTGCTTTGCCATTTACTCCAGTTTTTACGGAGCCTATCTATATTAGATGCTGTATGAAAAGCACCCACCAGACCTTGTGTTACGCACAAATGCTTCTTAAATATGCACTGACCCCACAACATATAGCATGTGCGATGATCTCTTGCCCAGTGATGTATCTACACTGGCGTACAAACACAGGTGTTTAAGCCTCTCACAACATGGTGGTCACTTATGTATCTCCAGAGAAGAGTGCGCAGTTTTGCAGAAAATGTGCATATGAAAACATTTCACATATGGAAATTTGTAAACAAGTACTAGTAGTTAAAATAGGAATGCAATACGTTTCACTATAGTGGGAAAGACTTTGACTTCCAAGGTTTTCTTCTGTAAAGCAGAACACATGGCTGCTCTACCTCTCTCTTGACACCAGACTGTGTGGATAGGTTTGGTGTTTTTTGGGGGGCACCAAACACCTTGGTGAAATCTAGGAGGAAAAATGGGTTGCCCACACCCTCACAACCTTGTCTTGGGTATATGTATGTTTGCCGGGCCATGTTCCTTTTCACAAGCTCCCCCCCCCCCCAAAGTGTGGATACAGGTGCTGCTCACAGACAGACATATGCTCCAGCAGGTAAAGTTAGCCTGATAGCTCTTACCTCCTTTTGAAATCAGCTCAGTTTGCTTCAGTTTAAGCCAAGGCTGTAGGCAGCCAACGCCCACCCATCCTGAACTTCTGCTGCTTTTATTGGGGGTCATACAGTTCTTCTTCAGGAACAGCAGGACATTTGAACCCACCGCAAGGTTGTAGAAAATGGTCCTAAGCTACGGTGCTGAGTCTGCAACTGCTCCAGGATTCGGATTTCCAACAATATGGCTACAGTGCAAGGGAAGGAAGCTTTGCCCCCTTTTATGCAGGATGCACCTGTAATGTTTTCTCCCCTTTGCTTTGTATGAATATTTATGTGCAGATATGCACGTGCTCTCTTCTAAGATCATATACCGTTACATGCAGTGACAAACTCCAGAGGCAGGGCTAAAGGATTTAGTTTCCTTCTGGATGAGTGTGCGCCAGAGACTTGCGGCACTTCCGTGATATCTGTTTATTTACAAATGAGCATGTTGAGGATTGCAGAGCAGTCATGCACAGAGGCAGTTGAAATCTGTAAGGCATTGGTTCCTCAGAAGAAGAAGAGGAGGAGGAGGAGGAGGAAGAGGAGGAGGAGTTTGGACTTGATACCCTGCCTTTCACTCCCCTTACGGAGTCTCAAAGCGGCTAACAATCTCCTTTTCCCTTCCTCCCCCACAACAAACACTCTGTGAGGTGAATGTGGCTGAGAGACTTCAGAGAAGTGTGACTAGCTGCATGTGGAGGAGCGGGGAATCGAACCTGGTTCACCAGATTATGAGCTGATAGACCACTGCTCCTAACCACTACACCACACTGGCTCTCATACGCCAGTATGCCTTCGTTGTCTCCCAGTAACACTGTTCCTTTTCCAAGCTATCTCAAAGCTGATGCTGCCAGGTACCTAACTACAAACTGCTGACAGAACTCTGTTGCTGCCACCATCCTGCAGAGTTTAATTTAGTCTAGGTGCAGGTTATGCAAAACGAGAATTCATGTTGAGTTAACATTATTGATAGAATCTGTGTATAAAAACTGTATGTCCCAACTTGAGGTTTAATAATATTTACCAACTTTGTGTTTAACTGCTGCCAGTTGGAGTATATCAGTGTTTCTTAAACTTGGGTCTCCAACTAGACTACAACTCCCACCATCCCTGACCACTAGTCATGATGGGAGTTGTAGTCCAGCAACAGTCAGGGAACCAAGTCTGAGAAAAACACTGGACTGTGCTAGATGGAGCAGTGGTCTGACTCAGCATGCGACAGCTTCCTATGTTCCTAAACTTTTAAGCAACCAATACTAACACACATGACAAAATATATAGGTGCCTTATGAGTTTTAAGCAGCATTTTGTGTTCCTGGTCAGCCCCCCTCCCCCCCGCACCGCCGGCTGGCTGGCTAGTTTCATTGCTCATTCAACTATAAGCATTATTTATTAACCTCATAACTATTTCTTTCCAACAGAGTTCTGTCTGCACCCCCTAGTGGTATGGGGGGGAAACGTATCCATGGGACAGATGAGAGCTTACCTGCGTTGCCAAAGGGCTTGGCGTAACACGGGTCTGAAAAGTGATCATTAATTTGGAGATGGTCTGGATAAAATATAGCAGCGTGTCAGCAGCACTGCAAAGCACATGATTGATCTGAGTTTCGCTAAATGGCTCTGGACCTGAAAATAAATAAATAAATAAACAGAACATTAGCATATAGAGAGGGTTCGCCGCATGTAACAGAACCTGCTTGGCTGTAAACTTCCAGTCGCGATGATATATAATGGCGGGCTTAAGGGTTTTCCTGTAGCTATATTTTGATGGCGTCTCTACTTCCTAATTTGTTGGACAGGTGAGCTCTGATTTCTCTAGGCACACTTTGCGCAAGTTAATATATTCTGGCTTGACTATTCAAACCAGCAATAAAGAAAGGGACCCCCTATGATGACTTTGTACATAATCCTCTTATGTAGCTGCAGGGCTGTCTCATTTTTTTCCTGCTAAGTTATTCTGTTCCAGCTTGTTCCCTTTAGCATGTATATCATTTCCCCTCCCTCTCTTTGTGCTGTTCTGGGTATTCAAAACACTGCTTTCCCAGACTTTTAAGATAATGAGCCCTCCTTAAGATGTTTGAGGAGATGCTGGGGAAGGAGATAACCGGGCTTTTAAATCCTCCCACCCCCACCCCTTTGCAAAGCCTGATTTTTCTCAGCATGTTGACAGGTGAGAACGGGAATCTTGCAATGCCGGCAGTGCAAGAAGTTGATAACAGCAGAAAGAGCTTTCCATGCTTAAAGCAGTTTGGTTCCAGGTGCTTCCTCCTTTTGTGTGGACCCACAGAATGTGGAGATCCACAGATGAGGTCCCAATCCCCGTTCCACCATTGTCTGAACGGGGGCATATGTGAATTTGCAAGTGGAGGCCTTTTTGGTAGTGGCACCCAGGCCTCGGAATTAGTTGTTCCCTAGGAATCACCACAGCTCCCTGCCTGCCTCCTTTGAGCTGCCAGGTCAAAACACATTGCTTCAGCAAATGAATGACATGAGTAGTTCAGGTGACTTTCCTATCTTCTTATACAGTAAGTTTCATTAGCTATCAGAACATAAATAACATGGTAATTCATACAACAACAGCTTACGTAATGCAACAATTTTACCGCCACGACAATTTTTTTTTTGTATAAGGCGTATCGTAACAGTTGAGAATAAAAATAAGCAATTATAACTACTAACATAGAAAAAGGAATGGGAAAGGTATGGTTAGATCTCTTCTAATAAAAATATAAGATCCGACACATACCGTATTTTTCACCCTATAGGACACACCGGCCCATAGGACGCACCTAGTTTTTTGGGGGGGAAATCAAGGGGAAATTTTTTATTTCCCCCCCAGGTTTGCGCAGCCATCCCCAGGCTAGAAGAGGGAGACGGAGTGCTCCGTCTCCCTCTTCTGCCTTCAGGGACAGCCTCTCTAGGCTCCGTGGGGCAGCGGCTTACCCCGCTATCCCCCGAGCTTGTGGGGCTGGTGGGGGGGGGGGGGAAGAAGCAAGCTTGCTTCTCCTCCCCGCCAGCCTCCAGATCAGGTCCAGGAATAGCGGGGTGGCGGCGCTCCACCTCCCCGCTATCCCCCGAGCTTGTGGGGCTGGTGGGGGGGGGAGAAGCAAGCTTGCTTCTTCTCCCCACCAGCCTCCAGATCAGATCCGGGAATAGCAGGGTGGCGGCGCTCCGCCCCCCCGCTATCCCCCGAGCTTGTGGGGCTGGGGGGGGGGGGAAGAAGCAAGCTTGATTCTCCACCCCGCCAGCCTCCAGGTCAGGTCGGGGAATAGTGGGGTGGCGGTGCTGCGCCTCCCCGCTGTCCCCCGAGCTTGTGGGCTGCAGGCTGCTGCCCGCAAGCCTTGCGAGCCCGCTGGACCTCCCCCTGGGCTTGCAAGGCTTGCGGATAGCTTCCTGAAGCCTGGAGAGTGAGAGAGGTCGGTGCGCACCGACCCCTCTCGCTCTCCAGGCTTCAGCGAAAGCCTGCATTTGCCCCATAGGACGCACACACATTTCCCCTTCATTTTTGGAGGGTGAAAAATGCGTCCTATAGGGTGAAAAATACGGTATTTATTTTAGTCTGAAATGCAAGCGAGTTTCTCTGGAAATGTGTTGTCCTGCTGCTTTCCTTCTCTGACTTCAGCAAATCACAATAAATTTGCTAATGTGCCATGCACAGATGATTATTATGAGCCACTCATCAATAGTAGGGGGACGAGTGTTTTGTTCCTACTCAAAGGAGACAGCCACACAAGTATGCGGTCAAGAGGTTTTACTTTTCTAATGTTGTTTTATCCTCTGCCCTGGATTGTATCATCAATCTCTGGGGCTGAAATACATTCAGAGGTAGTTATCACAGATATATAATGGTGCCAAAAGCTCTTGTTGCTATCTGCAGGATAATATAATCGGCTTCGTGCCTTCTGTTGCTGATACAGTGGTACCTTGGGTTACATACGTTTCAGGTTACAGACTCCGCTAACACAGAAATAGTACCTCAGGTTAAGAATTTTGCTTCAGGATGAGAACAGAAATCATACTCCGGCAGCAGCGGGATGCCCCATTAGCTAAAGTGGTCTCCAGGTTAAGAACAGTTTCAGGTTAAGAATGGACCTCCGGAACGAATTAAGTTCTTAACCTGAGGTACCACTGTACTACAATTCCACTTTGCACAGACTTCCTCCCTGTCTACTTTCTGTGTTTGCGCTGGCTTAAATTTTTTTTTTAATATACCGAAAGGGGGCAGATAATCCTGCTGCCATGGGGGCGGGGGGGGGGGGGCTTTTGCCTTAGTTGCAGAGGAGGAAGCCATGGTGGTGAGTCCAAGGGTATAAACATGGTGGGGTCTCTCCCCACACCCACTTTAATTGGAACTCATCCCAGAACTATTAAACTACTCTTTTATGTTGAGTTTCTGTGTACAGTGGTACCTCGGATTAAGTAATTAATTCGTTCTGGAGGTCCGTTCTTAACCTGAAACTGTTCTTAACCTGAAGCACCACTTTAGCTTATGGGGCCTCCTGCTGCTGCCGTGCCGCCGGAGCCCGATTTCTGTTCTCATCCTTAAGCAAAGTTCTTAACCCGAGGTACTATTTCTGGGTTAGCGGAGTCTGTAACCTGAAGCGTATGTGTCAGAGCTGGCTCCAGGTCCCAGCTCACAGAGGACCAACGCTAGCCGGTAGTAATGTACAAAGGTCTTTATTGAAGTACAGTTTCCATTTTCAAGCCGGAGCGCCCCAGCTCTACGTCTAGGGTTTAGATCGGCGAAGCTCCATCTGAATCTCAGCCCCCTGTACACCAGTTTAAGATTCTAGCCTTACTCCACCTCTTCCGTCTCTCCTTTCTCCTCTGGGTTCTGCTACCCCCCGGGGTCCCTTCCTTCCTGGATTCTTCTGACGCTGACGTTGACCCCCCTGACTCCTCCCGCTCTTTTCGGCGGGCTTTGGGACCTGGCTCCCTATCCGGGCTGCCAACTGCGCCGCCCTCCTGTACATTTGAACTTGGCGCGCGCGCCCAGCCTTCAACCTTCCTCTCGACCGTTTCCTCGCTCCCCGATGGAGGCGTGGCCAATCCTGACTCATGTCCTCCCGCTGGCAGTGCGCCGCCTGATCCCGATGCCTGGGACTCCTCCCCCCTACTGCACTCTGGTGTGGACGCTGGTCCTGATTTCCGACTGCTGCTCTCTGAGTCCCCTCTGGCCCCTTCTTCCTGGGGTGCCCCCCTAGGCACCCCCCTTGCTCTGACCATGGGCGCCCCTTTCTGTGAATCTTCCGATTCGCTGGAAAGACTCAGAGACCTCGGACTGCTGTCATCGCTAACATTTCCTTCGGACTCCTCCCCCTCGCTCTCTATTTCCTCCCTTTCTTGTGCCTCTGCTCCTGAACCCCTGACAGTATGTAACCTGAAGCTTCTGTAACCCGAGGTACCACTGTATGTGAAAAGCTAGATAAAATGAAAATTTGCAACAGCAGTAGACTAACTTGCACTGCTAATTGACTAATTAGTCTGTTTGCAGCAAAAAGACATAGGCCGGAGGTCTAGAAGCTGCAGAATGAGCTGGAGCCCTGAGGTGGTGGATGGGGTGCCATCTTTGAAGACTCGTTGTCCAAACAAACTCAGTTCCCAACAAGCAGAGAATTAGTTGGAACAGAGGAAGCTGCCATAGACAGGATCAGATACACTGATCCATATATTGTCTTCAGTGGTTGGCAGTAGCTTTCTAGGGTTTCAGGCAGTCCTTATTGAAGATGCTGGGGTTCAAACTTGAGACCTTCTGTATGCAAGGCAGATGCTTGCATATCTACCGCTGAGCTATGGCCCTTCTCAAGTAGGAAGCTGCCTTATGCCGTGTCAGCCCATTGGTCCATTTAGGTCAGTATTGTCCTCTCTGCCACTGAATGATGGTAGGTACAGGACTAGGTTTGAGCCTTCTCTGCTATGCTTGTTTTCCATTTGAAGGAGAGATGTTTCTTTTCTTTCTTTTCTTCTTTTTTGCATAGGGGAATTTTTTTTTATTTTGTTTATAAATGATATTTCACACTTGCCGTTTGAATGTTGGCTGTCCTGACATCTTGGGACTTGACTGCCTCATTCTACTGGGTGTCAAAATAAGCTATTTATTTGGCTGCACTTCCACACATGTTTGCACGGAACTGCGTAAACACCCTATATTTAAAGCATGTCATTTCCTCCGAATAATCCTGGCAACTGTGCTTTATCCCTCACAGAGCTACAGTTCTTCCTCCAACACCTTCAACAAGCCATAGTTCCCTGGATAATGTGCTTTAAATGTATGGTATGTACACAGCTACTGTGTCATTCAAATTTGTGGGATTTGTGGGTTTTAAAGTGAATGATCTTGTCAGCTTTCCCAGAAACTTTAATTCCAAAGGCATCTCTACCGGCCAACCATAATGGGGACCCTTTTTTGAAACACAGATGTTGGAATCAGGACCTGAGCACAAGAGCACTCTCTCCCCTCCTGCAGTGTTCACCAACTGGTTCTCAGAAACATTATTCCCTCTGTCTGTGAAGACAAAGCACAGCCATTATGGCTAGTAGCCATAGATAGCCTTCTCCCCCATGAATTTGTCTAATCCTCTTTTAAAGCCCTCCAAGTTGGTGGCCACCACTGCCTCCCGAAGTTTAACTGTGTGCTGCGTGGAATAGCTGCTTTCTTTTACCTTTCCTGAATCTTTCAGCATTCAGCTTCCTTGAAATTCTGGAGAGAAGGAGGAAAACCTTTTCTTTATCCATTGTCTCAGTGTCATGCATAATTTTATAGACTCTGTCATTCTACCTCTTACTCTGCACAGTATTCAAAATACAGTTGCATTTGTTTGTAGTTTGTATTGGGCTCAGGACCACAATACCTCAAGGACAACCTCTTTCCATATGAACCTACCTGGACCCTGAGATCATCTTCTGAGGCCCTCCTTTGTGTGCCCCCTCAAGAGGTTCGGAGGATGGCAACACGAGAATGAACCTTCTCTGCAGTGGCTCCCCGTGTGTGGAATGATTTCCCCAGGGAAGTTTGCCTGGCACCTTCATTATACACCTTTAGGCACCAGGCAAAAAAGTTCCTTTTTAACCAGGCTTTTGGTTGATTTGATTGACACCCTATGCCCTTTTAATATGTGTTTTTTTTGTGGGTGGGTATTGGGTTGCTGCTTTTGTTTTTATTAGGTATTTTGTCGTTTTATATCTTGATTTTATTCTGTGAACCGCCCTGAGAACCCTGGGTATAGGTGGTCTATAAATTCAATAAATAATAACAACAATAGTTTTGTAGTTTCTCCTACTGCAGTTTATTCACTTCTTGCACAATGTAGATCAGTTAACAGAAACAGAAGTGGGAGTAACTACACACACACGCACACACACATCATAACACTTTGTATATGGAAAATCTGATCTTTTCATGATGAATTTACGCTGTGATCTGTATTTAACCTAGGAACTGCTAGTTTAAAAATCTAATTAGTCCTTCTTGGTGACTTGTCTACAGAAGTGAGTGTAGGCCAGAATTGTTAACTACTCCTAGGAAGATGAAACAGACTAGCTTTGAAGACAGAACTGTGAAGGAATGAAAGGAGGGAGGGAGACAGAGTAGGGGTGGGGGTGGGAAATTAAATCCTACCGCAAAATTCCCCTTGAGGTTTTTTCCCTTGCCCCTGGACATTTTCTCTTAATTAGTCTTGTCCTTAGATCAGTATAGTCAATACTTCATTATCTGATTTGCAGTGTCCAGAGAAGAGAGTGAGACAGAAAGCCCCCTTGTTTGTTTCATCTGGCTATACTGATATTGGCTGGTATAATCCATGTGCACATATGTATATCGACTTCAAGCAGAATATTCTTAAGCCTTCTATGGGTGCCTCTAAATGGAGATTGTAAGGCAGCGCTTCAGCAACACTGAACAATTTTTATTATCGTATACACGCTACCAGGGAACCCTAATTTCTGTGCGAAGGTAAGCTAAGTTTGGTGCCAATAGCAGCTGAAGCCTGTGATTGCCATGGTGTGGGGAAATTTTCACGTTTCTGAAATTTCTGAAATTTCTGAAGTTCCCATTAATCACTGGGAAAGACCAGACTCTATATAACAGTTCTGCTGGAAGTCTTTTATTTCCTAGTGATCCCTGGTTGTCTTAGGAATATGCATTCTAACCCAGCCACATTTTTTTTTTTAAAAGAAAAGTTAAGATGTTTTAGATGCTGAATTTGTAGCTGGTACCATATTTTGGATTTGCGTAGCACAGTCATGGAAATGGAGAAACATTGTTTTCTCCCAGTAGTGTCAAAAGGCATTAATGCTTTTAAAATTTTATTTTACGAGCAGTGGGGAGATAACTCCCACACAGAGCAAGAGGTTGATTAGCAGAGTAGGATATGCGAGGAATCCATGCATGTTTGTGTATGAATGAGCATGCATACACATACACTGGGGACCAGACCCCAGGCATTGCACCAAAATAACCAACCAGGGCTCTGTTTTCCCGTTTTTGTTGGAGGTTGCTGCTGGAGGTTGAAAGAGGCCTTCCAGTACACCAGATGCAAGAAACTGAGTTGCCATCTTTGCTATGAGCTTTTGGGATTTTGCTGTGTGAAGAGGAGTTGAATTCGTGTTTTTTGAGCATTGCTGATTGGTCTGGAAGGGAGGTGGAGGAGATGATTTTGAGCTCTAACTGCAGATTGGGAACCTGGCTCGATACTCGGCACAGTCAATTTCTTTTATATAAGTGTCCTCCCCTTCTATGTTGACGTTTAAAGCTGAGCTGGGCTTGGATATGATGCCTTACTTTTTATCAAGGGCAATGACAGTGATAAATATTCAACTTTCAGTCCTGAAGACAGGTAGCATGTTATACACTTCAAGTTGTAAACAGAAAGATATATCACAAGCAAGACCTACAAAAAAGCTTTGTTGAGCAATGAAAGCTGTGTTTGGAGCAATGCTTGGGGTTGTTTGCCTGGAAACTGCTTTCTCCCCCGAGAACATGCACTCCTTAACAACTGTACAATTAACTATGGTACGTATACTTGCTATGTAGTTTGCAGCTTCCTTCCCCTTGAAATTTGATGATTTAAAGCAAAGCTGTATGTGTAATTCAAAAGTTTGCATATTTTTTGCACTGACTATACCAGGCATAGGCAAACTCAGCCCTCCAGATGTTTTGGGACTACAGTTCCCATAATCCCTGACCACTGTTAGCTAGGGATCATGGGAGTTGTAGTCCCAAAACATCTGGAGGGCCAAGTTTGCCTATGCCTGGACTATACAGTGCAAAAAAAAAAAAGAGCAAACTTTTTTTAGTGACGCAGAGAACTGTGTTTCAGAAAAGGAAAAGGAGCTGGAAGTTGGCTGTGTTCCTGCTCAGCCGGCAAAAAGTCTTCTCACTTGAATTTGCATATGCAGATATTGTTGGCTTCAAGACCCCATCAGCCTCAGCCAGCATGGCCCATGAATAGGGCAAATAGGAGTGATAGCCCTGCAACATCTGGAGGGCATCCCTGTGACCAAATCCGGGCTCCCACTTGTCGTCTCTCTGCAATTTCGTGTAGCTGCAAGACAGGAAGTTGGTTGGCTCTCCACATCTAGAGATCATCCCCAACAACAAGGTCTGTGACCATGCAGATAGCAGTCCTGAGTTTCCACACTGATCACCTGCTGTAACCCACTGATGTCAGCCAGGCTGTAGAGAAAAATAATCTGACTGGATGCTTGCTTCTGGCCACTGGTTGAAGGTGTCTGTGTGGAGTGGCATTTCATACATATAAATGCAACTTGATGGGAGCCTCATGGGGGAAGTGAGGACAGGAACAAAATGCAGAAAGAGAGAGTGTGTAGCAGCAAGCGGGAAAATACGGTGATCCTGGATCCGTTGAGCCTGCCGGCGTAGCAGCCTGTGTTTCCTGCAAAGGAAATAGGTAATACTTATTGTGCCTGGCAGCCAAATTACATAATCTTGAATCAGGGAGCTGTCGGATCATTTAGAACGAGATCGGCTTCAGTTTGCTTTCCTCTGGATGCAGGCATCCATGCCTGCCTGTCGCCAGGCATTAAGCCTTCACCAGATTGGCAGGGAGACTATTAGACGTCTTCTGTGGTTGAAGAGCAACGGTGCAAAGGAACATCTTAATGAGATTTGGGTGCCGGTGGCAGAGGGGGGGGGGGTGAGAGTTGACATGAGGACATGTTGCCAGCTTCAAACTGTATTATGATGTAGAATAGAGCAGAATTATTTCTTGCCGTGTATAATACAGGACACGAGCCTGTGCTATTGACACAAATCAGAATTTTGATGGCTGGCAGAACATTGCCACCGTTGTCACACCTCTGCCCAGTTAATTTTCGTGACCTGTCAGGCAGAACATCCTTGCTGTCCTTTTTTCCTTTTTCTCAACAAGGCTCAGAGTACATTCTCCTTGGCAGGATTTATTTATTATATTGATACCAAAATGTCCTTCTGTATTGACTACAGTCAAACTGGCTTTACAGCAGTGACAGCGACTAAAAGTCTAAAATAATATAAATCCAGCAGCAGCAAGTCAGCAGAAGACTTTCAGGAAGTGTGCAGGCTGAAAATGTCTGATGAAATAAAACAACGTCCACTGTGTAATAGCAAGCAGTGAAAGGGCCAACAAATCTCTCTTGAGGACCACTGAATATTCTGAGAGTTTCTTGAGCACCCTCCTCCCCCGGGTACCTCTGAGGGAGGGAGAAGGGATGGCTTAGAAACAGAATGCAATTATTTGGTGCTCCTTAAGCCGGGAAAAGGGACGCGGGTGGCACTGTGGGTAAAACCTCAGCGCCTAGGACTTGCCGATCGCATGGTCGGCGGTTCGAATCCCCGCGGCGGGGTGCGCTCCTGTCGTTCGGTCCCAGTGCCTGCCAACCTAGCAATTCGAAAGCACCCCTGGGTGCAAGTACATAAATAGGGACCGCTTATCAGCGGGAAGGTAAACGCTGTTCCGTGTGCTGCGCTGGCTCACCAGATGCAGCTTGTCACACTGGCCACGTGACCCGGAAGTGTCTGCGGACAGCGCTGGCTCCCGGCCTATAGAGTGAGATGAGCGCACAACCCTAGAGTCTGGCAAGACTGGCCCGCACGGGCAGGGGGGTACCTTTACCTTTACCTAAGCCGGGAAAAGGCGAGCCTGATAACAAATTGGTAGCCAATGAAACTGGTAAGGGGTCAGAATAATAGGTGGTTAACTGGTAGCAACAGTGGGCATTTCCGAAATGACTTTAAGGGCAATCCCTCACATAGGTTGGATGATGCTGATGCTTATTTATTAAATTTGTATATTGCTCTTCATTTGTAAATCCCAGGGCGGTTCAGAACACAAAAATACAAGTTAAAAAAACACAAAATACATAGTAAGAGCAAGAATAAACCAATAACCAACACATCAAAAAGGGTATCTGATGTTAATCAGCCAAAGGCCTGGTTGAAGAGCGACGTTTTCGCCTGGCACATAAAGGTGTATCATGAAGGCATCAGCCAAACATCCCTTAAGGCGCAAGTACGGATGTATACAGCTTTGGACTAGGATACCTTTAAAGTAAACACACATATCCCAGCTGATCACTGTGCTGTGTGGGAAAGTGCCTCCTGCAGATACACTCGCAACAGCTTGTCCGTTCTGTGTGATGTAGAATCCAGGACTTTAGTGTGAATGGCACCTAGTGCCCTCATGAACTCCCTCCTGTTGCATATTGGGCAGGTTCAGGTCTTTTTTAGTGCCTATTGAAGACCTTCCTTTTTTCCTGCTGCCTTTTAAGTGGAGTCTTTGAAGCACACAAGGTCCGCCCCCCCCGTGCCCTCGACAATAGTGTTTTGCGGTTGTACACACCGTTTGTCCTCTTAACATGGCAGATGCTGTCCATGTTGTCTGTGCATGATGTGGGCATGTCTTCTTCACACTGGTGGAAACCTTCCCCTCAGCTAGTGTTTCCACAGACTTTTAAAACAACAGCAACAACAAAGCGCCACCGTCAGTCTTTCAAAAGGGAGAGGCTGGGAACTGGTGTGTGGCTATACTGAGATACAGAGGATATACCATATTTTTTCGGGTATAAGACTAGGGTTTTTTTTAACCAAAAAATTAGGTTTTAAATTGGGGCTCGTCTTATACCCGGGTAGTGCTGAGGGGTGTTTTCTTAATTTGGAGTCCCTCAAAATAGGGGGCGTCTTATACGTGGGGGCGTCTTATACACGGAAAAATATGGTACTTCCATTCAAGTTACCGTGCTGATTCCTGTTTTGCCTATTTCATTCATGCACAAGTCAAACCTAGTGAGAGGCTGTGGTTGCAACCCTGATAAACCAAGAGGTCAGTCCCAGTAGGAGCTGATCTGAAAAAGTGCTCTCTGTGTACACAGGTATACAGCAAGTGTGTGAGAAGTGTGTCTCGACACATAATGAAGTATAAACTAAATCAATTCATGAGCCAAGAACCTATACATTGACCACTAATAATGAAACATATGTTGTAGATATTTTTCCACGTTTATTATGCTATTTTTGTGATATACAAATGGAACGAGGAAACTTGGTATACTTGTTTGTGTAACATTATTCCTGTTTATAAAACCCAGTAAAAAAAATAAAAAAATGGATTATAACCGTTTCACCTTTAGATTGACAAATAGTGTTGGGCAGGGGCAACATTTGGATGAGGTTGTGTGTGCAGCACCCCCAAAAAAGGTGCCGGCATTCAAAACTGAATGCACATTATCATGCAATGTGCATTCGCTCTCTGCATCTTTATTGGACACACACACACACACACATACACACACACACAGTATAAATGAATATAGGAAATTGTCTGTTGCTGATGTTTTTATCGTTAAATCTCTTGGAGATCTTTCACAGGAAACGATTCGTAAATTAAGGGAAATAGCATGAATGAAATGAAATATGCAAATAAAACCAAGTGTCTCTCCGTCTCTTGTGTGTCTGAGTTATTTGCCATGAGGTGAAAGAGGAAAATGATACAAATGACTATTGGTTTTATATAATATTCATTCCTCAAACCTTCCAGAGAAGTTTGTTGCTAGGGAGTATTAAAAGCTTAGAACAAAATGAAAACTTCAGTATAAGCAATTCGAACGGAGACCGTTTTGAAGGGGAACAGTCCACTCTTCCCCATCTAAGTGCATGGCTCCACATGAATCATTGCACTTTGCTTTTTATGTGTGAGAGCAGCACCGCCTCCCCAGACAACTCTTCCTTGTTCAACTTGAAATTCCAGTGGAACTATATCAAATCACTGCTACTCTTCAAGAATTCTGAAAATGGGGCAGGAATGGACAAGTGTGGAATACCAGTCAGACGCGATGGAGTCCCAGCAGACTATTCTTTTAATATTAATCACCCTGTGTCTTTTGATCCGTGTTTTGTGGTGGCATGTGTGTTTCTGGGTTTGCGGGGAAGTCTGCTGCATGCGCATAGACAAGTGCACACACCCTTTTTGCTTGCTGTGCATCACTAACCCCCCCCCCCCCTTTTGAGAAACCGGGTTGCAGGGCAGCTCTAGGCATGCTCGAAATCTCCTTAAGGAGTCAGAAAGGAAACAAGGGGAACACACCATTTTTGTTTTTTTGTAAAGTAACTTCAGCAGGCTTTGACTTTAGATCCTAAGGGGTGAAGAAGAAACAGGTAAGAAGCTCCTATTATTATATTATCACAGGCATCTCCAAAATGAACCCTTTTGCGGAAAGGCATTCTAACTTCCTCTTTAAAAACAGATCTTGTGTTCTGTTCACTAATTCTGTTGCTTATTGTTTGAGGCCTCTTGCGCTGACTTCTTTTGTCAGGAAGCCATCTTGTATGCTCTCTCTCTCTCTCTCTATATATATCAGTGTGTATTTATTTGGGGTGTATTTTTCCAGTTAAGTTCCCCAGGAGCTGGTTCTCAGGTGGTAGCCTCTTCAGTGAGGCAGATGGGCTTCAGAGCATGCCAGGTATACTCTGACTGAATGTTTTCGTTCAAAGAAGCCGTGTAATTCTTGTTTTACAACAAACACACCCACACACGCACACAGGCAGCGTGCCTCACTCGCACCTGTTTTCTTTCAAAAAATAAAAGCTGCTAGCCCAGGTTATTTCTCCTAGAGGGGGGACGTGCCCTTCTTCTAAGGTGCTTCAGTTTTGTTAACTGTGTGAAGCTAAATCCTGTTACCCCGCAAAGTTTTTTTTAATGTATTTTTATTAAAGGTTTTCGTTACCATGCAGAGTTGAGGGTTTTACCCCCTAGGCATAGTTGTCGTAGCTACAAGCTTTCTTTCTTTCTTTCTTTCTTTCTTTCTTTCTTTCTTTCTTTCTTCCCTCCTTGTTAAACATGTAAATTGAGCGCTGACTGACAACATAGAGCATGTTAAATCCCACAATCGTTACTGTGCTGGGCATTTGGGTGTTAAAAGATTACTTACACAGCTCAATTTCTATACTTCAGGGTCACTTACAAAGCTTTGTGATGTACGGGTTTTAAGTGTGCACAGTGCGTTTGTGCAACTTGAAGGATGGCAGCACAATGGTAGTTACGGAGCAGCTTCCTTTTTAAAAAGTGCATGTTATTTTTACCTTTTGGAAAAAAGTTTGGAAGCCTAGGCTCGTCGTGTTGGAAGGCCATATTTCGTGGAGGTCTGGTGTGCATTTTGCTCTTTAGGGATACTAGGTTTACTAGGTTTAACATTGCTTTTGGAACTGAGTAGCTTTTTTTTTTTTTTTTAGTTGTGCGGTTTATGCTCCAATGCCTTTTTCTTTTTAAAGTAATATGTATGGTACTTTGTGGGTAAATAGGACAGGAATTATATGGAGCTGGAAACCCTTTTGTCTTCGCCACCTTTTTGTTGTTGTTGTTAAATTGCCTTTGGGCTTGGTGGTGTTTCAAACATTCACTGTCAGTTTGCTTGGCATATCCAAACTTAACTAAAGTACCGTATTTTTCGCTATATAAGACGCACCAGACCACAAGATGCACCTAGTTTTTGGAGGAGGAAAACAAGAAAAAATATATTCTGAATCTCAGAAGCCAGAACAGCAAGAGGGATCGCTGCGCAGTGAAAGCAGCAATCCCTCTTGCTGTTCTGGCTTCTGGGATAGCTGCGCAGCTTTCATTCGCTCCATAAGACGCACACACATTTCCCCTTACTTTTTAGGAGGGAAAAAGTGAGTCTTATAGAGCAAAAAATACGGTATATGGATCTGGAAACACTTTTGTCCTCCCCACCTTTTTGTTGTTGTTGTTGTTGTTGTTAAATTTGGGCTTGGTGATGTTTGGGCTTATTGATGTTGCCTTTGGGTTTGGTGATGTTTCAAACATTCACTGTCAGTTTGCTTGGCATATCCAAACTTAACTAAACTAATTTCCAACCAAGGCTAGCCTGTGATCCTAGATTTTACCTTCTGGATGTTTATATAGCTTGTGGGGTTTTGAGAAAGTTTGGTTGAATTTTAGGTTTTCATTGTTTACCAGCAAAGTAGGATTGGAATGCATTTGTTAGAGAAACTTCGGCGCTCATGGGGGGGGGGGGGGGAGAAATCAAAATGAAGATCTTCCTTTTTTCCTGCTGCCCAGGAAAAAAATGAAGTTTTTTGCTCCTTTACGGTGCAGCAGAAGCACAGTCTACATAGCAGCAAAAAGAAAGCTGCCCAGATATTTTAACAGATTTTAAGTGCAAGAGGGAAGGCCTGAGAGACAGGGAAACTGATGCCTGTGTTTTGGATCAGTAGTTCCCAATCGTTTTTGGGCCACTGCCCCCTTACTTCCAAAAACTCATCCCCCGTGCCCCCTGCCCTACCCTGTAAAAATCATTATTCAGAATAGCAGTTTGCACAGCACACTAAAAAAAGATAATACAATAAAATTCAAAGCGGTAACAATTAATTGCACATTTATTAAAATCCAATTAAAACTGATGAACTTGAACCGTTATCCAGTAGCACCGTAGAGACCAACTGAGTTTGTTCTGGGTATAAGCTTTCGAATGCATGCACACTTCTTCAGATACACGTGTATCTGAAGAAGTGTGCATGCGCACGGAAGCTTATACCCAGAACAAACTCAGTTGGTCTCTACGGTGCTACTGGACAATTTTTAAATTTATTTCGTCTGCGTTAGACCAACCCGGCTACCTACCTGGAACTTGAACCAGTGATGCCAGTTTTTGAAAGTTCGATAGCCATTTTCACCCTTAGCTCTCACCCTCCAGGGTGGTCAGTGCCCACTTTGGGAACCACAGTTTTAGATTATTAGTCTTGGCTCAATCCTTTGGAAGCAGCTGAGAGGCCAGTTACTTTAACGTATTCCTCCGGAAGTTGTCAGCTTGTTAATTAAAACTGTTTCCTGGCACCCTTGGACAGAAGGTACATCTAACAGCAAAGGGGTACAAAATCACACGCAGCGGTGTTAACTCGGAGTGCGATATCACATACGAGACAGGAGGATTGTGCTTCAGTGCTAACATTCCTCTTATTTGGCATTTTGGAATATGTTTCCATGGTGGCTCTGCGTATGTGTGTGCAAGACAAGCTCCTTGGGGAATTACGGCAAGGCAGAGGATCATAGCTTTGTGGGAATGCTAGAGGACAAAGGTTCAGTCCTGAGCATCTCCAGATTAGGCTGGGAAAGACTGTGTAGATAACACTGAAGCAGCGGTCTGACGTGGTACCAGGCAGATTTCCTGTGAGGTTTCTCTCTTCCCAAAGCACACATTTCTTTTATTGTTCTTCTCTGAATTGGCTGCGTTTTTACAGGTTTAAAGCTCTCTCTGAAGTATCTGTGCTTTCCATGTGCTTCAGCATGTGAGAGCTGAAAACTATGGTGGCAGTTGTAAACTAAATGACAGCTGGTTTATGATCCAGTAGCCGGCAAGGTGGAATACTACTACTGTACTGTGATACTGTGAAATGTAGGTATTTGCCAAAGGATGCATGAAATGCGACTTTCCCTACAAATCAGCAAGCATATATTTGTGGTTTGAATGCAATTAACTTTTAAGCTTTGTGCTCCCAAGTTTTTGCAATTTGGGAAAAATAGTAACATGTAGTTCATGCTAGGAAAGTAATGAGATTCAGTTTGCTAGTAAGGTGTGAGTAACTAGGACTGTGTGTGTGTGTGCTCTTGTGTGTCCATGGAATGCCACTCTGGAAGGCATTCTGATCTTTGGCTACCACTTGCCAGCTACCACTGTAAAGCAGAGACCTCAAATCCTGGTAGATGCATGCAAGTCAAAGGGTTGTATCCAACACTGCAAGAGCAGAACTCTGCTTGTGCAACATTTTGCCCTCCTCTCCTTGCCCCACACATCCCCAAAGTGTAATTTGGACGGTCCTCCGACCCCCCTGGAGCTGATTTGGGGGCTGCAGAGGCATCGTAGAATAGAATCATAAATTGTAGAATTGGGTGGGACCCTGTGGATCATCTAGTCCAACCACCTGCAATGCAGGAATATGCAGCTGTCCCTTATGGGGAGCAAACCTGCAACCTTGGCATCATCAGCACAACACTCTCACCAACTGAAGAAGGGGAAGTTTCATTGGGCAAGTGGAAAGGAAGACTGTTGCATGAGTGGAACTGCAGCTTTGGATATAAGCCAAAGTATTTGGGTGACTCGGAAACTGCAACTAATCCAGAAAGCAGCAGCTAGACTGGTGACCGGGAGTGGCCCCCGGGACCATATAACACCGATCCTAAAGGATCCTCGTCAGCTCCCAGTGCGTTTCCGAGGACAATTCAAAGTGTTGGTGCTGACCTTTAAAGCTCTAAATGGTCTCGGCCCAGGATACCTGAAGGAGTGTCTCCACCCCCATCACTTAGCCCTGTCACTGTGGTTCTCCTCTGAGAGTCTTCTGGCAGTTCCCTCACTGCGAGGAGTGAAGTTACAGGGAACCAGGCCAGCGGCCTTCTTGGTAGTGGCGCCCTCCCTGTGAAACACCCTCCCTTCAAATGTCAAGGAAATAAACAAATATCTGACTTTTAGAAGACATCTGAAGGCAGCCCTGTTTAGGGAAGTTGTTAATGTCTGATGTTTTATCATGTTTTTACTATTCTGCTAGGAGCTGCCCAGAGTAGCTGTGGAAACCCAGCCAGATAGGCAGGGTATAAATAATAAAATCATTATCATAATTACAATTATTGTTATCATTATCATTATATCATTATTACTATTTGCTAGGTAAATATCTGAGAGTCACCAGATTGGTAATGTGCCTTTTTAATTATTAAACAGGTGGTGTTAGACAACAAGGTATTTTGGAATGTATGTAACTTTAGCAATGGTGCTAAATGCTTCTCCCCCTCCCAACTTTCTCTTTTTAACCCTTTTCCTAAGGTCTCAGAGCTCTCCTCTTCACTGCCCTATCCCCCCCCCCCCGATATCTCTTTTGCTTATATGCGTGTCTGACCTATTCACATCAAGCTTGCAGAAGAATGTTGGGAAATGATACATTTCATTCCTTTCCAAATTGGTTCGATATGATGTGACAATTGCTAACTGGCTAAGACGTTTCCAATTACTTTTTGTGGTGGCAATTTCGTTTTGGTGTGCATCCTTTTGCAGACAGATACATGGTTGCCAAAAACAAATGGTGTGTGATAAGCTATAAGCAGCAATAGATACTAAAGTAACTGTGTAGGAAGAACCAGACCAATTTTTACCTCCTCAAACCCTATAGGCTGCGTTCACACACACAGGTAATGGTTTGCTGTGAATTTGGCCCCATACTACATCTTCCCTGGGACGCGGGTGGCACTGTGGGTAAAAGCCTCAGCACCTAGGGCTTGCCGATCGAAAGGTCGGCGGTTCGAATCCCCGCGGCGGGGTGCGCTCCCGTTGTTTGGTCCCAGCGCCTGCCAACCTAGCAGTTCGAAAGCACTCCCGGGTGCAAGTAGATAAATAGGGACCGCTTACTGGCGGGAAGGTAAACGGCGTTTCCGTGTGCGGCTCTGGCTCGCCAGAGCAGCGATGTCACGCTGGCCACGTGACCCAGAAGTGTCTCCGGACAGCGCTGGCCCCCGGCCTCTTGAGTGAGATGGGTGCACAACCCTAGAGTCTGTCAAGACTGGCCTGTACGGGCAGGGGTACCTTTACCCTTACCTTTTACATCTCCCCTAGCAGGAGCTACAAACCACAGTTCCTGCATTAGTGTTGCATCCCAACTGGAAACAATAGTTTGCTTCCTTCCAAACTAATTACGTTGTGAAGCCAAGATTTGATAGTGGATGTGGAACTGGACCTCTAGACAATCTTCATTTCAAGTTTCAAGCCTTTGTGGTTGCACTGATATTCCTGCAAGTGTGTGTGGTTGGTGCCCACTGAGATCTGAGGAGTAGGTGATGTTTCATTGGCTATATTTTCTAGCTGCTCTTGCCTGTGCAGTTCAATGAAAATCTGGGATGGGGTGGCCAAAAACCCTGTGTCTGTTGAAGTCTTTCTTTTCATCAGGTGGGGGACATGTACCGACTATTAGGATACAGGATAAGCGTTTACTTTGTACTGGTGGCAGCAGTTGTGCAGAAACAAGTCTGGCAGCTCTTTAAACACTAACTAAATTATCGTAGCTTAAGATTTCATGGAATAGAAGTCCACTTCATCAGATGCATGAAGAGTTAGCCTGAGTTACAGGTTTATTTATTCTTCTCCTGGGGGGGGGGGTTGGATTGGTTATAACATCACAATGAACAGCAGCACATTGTACTGCAGTACAGAACGGCACTGTCTTTCAGCATGACCTACCTTGCAGGAGTGTTGTGTTGTGAGGATAAAATGGAAACCAGGGTGCAGAAGAGCTCTTGCGAGGACAGGCAGAATACCGATGTGGTAAGTATATAAAATGAGTACACAGTGGTATTATAGATACACTCCTGTGTTCTCTCTGTCTCTCCTGCAGTGTGTACACTGTAATCATAGAATCATAGAGTTGGAATAGACCACAAGGGCCATCGAGTCCAACCCCCTGCCAAGCAGGAAACACCATCAGAGCACTCCTGACATATGGTTGTCAAGCCTCTGCTTAAAGATCTCCAAAGAAGGAGACTCCACCACACTTCTTGGCAGCAAATTCCACTGTCAATAGACGAACCACTTTTATCTGACCCATTATTCATTCATGCACTCAACATTCTATTTAGGGAATGTTTCGAAGTGTTCACGGAACTTGTGATTTACGTCCTTTTAAGTGTATTACAACTGAAATGCTTGTTCTGGATGATGCTGATGGGAAACACCACTGAATTACAGGATGGGGGCGTTCTGTTTTGTTTTTATAAAAGCGATCTTGACTAATGACACATACGACAAGGGCATTTTAATTTTATTTTTTGGTGGGATTGAGAAATATCAGATGTGCTTATCACATCTACAGTATTTGATTCTCACGTATTTCAGGGGATCTTTCTTCAAACCTCAGATCTGGTACTTAAAATGCATAGCCTGGACTGTAGAAGTGAGAAGCCCCTCAACAACATAGCATTGGGTAATGGGCTTTTGACTTGAGCACTGCGTTCCCCAGGTCTCTTGGGCTATGCCAAAACCTTGGCGCCTCCTGGGTATTCATACATACACGGGTGGATTTCATACAGACGATAGTTCCTCCCGCAAGTTTCTAACCTCTGTGGATTCTGGAAAGAGAATTGGCATTTCGTGGCAAATTCTGCTGAAGGTTCAGTGTACTGAGCTCCTAAATGTTGAGGGCATCATCCCATCCAAACCAGAACTCATTTATTTAAATGTAATTCAGATTTTCCTGGGGGTGCATGCACATTTGATGAGTGAAATAATTTGAAATGGATGCTGCTGTAGTTTGACACACAATACCCATCTTTAAGCTCAGTGTGCTTGTTATTGCTGCAGGAAATAATCACTACTATTAGATTTTGCTACCTATCTGTCAAAAGCCAGTTTTGCCTTAACTGACAGAGTAGCTAAGAGGCTAGGGGAAGGCAGTGCATATTTTTATTTATTAAAAGTAGTTCCACATGTAGTTCTCAGGTATTATAGGGTGATACTGTTTTGCTGGCTCTACAATTTCCTGCTTATTTTTGTGCTCCCCCTGACCCCAAAACCTGCTCATTCTTCATATTTGTAACTAGAAAATTACCAAATCACTGTAAGCTGCCTGCTCGTTTACCTCATAAGCTTATACTGAGTAAGAAAGCTGTCTTATACAGATGCTGGGGTTTGAATCATGATCATTTGAATGCAAAGCAGATGTTCTACCACAGAGCCGCACCCCCTCCCCCTTTTCCCCATCCTGGAGAAAAGGGGAGGGCAAAACAATGTTGTGCATATATAAAAATGCAAGAAGCATGGTAAATATGATTTAACATTAATTGTGAGGGTAATTTGGCAGTAATCTTGATGAGATATTAAGGAGCTAATTTATTCCTTTTTGATTTTGGTTCTAAGCTGCAGACTTGGCACTCTGAAACTGAATAAAATTTAGATTAAGCATTCATAAGGGGGATTTTGTGGTGAAAAACCATTAATCTTACCCAAGTGCTCTTTATTACTGACTAAACTCCCCACCCTCAAATCGTTCCTAGTGCTAAATTACCAAATGCACACATCATGAGGAAGACTCATCTATGGCATCATAACCTCCCCATCTTTGCCTGTTCCACGTGTTCCTCTAGGACTACTGTGGTGACATTAATAGTCACCAAAACAAAGTCATACAAGATTCCCCCCCCCCCAGCTTTGTTAATTCCATGGCTGATTCAATAACAAAGGAGCACAGATCAGTGAGAAGCACACTGTGGCATATCACCCACTGCTTTTGAAAGTTCCGTTGGCTTCAAAAGCAGTTTGCCATGTGTAGGGATAAGGGCACATTGGGACTGCTTCATCTGAGGAGGCCTTGTGCAACTATCTGCATGGTTGTTTAGATATTGGTGGCCTTCAAGAAACCTAGAGCTGATGTACTCATTTCACAGGGTAAAGGTAAAGGTACCCTTGACCGTTAGGTCCAGTCACGGACGACTCTGGGGTTGCGGCGTTCATTTCGCTTTACTTGCCGAGGGAGCCGGCATTTGTCTGCAGACAGTTTTTCTGGGTCATGTGGCCAGCATGACTAAGCCGCTTCTGGCGAATGAGAGCAGCGCATGGAAACGCCATTTACCTTCCCGCCGGAGCGGTACCTATTTATCTACTTGCACTTCGTGCTTTCGAACTGCTAGGTTGGCAGGAGCAGGGACTGAACAACGAGAGCTCACCCCGTTGCGGGGATTCGAACCGCCAACCTTCTGATCAGCAAGCCCTAGGCTCTGTGGTTTAACCCACAGCGCCACCCACGTCCCAGGGTTTCACAGGTTGGAGTTGCAGAATTCTGCGATGTACTTTTTCAGGCTGCAGGTAGACGGCTCCTCTTTTGTTGGGTGTATTTAGGGTGTGCAACACCCAACAAAAGAGGAGCTACAGGAGTAGCTGCAGTGGTTCATACTTTTAATTGGCAACAATTAACGAATTATCAAACAAGTGCAACAAAAAGGCGGGGGGGGGGGGAGGAGAAGCCCTGTATCCTATAAAATGCTGACTTATTATAGGTGTGCAAAGGACACACTCTTAGTGTTACACAATGGTATCCTTTACGGCAGCATTAAGTAAAGACCTCTGGGATTTAAAATCTCATGAGTGAGGAAGGGAATAATCTCTAGCCAGCCATGCCCTTCAGGAGAGAACTTAAGGGCTTTTACTTTTTAATAGCCTGTTATATTTGAATTCTCCTCTTTTGTGATTGTAAATGAATCTCCCTGGCACATTTATAAGGCGGATAACAGAGAAGGTCTTTAAGATCTGCTGCTATGGCCCCAGGATCAAGCTTTTAAAAGTTGTATTCAGATTGTAATGATTCTTACTTTAAAAACAACCCCCAAATAAATCCACATTCTTCACTTGTTTAATTCAAGGCAAGGGATGGGAAGCCTCAGGCTTGGGGGGGGGGGGAATACTCTAGACTTCTCTACCTGGTCCCCAGGGCTTTCCCCAAGCCACATCCCTCACCTGCTTGGCTTTGCATCCTCTTGAGTGCTTTTGCCTGGCTGAAATGTGTCCTTCAACTCTTGTACGCTTCTTACTCACCTGGATAAAGGAATGTGTGAGTGTACAGAAACTAGTCTCTGTGTGAAGCCTGTCACTGCTCTGCTCGTTTCAGCCCTCTTCTGGTTCTGGGAGACAGGAGCTTGTCACAGCAGGATAGGAGACACCCATGACTTTTCACCATCCAGACTCATCTCTGTTTCTTGGCCTCCCTTCTCCCACTCGCTGGCTTTTGCTTCAGATTCTGAACTTCCTTCTGTCCCAAACTCTCCCAGCTCACTATGCCCTGCTACCTTTTCAGCTTCCGATGCCTCCTCTTCCTGGTCTTCTCCCTGTGATCACTCATCGTTGTTCCACCACCAATCCCCAGGTGGTTAGCCTTGTTCCCTAGCTGGTTCACTCCACCATTCTTCCATGACCAACCTGTCCATGACAGCTAATTACTAAATTTACTGAGGATATTCATGTTTTACCATATTGCCCTGAATATAAGCATCACTTTCCACCCAAATTCCGACCGTGTAAGAAGTTAAAGTGTGGCTTATATTCACGACCTTACGGTACGCAGCCAGGAGTGCAGGGCAAACAGCGCCAAAAGCACACAAAGCGGTGCCCGCCCCGCACCTAGTCCCCCATTCTCTCCCCGAAGGCCAGGAAGGGAGAGAGCAAGGAGTGGAAAAGGCCACTGGCAACACAGCCCACAGCCTGGCTGCCCCTCCCAAGTATGCAGCCAGGAGCAGCAAGGAATGGAGCGGCTTATATTTGGGTATTTTTTAATCCCCCCCCTCCAGTTTTAAAGGTACGGCTTATACTCAGGCCAATATTGTATGTATGGGATTTTAGAGATGTTGTATTTATTGTTGTATTGATGTACGTCTATCGGTCCTGAGACTGTCTGATGAGGGTGAGTTGCAAATGCCATTGATTGATTGATTGATTGATATAACGGTTTGCCATTTATTTATTTTTTAAATTGTGTTTAAAAAGTGGTTTCAGAATGTTATGTAGAGAACAAACAAGTTGGAAGTAAAGCAAGCATCCTATATTGCAGTTATAGCTCATTAACTCTCCAGCAAAGCCATCATTTATCCCTTTGTTTTTAATACCACTTCAGATGCGTCTTAAAGGCTGCAGTTGCTGAAAGAAAGCAGCTCCCTCTTTGCTGCTAGTGATTCAGGGTCTCTGCCTAGATGTTTCAGTCCAGTTCAGCTGGTTTTGGCATAAGCTTTCCTATTCCTTTCAACTATGTTCGTGACCATCTTTTTAAGTGTACAGACCTTAGCTTGCATTGTGAGCAAGCAGCGATAAAGAAATCTAGATCTCCGCTCTTACCGTGTAAGCCCTTTGGGGCGGGCTAAGTTCATGCTTTTGTGGAGTCTGGAGCTGTAGTATAGTACTCTGAAAAAGTACACGAGGATAAGGATTACAGTGAATCATGCATCTATGCCTACGCATGTTTGCTTAGGTTTCACAGTGTTCATAACACCCACTGCCAATAGAGGCTATATATCCAGAAAACAGTCTCATCCAAAACAGTTAGTGCTAACATTCCTGAGATCAATCACAAGAGTAGGGTCGAATCAAGGCCTTCGATGTTTCCTGTTTTATGCGACTTTCTTAGCTCTGTTGCCAGTTCCTGAATCATAGCTCCGTTTCCTATGTTGTCAGCTTCTTCTGCACTTCGTTTAGAGCCAATCTGTCTCCTGGAGGAGTCTCTGGCAGGAATTGTGGGTGATATTAATTAGAATTTGCTGCTTGCTCTAATATCTGCGGTAATGGCTGCTTTGAAGATTTGCCTTCTGACCATGGTAGTTAATCGGAGCTTCCATGTTTGCAAGCAGGAAAGCAGATGCTGGAGCTGATGACAAGCTGCTTGGGTTGTAAGCTTCCCAGAAGTATCTGGCTGGCCAATGCTGGAAGTGAATACTGATAGCTTACCTGAAGGCTGTTTTTGTGAGGCCCTAAATCTTCATCCCATCCAATCCCAGTTTGCTGCTGTTTAGATGTTGCTGGACTACATCTCCCATCAGCTCTGACTCCTGCCCCTGCTGGCTTGGGCTGATGGGAGTTGCATAGCTGTCAACGTACAGATTTGAAAATAAGGGATCAGCAGCCAAAATAAGGGATTTTGCAACCACAGGCATATTCAACCTCTGAGCCCCTCCGAGCCAAAGGCAGAAAGCCCAGCCAGCAGCCAAACAAAGCCTCAAGTGGTGGTTCCCACAGCGCAGCAACCCGGCAAAAGGGATGCAGCAAGGAAAACCACCATCACCTCTCCACTGGGAAGCGCTGAGCAAAGGCGAGTCCCCAGGCAACGCGACCAATTTGATTGGCACAAGGCATGCAAGCTCCACCCCCCAGTTGTTCTTAGACTCCTTATTGGGTAAGCAACGCAGCCAAGCAACACAGTTGGAGCCTCCCTCCTCCCTGGCCGGCAGGGAGGGAGCGAGAGGAGCTGCTTCCTTTGAAACCCGGGAAATTTAAGGGACATCATCAATAAGGGACAGCAGCGGGACACGGCGCTGGTATAAGGGACTTTCCTGCCAAATAAGGGCCGGTTGACAGCTATGGAGTCTTAGTCAAGTAACACTTGAGGGGTACTACGTTAAGGAAGCCTAGACTAGGCTGTTTTCAAAGGACATTGGTATTAATATGTGGGTCCCCACAGTGGTCACTCTTTCTAGCTGTGCGGCTATGCTCCTGTTTTGTCCTACTCAGTATGAGTGATCATCTTGGAGCTTGGAGCTGTCTGGCCTGTTCTGAATCCGTTGGTCTCATAAAACCTGTGTACATAAGCAGCGCTAGAGTGAGGCTGTCTGACCATCGGTGAGAAAAAAAGCCTGATTTCTTGCTATCTCTGGCACGCATTACACTTAACACTTGGGCTTTCTTTGGGAATCTTACTGAGGAGAACTTTGTTTCTTTTTAATATCAGTCTGCAGGGATGATAATATCCTGTGTGAGATGTCAGAAGCATCTGAGATCATTGATGCAGGCAGATTTATTTTTCTCCCCTTCTGCCGGAGAATTAAGACACCATAAGCTTTTTATTTGCATTAAATCATGGGTGTCTGCCGACATCTGAATCCCCTGGTTTTCAGCTGTTTATGTGCATATTTTACAGCCATTAACAGCGCAACCTGGGGGCGGTTCTGAGTCGGAGATGTTCGTTCTTCAAAGTCCTTCTTAATACCACTCCACTCCCTCTTGACGGGTTTCCCCAAACCCTCCCGCTGGATGTCTCCAGTGCCTCTCCTCTTCCCGTGCTCCTAATGCCTCCTAATAACCCCAAGTTATCCATACTGATGGAAGTGGCGCCAGGCAAGGGAGCAGAGGCATGAAAGGAGATATAATAGAATGTGCCTGTGACTGAAATCGTGGTTAATGTGTCTAAGGTATGTGTAGGCTGGAGTCTTCTGCCTGGTCTGAAAGCTGAGTGGGTTCCCCCCCTTCCTTTGTTAAACAAGGATATTCTACTTTTTGAGGACCTTGCCAGTCCCAGCACTCTTTTTGTCTTGCTATGCTAGCTGTCCAGGAGGAAAAACAAAGAACTTCCAGGACCAGGAACCGCAAAAGCAGGAATTGCAACAAGAGATCGGTTTCAGAGCCTTTACAGTCTTACCTCAGGACTTACAGAATCATAGAGTTGGAAGGGTTCCTGTGGTCATCTGGTCCAAACCCCTGCAATGCAGAATTCTCAACCAAAGCATCCATGACAGATGGCCATCCAGCCTCTACAGTGGTACCTCAGGTTAAGCACTTAATTCATTCCGGAGGTCCGTTCTTAACCTGAAACTGTTCTTAACCTGAAGCACCACTTTAGCTAATGGGGCCTCCTGCTGCTGCCGCGCCGCCGGAGCCCGATTTCTGTTCTTATCCTGAAGCAAAATTCTTAACCTATTTCTGGGTTAGCGGAGTGTGTAACCTGAAGCGTATGTAACCTGAAGTGTATGTAACCCGAGGTACCACTGTATTAAAAAATACCCAACTTAGCTTATTTTTAAGTGTACAGTGCAGCACAAGTGGAGCTCTGCCTTTGCAGTGGGACTTCCTCTCCTCTCCTCTCTTCTCCTTGTGTGCCTCCAAGGTCTGCTCTGGAGGAGCCCCCAATGTTGTTCAGTAGATTTTGAGGATACTTGAGGGGCTGCAGGGGGGAGTTCCATTGCACAAGTGGAAATATGCTGTGGAAGTGGAACAGCAGCATTGGATACCAATTCTATGATTGCCCTACCTCCATGGGCTTTGGTTGGATAGGCATCTCATATGATTCACTGGTTCAAGAGACAACACTGGGCAGTAAGAGGAGCTTCTCCGCGGTGGCACCCTCTCTGTGGAATCACCTCCCCTGGAATTCAGAGATGTTGATACTATGGTGTTTCAGCACTTTCTGCCAGATGATTGCTGGTTTTTAATTCTGGAGGTGACATATTAATTTGCTCAGGATTGCCAACTCTCAGGGACTGGACATTGGAGGAGAAATGGTGGAGTCTGCCCCCTCCCCTTGCACTTCCCAGAGAAGAGGGAGACAGTATAGATTTAGAACAGTGGTTTGCAGAAGGTCATAGTTCAGAGGCCGCAGAGGGGAGAAGCTGGGAAATATTGGGTGAAGATCAGGAGCAGGAAGAAGAAGCACCGGGGGGAGACAGCCGACAGACTCAGTGTCTTTAGACAGCATTCTTGACTCCCCTCTCCCAGGATATGGCGTGCTTTGAGAATAGCAGAACAGAAAGCTCAGAGGCAGAAAACACAGGTTAGCTGGCGCAGGGATGACGTAGAATAGAAGAGACAGAGGGGGTGGGACTTTACTTGGAGTAATAATAATAATAATAATAATAATAATAATTTTTATTTATATCCCGCCCTCTCAAGCCGAAGCTGGGCTCAGAGTGGCTAATAACAGTAAAAAAAACACAGCTTACACAAAATCACAATCAATTAATTGAAATATGTTCTAAAATCAATTCAGAGTCAAATTAATGGCAATCATTGGGCTAGAGTTCTATGAGGATTACAGAAGGAGAGAGGGGGACAGACTGTGCCTTGGCCAAAGGCCTGGTGGAACAGCTCTGTCTTGCACGCCCTGCGGAAAGATGTCAAGCCCGCAAGGCCCTAGTCTCTTGGGACAGGGCATTCCACCAGATCGGGGCCATGGCCAAAAAAGCCCTGGCTCTGGTTGAGGCCATGAGGCCAGCCTAACCTCCCTGTGGCCCGGGACCTCCAAGATGTTTTCATTTGAAGACCGTAAGGTCCTCCGTAGGACATACCATTATCTAAGAGAAACGGCATTTCTACGTTCTCTCTCTGTGAATATTGTATAAAGGACTCTTCTTGTTTTTCTACTTCTTGGCTGCCACCGTGGGGGGATCGGATTCCCTGAAGCCTTGACACCAAGGTATTTTATTCTTTGTAGATTTCCCTGTTGTGTCAATATTTATTTTATTCAATTGATTCTCTCCCCCACCAGTTGTGCACAGCTTTGGGATGCTATATGAAAGGTAGTACAAAATATTTAAATTACTTAAAAAACCAATACTTAAAAACAAACATCGTGGGTAGTGAAGAGAGGAGGGTTAAAACCAAGTTCGTCCAACAGTCTGAATACTGGATGTCAATGGGGGAATGCCAGCGTGAAGACTGCTTAACAAAGAAAAGTCCGTGGGAGTTCATAATTGATGATTGAGAGGAGTTTTTATTAATTAGTACATTAGCAGATCACTATCATGCTCCAGTTTTATGTGTTAAAAAAAAACCTGAGAACTTAACTCGGCAGGGGAAAATGCCACTAATGATTTATTGTGCATGCTTATATAAGGAACACAACATTTAAGTCCCTAAAAATATTAACCATTAAAGTTAAAAAGGAGAGACAGATTTCATGGATAAGGTGATGCTAAAGACAGTGAGATAGTTGGCTGCAGTGCAAGGGGGGAGAGGGTTGTTGTGCTCAGGTCCTGCTAGTTGCAAGCTTCCCATGGGCACCTGTTTGACCAGGATGAGAACATGATGCTGGACCAGAGGGAACTTTGACTTGATCCACCAGGACTCTTCTTACCTTGATTTCATCTTACTTTCTGTGATTTTCCAACTGCGAAAAGCAAGTGGATTAGATGTTCTCCTTCAACCCCCTAGAAATCTGCTCACTATGTTTTGTTCCAAGTTTACCTTTTGGGTGGGGCAAGAAGGGGGGCATGGCTGCAACCAAATCCATATGATGACCTTTTTGGGGGGGTGGGGGTGGAGTTGGCTGGTTAGAAATCAGAAGCTGGCAATTTTATCATTTTGTCCTGACATTGATTTCTAACCAGATGTGAGTCATTTTTCACAGGTATTAAGAGCCTTGCTGTTTCATAAACCGATAGGTAGCGGCAGAATAACAGAAATTATGGGGTGGGAGACGGGGTATCATTTCATCTAGCAGGCTGAAAAGCTTGCACAGACAGAACTTTTGTCGTAGTGTGACATTGAATCCCCCCCCCCCCGTGTGTGTTGATTTTAGTTATTTGCTGCATATGAAGAAGGGCCAAAGAAGACCCTTCCACCAGTTTGGCTGTGGCCAACTTCCATTTAGATTCTCCACTCCAAACGATTTTCTGCAGTGACAACTCCTTGCTGTCATGTGACATCTGTAGTTTTGCTGTGTGCGCCCGTTATCTGCATTTCTTATTCCCCTTTTCCTATTGTTTTCTCAGAGATTCACAAACATCATTATAAAATGCAAACCACTTGGATTTCTTGGGCAGAAAGGCAGTACAGTGGTACCTCGGGTTACAGACGCTTCAGGTTACAGACGCTTCAGGTTACAGACTCCACTAACCCATAAATGCTACCTCAGGTTAAGAACTTTGCTTCGGGATGAGAACAGAAATTGTGTGGTGGCAGAAGGAGGCCCCATTAGCTAAAGTAGTACCTCAGGTTAAGAACAGTTTCAGAACAGTTTAAGGTTAACAGGTTAAGAACAGTTTCAGAACAAATTAAGTTCTTAACCCGATACCACTGTACATAAATGGAGTGAACAAATTAGTAAAACTCGGCTAGCTAGCTCCTCATCTATTCAGACTGGAGTAAGGAGATGGGGAAAAACTCTTCAAGTAGTCTGGTAGGGGAAGAGTCATAGCTCAGCGGTAAAGCCTGTGTTTTGTATGGATGATATCCCAGATTTAATCCCTGGCACCTCCAGGTATGGCTAAGAAAGAAACCCTGGAGAGCAGTTGACCGTACAGTGGTACCTCGGGTTAAGAACTTAATTCGTTCTGGAGGTCCGTACTTAACCTGAAACTGTTCTTAACCTGAAGCACCACTTTAGCTAATGGGGCCTCCTGCTGCTGCCACGCCGCTGGAGCACAATTTCTGTTCTCATCCTGAAGCAAAGTTCTTAACCCGAGGTACTATTTCTGGGTTAGTGGAGTCTGTAACCTGAAGCGTATGTAACCTGAGGTACCACTGTACTGAGCACTTGTTATATTACTGTAGCACAGAGATGGATGGGCCAACCGGCCTCCCCATGTTGCCTGCCAGGCCATTGTGCCCCATGCAAGCCCATCTGCCCTATACCTGATGCACTATACGCAATCAGGTGTGGGGCAAGTTGCAGCTGGTTCCCCCAAAAGGGTTTTCAGGGGCTGCTGATCAGCCTGTGAAATCCTTTGCAAGTTGCTTTTGAGCCCTGACTCTCGGCTGACTTTTGAGGTGTCAAAGCATAGAGCAGGGCTCTCTGTAAGAATCAAGGATCAGCTAATTGCCAGTGCTTGGAAAAAGCCAGAGTCCCACTGAGGACATTACAAAGGAGTAAAGAATTAATAGTAACTTCAAGTGAAATGAGATTTGCTGTCACCCATGTCTTCATTTTAATGTTAATATCCTTGAAAGCTCAAACACACATGAAAAGGAGGGAATTTTCCTCCATGTTTTCATATCATTTCACACTTAAAAAGAAATCAGTTTATGATATATGCTGACTGACTCATGATTTTTGGACGCTTGCATTTGGCACTGTTCCTTAGCCACATTCTGTAAAACTGGTAGCCGTTTCGCCTCTCCTGTTGGCGGCTGAGCATAGTGGCCGGCTGCCAAGACTGCAGTGAAATCCAAGAAAGGCTAGACTTCATTATAACTGCTGTAAGGAATGATTGGAATAGTTAATAATCCTCTCACCTCCTTTTTTAAAAAGTCATTGGGACAAAACCTTGAGGTGGATTTTTTGTTTGCTATCGAGTTCAACATTCTGGTGTATTAGGAAGGTGATCTGCAAAAGTGGTATGAGAATCTGAACTTTTTATTTTATTTTATTTTTGCATTGAAAGATATTGTCTAATTTTTTAAAATTATGTTTCTTACCAGATCTGTGGTTGTAAATTTTGAATATGGTAGCAAATTGGTTTGTGTATATTGGCGGTGATGGTGGGGATTTGCACTTGGGATATGATCTCTTTTTTCCTGTTTTAACTAGAAATGGAAGCAAAACAGGATCCTGCAAGCAGTGCAGTATTTCTGGTAACACCAGGTCCATAACATGCTTTTATGCGCTGGCACGATTGTTTGATAGACGCAGTCATCAGTGGGTGGACTGATAGTGAGTGGTAAGAGAATGCAAGATAATTCATGCAAAATGTTGTTGTTGTTTAGTTGTTTAGTCGTTTAGTCGTGTCCGATTCTTCATGACCCCCTGGACCAGAGCACGCCAGGCACTTCTGTCTTCCACTGCTTACCACAGTTTAGTCAAACTCATGTTGGTAGCTTCGAGAACAATGTCCAACCATCTCATCCTCTGTCATCCCCTTCTCCTTGTGCCCTCCATCTTTCCCAACATCAGGGTCTTTTCCAGGGAGTCTTCTCTTCTCGTGAGTCTTCTCTTCTCATGCAAAATAGGCCAGAATAAATGTTAGAGTTTTGAAAGTCTCTGTGTATGTGTGAATGAGAGAGAATGGTGATCTCCTCCTACTTTTTTTAAAGAAATAAGTAGTATTAGTTGGTTAGAACTCCTGTGTTTGTGTTAGATCTCTAGGGCACCAGTAGCATCCTACAAATCCTACTAATGCTTTGAAGCCACTCCCATCCATACAAACCATATCCTGCTTGCTCTACTAATGTAATACCCTCTAAGCAACCATGATGGGTAAATGGAAGCTTTATGTTCAGAAGAGGTCTGCCTTTTATGTGCAACTGAAGTGTGTAAATAGATTTCCTCTTAAGAGGTTGTACCAAACTGAAGAGCTTGTTTCTTTGGGCAGAAGTAATAGGCACAGCTTGGTTGTAGAGGGACTGTTGCGCTGGAAATCAAAGATCACAACAAACACTATCAAATCTCTTGCTAATCCTACCTGCGCAGGATGAAATAAAGCAAAGATTTCCATATTTAGCAAGGGTTCTGTTCTTAAAACAAAAACAAATATGGTGTGTTTCAATGCAATTGAGACTTGCACAAAGCCCAGCCCATTATCCTTTCATCTCTCCTTCAAATAAGCTAATAGCTTAGTGATTATATTTAATGGCATGAGAGCTTTTTGTATCTGTTCCCTCTTGCCATATTTCTTTGACAACTGTAAATATGTCCGTTGTGGACAGAGGTATAATTTTGCATCCTATCCATGGCTGCAAAATAGGTGGTTGCCAGGTCATTCCTGGCACCTTCTGAGATTTGGCTATGAGGACGAGGAGGATAAAGTTCTGGGGAAGGACACTGTGTCTTATTTGCCGTACGTATTGAGAAGAGAAATGGAGAATCAATAAGTGAGCTGTTTGCTGACCAGTTCCCCATGGCAGCTCATTTTAGGGAAATGTAGAAAAATTATATTATATGGTAACTGATAAATATAAGTACTCTTTAGTCAAGCGTTGGGTAATGGTGGCATAAGATGAGCTCAGGTGGATCTAGCCAAAGACTGTTCTCACGTTGGTCAACCAGATGCCCTGGAGAAGTTCACAAGCAGGGCTTGAGTGCAACAGTGCTCTCCCCACTTGTGGTTCACAGCACTTGGTGTTTGGAGACATATTGTCTCCAACAGTGGAGGCAAGAACATAGCCATCCCGGCTCTATAATAGCAGCCATGGATAACCTTATCCTTGATGAATTTGTGCAGTCCTATTTTAATGCCATCCAACTTACTGGATATCACTACCTCTTGCTGAGTTGGATCCTCAAGCTGAATGAGGGAGACTCAAGTTGAAGCTACTTTTTGGAACTTTGTAAGCTTAGTCTTTCTCCAAGAAATTCCCCCATGTCTCCTAGTTGCACAACAAAGTTATGATACAGAGCAGGGATGGGAAACTTGGTGTCTTCCACATGCTGCTAGACTAGAATTCCCATCATCTCAGAGCACCGAGCATGCTGGCTGAAGATGGTGGGATTTACAGTGTCACTGGATCCCCATCCTTGATACAGAGACTGAGTGTCCCAAGGTTATCTAATTATTTTCTTGGCAGAGTATAGGTTCAGATCTAGGTCTCCCCAGCCAAAAATCCAGCAGTCTATGCTAGAATAGCCAATGTGGTTCCTTCCAAAGGTTACCAACTCCAGCTGTCACCAACCCCAGCTAAAGCAGCCAGTATTCAAGGGGTTATGGGACTTGTCTAATGACATCACAGTGGCTGAGGTGCACATAGAAGCCCATGGTAGAGCCATTATGCAAATAGAATCTTTCTGCATTAATTTATTCTGAAAGCTAGACGAGGGCACTGGCGGAGGAAGAGGAGTGTGGGGAGAGCACACCGCCCCCGGCAGCGCGACCCCAGCAGGGTGCCATCGCGGCTGCCTCCTCTGCCTGCGCTGGGTGCCACATCCTCCGCAGGCAGCGTGCCCCACCACTGCGGGCAGCACACCACACCCCCAGGGCGCGTGCCAGCCCCGCCCCCACCAGCCCTCTGCCCCCCCCCGGTGCTGGAGCATGAAGCTTCGCCACTGGACGAGGGTGATATAAATGCTTACCTGTAGCAACATCAAGTGATGATACTTGGTAAAATACATGTGGTTTGCATGTCTGAAATTTTGGAAAGCCTGTGTAGAGTCGGGGCAGCAGACAGTGAAGAGAGGAATAGCATTGTAAATCACCATAGCCAGGAACCGCTACCATCAGGCCCTGCCAATGACATCTGTAAGGTTTTCCTTCCTCATCAGTCTGCCACACCACTGCCCACCCTGTTCTGGAGCTGATTTTTTTTTTGGGGGGGGGGCTAAAATGGGAGATGGAACTGGCACACATTCCCTCCCTGTCTCTTGCATTGATTCCTCTGCTGGATTCTTCTGCAACCACAAGGGCACCAACAGGATGTTACCCTCCAGTTCTTTAGGATGCCTTCTTCTAATTCATATGAATGAGAATCAGAAGTGGACATTATTGCAATGGCAACTGGGAAATCCTTGACTTTAAGGTCAACAGATTGCCAGGTATCCATTAAAATAATGTCCCCATCTCTCCATCCTATCTCCCTTTAAAATAACTCTGTGTGAGCATAAGACAAAACTGGGATCTTTTTTATTTCACATACTAAAATTCCTGGGTGCTTTCTTTTTCAAACACTGTGTGTGAACAGTGTGCTGTTCGGTTCTCTAAAACTGGGTATTTTAGCCCTTGGGTCCCATATGTCTTCCATCATGGAAAAGTTTTTCACAATGGCCTTGTTGGTTTTTTTTAAAGGAGCACCACACTTAATGGATAACGTTGTCCAAGGCCTATAAAGAAATTAGGGGAAATTTCAGCAACATAAGCAGAATGTTGGCTGGTCTGCCCTTTGTAACAATTGATGAGAAATGGGAACAACAAGAAAACTAATTTGTTCTTCTAGTATATACTAAAAAAAACACCCCACCAACACCTCACAATTTGTCCAGCCTGAAGAAGCACTTTCAGTTTTGCAAAGCTTGTAGATACAATGACATTGAGGTGACTTGCAGAATAAGAGGGTGGAGAATAAACTTTTTATATTGTTTCCAATAGCATAGAAATGTTTTGCCACAAAGAAGCCAAATACCACTTTGCATACACCTCCCCCTTCGATATGAATACTTCCTTCCCTCTTGCATAAAAATGGTTTGCAAACTCAAAAGAATAAATTCCAGTTTGTCTCTCTCTGGTGTGCTGATGATGTAGCTGACTCATCACCAATTAAACAGTGTTCTGCTGCGTATAAACGCTTGTTTGCAGAAGGTGATTTAAAAGAAAAATGCTTGGTACAGGGAAGAAACATTGAGGCCCATGTACCAAACAGGTTAATCATTGGCAAACCCAGCAGCCTAGCAATCCCACAAGCCTTTGCAGGTGCAATCCCAGGAACCCTTGCACTGACTGTTGAGGCCAGTGGAGAGTTGACGTTTGAGCAAGGAAGTTTGGAAGGAGCGACTGCAGTGGAATTTGACGGGGTTTGGCATCTGGTAAGTGCTTCTGGTTTTTTTAAAGGGTTTCCAGAGGCTTAGATGGCATTTGCAGGCTTTACCAATGGTATTTCAAATATACAGGATTTCACGTAAATGTGTGATGCCTCGGAACATAACCCCCACATGAATTGGGAGTTGCCTGTACAATTAAAACAAAAACTGGGCATGATAAAAGATCTCCCTAGCCATTGTCACAATGTGGACAAGTTTCACATGGCCAGGAATTGGGAAATCTCCCCACACCAGCCTGTCACTTAATTTTATACTGTGTAGCTGGATAAAATATGGGACGTGGTGATTGCATATAAACTTGCATAGCATATGCAGGCAGCCAGTTTGGTACCCTGCTCAAACAATTGACTACATGGTGACCTGACTCGCTCTAATGCCTGCTTTAATTGCCACTGTGACAGTATCCAGTTATGGCTGCCTCCCAAAGACTTTTGTGTCACAGGTAACAGACCACTGCTGTGCGCATGTGCTGCCACTAATCATCCCACATGCATGCATATAGCGAAAAGCTCACATGTGTGATTGCCACGTGGCCAACTGGCTTGCTTGTGGACTGTGCACTTGTGCGCTTCTCCTTTAGAAGAAAAACGGTAGTTACAGATTAAATGCACACTGCCGCACGGAAATCTGTGTTGAGTGCATGAGGGTGAATGAAAAGAGACACCACGGCAATTCCTGGTCTGTGGCAATGTAGCCTTGGGGTTCACTTTTTTAAAAAATTAAAAGTTTATTGGCATAAACACATACAGAATACAATTAAAGTGGTGGTTATGGTGAATAAAAATAAATGTGAAAGTAGAAAAATGAAACACAGATACAGAGGAGGGGTAGGAAAAAAACAGGGAACTACTGAAAATACACTGCCACATTCAGTCGTCACATATGAGAAGAAGAGGGAAGCGGGTGACGCTGTGGTCTAAACCACTGAGCCTCTTGGGTTGGGCTTGGCGGTTCGAATCCCCATGACAGAGTGAGCTCCCGTTGCTCTGTCCTGGTTTCTGCCAACCTAGCAGTTCAAAAGCACACCAGTGCAAGTAGATAGGTACCGCTGTGGCGGAAAGGTAAACGGCGTTTCCGTGCGCTCTGGCTTCCGTCATGGTGTTCTGTTGCGCCAGAAGAGGTTTAGTCATGCTGGTCACATGACCTGGAAAGTTGTCTGTGGACAAATGTTGGCTCCTTCAGCCTGAAAGCGAGATGAGCGCTGCTCATCCAGGGGTCCTTTACTTTTACCTTATGAGAAGAAAAAGGTCGGTCCCTTTAGTTCTCAATAAAACCTCTCCATATACTTTTCTGTAAAGCAGGGTGTTTAGTAGGCTGTTCAGTTGAGTTAGCATAGGAGAAACATACCATATCAAGGAAAAAAAGGTCCATTTTTGATGAACCATGAAGGACTCTCTGTTTATACATCAGGTGTTCTGATGTGCAGCCCCATACTTTCGCTGGCCACTCCTCCTGGAAAGGAGCTGATTTGAACTTCCAGTGGGCAGCCACTTCTTCATGAAGGAACTACAGTCCATGTTGCCATGAAGACCAAGAGCGCTCGCTCATATATGCGCATAATTGCTACTCAGAAGTGCAAGGGGAGAAATTTTATTTATCAGGGTGCTCCGTCAGCATGTTAGGAATTAAGCACTAAGGACCACTGTGCCAATAAGTGTTTTACTGATCATTGTAGGCATTCGTCAACGTTATGGGTTGCTGTCCGCAGTTGCGATAAAAAGCCTGGCATGTTCTACAGAAGCAAGATAGCTTTTTCTTCCAGGAAGAGGTGTATTTAATGTGGAGAATGGATAACATAAGCCATAGCTGTGGCATGATGGGCTTAATGTTTTATATTTTAAAAAATGGCTGTATCTTGCCAGTAGTATGCAATTAGGTAAAGGTAAAGGTACCCCTGCCCGTACCGGCCAGTCGTGTCCGACTCTAGGGTTGTGTGCCCATCTCACTTAAGAGGCCGGGGGCACTTCCGGAGACACTTCCGGGTCACGTGGCCAGCGTGACGATGCTGCTCTGGCGAGCCAGCACCAGCGCAGCACACGGAAACGCCATTTACCTTCCCGCTATAAAGCGGTACCTATTTATCTACTTGCACCTGGTGGTGCTTTCGAACTGCTAGGTGGGCAGGAGCTGGGACCGAAAGACGGGAGCTCACCCCACTGTGGGGATTCGAACCGCCGACCATGCGATCGGCAAGTCCTAGGTGCTGAGGTTTTACCCACAACGCCACCCGCATCCCTAGTATGCAATTAGATGCTTCCTAATGGAACTTGACTGGGCTTTTTAGGTAGAAACAGATGTTTGATTGGCAAGGTTTGGAAGAGCTTGGGAGTTCTCTGAGGAGTGATTTCCAATTCTCCTCCATGTGCCTTGTCCTCAGAAAAAGTGACATTCATGCCAGAGTTCTTCAGTCCCAGACTTGGCAGTTCAATGTGTTGAGTGTGGGGGCTGCCCCTGAAAACTACTTTGAAACTTCTTCTGGTATTGGCTCCTTAATAGCTGGTAGACTTGTAGATGTGCACGTTTTGGGTTGAGGGCAAATAATAAGGCTGGAATCTCATATATGCTTAACTCATATATAAGGTGGCTTCTAAGTAGGCATGCATAGGATTGCACTGTAAGTTGAGGACAAACTGTAGTTGGGGAGCAGAACATAGTGAGAGTCCCTGGCTCAATCCCTGATAATCTCTCGTTGAAAGATTTAGATAGCAGGTGATATTACAGGATTTTTGCTTTCTGTGGTCCTGCCAGAGTAGAACCATGGGTAGCCAATGTGGTGTCTTCCAGATGTTGTTGTACTGCAACTCCCATAATTCCTGACTATTGGCCAGGGTAGCTGTGGCTGATGGGAACTGTAGTCCAGCAGCAGCTCAGAGTAGACAATACTGAGCTGGATGAACGAGTAGTCTGACCCAGTATGTGGAAGTTCCCATTGTTTATAAGTTGGATTATTCTTTCCTAGTCCAGTCAGAAAATTGTATTGGCAGTAGGAATCATGCAGAAGCTCTTTGAGAATCTTACCTTAGGGGATAAGGCAAGGATGTGTTGCTTTCTCCCCTATTCATCATGCCTGGGTACTCTTTTGTAAATATCTGAGCTAATTTGTCATGCGTGCAAAGCCCTTAACAGAAAACTGCAGTGAACAATTTTCCCAAAATGGCAATACTCATCATTTAATGGTGTCTGTTTTATTTATTCCAGTCCACTGCATCTGACCTAGAAGGACAGGTGTTGTTTATTATCATGAACTTTGTGAAACAGTTCATACAGTAGAATTTTTCTCTCTAAACAGCTTGGGCTGTGCTTAAAGCTGCCAGATAGTCTAATGCTGCTATTGAAAAGCTCAGCTGCTGGATTAGCTCCACAACAACCAGTGTCAAGCCGTGACGCCTATCCTAATTAAGATTTTTCAACTTCATCTCATCTAGTGTGGCATCAACATGAATGAATAATTGAAAGGAAATGTCTTTCGACATATTTGTGTACATATGAGTATGCATTGGCATGGGAGGGAGGAAGAAGCTGATGATGATAAATTCATTTATTGACCTGGTTGGGACGATCATATCTCAGCTTAACAAGCCAAGATATCAACGAGCCTCTTGCCCACACAGATGGCTCCATCTCTCCTCCCTTTATGGCACGAGCAAGCAAGCAAGCAAGCTTCTGATTACCTGTAGTTTTCCAGTTCATCCAAACTGGTTGCCAGCGTTGGAACAGGCCATTCGACTTTGGTTCAGAAAACTAGGAAACTGAGTTTAATTAGAAGCTTCCTGGCTTGATTAGTTCCACTGCAGATGGAGGTGTGAATGGGATTGTATGCCCTAGCAAAAGGCTTTCTCATATATTTCTTGAGCAGAAATTTGATTGCCCTACCACAGTCGTTATCAATTTATTCCTCACAAGAAAGGGTGGTGTCTAGTGGTGCTCCTCATGCTGACAAAAGGCTCTTTGATCTAGCTCAGGCTTCCATCAGCAGAAGAGAGGGAGAGGCAATTTCGACTGATTTCTCTATTCCTCTGAAGCTCTGCCCCCCTGCCCCCCTACCAAATAAATCGCTCCAGGGGTTGAATCACCCTTTGGAATAGTGAGAATTAGCCTCTCACCCCTGTTCTGATGATAGAAGTCTCCACCAGATCAAAGGGCTTTCCATCAGCGTGAGACACCAATGGGGGCACCCAAAAGTTTAATTATTGTTAGAAATGATTTTGTTGTTGTTTAGTCGTTTAGTCGTGTCCGACTCTTCATGATCCCATGGACCAGAGCATGCCAGGCACTCCTGTCTTCCACTGCCTCCCACAGTTTGGTCAGACTCATGTTTGTGGCTTCGAGAACACTGTCCCACCATCTCGTCCTCTGTCGTTTGCTTCTCCTTGTGCCCTCTATCTTTCCCAACATCAGGGTCTTTTCCAGGGAGTCTTCTCTTCTCATGAGGTGGCCAAAGTATTGGAGCCTCAGCTTCAGGGTCTGTCCTTCCAGTGACCACTCGGGGCTGATTTCCTTAAGAATGGATGCGTTTGATCTTCTTGCAGTCCATGGGACTCTCAAGAGTCTCCACCAGCACCATAATTCAAAAGCATCAATTCTTCGGCAATCAGCCTTCTTTATGGTCCAGCTCTCACTTCCATACATCACTACTGGGGAAACCATGGCTTTAACTATATGGACCTTTGTTGGCAAGGTGATGTCTCTGCTTTTTAAGCTTTTTAATCTCCTGTTAGAAATGATAGGAGATACCAAAAACAAATATGGCTACCTGCATAATTAGAGTCTATCTATCATGCATTGGTGGTCCCGGGGCAGAAGGGGAGTGTGTCTAGTTCTGAATGAAAGAGATGGTATCTGAGTGTCATTTTCATTGTAATAGTACTATAGACCAGCCTTCCCCAAGCTGGCTTAATCTAGATGTTTTGTACTACAATTCTCACCAGCCTCAGATGGCTTCTTTCTGTTGTTGTTGTTGTTGAAAATAACCTTGGGAGATCTGTGCAGAAGATCTGTTAGGAAAGTTTTATGTCAGAATGAGAGAGCACTGTGGTGTGTGTTTGTTGGCCTTTTTTTTTTTTAAGAAAAAGTTTTTAATTAGATCTAATCTGTTCAAGTTAATCAACCCGATGCACAAACACACGTTAGCATAATAAGGCCTCGAGAGCTAATCAGAGTCTCATCTGCCGTATATCTGAATTTCTGTAATTTTGAAGTAAAGTTTCACAAAGCAGCAGGCAGCTGCCAAATGAAGAAAAAAAAAAAAAGACACACACATCCTGACTGTAAGTGTGAAAGAGACTTTATAAAACTGCCAAGGAGTCTCATGTGCTTTCTTCTTTTCAAAGGCGGTTACAAAGAGCCAAAGTAGATGTTTCGCTAATTGTGTGGCGGATGCCCAAAATGGCAGCCAGATGCCTAGTAACATCTCACCTTGCCTCCCCATATGAGCGCCAGGCACGCCACTGCCATTCTTCTCGTGCCTGATTTGACCCTTTTAAAAGACGCTTAATGATTGACAGTTTAATTTCCTGGCTGTCTTTCTGGCTGACTAACAGCCTTGCCTACCCATCCCGCTATTCCCGTAGGTTTTCAGTCATGCTTCCTTGCTCAGTGATTCAGGTCTTGACGCCCACTTGAGATTGTGGGGATGCTATGTAAATGTTTAAACAAATAGGTTCTACCCCTGGGGTCAGTAAATGTTTGCGATGATTGCGGAGCTCACATAACCTGAGAATACTAATGATGTATCATTTGCTGTTAGACTAAACAGGAGACAGGGCTGTGGGGCTGCAGCTCATTGGGAGAGCACATGCTCTGCAAATCCTAGGTTCAATAACAAGCACTTCCAGTTAGGGCTTGTTGAGAGCCACGACCAGCAGACAGTTCTGAGCCAGATGGAATAGAATCATAAAATTGTAGAGTTGGAAGGGACTCTGAGGGTCATCTTGTCCAACCCTCTGCAATGTAGGAATCTCAATGAAAGCATCCATGAGAGAGGGCCATCCATCCTCCGCTCAAAAACCTCAAAAAAAGGAGAATCCACCACCTCTTGTGGGAGTTCATTCCACTTTCAATACGATACAATAATCTTTATTGTCATTGTCCCATACAGAACAACGAAATTGAAAAAATCTACATCAGACATTCAAAAACCAACACGCCTGCTATTCCAGCTATCCCAGCCTGGTTAACCCCCTAAAAACTCTGATACCCCATAATTAAATACAATATACTCCCATAAAGACTACCTTACACTGTGTTTAAAACCAAAATCGCAGGTGGCTTAGTCCTAGTCTTTATAACCCTGTACCTTCTTCCAGAAGGCAGAAGCTGAAAGAGATCATTTCCGGGGTGCGCACTATCCTGCGCTATCTCTGCAGCTTTCTTATGACACCTGGAAGCATAGATTTGATCCAGAGTGGGATGAGTGCACCCAGTTATTCTCTCCGCAGTCTTTACAACTCTTTACAAGCCTCTTGCTGTCAGAAAGTCCTTCCTGATGAGTATTTGTGAAGACCAGATGACGTTTGTAGGTTTACAAGAAGTTCTGTGAGGAGTATTATTGGAAGTATTGCAAAAATAGATAAAGGAAAGGATAGCTTGTTAAGAGACTTAAAGGCAATATAAAGTCAAGAAATGTATAAGAAGTGGATAAAACAGTGGATTATCAGAGGTGCTGATGGAAGTCTAAAAAGATTGTATATGTGATAAGTTTTGTGGTACATTTTTTAATTTATATGTTAAAATCGATAAAAATTATTATATAAAAAAAAGAAAGTCCTTCCTTTCGGACTCTCCTTTCCTGTAACTTGGAGGATGGAAAGATGTGTCTGTAAATGTCTGACTTTGGGTTGACCTGCTGCACAAGGTTAGAGTCACATCCATAGTTTCAAACCCTTTTGCCTTGCCCGCCACTGACATGGAACCCCAGGAAGCTTCCTCGTGAAAAAAAGTGCTCCTTGGGTTGAAATGTTTTCCCACCCCTGTCCTAGAACACTTGCCCACTTCTTAGTTCTTTCCTCTCCATGGACCCATTTCATAGATCCCACCTCTGCTTGCATCCTGTGCTATTTCATCTCTAGCCTGTGGGCACACGCCAGGAGTGTTCAGAGTATTCCAGTAAGGTCACCATCTCCACGTTGGGAAATGCTTTGGCAACCTTGCGAGCTGCATCAATCATATGTGCAATAAAGTGTTGACTTTAATTGGTGATAGACAGAGGGGAAATTTCCGGACAGAGCCCTTGGTAATTTCCACTGTTGTTGACTGTGTGTAGATAGGTAGTTTTCTTTTGAAGTTCAGTGGATGGCTCAGGAGTTCCAATTTAATAATAGAACAAGGTTGCTAAACTACCTTCAGGTGGGCTGTCGGGGGCGGGGGTTTGGGGATTGCAGCCTGTCAGTCCTGCTCTAAAACTTTTATTTGCTCCTCAGAAGCAATGGCTGAAGAAAGTCATTTGGTGTATCCTCAGCCGGTTCTTAATTGCATAGAAGAACATCAGCAGAAATAACAGCAGAACCTGGCTTCATGAGTGCTACGATTGGGATTGAGTTTTTGCCAGCATAATGGTAATGGGAAGAGGCTAGCCAAGCAAACTATTTACTGCGTTTATATAGCAATAACAGGAGTACTCTGGTGGTTTGCAGAGCAAGAATAAAACGGAAACAAGAATTCTATTATTTTTGTACGCGGCTTAGTATCAGACTCCCTCCTGATGAAGCGGTTTATATTTTTTCTAAATGAATAAAATAAAAATAAACAGTCACAAATTGTTTAAACTTGCTGCTGGGCATTGTGTTATGCTTCTGTAAAATGTTTTAAAAGCAATGTAGCTCAAGCATGAGACTCTTAATCTCAGGGCTGTGGGTTCAAGCCCCACATTGGGTGAAAGATTCCTTCATTGCAGGAGGTTGTCCCTTCCAACTCTATGATTCAATGTGCCTTTTGCATGTAGCCAACATAGTTTACAGCCTGCATAAATTATCATCAATTTTGTCATCCAGAATCATTTGCTTGCATGTGCTTTTAATTCCCCATTTCTCTATGTGGTACTGTAAATTCTGAGTTCAGATTACATTGGGTTGTATCTAACAAAGTTTCCCCAAAGGACTTTGGTTTGCACAATGGAAGTTCCCCTCCCCTTCCTGCACACTCCCTATGCCCCCCCCCAAAAAATGGTCTGGTCCAGAAGCTGGTCCCCAGAAAATATTGGGAGTCTATGATAGGAGGAGAGGGAGGGGAAATTGCATTGTACAAGCAGAAGTCATTGCAGGAACATCCTTGGAAGCAACTCAGTGACACCAGTCTACATTGCTAGATTACTTGATTCTTCTACCTAGGCTATGTCACTTATGCATGGGCATGTCCTGGTTTTCAGCTATGGATTTGGTTCTGTGGTTCAGCCACGGGACGCAGGTGGCATTGTGGTCTAAACCACTGAGCCTCTTGGGCTTGCCGATCAGAAGGTCGGCGGTTCGAATCCCCGTGACGCAGTGAGCTCCCGTTGCTCGGTCCCAGCTCCTGCCAACCTAGCAGTTCAAAGCACACCCAAAAAAGTGCAAGTAGATAAATAGGTATCATTCTGGTGGGAAGGTAAACAGTGTTTCCGTGTGCTGCTCTGGTTTCACCAGAAGCGGCTTAGTTATGCTGGCCACATGACCCGGAAAAACTGTCTGCGGACAAATGCCGGCTCTCTCGGCCTGTAAAGCCAGATGAGCGCCGCAACCCCAGAGTCGTCTGCGACTGGACTTAACTGTCAGGGGTTCTTTACCTTTAGATCAGCCACTGGCATTCTCCTGCACTAACACAGTCTGAATGAACCCAGCATATCACGCTTATTGGGCAGATGTCACAACATGAGACTTACTGTGTTTACTCTGACAAAAGTTTACTCTGGAAAATCCACAGAATGGCTGAATTGCTACTGTTCTGATTTAGGGTGATAGCAGTCATTCTTAGATTTGACGCATTGAAATCACTGGACAAACAACTTAAAGTGATTGGTTCTAATGGATCCACCCTGAGTATGACTTAGTTGGATACATATGATACTGCTATTTGTTTTCTCTTTTCCTGCACAAACCTGGCATTTTTTCACAGCAAGGGGTTGAAACAAGTTTGTTGTGGGGTTCTTTTTTTAACTGGGGTTGGATTCATTCCTGAAACAAGTACAAATCTTCTGTCTCCATAAAATAGGTAACTCTCGTGCCAAATTAAATGAAATTTTATTATGTGCTTCCCGTCTCATTAAAACAGGCAATACTTATTCCCGATAACAAAGTCTCTGCCTAATTCATGACAGTTATGCCTTATGACAATCAATTTTAGCTTGCCAAGGCTTCCACTAGTCCTTTGCTCCTATTTGGCAAGTCAACTGCAGGGCAGTCTTCCAGCAGGAAGAGTATGGCAGCCTCATTGGGCTGGATCAGTGTCAGCCCATTTTGTATGATGGAGGTATTTCACCACTTTATGGATTAAGGCAAAAGTGTTGCAGAGCTTATAAATCACTCAGTCATTGAGTTAGGCAAAAGCTTCCATTCAACTGGTGATTTTTATATTCTAAACAAATAATAATAATAATAATAATAATAATAATGCTTAGTTCTAGTAATTTTGAAGAAAATATATGTTGCATAGTCCAATATATTTTGTTCATTTCACTTTTTCTTGCATTTTGCTTTGTGACAATGTGTGTGTAGTGATGCTAACTAAAATAAACAAGGTACGAAAGATAATACACTCTTTTAAAAGCCTATATCAATTTCGTTAGGTCTTCAGTTTTGGGTATCATTTAACAGAGCAGCAGTTTTTTGGCAAGTCAAACGCTCATGCGTTGTCTTTGGGTGTGTACACTGAAGTGTGTTTGACTCTTGCAGATGAGCAGCTCAGAGTTTCGCACCAGTATTACTGATCGCTTTTGTTCTGGTGTCCAAACATCTGCCTCGGATTTAATGTTGTCGCTAGCAACACTTAGAATTAGAGGCATAAATCCTCAACCCCTTGCTGGAGATTTAGCTTCTGTCCTTCTGACAAAGTGCCGTGTTGAAGCTATATACTTGTTCTTTGTTACGGATGTGTGCATGTGTCCGTAGAGGTCTTCACACATTTGAAACGGCAACTCTGCCGTGGGAAACAAACAGAAGTTTCTCTTACAGTTGAAATTTTGAATAAAAAGAGACCTCAAATGACCTCCAGATTTCTTCCAAAATATGCTTTAATTGACTAGCACCTATTGTATCAGACCTGTGAAGTGTTGGCCTCAGCCCTGTTTTGCCTGCATATATGCTATACATATATGGTACAGCATATATATATGCTATACATATATGGAGCCTCAGCTTCAGGATTTGTCCTTCCAGTGAGCACTCGGGACTAATTTCCTTAAGAAAAAAACGCATCCATTCTTAAGGAAATTAGCACTGAGTGCTCACTGGAAGGACAGATCCTGAAGCTGAGGCTCCAATATTTTGGCCACCTCATGAGAAGACTCCCTGGAAAAGACCCTGATGTTGGGAAAGAAGGAGAAGGGGACGACAGAGGACGAGATGGTTGGACAGTGTTCTCGAAGCAGCCAACATGAGTTTGACTAAACTGCGGGAGGCAGTGGAAGACAGGAGTGCCTGGCATGCTCTGGTCCATGGGGTCACGAAGAGTCGGACACGACTAAACGAATGCTATACATATGACATACTTGCCTGCAGAGAATAGCACTTTTGCATTATATTGTGCCCCAAGGCTGTTGGGTAAAGATGCATTTTCATTGTTTTAAAATAGCACTAATGTTTTCAGAAATAGCAAGCTGCTTATACGAAACAATCCATTGGCGGGTCACATTTGCCTAAGGCCATGAATGTGTGAAGGGAAAGAGAGGCATCTCTACTTAGAGTACCTTTATTATTATTTTGTCGTGATCTTATTGCATTCACGACCAAATACAGTCATACCTTGGTTGTCGAACGGAATCCGTTCCGGAAGTCCTTTTGACTCCTGAAAACGTTTGACAACCAAGGCGCGGTTTCCGTTTGGCCACAGGACCTTCCTGCACGCGATCGGAAACTGCGTCGGACGTTTGGGTTCCAGAGAACATTTGCAAACCAGAATACTCAGTTCTGGGTTTGTGGTGTTCGGGAGCCAAAACGTTTGAGTTGCAAGGCGTTCGGAATCCAAGGTACGACTGTAGGTACTTTGTGCCTTATTATGAAAGTATCAGATATCTGTGTGTGTGTGTCTATACGAATTAAGTACTTAACCTGAGGTACCACTGTGTGTGTGTGTGTGCGCGCGCGCACACACACACACACACACAGTGGTATCTCACGTTAATTACTTAATTCGTTCCGGAGGTCCGTACTTAACCAGAAACTGTTCTTAACCTGAAGCACCACTTTAGCTAATGGGGCCTCCTGCTGCTGCCACGCCGCCAGAGCCCGATTTCTGTTCTCACCCTGAAGCGTATGTAACCTGAGGTACCACTGTATATGTATGTATGTATGAGAATATTCTCCACAAACTGTAAATTCTAATGTAAGAACCAGTTTTACAACCCACATTTAAACAAATCTAGTAAATAATAAGTTAAGCTGTCATATTGCCAGTGTAAGTAACAAATCCAGTTACATTACTTGGCATTGTGTCATTCACCATTGGCAGCTCTGAAATGTGATTAACATGAGTCATTCACGTTGAATTTTCAGTTTCAAGTTTGGTGCAACAAAAAATCAAATAATGTGAATTCACTGCATTGCCCCATTGAATAAAAGTATCTGTACAGTTTTTGGTTGCCATCTGAACATGTTTACCCATGAATAAACATGTATATTAACTAATTATATCATTTTCACTGCATTAAAATTTTATCATTTTCAATGCATTAAAATGAATATCCTCCTGTTTTAAATAAAAATTCTCTAATATTCTCATTAATCGAGAATAATCTTTTGGAGAATATTCTGCAGAATATTCTAGAAAATTTAACATCACTATTTGCATGTATATGCAACCTGAGTCAAAGATGGAGGGGATCACAGCATTTGCACCCCCAAAAGGCCTTGCTTCCCCCATGGATTCCAGCAGAAGTCCTGCATGGTACTGTCTCTCTAGCTGCAACCTGCTCCCTGCTCTCAGCTCTCATACACAAAACCCTGGCCCTGGCTTTTGTCTTCTAACCACCAGTCAGGTGAGGAGAGGGCAGCCCACCAATTTGCCCTCTGGCACAGAGCAACGTCTTTTGTTACACTAAGTGCCCTTAGGGTTTGTTGTTGTTTAGTCGTTTAGTCGTGTCCGACTCTTCATGACCCCATGGACCAGAGCACGTCAGGCACTTCTGTCCTCCACTGCCTCCCGCAGTTTGGTCAAACTCATGCTGGTAGCTTCAAGAACACCATCCAACCACCTCGTCCTCTGTCGTCCCCTTCTCCTTGTGCCCTCCATCTTTCCCAACATCAGGGTCTTTTCCAGAAAGTCTTCTCTTCTCATGAGGTGGCCAAAGTATTGGAGCCTCAGCTTCACGATCTGTCCTTCCAGTGAGCACTCAGGGCTGATTTCCTTAAGAATGGATACGTTTGATCTTCTTGCAGTCCATGGGACTCTCAAGAGTCTCCTCCAGCACCATAATTCAAAAGCATCAATTCTTCAGCAATCAGCCTTCTTTATGGTCCAGCTCTCACTTCCATACATCACTACCAGGAAAACCATAGCTTTTACTATACGCACCTTTGTTGGCAAGGTGATGTCTCTACTTTTTAAGTAGAGACCTTAGGGTTATTAACTCACAAAGAAACTTGCCTGACTAGTTCAACAATGGAATTCTCCCTTAGATTTCAAGCCAGGATCTGGGGCCCCAAGAAGTTGAAGGGACTCTGGCACCATATAGACTAACCTTGCTCCCGAACCTATCACAACACCAACACAACAGCTGCGATTTTGAATGCATGTGGAAACTCCCACCCAGGGCAGCTTGGTGGAGCTGCGCGTTTTTGAGAAAAATCTGCACGTGTGCAAGCTGCAACACACATGTCTTGTGCCTGCATTCCAGGTGCAGTTTCTTTGTCGAGGTTTCTAGGTGACACTGCATATTTTGGTGATGGTGAGGCTGTGTCAAAGCATTAGGAGGGGCTTTTCAGTAGGGAAGCTTTTAAAATACCTTAAACTTTCTGGTTCCCTCTGCTATCCCATGTGGGCTGTCAAAAATTAATATGAAATAGAGTACTTTGGAACCAACCAGTTAACGGCATCTTCTATATTGAATTTTTTTGCAGTTAAAAGTTAATTGTTTTCATGCATTCCAATTATACTTTCGGAGCATAACTCTGGGAACTTGCCATCTTATAACTAAATAGCTTTTGCATTACGCATTTATGAGGAGCTGGTTCATAGCAACAGATGAACAGCTTCATGGCTTTCAAAAGGTCAGTTTTTGTGTCTGTTGGCAGAGGACACTTGGCTTGCTTGAGTTGGAGTGCAAAATCCACCTTTGCGAGTGAGATTTCCATTAAAAGTTTTTTGGCTCTTGGGGGGAATGAGAAATAGTGGAAGCCTCATGGTTGATAGTGTGTAGAACAGTCTTTCCATAGCCTGTTGCCCTGCACTTGTTTCGGACTACAATTCCCATCATCCCGTGTCTGCATGGCCAATAGTATGGGATGATAGGCCTTGTAGTCCAGAACATCTGGAGGGCAACAGGGTGGGGAAGGATAGTATAAGATGTCCACTTGATTAAAGCAGATCACAGTGTTAATTATTTGCGACAGGTTGATACAGTATCTCTCTATTTCCTTTTAATGGGCTGCTCATCACCCTTCTAACACATACAGAAAAGACTGTTACATGCCTCCTCCTCATACCTCTCATTCAAAATTAAAATACCATTGGCTTCCAATCGTTAGAAAGACTTCCCTTGTTTTTCAAACCAGTGTTATTAAGCATTTGTATGGCTTCTTTTCCACAGTTTTGCATGCATTCCTCAACTTGGTGTTCTCTGGATGCTCTGGACTGATGGGAGTTGTAGTCCAAATCACCAGGTTGAGGGAAGCTGGTCTAAGTAATCCTGTAACACCATCACAAGATAGGTCAGGCATAGGCAAACTTGGCCCTCCAGATGTTTTGGGACTACAGCTCCCATGATCCCTAGCTAACAGTGGTCAGGGATGATGGGAATCGTCGTTGGGCGATGTTTAGAACTGAAGTGAGATTTAAAGCAGAGACTTCCTGGATCTCACCCTGTCATGGTTTTAAAATGTTTTGTGGTTTTAACATTTTGTTTTAAAATGTTTGCATCAGTAAAATACCTATGCTTGAAGAGTCATCCTTAGCTACCAACTAATATAATAAGGAATCAAGTTTAAATACTACTCTTTTATGATCTGAAGCTCAGTCTGTTAGGATAATTCCTTCCGTAAGTTAAACCTAGTGTCAGTGAAAAGTGTGTACACACACACACACACACACACACACACACATACACACACACCCCGTATTTTTTGCTCTGTAAGACGTACCAGACCACAAGACACACCTAGTTTTTGGAGGAGGAAAACAAGAAAAAAAATATTCTGAATCTCAGAAGCCAGAACAACAAGAGGGATCGCTACGCAGTGAAAGCAGCAATCCCTCTTGCTGTTCTGGCTTCTGGGATAGCTACGCAGCCTGCATTTGCTCCATAGGACGCACACACATTTCCCTTTACTTTTTAGGAGGGAAAAAATGAGTCTTATAGAGCAAAAAATACGGTATATTCTTCTGACCGAGTATACCTTCCCTGAGCACCCTTCCAAGTTTTTATAAAATGCACGCAGCCGTAAAATGTCACCTTCGTGGCTGTGTTTGCTGTTCTTCCAAATGTAAGCGACATTCCTTCTTGTGCACCTGCACCATAAATCAGCGAGTAATGAGCTGCTTTACTGTTACGATTATGGGTTTGTAATTTGATAGAGGCTAAAATATAGCAAATAGAACTGGTGCAGTTGAAGCATCAGTAAATGTATATAGTTTCCATGCATTTATTTATTTAATTGTATCCCCCCCCCCCCCGTTGTCGTTCCCTTTTTATCATAAATTAAAAACAATGCTGCAGATTAAACCCAATAATTCCAAACAACCAAAGCAAATTATAGCTTCTTCTGTTTTTAAGGGCAGCAGGATGAAGCAGTAAAACAGTGAAAACTCAGCAGAGGTGTATTTGTTTTTTTAAACAGTCCTCAGCTTTCCTCTTCCCTTTAAAACAAACACATTTGGAAGATGGTGCTGCAGTAAACTTCTCTATGCCTGCATGACATGCCCTCCCCATGTGACTTCAAGTTCAATTTGTACTGCCTGGTAGATCTTTCCTTTTGCCTCCCTGTAACCCTATTCCTTCCCTGTGCCATAGCTCCTCATATCTGATATCCAGAAGAGACTGACATATGGAAAGTTACCAGGTATTCATATTGATTTAGAATAATTTATTCAGAGTTCACAAGCTCAGTTTTCTAGTGATTTCCTTCATGCTGTGATGCCTGGTGGTTGATGCCCATGGTGGCTGGCAGGGCAGAAGGCAGAGAGGTCATAGTCAGATGAACCACAGCCAGTGGCAGGCAGTCTGGTTTTGTCCCCATCCTCCTCCTTGTTGAGTTCTACAAAAGCATGACAGAGAGGCCTTTCCACACTAAGTTGTTGTGGTATCGTTCCTGTTACGACGTTTTTAAGGGTGAATGTGCAGCTGTTTGTCTGCACCTTAGGTCCCATGTCACTGTTATAAGAGAGTGAGTGCAGTGTTTTCCTCTCCACGGTAATGGTGGGTTGAGCTGTGAAGAAACTTGACATTACGTCTCTCATAAGGCGTCCTGGGTCTAGTCATTTAGGTGCCGCAAGCACCGAAATTCTGTTGTTTTGAGAGCCGAAGAGTACAGAGTCAAAGAAAAAGCAGAAGCCCTTAGTGGTGGCTGGACTGTATCAATTCAGACTGCAAGCCTTGTATTGAGTGACTGAATGCTCCCTTCCACAAAAAAAGAAGAAGCTCTCTGCATCTTTAAATGTAGGAGCTGACCTAAAATTAAAGGGACCCCTGACCATTAGGTCTGACTCTGGGGTTGCGGCGCTCATCTCGCTTTACTGGCCGAGGGAGCCGGCGTACAGCTTCCAGGTCATGTGACCAGCATGACTAAGCCGCTTCTGGCGAACCAAAGCAGCGCACGGAAACACCATTTACCTTCCCGCCAGAGCCGCACCTATTTATCTACTTGCGCTTTGACGTGCTTTCGAAGTGCTAGGTTGGCAGGAGCAGGGACCGAGCAACGGGAGCTCACCCCGTCGCAGGGATTCGAACTGCTGATCTTCTGATTGGCAAGCCCTAGGCCTGTGGTTTAACCCACAGTGCCACCCGCGTCCCAGGAGCTGATCTAGAACCTCCTTATCTTTATGGGAAAGGGAGCATTTTATGTAAGCAGTATTCTGGCATCCAATCCCAAATTGCAATCTGCAATGGTACAGTTGAGCAACAAGTTAGCTAGCCATCTTGTGGTTGCTTCTTATCCATGTTGGCACTCCCTACAAAAAGACTCGCTTGGGCCTGCTCTTTTTTCTATGTGTGTAGAAGACGAATATCATCCAACTATATGTGCAAAAAGTCTTAATGCATTACCATTGCAAAGCTGTTATCATTCCATCCATTAACCTGGCTTTTATGGCATGCCAGTGTATCATGGGTAATGTTAGCTGGCAATTTCTCCCGCAGCCGTTGGTAATCTTGTTCTTTGTTGACTCCAGCTTCGTTACCAGACGTGTGTCTATTGAGGACAAGGCAGCCCTTGGAGGACATCCACCTATTAAACTGGCATATAGTAATCTTTTGCTAAGACATGCATTAGCAAAGTGGTGGGTTTCAAATGAGGAACAGATGCAGCAACTAATGGTAGGAGCAGGGCTGAGTGTGTGGCGATAAGGGAATCTAGAAATGAATATGAAGGGGAAATAGAGTCATAAAGTTGTACTTTTAAGTCTGCTAAAGGAGAGAAGTTGAGATTTGGCCATGATTTGTTGGCGTTAGGGTTTTGTCTGGGGAAGGATCACAAGTTGTGGGGCTCTCTCAGAACATTCATATCTGATGCTCTTAAAATTGGTTAGATAGGGGGTTCACTCACTGTTTCCTCAATAAAATCCAGCACTGAAGTCTCTGGAAAGCTTCTAGACTCTCCCACATGCTCCCTACCGTTTGATTTCTGACTGTTGCTTTCCTCTTGCGCCAGGTTTGTCACTTACCATTCTGAGCTGGTTTTCTTCTCCCGAAGATGTCATGCAAGGCAGCAGGTATTGATCAAGAGTAGACACATTGATATTAACTTAGTCCAAGTGCACCTCACCAGCTTAAGATACAGCCAAGCTATTCTTTTCTCAGTTCACATTGATGCTACTTTGCCCAGAGAAACATCAGTATTTCATAAGAAAAAGGCGGGATAGGTATGGATTGTGGCCAACATTGTGTGCACATTGCTTTCCAAACCTGCAGTGGGAGCACATTGGATGCAGAATGAGCGAGTGTGTGTGTACATGGCCTTAGTTATTTCAGTGGGTCTACTTTGAGTAAAAGTTAGTTGACTATTACCCTATGGGTTGGTTTTTTTTTAATATCTTTTATTTAAAAATCCAACTTGGGTCTCCTGCCACCCATTAAAATCACTTTCTGTGTTATTCTGAATCCTTTCAGCAAAGTTTGGGAGACTGTGTCCCCTATACTAGTCTGGCCATCCAGGGTCAGGTGGTGACAACTGCTTTTTGATTCTGCAGAATGCCTATTGTTCTTTTGGCAGAATGCATAGAGCACCTTAATCCTAAATTGCTTTTTTAAAAATCTGCCAATATATGTGTACCATACAGATCGTATCATTTAATTAAGTTGATCAAAACCAAGGAGATCAATATGACCCACACAGGAGAGGTTGTGGGGTCTGAATGTTCCACTTTGTTAATATTGACAGTAAATGTGATTTAGCTGGGTGCTAAAATGGCCAGACACATAGTTTTTAAATTGTCCCCCATACAACGGACTAAAACAATTCAAATACTAGATGCCTAATGAGAGGACAATCATTTGCTTGTGCAGTGGAACCTCTAGTTGTGGACTTAATCCGTTTTCACATCCCGAAAAGCTTGCAACTAGAGTGCCTCTTCTGCGCATGTGCACGATGCAATCGAGCGCTTCTGTGCATACGCGAAGTGCGCAGATAGCTTCTGCACATGCGTGGGTGGCGAACCCGGAAGTAAACACTTCCGGGTTTGCCGCGTTCGTAAGCTGAAAGTCCGTAATAAGAGCAGAACGCAACACAAGGTTTGACTGTAAGTGATTTTTTTTTTAAAGAAAAGCTTCATTAATATGTATCCCAGCTGAGGGTGATGGGCAAATTTTTAAAAGTATAAAGAAGGGTTAGCCAGTGTGGTTTCTTCCAGATGTTTCCCCTTGCTGCTTTAAATGGGATAGGCACTTCAGTGGTTGTCCGGTCAAGGCCGACCTTAGCATGAGGCAGCCTCAGGTGGCAGATCCTGCTACTATGCCTTCTGAGGCCACTGCCGAAGATGTGGCCAGGGCCTCCTCCAAAACAGTGTTGAGGCTGCAGCTGCCTCCAAAATGGTTCCTGAGTGGGCAGCCTGGTGGTGAAGCAACCGCCAAGGCCGCTTCCAATATGGCACTGGGGCCGCTGCCGGTGAAGTGCCCACTGAAGCTGAGGCAACATGTCCTCAGCAGCCCACAAACGCTGGCAGCAGCCTCAGCACCACTTTGAAGGGGACACCAACAGCCACTTCACTATTAGGCCAGCCGCCCAGGAGGTGTTCCACAGAGCTTTGCTGCTGGTCTCCCAGAAGCCCTTGCAGAGTTTGCTCCCTGCCTTTTGGCAGCAATGCTTCGCAAGGCTTTTCCTTGAGGGGATGTTTTGCCTCAGGCACCAAAATGCACAGCGCTGGCTCCAGTGGTCTTTTTGACCCATTCCACCTTATGAAAGAGAATTCGAAACTGTTGGTTATAATAACAAAAAAGAAAAGAAAAGAAAAGAAAGCATGATAAAATAATCTGTGGTGATGGTGGTCAAAACCGCTATATGATTATGTTGAACTATGCGGTTATCAGCTTTCAGATATTGCACATAGCACATGGTTACATAGACCCATGGCCTTGGTGGACTCTTTGTGGTGGATATGAAATATGGAATGGACCTATGATCATCACTGGATGAATCAGTATGTGGTAAGAAGGGACTCAGTTAATGAGCTACCTGTCCAAAGGGGTTGATGGAACTGGGGAAATTGAGGATGTGAGCTCTGCTTTTTAATTTCCAGATGAAACGTAACCAGACACAGTATCAGTTTGAACTGCAAGTTTTACTCTTGATTGCAGATGGCCTGTTGTCACCAAAGACAAAAATTATGTTAATGAGTATCTTTCAAAACTTGGTCTGGTTGAACCCCCCCCCCTTTTAACGAGCATGTGATTATCAACTTTTCAGGAATGTGAAATGGGGGGATACTTCAATGGATTTATTTCTGTGCTTGCCAAGATAAGCCTTCTAAAGCTGCCTTTTAAAAAGATGTAATGTGTTGTTTTGATTGAGGTGGTGGTTGTTTGGGGCAGTAATTGGGAAAGGGCGTAATTCATTCAGTCATACAGGTAGGAAGCCATGTGTAAGTAAGGGTAGAGACCATAGCTTGATGGTGGAGAATACACTTAACCAAATGGAAGGTGCAACGTTTTAACTCCTACATCTCTAGTGAAAAGCCGGGGGGCGGCGCAGCGCAGAGCAGAGCAGGGAAACCCTAAATGGCAGTAGACAGTCCTGCGATAGACAGGTAATTGACTTGGTCTGAGGCAGCTTTTGTAGAGGAATAAAGTTAACCAAGGAACAGAAAAAAGTCCATAGCCTGGCATATTATTTCCATTAAGATAACATTCTGATTGGAGGATGTGGTGAAACTGTGGATTGGGAGAGGTAAGCTATTGATGCCCATTTCAAAAGGGGTCTCTGGCAAATGAAGCAGGGGCAAAAGAAGAATCAGGCAGCAGGACTGGTGAGACCAAATGAAGGCTTGCAGGGATAGAGAACAAGGCAAGGAGTGTAGTTTGTGAACTCCACCACGTAGATAGAAGAATAGATCTTAAAAAAATGTAAGCCAGAGAAAGATCCTGGTGTGGCCTGCTCTTCTTCCTGCATGCTGTGGTTTTTTTTTTCTTGCGTGGAATTAGTCAGACACACATGTGGGAGCATTCCAACATCTGACCCGCTTCTGCAGTGAAGCGGACCCGCCTTTTCTCCCACCCTGTGACTTTATTTAGCACTTTGTTCTTTGCTCAGCCTTCATCTCCTAGACACCATGCAAACAGTCTCCTAACCAGTCCAGTTCTCAGAATGCCTGCAGTTCAATTCTACCCTGGAAGCCAGTTTAATATTCTAGTATTTCTCTTCATAATCTCTCACACATAGACCTACCTACTAGAGTTGCCAAATTCCATCCCTAAGAGCTCGCATCACCCTTTTTAACAGCACCGCAGTAGCAAAGAATGACCCAGCTGCTTCTTCTGCTGGACCAGACTTTCTCTTAGACCAGCCATCCTCCTGCTTGCTGGTGGGGTAAAGCACACCACCTTGCTCCAGCAGGCAAGAGCATATGGAAGAGAGGAGTGAGAAGGAAGATCTTGCCGTCTCCTCTTTCAGCGTTGCAATGGTCTCCGAGTCATGTCTCACCTGTGTTTGTGGTGTGTAGGTGGGGCAGTTGCCACACCTATTAATGAGCCAGTCTGCCTCAAATTGGAGAGAGCATGGAAAATAAAACAGAATCCAGATGCATTATTGGTCTTCATAACCTCCTACGTCATCTAGCGACGTTTGGGAAGGAAGAAACTGACAAAATGGCTCTTGTCCGCTTTCTCTGTGCTGTTTTTTGTGATGACTGTAATCTGCCTGGATGTCTAGACTTGCCAGATGTTGCTGTGTTCGAACTCTGGAGGGAGCCTATGGCTCATACGCTTTCAGGGTGGGGAAGTAGCACAAACCCCTACTGTCTACCACAAGCCTTGGCATCTGGTAACTCTAATAATTCTCCTCCCCCGACATGCCAGAGCCTCCTTTTTTCTTTTTTCTTTTTTGAAGTTGCGAAGTCTTAAATGTGGTGCGCATAGAATTTAGGCGGCAGAGCATCACGCTCTGTGAGAATAATGCTGAGTTTTCTCTTTTAATTCTTTGAAGAGTTTTAACAACAACAAAATGGTTTTAATCCTATTTAAGCAAGTGTGACTCTCTTTTTTTACACATAAAAATAAAACTGCCAATATCATAATGCCATTAAATCAATCTGTGGCACATTTGGGAAACGGTGTACGGTTCTGACCTCAGAAAGGGTGTTGTAGAGTTTGGAAATGTTTCAGAAAGGGGCAATCGAAGTGGGATGGAGCAGCGTTTGGGATTTCTTAGTTTAAACAAACGGTGCATAAGAGGTTGCGTGGTAGAAGTTTATAAAATTATACATGACATGGAGAGTGTATTGAGTGTATAGATTTTCTTCCTCTCTCATAACACTAGAACTTATAGACATACAGTGAAGCTGAATGATGGAAGATTCAGGATTATAAAATAAAGCATGTCTTCGCTCAGCGTAGTCCAACTATGGAACTTGCTCCCACAGTTTTCCTTTTCTGTCTGTGCCCCCTTCTAACGACAGTGGTACCTCGGAAGTCAAATGGAATCCGTTCGACTTGCAGAATGTTCAGAAACCAAAGCTCCTGCAGCCAATTAGAAGCTGTGGAAGCCCGGTCGGACGTTCCAAAGAACGTTTGCAAACTGGAACACTCACTTCCAGGTTTGCAGCGTTCGGAAGCCAAAACGTCCGAGTACCAAGGCGTTTGGGATCCAAGGTACGACTGTATATTCCATTTACCTATGGCAGTTTCCATGCTGTAGCTCCCTCCCTCTGCTTCTTGGCATAGAAGGCCTTGTTGATTGGTCCATGCACGTACAGGCAGAGCTCTTAGTGTTTCTCATCAACGTTGCTTTCCCCCCGTAGAAAAGCGTATCAGGTGTCCTTTGCAGTCAGCACTGCAAAGGTATCAGCAGTGGTGAGATGCTGTGCTGTGAAAGGGAAGGGAACGATGAAACCTCAGACAATTGGAGGCTTTAATGTGGTCTCTGAATTGTTCCACGTTGACCTTCAGCCCTGCTGCTTTTAGCCTTGGAGAAGAATTAGCAATTAATTAGAAAATTCCCTCCCTCTTCCCTCCCCCCCTTTCAGCACTGATAAGAGGGAGAGGTGGCACCAGTAACCTGTAAGCATTAGGAAGGAAAAATGTGCAAGGGTGGATGACAATACAGTGGTGCTTGTAAAGTGCAGTCAAATTAATGGTCATATTTTGAAATATGTTTTGAAATCCTAGTTTTCAGCCCCATCAGGAGCAACTGAGGAATGATGCTTCACTTATGGCGGAGGGAAGGTGGCCTTCCAGAGTGCAGGGGCAATGGCAGAAAACACCCCTTTTTTGGGGGGGGGTCACCGCCTAGCAATAATTCAGTAGGGTGCAATGGCACTAGTAAAATGTATTCATAGCTAAGTGATCTTACAGGTCTTTACAGGGGGAGGTAGTAAAATGTGGTTGGAAGTGTGGTTTGAAAGCTGATGTTTGAAGCTGATGTTCGCTCCCAATGCGTGAAGGAGGTGCACACACTGAAAAGCAAAATGGATCCATGCGGCTGGTCTCCCTCCCCCACCCCGTGACATTGTGCAGCTTCTTCACCTCCACCCCCTGACACCCACACATTGAGCAAGGACACACCTGAGTCAGGTAAGCCTATGTGCGCAGGCCTCCACTGGAGTTCAAATGCTGTGCGGTAGTTGGGATTCCATCTTCAATGGAAGTCTACCTGCATATGACAAACCTGCTCAGATGTCTCTATTAAGCACATGGATATTAGAACCAGGCCTGGAGAAACAATGTGGCTTTGCTACCCTTTTTGACAATTGTTGTTTTTAAATTTTTTTTGTTTTTTCAACTTTGTTTTTTTGTGTGCTTTTATTAGATGGATTTATCTTATTTTTTTATTGTTGCAAACGGCTTTGGTACATATTTGTGATATAGCAGCATATACATATTTTTATAAACAAATAAATAAAGGGGCCCCTTTCACAGGTAGAATGCATGAATGGAGCTATTGACGTGATGTTCTTTTTGGGAATAGGAGTCGCTTATTTAATTAGGCTGCTGTATCACTTTCAGTTTTAAATCATGGCTCTCAGTACCATCACTGCTGCTTTGCCCTTATGGAGAGCTTTTGCTCAGCCTTCTGACCCCAAAGTCATACCATAGCGTCCCAGATAAGTCTTTCCTGTCTCCCTCCCCATGCACCAGTCTCGTTTCCATAATCCACTGGGAATTATGGACTATCTTCCTTCAACAATGGCTGCAGGGAGCACTGTTTGCCTAAGTCTTTTCTTCACTGTGTGTACACAGAGCAGGGAATCTTTAAGTCCTTCTTTTGTTAATGGCATGACGTGGTCCGTGAACCCATCCTCACTCAAACTAATAGAAAAATGTAAATATTTGAAGTAGCGTTTTTCTTTTCTAACTTGACTATTTCTCTTTTGCGCGAATGAATTAATATTAAATTCTAAAACAAACACAGCGCAGGAATTGTCTGAGCTTATATGACGGGAGCTAAAAATAATATTTTCTGCAGTAGGCTGTCTCGGTGCAAATTCCTTTAAAAACAATGGCCTAGCTAGAGGATTGTATTCCTGGAGAGCTAATCACACAGAGTTTCCCAGTGTTTCATCTCTTTCATCTCCTCCTGTGTGAACACCAGGCCTTGGGTTGATTGAACAATCTATGACATTTAAAATGCTTTTTTTGGGGGGGGGGGTATTGTTGTTGTTATTGTTGTTATAGAAGCTTTAGCTCATAGAATCATAGAGTTGGAAGGGATCCTGAGGATCATTTAGTCCAACCCCCTGCAATGCAGAAATATGCAGCTGTCCCTTACAAGGATTGAACCTGTAACCTTGGTGTTGTTCTTAATATGAAATGTATGTTGTGTTTTCATTTTGTATTTATGTTGTAAACTGTCCTATGGTCTTTGGATATATATAGATGATGATTATGATGATGATGATGATGATTAAATGACCATAAGCTCTCCACATTTAGGTTTTGTTACTGGATTTGCTAGCACGTCTGTCTATGCACACATGCATAAGAACTTGTATCTTACATGTTCACAGAAAGCTCCAATTCAAAAAGCTCTTGAGATCTTTACTGGGGTCTGTTGCTAACTGCAGACAGGGTTACATTGGCTTCAGTTAACTTGCTCATTTGTGGGGATTTGGAAATGACTTGTGCAGATTTATTCAGAAACATTCTTTTGACTTCAGTAGGACTCATTTCCAGCTAAGTGAGTACAGGATTGCAGCCAGCTGGGCTCCCTACCATGCAACTGGGCAGACAGCTCAGTGCAGCTCTGCTTAGCTCCAATAGGCAGGGGTTGCTCAGACATAGTGCCCTGCCCCGGACACCATCAAGGAACGCTCTGCCACTGGTTTATGAATGGCATGGAAAGAGGCCCCATTGGTCTGTTCTGCCAGTTTCTCCAACTCTAATACTTCAGGAGCCGAGCAGAGGCAAGTTGGTGGCGAACTAGCAGCTCAATGATTCAATGAATGGGCTCTAGATTTCCCACTCCTGCCTTAGGTGTTCTTTTAGAAACCTGGCATATAAACACATGTTCACAAGTGGCAAATACAACATGCAGGTTTTAATTTGGGGGGGGGTATGTTTTAGTAAAATCGATAATTGGTGGTGTCCTAGTAGTTGCAAAGTGTGAGTAGGTCAGTGGCAGAACATATGCCTTGTGTTTCTCTAATTGTAGGACCTCAGGTGTAGTAGGGTTGAGAAGGACCCGTGTTGAGACCCACTGTCAGTAAGAGCAGGTAACACCAGTGGTCTGCTTTGGTAGAAGGCATTTCAGTTCTTCATACAGGGATGGGGAACCTGCAGCCATCCAGGTGCAGGCAGACTCCAGCTCCCATCCTTCCCAGTCAGCCTGGCCAATGGTCTTGGAGGATGAGAGTTGTTGTTGAACAACATCTGGAAGGCCACAGCTTTGCCCCCTCTGATTCAGCAGAATGGAAGGTGCTATTCCTTTGCCACTGGTGGTATTATAATGGCCTCATGCGCTACATTAGCTTCAATTGTAGGACATCTTCTGTCGTTCTTAAGGCTTCGTTCTTTAACTGGCATCTTAATTTATTTTTTTTAAGTTACCTACAGGCATAAGTCATGTCTTAATCAAAGCGCTGACTGGTTAATGCGTACTGCATTGGATCAGACGACTTGCACGAAAATGCAACCCAAACAATACCCCCTTTGTCCACCGAAGGTGGCCGTCCCTCTGTACAGCTGACAGTGGATGGGGCCAAGTGCCATTTGGCTTGCTCTTTCAACAGCTGTATTAAATCAAACAGAAATCAAAACTTATTCTAGGCACAAAGCCTTCTGGAACTCCCTCTAAGGCTTTGTGGCTTTAGAGAATTGAAGGCTTGTGTATTGTCTCTGGCAGCAAAGTCTCTAGTTTCTATTTGATGCACATGGTTGTGGGCTGCACAGCTAAATGCTCCTTTAACATGCACCAGAGTTGCCATTGCTGATGTCAGATTTGCATCCGTTTATTCTCGTGTGTAGAGAACGACCTGCTTCTCCTCTGTAGAGTGCAGAAATGCGCTGCTGAGCCACTGATACTGTCGGGTCTTGTAGCAATCTTGCCTGAGCCAGACAAGAGGGTTGATTGCGCATTTGGGCTTATTGCAGGCTCTGTCCCCTGTGCTTGTGTCTCTGTTGTATGGTCTGTTGTTGCTGGTGAGTAGCTGCTTTAGGTTCTCCCACCTAAGGTCGGTGAGAAGGAAGTTTTGTTGACTGTAGAATCATTCGTACATTGTTGGAGTGGTTTTAGCTGGGAGTTGTAGTGGTGGTTTGTCACCTTCTCTTCTGACCTTGCTGATCTCACCCGCCTCCTTCCTTCACTGGGTATTGTAGTTTAAGGCTAGCCTGATGTCAGTTTTTCAGGTGTGAACATCTGTCCTGAGTTGCAGCACCTGTGGCTCTGTTGTAGGGCTTGCCTAGCATAGACAAGTGGACACTTGTGTGCAGATATCTGTAGTGATCATTGGGTTTCTGGTACAAGGGAGTTGTTAGGTGTCTATGATATAGTCCACCCAGGCTCAATTCAAGTGCAGTTTTTGACCAATAAAGACCCCAATTCCTTAGGTGCCGCTTCATCCAAGGACCTTCTTTGTGTGTCTACTCTAAGGGAGGTGGAGAGGGTGGCAGCGCATGATTGGGCCTTCCTGATGCTGGAATCCTCTCCCCAGAGAGATGGCATTGGGTGCCACCACTATCAGCTTTTAGCCACCGACATTTTTAGTTAATAATGCATTTTAATATTTTTATGTATTTTGATTTGGTATTGAATGCTTTTTTTTTTTAAAAAAAAAGTAAGTCGCTTTGAGAAAAAAATTCTTGTAGTAAGTGACAAATAAATATAGCCGTCGTCAGGCTTGGGGGCCAAATGCAGTCCTCCAGCCTTTGGGACCCCCAGGCCACAGACCTTTCTGGACTTGCTTTGCAGCTCCCTTGAGTGGGTTTGCCCTTGAACTCGAGCCTTTGAATTCTGTCAGTGAATCTTGCTTGCCTGGATGCAGGATACGAGCAATGTGCACCTGTGTGTAGAGAGAAATTAGCCTAGTTTGCAAAGGTGAAATTCACATTGGTTGGCCTGCCCACCTTTGCCTCTGACCCTGCCCACCCTCTGCTGGCAGCTCCCAGAAGGGAATGTGGTCCTCAGCCTACAAAGGGTTTTCCCCACTCCTGATGTAAGTGAATTGTAGTGCCTAGTAATAAATAAACCTGATACTTGTATTAGTCCATGTTGACACTGCAGTGGAAGTTGAAGCTCTGCTGTTAGGTTTTAAAGAGCCTTCTGCCCGTGGGGTTCTGATGAACATGGTGTCCTATCTCAAGCAGTTGTGATGCTATAGCATCTTGCGGGACGTTTGCGGCTTATATTTGCATAATATACACCTATTTCCCCCCGACAACTAAGTCCACTGCAGAAAGGTTCGGATCAAATCATGAATGCCGAGTGGAGGACTTTTAATCAATGAAGTCGGCTCTTGAGTAAAGCGTACTCACCGAACAGTTAGAAGGCAAAGAGTGGCTTAATCGAGAGCTTCCTTGTGGGTTAAAGCCTCAGTGCCTAGGGCTTGCCGATCGAAAGGTCGGCGGTTCAAATCCCCGCGGCGGGGTGCGCTCCCGCTGTTCGGTCCCAGCGCCTGCCAACCTAGCAGTTCGAAAGCACCCCTGGGTGCAAGTAGATAAATAGGGACCGCTTACTAGCGGGAAGGTAAACGGCGTTTCTGTGTGCGGCTCTGGCTCGCCAGAGCAGCGATGTCACGCTGGCCACGTGACCCGGATGTGTCTCCAGACAGCGCTGGCCCTTGGCCTCTTTGAGTGAGATGGGCGCACAACCCTAGAGTCTATCAAGACTGGCCCGTACGGGCAGGGGTACCTTTACCTTTACCTCCTTGTAAAAAAGGAAAAGTATAATTCAGGGCTTCCCGCAGCAGCCATGCTGTGCAAAATACCTCTGTACTGGGATGCAGACGCACACATAGCTCCACTATAGGCATTTGCCGCCGCACCACAAATAACATCAAGTGCTGTAATTAAGGAACCAACGTAAAATGCCAAAGCCTATCATTTCTGTGCTTTTTGGTCTGGAGGGATAAAGGGGAGGCATAGAGATTCTTTGTGTGGGGCTGAATCTGGGTGGTAGGGGAAGGGATTTGTTTTCTGGCTGGCTTTCTTCTCCTTTGCTAAGATGCATTTTTGTATCTTAGCGAGTGAACGTCGTTGTCGGAGCAATTTTTCATCTGCCAGTGATGTTGACATCATAGGAGTGTGTGAGAGACAGCCTGCTCACAGCAGCTGAAATACCGAATCATAGATTTTGAAGGGATCCCATGGATCACCTAGTCCAACCCCTGCAATTCAGGAATATGCACCCATATGGAGATCAAACCTGTGACCTTGGGTGTTATCAGCACCACGCTCTAACCAACTGAGCTAACCTATGGGGATAGTTTCTGATGCCCAGATAAACTTTTGTTGGTACAGGAATGTGCATGTCTCTAGGTTAAACAGGGCTGCTCATCAGGCAGAATGTGGAATGACTAAACTCCGCCTCTATTTAGACAAAGGTTGCTTCAAGAAGATTAAAAACCGAGTTTTCTCTTTTGGCATAGTTTAATACCCTTCAAAAGTCAGCTGCAACTTTAAGTGGAGCGTTTGTGTGCCTGTGTGTGCTTTATTACGTCTGTTTTCAATTTACCTGAAAAAGAATACGCAGGCTTTCTTTTTCTTTTTTCCTGGGTTTACTCATGTTGCACTATCATCCGAGGAATTTCAGCTCCTTCTCATGGAGACTCTCCCCTTCTGCAAAACAAAAGGAAAAGGGGAAAGAAAGCTGCTGTCAGGGCTGGCTCCTGGTCCCAGCTCACAGAGGACCAACGCTGGCTGGTATTTATGTACAAAAGTCTTTATTGAAGTACAGTTTCCATTTCCACGCCGCAGCGCTCCATCCCTACGTCTAAACTTTAGACCGGCGAAGCTCCCTCTGAGTCCCCGCCCCCTGTACACCAGTTTAAGACTCTAGCTTTACTCCATCTCTTCTTTCTCCTCTGGGTCCTGTTGCCCTCCGGGGCCCCTGTCTCCCTGGATTCCTCTGAGGCTGACGATGACGACCCCCCTGACTCCTCCCGCTCTCTTCTGCGGGCTTTAGGACCTGGCTCTCTTCCCGGGCTGCCCACTGTGCCTCCCTCCTGTACATTTGAACTTGGCGCGCGCGCGCGTTTAACTTTCCTGATGACCGTTTCCTCACTCCCCGACGGAGGTGTGGTCAATCCTGCCTCATGTTCTCCCGCTGGCAGCGCTCCACCTGATCCCGATGCCTGGGACTCCTCCCCCCTACTGCCCTCTGGGGGGGACGCGGGCCCTGATTTCCAACTGCTACTCTCTGAGTCTCCTCTGGCCCCTTCTTCCCGAGGTGTCCCCCTGGGCACTCCCCTTGCCCTGACCATGGGGGCCCCTTTCTGTGAATCCTCCGAGTCACTGGAGAGACTCAGAGACCTCGGACTACTGTCGTCGCTGACATTTCCTTCAGACTCCTCCCCCTCGCTCTCCGTTTCCTCCCTCTCCTGTGACTCTGCTCCTGAACCCCTGACATCCATCCCCCCCTCGAAGCCCCCCCTTCCCCCCTCCCCTTCCTCCTGCGGGGGTGCTGGGCGCTCCGTCGTTGTGGGGGTGAATGGTGGATACAGTTCGTCCCCCGTGGCGTGCATCCAGTTAGATAAATCCGGCTCGTCCTCCGTGTCTTCGCCGACCTCGTTCTCCTCTGCTTCCATCTCCGTGCCGCCATGCTCGAACCCAACGTCCTCCCCCATCACGTCCATGTCCCTCTCACCCTCGTTCCCCTCTGGGTCCGTTGCCTGCCAAGGGCCCCTCAGCCACCTCTCCGCTCCTCGATTGTCCCACCAAAATGAGCGGTCTGAGGCAAACCCCGAGGGCGAGCCCTCTGGTGAACGTGTTTCTAATGCTGGTTCTTCGTCCGAGGTGAATCCCTGGAACGTGCTGGTAGAAAGCGTGGGTGTGAAAAGCCAGTCGTCGAAATACTCGGCTGGCATGGGCCTGTGTGGGAACAAGGCATGAAACTCCTCTTTGAGGAGAGGCTCGTCCAGGGCATAGTCCGGCACCCAACTGTTGGCGCTGGCCGGGGTACCTTCCCTTGCGAGAAAATATTCTACTCCCTCTTCCCCCCATCTCGAGTCCAAAATCTCTGTGACCTGGTTGATGGGTTCCCTTCTTGGCGACTCCCTCCTTGGGGGGATCTCCCTATACTGGTCTGGTGCTGTGCTCTGCGCCTGAAATCGGTGAGGTGCTTTGTAGGGCGTGAGCACCGACCTATGGAATACTGGGTGCATTCTGGATCCCTCCGGAAGTGTCAACCGGAAGGCCACCGGATTGATCTGTGCCTCAACTAGGTAAGGTCCTAGCTGTTTATGTCCGAGTTTCTTCTTAGCTAAGGACCTGGTCGGCACTGCGTGGGCCGCTAACCACACCCAGTCTCCCACCTGTATGTCTTCCCCAACCCTCCTGTGCTTGTCAGCTTGCAGTTTGTATGCGTGCTTTGCAAGCTCTAACTGCCTCCCAAGCTGCTCGTGAACTTCCTGCAATTCCGCCGCCAAGACTTCCGCTGCCTGTGGCTCCCCCTCCCCCAGTCTCTCTAATCCCGGGAAGGTTCTGGGATGCCTCCCGTTGTTGGCGAAGAACGGCGTCACCCCTGTGGACACGTGCTTCGTGTTGTTGTAAGCGAACTCAGCGAGCGGCAGGTAGTCCACCCATGTCGTCGGCTGTTGATTTGCATAGCATCTCAGGTACTGCTGCATGATGGCGTTGACGCGCTCCGCTTGCCCGTTGGTCTGCGGGTGTCTCGCCGACGCTAGGTTGATCTTGACGTTCAGGAAACCCATCAGCTTCTGCCAGAAGCTCGAAATGAACTGGCGCCCCCTGTCGGACAAGATAGACCGTGGCAGTCCGTGCACCCTGAAGACGTGGTCTATGAACAGTTTGGCGGTCTGTTCTGCCGTGGCCACCTTCGCGCACGGAATGAAGTGGGCCATTTTAGTGAACATGTCCACCACCACTAGCACTGCCGTTTTGCCCCTTGAGCTGGGTAAATCCGTGACAAAGTCCAGGGCCACCCTCTCCCACGGTTCGCTCGGGGTCTGTAGTGGTTCGAGCAGTCCTGCCGGAGGTTTGTGCACTGACTTGGCCCTTTGGCAGGTGTCGCACCTCGAGACGTACTCCGCGACTTCCCCTCTCATCTTGGGCCACCAGAAATCTCTGGCAACGAGTTCTGCCGTCTTCTCCTTGCCGAAGTGCCCGGCGGTTGGCGCGTCGTGCAACTGCTGCAGTACTTTCGCACGGAGTTCGTCTCCCGGTACATAGAGTGCTCCTCTGCGGATTAGCAATCCGTCCCGTATTTGGAACTCGTCGTCTTTCGCCGTGCCCTTGCGCACGTCCTCCATCTTGGCTAGTGCGAAGGAGTCCTCCTGCAGTGCTCGACGGACCGCCTCCAGGTCCACGGTTGCGGAAGCGCACGCCCACGCTTTCTGGGCGAAAATGTGCTTGGCCGCTGCTGGCGCCGCTTCTTCGAGGTATTGCGGCTTTCTGGACAGTGCATCTGCCATGATGTTGTTGTCGCCTGGGATGTATTCTATCCTGAAGTCGAAATCCGCAAAGAACTCCGCCCATCTGATGTGCCGCTGGTTCAGGAACCTTGCCGTGCGCCAGTACTCCAGGTTCTTATGATCCGTGCGAACCTGCACTGTGTGTTTGGCCCCGATGAGGAAGTGCCGCCACGCCTTGAATGCTGCATGAATGGCCAGCAACTCCCTGTCCCAGATGGTGTAGTTCTGCTCTGACTTGCTGAGCTTCCTAGAGTAGAAGGCACACGGTCTCCAGTCCCCATGCGGGTCCTCCTGCAACAGTACGGCGCCCACGGCTCTGTCTGAGGCGTCCGTCTCAACTCTCAGCGGTTTGCTGGGATTCACATGCAGTAGTTGCTGCTCGGACGAGAAGAGACGCTTAAGGTTCTGGAAGGACTGCTCCGCTTGCTCCGTCCAGATGAACTTCTTCTTCTTGGAGCTGAGCGTGTCGGTAATGGCCGCTGTCTGCATCGCGAACCCCTTGATGAACTTGCGGTAAAAGTTGGCAAACCCCACAAACCGCTGGACCTCCTTCCGATTGCGCGGGCTCTTCCAATCCAACACTGCGCGAACCTTGGCGCTGTCCATGGCGAGCCCCTTGTCCGACAGCTTGTAGCCCAGGAAATCCACCTCCTTCCTGTCGAACTGGCACTTCTCCAGCTTGGCGTATAGCCGATGCTCCTGCAGTCGCTGCAGAACCTCCTTGACGTCCCCCTCGTGGGTCTCCTCAGATTCTGAGAATATCAGGATGTCGTCCAAGAAGCAGACGCATTTCTTGTAGAGGAGACCCGCCAGGACGTGATGCATGAAGGCTTGAAAACAGTGGGCGCCATTTTGTAAACCGAAGGGCATAACTCTGTATTCATATGTGCCCAGGGGCGTGAACATGGCAGTCTTCCACTCGTCCCCCTCCCGTATGCGAATCAGGTTGTACGCCCCTCGCAGATCCAACTTTGTAAAAACGCGTCCTTTCCTCACCGTAGCAAGCAGGTCATCTATTTTGGGCATTGGAAAGGCTGTGGGCTTGGTCTTCGAATTTAAGAGCCTGAAATCAACTACAAGCCTCTTTTGGGGCGTGTCCTTTTTCTTCACAAAGAATACAGGACTGCCCCCCGCTGCTTTCGACTCCCGGATGAAACCGCGCTTTAAGTTGAGGTCTATGAACTCCTTGAGCTCCTGTAGCTCGTCTTCAGACATGGAATACAGTTTCCCGGCTGGCAGCGTCGCCCCTGGCAGGAGGTCAATCTGGCAGTCATAGGGCCTGTGGGGAGGCAGCTTGTCTGCTTCCTTCTCGCAGAAAACCTCCAAAAACGCTGCGTACTTGTGTGGCACTGCTTGCAGCGTGCTTAATTGTAGCTGCGTGTCTTCCCCTCCTTCTTCCGGGCTAGGAAGAATGCAATGTTCCGCGCAATAGGAGGAACCGAAGGTCAGTTGGCGTTGGTACCACGCCAATGCTGGACTGTGCCTGTGCAGCCAACTCATGCCCAAGACCACCGGCGTGTCCGACAGTTTGGTGACGTTGAAACTGATGACCTCTTGGTGATTTCCAATCCGCATCACCATTGGCTGCGTTTGTTGCACCACCTGCCCCCCTAACAAGTCTCTGCCATCCACCGTGACAACCTTCAGGGGCAGCGTGGCTGGTAGCAGTGGTATATTGTGCTGCTGAATAAAATCCAGTCCTATAAAGTCGGCGTTGCTGCCGGAGTCAATGGTGATCGGCACTTCCAGAGTGCTGCCGCTGGGCAGTTGGAGAGACGCTGTAAGCTGCACCACTGGTTTGGGTGGGAGGGGGTCTGTGGGCTGCAAAAGTGCTGGGGATTGCTTCATGGACTTGTCTGACTGGACCCCAGTGCCTCTTCCTCCAGCCAGACTCTGTCGTTTAACTGTTGCTGTGTTCCCAGTCGAGTTGCTTCTTTGACTGTTGCCGAGGCTGCAGTGTGCTTGTGGAGCCTCTGGGGACACTCTTTCGCCATGTGTTGAGCACTGTCGCAGATGTAGCACTTCCTGTTCCCTCTAGGAGGCTTCGTTTTGACTGCTCCCGGCGTTAGGGCTCTGGTAGCTGACTGAGCCCTGGCACCTCCGAGCTCCATCGGTTCTTCCCCCCCTCCTTGGGGGGGTGTGGATTGCGCACGCGCTGCATCTCTGGGAAAAAGGGGAGGTGCTTTCGCTGGTGTGCGTCCCCAACGCCCTTCATCTCTGTTCCATGGACGTTCTTCCAAACGCACGCCGATTTCCAGCGCCCTCTGAACCACTTGCTGAGTGGTCTTAGGTCTCTCTCCTCTTGCAATCTCATCTTTCACATTTGCATTCAATCCTTCCCAGAAAAGGTCTCTGACTGGAGCAGAATTCTTCTCCCACCCCAGCGCGTGGACTAATGCAAAAAAGCGGGCATGATACTGCCTTACACTGGCTTTGCCTTGTTTGAGACCATGTATGTCTCTTCTGGCAATATCGACGTCTATCTTTGATAAAAAACATGCATCCATCGCTTTAATGAACGCATCCGCGTCTTGGAGCGCCGGATCATTATCTCTCCATAAATTTCTCAGCCACGCTTTGGCTTCCCCATGCAAATGGGATAGGATAAACCCCACTTTTTCTCTTTCATCTCTAAAGTCCTTTTCCAGCAGATTCAGCGCAAAGAGCAAGTCTGCTCGGAAATTAGGGTACTGTGGTAAACTCCCGTCGAAATGCGATACCAGGCTGCCCCCCCTTTTCCCCAGCCCTATGCCCTCTGGTCTGGCTCCCGTTTGCCCTTGTCTAGTAAGCATGTCCAACCTGGCTTGGAGATCCTTGCAGACTGTATCCATTTCTTCTTCCCTTTTTCTGGAGGCACGCACCTCTGCGTTGAGTTGAACCACAGCATTTCGCAGGTCTGTCCATTCCTGTTCTGTAGTCATCTTGTCTGATTCTTGTGAGCTCGCAAAGCACCACTTCTCTCCCCTCGCTACGTCGACTCACGTTGCGAGGTTCTTGGTGGAAAATCTTCTCAGGGGAGGGAGCTTACTGTCAGGGCTGGCTCCTGGTCCCAGCTCACAGAGGACCAACGCTGGCTGGTATTTATGTACAAAAGTCTTTATTGAAGTACAGTTTCCATTTCCACGCCGCAGCGCTCCATCCCTACGTCTAAACTTTAGACCGGCGAAGCTCCCTCTGAGTCCCCGCCCCCTGTACACCAGTTTAAGACTCTAGCTTTACTCCACCTCTTCTTTCTCCTCTGGGTCCTGTTGCCCTCCGGGGCCCCTGTCTCCCTGGATTCCTCTGAGGCTGACGATGACGACCCCCCTGACTCCTCCCGCTCTCTTCTGCGGGCTTTAGGACCTGGCTCTCTTCCCGGGCTGCCCACTGTGCCTCCCTCCTGTACATTTGAACTTGGCGCGCGCGCGCGTTTAACTTTCCTGATGACCGTTTCCTCACTCCCCGACGGAGGTGTGGTCAATCCTGCCTCATGTTCTCCCGCTGGCAGCGCTCCACCTGATCCCGATGCCTGGGACTCCTCCCCCCTACTGCCCTCTGGGGGGGACGCGGGCCCTGATTTCCAACTGCTACTCTCTGAGTCTCCTCTGGCCCCTTCTTCCCGAGGTGTCCCCCTGGGCACTCCCCTTGCCCTGACCATGGGGGCCCCTTTCTGTGAATCCTCCGAGTCACTGGAGAGACTCAGAGACCTCGGACTACTGTCGTCGCTGACATTTCCTTCAGACTCCTCCCCCTCGCTCTCCGTTTCCTCCCTCTCCTGTGACTCTGCTCCTGAACCCCTGACAGCTGCCTTTTTCACTTGACCTGGGAATGTGATTTCCTTTGCACAGCCTGCTTGCTGCTGTTTGGTTTAGTAAAATGCGGAGCTGCGTTAGCACTTGGCAGCCCTTCCTGGACCGTTGTGAAAGAGAGAAATGTTACTTGGACTCCGTCCGCCTGTGTATCCACCCATTCACACGCCCTCACACATCTGGTGCCAGTTGGACGGACTGAAAAGGAGTGCTCTGTACTGCTTTGAATGGACATTGCTTAGTGCATTCCCTATGGGCCACAACGTGCCTTTTCTGTTCAGCTCTGAAAGAGAAGGGAAAGATAATAACGTATATGCTATTTCATGAAGAATCAAAAGTAATGTATTTCAGATACTGGAACCTGGAATGATGCTCTTGCTTTTTGCTCCAGGAAAGAAGCCGACCATGTGCAGAATGCAACAAAAACAATTAAAAACAATTTTTAAAAGTCAAGTAGACAGCCATAGCAAACTATGGGTTTGCTTCCAAGCTTGCTGATACTCCCTTGAACGTGGGCGATGCTGTGTTGGCTACATAAGGACATATTACTTTGCTATTAGTGCCCAGGAGGGTGGTAATATGGAACAGCCCTGCTGGGTAGCAACAGCTGGTAGTGTTACTGGCTTGAAAGGGGGCTTTCTTGAGGTACTGGGTTGGCTAGTGCTAAAAGCAAGATGCTGGCAGACTAGATGGACCTTTTTTTGTCTGATCAAGCAGGACTGGGCCCTTAAAGCAAGGTTATGCAAAGTTCAGTGGACCGAAAGGAATGGATCCCAATTCTAAATAATACAGAGTTCATGTTTCCTGCAGAAAACAGTGCTGTATGTGTCAGTGAGAGTGCCTGGCGCTACAGATCACTCAGTCCTCCCTTATCTTTCCCCCACCCTGCTTCTCCTTCTTCCATAAGCAAAGCAAAGCAAAACAAAACAAAACAAAACAAAACAAAACATCGCCCCTTTGAGAAGGAGGAGACCGTGAGAGCTTCGATCAAAGCATGGAATATATTTTGCATCACTAGGGATCAGGGACATGGTCTGTGTATAGATCATACATTTAAAGCACGTGACATTCCTCAAAGAATCCCGGGAATTGCAGTTTGCCACTAGCAGAGCTACAGTTCCCAGCACCCTTAAGAAGCTGTAGTTCCGAGGGGAAGTGATGTGCTTTAAATGGTGGTGTGCAAGCAGCTGAATCTGTAGCGGGAAGACATTCCAGGTGCCGGTAGGAGTGTGCACCACCTCCCTCCTCCCCGAAGCAGAGCTTTTAACGCAACACGATGAACAGCGATACTGCAAACATTTATTTTGTTCTTGTTTTGTTGCTCTTTTCCAATTTTAAAAAAACAGCATGATTCTGAGCAAAGCATGTATCGTCGTAGGAAATGTGGCTGTACAATAAATACTCTCTTAGGAAAGAGAGCTCTTTTCCACTTCTCAATACCCAGGCTGCTGCTGCTGCTGCCTTCCTCTCTTTAGTAGGCTGCTGCTGTGTTTGCAAATATAAGCTAGCAGCTCCCTCTGCAGCTGGCATCAGTGCAGGCTTCCTTTTAAGAAACCAGTTGCAAACCCTGTATTCAGTTGCATGAAAGGGGTAGTCTGTGATCTCCTTGCAGTTCGTTGTCATTTTTGTGCAAAAACAGCTTCAAACAGCTGCATTGACTTAGTTTTAAAAAAACTAGTACATTTAGATACTGCTTTGCCCCTCTTTACCCCAAGTGTTTGTAGGAATTTTATCTACATCTTGGTTTAACACCAGTTTAATGAAAAATATTCTTGAATGTCGAGTTTTCACTGTACGAGCAGGTTTAAGCTGAACACCGAAGCTGAAATGAATTATGGTGAGAACGTGGTTCTGATTTATTGCGTTTTATTCTGAAGGTTCGTAACAGTTGAGTTGGGGGGCAGATCTGGGGTTTTTAAGCATGCAAGCTTTCTTTCAACCCCAAATGCTTAAAAGATACAGGCTCGACAAAACCTGCAAGTGATTAATTGTCGAGGTGTTTTTTTAGTCTTTCTGTAAAAGCAGAGCACTGGTGGTACAAAAGGCTATGGGAAGAATGAAGTTTCGCTTTCAGGTGATTGCTTCATCATGGCAAGCATTAGGTTTGCCAGGTGGAACAATCCCCCTCTTCTTCCCCATGTGCTGTTCTGGTGCTCTCCTGACATTCCCCCCAATCAGGTGAGGGGAGGAGAAATGGGAAAGACCCATTGCACAAGCGCGGAGGTCCTTGATCAATACAGTGGAACCTCGGGTTACATACGCTTCAGGTTACAGACGCTTCAGGTTGCAGACTCCACTAACCCAGAAATAGTACCTCGGGTTAAGAACTTTGCTTCAGGAGGAGAACAGAAATCGTGCTCTGGCAACGTGGCAGCAGCGGGAGGCCCCATTAGCTAAAGTAGTGCTTCAGGTTAAGAACAGTTTCAGGTTAAAAACGGACCTCCGGAACGAATTAAGTACTTAACCTGAGGTACCATACATACAGGACTCTTTAGTTGAATCCCACCATACGTGTGTGTGTGTCTATGTCTATGTCTGTCTCATCTTTCAGGGAAGTAGAGAAAAGGTAATGAAACATAATAAAAGCATCATTATGAAATTTGCACTTAAGTTAAACAACACAAGACACATCGATTGATAAAAATTAATTAAAAGTTGATTGAAACAAAGTCAAAAGGCACAAGGAGAAGAGGAGATACATTTTTATTTTATTTTTTGGGAACAAAAATGGGGCCCACAAAAGAGGACTCTGGTACCTGTCCTCTTTTTGTTAATGAGTTGTGAGTAGGGCCTCCAGCTTGGGCAGGTTCGTACAGGTGCAGTCAGGCCTTCAGGTAATGTGCTCCGAAACCATTTAGAGCTTTAAAGGCCAAAAGCTGCACTTTAAATTGAACCTGGAAACAAACACTGTGGTCTGTGTAATCTTTTTGTGTGTGCATGTGTGTGTATGGGGATGTGGACCAGACTGTTGCATAGAAGTTTTGTATGGATTTGTGTGACCTTCTAGGCTGCTCCGAGCCTAACACTCCCCCCCCATAAAAAAAGTGAGGCACATCAGTGGGTCATAAGTGCTTTGGGGCATGCTGTGTTGCCGACAGTGGCTGTTTAGTGCAAGGGCACATGTTCCTTAAAGGAAGTTGCCATATACTTAGACCAATGGTCCATCTAGTTCAGTATTGTGTGCACTGACAGACAGCAGCTGTCCAGGGTTTCAGGGAGGGGACATTCCCAAACCTAGCTGGAGATGCTTGGGGTTGAACCTAGGACAGGGGTAGGCAACCTAAGGCCCGTGGGCCGGATGTGGCCCAATCGCCTTCTCAGTCCGGCCTGCGGACAGTCCTGGAAACAGCGTATTTTTACATGAGTAGAATGTGTCCTTTTATTTAAAATGCATCTCTGGGTTATTTGTGGGTCATAGGAATTGGTTCATTTTCTTTTTCAAAATATAGTCCGGCCCCCCACATGGTCTGAGGGATGGTGGACTGGCCCATGGCTGAAAAAGATTGCTGACCCCTGACCTAGGACTTTCTCCATGCAAATGCTGCAACACAGAGCTGCAACCCTTTTTATTAATCCCTCAGTTGTTTCCCTGTTCAGGGAAGTTTTTAATGTGTGATATTTTAGTGTATTTTTGGTCTCTGTGGAAGCTGCCCAGAGTGGCTGCGGAAACCCAGCCAGATGGGCCGGGGTACACATAATAAATTGTTGTTGTTGTTGTTGTTATTGGAGGAAGAGCTGATTTTACAGGACCAGGTAGGAAAACCTTTGGGAAGTCGAAGGACTCTTGGAAGTATTCTTTCTTTTGTTTTATTTCCTCTTCTTTTTCAAGCCATTTTTGTGTGACAGTGACTAAGGCTGGCATTCTCACAAATGTTCTGAGCAGTTCAGTATTTCTGGACTTCACCTACAAGTCTGCATAGGGGATTCTCTTCCGTAATCAGCAGTTCAGAACTGACAGGAAGCGCCATTGAAAAAAAAAACATTGCCGGCGAGCCTTTTATAGGTGGCCGAGGCACTGACTCACTGGAGTACTTTAATCTGCCTCGATGTTTTCATGAGGAACCCAGCAAGACACAGAGGTTGCCAGCGCCCGTTGTAAAGCTGAACTCTGCGGCCTGACCACCAGAGCAGTTTGTGGTAAATTAAGCCGGGAAAGGAAAGGACGGAAATCACTTGACAAGAGATTAAAGGAAAAGTAATGGAGGGTGAAAGAAAACGGCTTGAAAGAGCCAGGCCAGAGTTGTCTCCCGAAGTCAGCCCTTGGCCAAAGACGCTGTGGGATTTTTTATGAGGCTTGTTTGGGTAGCCTTACTTTCATTAATGAGAATTCTTGTGAACCACCATGAAACCGTGGTGTTAAACCTCCAGGTTCAGGGCAGGCATACCGATTAAAAGCCTCCTGCAAATTAAAGACATGGATCTGCTGCAAGAGTTGGCAATCTGATTCCCTCTATCTGTCGAATCTGAGCACTTCGTACCCTCTCATGTTGCGCAGCGATATTTTATGTGTAGCAGAACGTGGTTTCACTTCTGTGACCACTTTTACTCATAGAAGTGGGCAAGACTCCACAGGTTTGTGAAATACTTGCAGTGGACCACTGTGGTTTAGTTAGACTAAGGCTTGGGAGACCACAATTTAAATTCCTACTTGACCATGAAGCTCACTGAGTGACCTTGGGCCAGGGGGGATAAAGGTAAAGGGACCCCTGACCATTAGGTCCAGTCATGACCGACTCTGGGGTTGCGGCGCTCATCTCGCTTTATTGGCCGACGGAGCTGGCGTGCAGCTTCCGGGTCATGAGGCCAGCATGACAAAGCCACTTCTGGCGAACCAGATCAGCGCACGGAAATACTGTTTACCTTCCCGCCAGAGCGGTACCTATTTATCTACTTGCACTTTGACGTGCTTTCGAACTGCTAGGTTGGCAGGAGCAGGGACCGAGCAACGGGAGCTCACCCCGTCGCAGGGATTCGAACCGCCGACCTTCTAATCGGCGAGTCCTAGGCTCTGTGGTTTAACCCACAGCGCCACCCGTGTCGTATCCCACAGGGGAGATATAAATGCAATTAATACATTTTAGACACCCACACACCCGTAGCTTAGTGAGCTTCTGCCAGTGATGATTCTGCAAGGCTGTTACCTGCTTTCTGAATGTAAATATGGTAATGTGCCAGAGTGATAGTATCAGATACTGTGGACTTTACACATGGCACATGTTTTTAAAAGTCTGACTGTTATGGAACACTATTGCCTAGTGAAATTGAAGTGAATGCGATGAAACCAGTGGGGATGCTATATTATGTTTCTGCTTTGATCCCAACCCCTTTTAACAAAACATTAACACTATGCTCTTGCTGTCTATTTATCTGTCAGTTTGTTTATTTATATAACAAGTGTATCAATGTATCTAATATAGATCTGTTTATCTGAGTAGAAGTTGTGGTTTAAGTCTAGCAATGAATGAAGTCAAATAATTGTGTATTAACTTCAGAAAGTTAATGAGATCAGCATTGTATCCTTTAGTGAAGATGAAGTCCTAGATAACTTGACCCTTAAGATTATGTGTGACCAGAAATTGACTTGACATTTCATATTTATTTACAGTAACTGATGCCTTGGTAACAGGGTATTAACTTGTTCACCCATGCTGAATTTGATTAGAGACAGTCTTCTGATAAGGAAGCCATAAATCTATCAAAAACGTCTAGAGGAGACTATCTGCTGACTGCACTTGGACACAAATCATCCTATGTGTTGATGTCTCTCTCTGCTCTCTGACCGTTTCATAAACAGAAGCTGCTGTTAAAATAAATTTTCGGCATTAAGCTTTTTAAAAGCCCCCTCTTGTGGTATATTGAAGCAGCTGCATCTTTCCAGTGAAGCAGTTCTCCCGGCGAGTTTGTTGTGGGCACCTAGCTGTAGCTGTAACCCACAAGGGCTGCCATCTTTGCATTTATTTTTCTCTTCTAATTCTGCCACAAACATGTCCAACAACAGATGAATCCTCAAAATTGCTCCTTAATGTAAAAGTGTATCAAACTTGTGCCAGTGTCAAAATGAATACTCAGGTGTCAGTTGGTTGCTCTATCCTAACTAGACATTGCTTAGGGAGATGGTGACAAAAGGAAGTGCCAATCTGGGATTTGTGTTAACATTTTTGGTCCTAAGTAAGACAATACCCCAGTTCCTCAAGGACTGCCTCTCCCCGTATGAATTGACCCAGACTCTGCAAACATCCTCTGAGGCCCTTCTTTGTGCGCCTCCTCCACAAGAGGTCTGAAGGATGGCAACATGAGAATGGGCCTTTTCTGTGGTGGCTCCATTTGTGGAATGCTCTCCCCAAGGAGGCTTGCCTGGTGCCTTCATTACATATGTTTTGGCACTGGGCAAAAAAACCAATCTATGGCCTTTTAAACTTGGGGCTATTGTTTTTGTTTGTTGCTATGTTATGTATTTTTTGTTTGTATATTGTAAATTCTCTGTGATTTTTGGATGGAGGGCAGTATATAATAATAATAATAATAATAATAATAATAATAATAATAATAATAATAAATCACCAGGAAACCTCTAATCACATCCCATTAGTTCCTCCATAATGGGCGTATTCAGCTAAATTTGAATATCACATAGTGACTCACTTGAACAGTGCATCCTAGTCAGCTGTGGCCCTACCAGAATGGCCTTTTTAAAGTGTATGCAATTTTTTTGACATATGTAAGGTGAAGTTGGTTGATTTTACTGAGTTTGCATATCCAGCAGTATTTTATAAACAGTTTGTGTTTTACATGGTCGCATAGCCAGATTTAAATATATATTTTGTCAACCTATTTTCTAATTCCAGTTCATAAGCGCTATTCTATATCCAGCTAAACTGGTAACAGCTGCACACAAAAGAGTGGTACCTTTTGACTTGAGGTAACTCTCAGTTTTGCAGAAGTACAAAGAACCTGGGCGGGGACAACATAGCGGAGAGCCCCCACCAGTAGCCCAGTAACAACTGAATAAACCATTGTTGCCTATTTTCATCCGAACTGGCTCCATAGTTAGATCTGTTTCATGTCTCGAAAGTTTGGTCTGCTAACTTGAGTTCCGCGCAGAGAATGACCATTCCTGTATTCGGCAGGCTGAGCGGTGTCTGAAGCGTAGAATCTAGCTACAAATATTCCATGGTTAATGCATAGACCATATCAACCTTCAGCTGGCTGACCAAAAAGAAATTGGTCTCATCTGACCTTTCCTGCCTAGGCCTGAACCTTCTCCGAATCTAATTGAGACTGACTTGAAGTGAGAATGTGAATTGATTTTGTTCCTATCTGGTTGGGTTGCAGGCACAATATCAATAATGGAGGAGGTCATATCTGCACTAATGGTTGCTGAAGTGTAAAGTGTAGCAGCTGCCATTGTGCTTTTCTGCCCCTTTCTCTATAAACCTCTGTAACACAATAATAGGGCAGGGTGATCAATGGCCAAGGAAGAGGAGTGTTGTTCATGCATGCAAATTTTTCCAGTGTCAACATGATGTCAGTGACCTAAACATGCCACCTGGCATTTCCCCCTATTAAATCTGGATTTACCCTTTGATAAGTTAAATAAACCTGTTGCTGATGACCCATTTGTGATATCTGAATGCACAGAAGCCTAAGACTTGTGCCTGTTGTTGCAATTACACAAAACCATGGCTTCTTGTAATGTCATCATAGTCAAATTGAAAATGTAAGTTTGACAGTCAGAAAAAGCAAAAGGCCTGATTTTATTGGTACTGATCCAGTTTTTTCTGGGAAGAGCGCTGATTGTTTAAATGGTTCATAAAATAAAATAAAATACGAAGGGGGTTGATAGCCTAATAAGACAATCCAAGTCTTTCTGTTTGCTTCATGAAGCAGTTCTTCTGGCATCAGTATGAAGTACTTTGCTTTATCAGAGTTATAAAAGTGCAGCTGAAAGAAGGTACTCTGTGCTAAATATTGTGATCTCCTTTATATGCGTTGATGCACCGTATTTATTAATGCTTAAGCAAAAGGTTGGAGACGGAGAAGTGAATGGCAGAATCTCAGTCTAGTGGGTTTTTTTTAGCTTGTCACTCAGGCATATGCTTTCTGTTAACTGAGAGGGGCGTATGACACTCATTAAAAGCAATGCACAAATCTGTCATATGGTACTGAGCTTGCTGTTTTGGTGTTTGCCGTTGAGCTTCAGGAAAAACAGTGACAAGCCAAAGCAATATTTTGATCCCCTGCTTCTGCTATCCACCCGCCCACCCACTCCTGTCAATGGGTTTCAACATTCCAGAGCTCTCTGCTCCATCTGTCATGGCTTGCTCAGTGCTTTGTTCTTGGATCCATGGCCTTTAGCAAAGCTGTCTCCAGCTCAGTTGGCCAGGCTCCCACCGTTCAGCGAAGAACTTGGTTCCACTACAAGATCTGCTCCATAGCCAACGTGATTTGTGTGAGACTTTAAAAAAAAACAACAACTGGTGGGAGAATTCAGTTCTGAGCCTCTGAAATGGTCTTCAGGCGATGAAGTTATATGAGGGGAGATCCAGTTGGCTGACGCAATCGTATTTTGTCTTCTGTAGTCCAGATGAGGCATTGAATGTGCTCTTGGTATTCTGTTGCCCACTGTTGAATGAATGTGTGTTGATTTTAACCCCCTTGAAGGCACATGGCAAAATTTGGTAGAAAAGCTTGACTACCCCGGTGTAGGCTGTGTCCATGCATTCTTTCTTTCATTCTGACAGGGCCATTCTGTATACAGCTTGAAACAGGTATTATGATGTTGCATATTGTGTTGCTGCTGGCCACCAAGAAGTTGTTATGCATCAAATGGAATTTCTCCTTGCCAGAACCGCTGCTGTTAGGAATGTCAAGTGACAGGCTATACATGTTGCATGTGGTGAAGCCATCAAATTGGTACAATTTTAAGTGGTAATGCAGACCGTGATGACTGTCAGTGAGACAACAGGGGCTTTTCAAAACAAGTGTATCAAACACCTAATTGGAAACCCCAGAAATAGATAATTTTATTGTGTTGAATGATGCCACATGATTGTCATGCGTGTTCCATGTCTGTAGATAAGGCACGTTGATGGCAAATGGATATTACGGAAAAGTTCATTTCGAAAATTTTGCTTAATAATAATAATAATAATAATTTTTTATTTATACCCCGCCCTCCCCAGCCAAGGCCGGGCTCAGAGCGGCTTACAGGCAATAATAAAAACAAGATTAGTGATTACAACTTAAAAACAAAAGTAAAGTACAACATTAAAATAATGGAACATCAAAATATTAAAATATTAAATAATATACACAGCAGTGCTTGTGGATTGAAAGTGATCCCCTCCACCTCTTTGTTGTTGTCTTTTGTGTGAAGGAGGTCACCTCATTGCCATCCTGCGTGACAGAAGATTATTGGGTAATTGAGGCTGTTCATGCAACGGTGACAGCTTATAGTAGAAATCTGACAGCTAACTTCCTTTCTAAACAAAGTGGGCTTGCTGAGTGACTTAGGGTGACGTTGCTCTTAATGCTTTTTCATTTTAAGCAAAAGCTATTAAATGGTTGAGGATTAAACATCCAGGGACTGCCCTTTAATGAACTTACACAGTAGTGGCCAAGAACATGCAGCATGCAAGTGCCCTTTTGCCCCTTGAATGCTTTTATTAATTTTTTTTTTAAAAAACTAATCCAAAATCTCTAGTCCTCCATTTTTGCTGATGTTCTTCCAATGCTGAGGACTTGGAAGGCAAAGAGAGAGAGGCACATGTTCTCTGGTCATGGCAGTGACCATAGCTTAGTAATATGGCATCTGTTTTGTATGTAGGATGTCTCAAGCTCAAAACCTTGGCACCACCAATTCAGAGGGGATCTAGATGCTTGCAAGGTTATTGGAGGCATATGGCCTCCCACCTCTTCGTTTGCCCCCTTGCCCTTCTTGGCTCATTACATTGAGCAGGGCGTGACCAATGGAGGCAAATGAACCATGGGCATGCAGTTATTGGGGGAGTGGTTTATCTGCCCCCACCCCCCAATATTTTATTCAAGTAAATGCACCTGATGCCAGGTCTTTCTAAAACTCATTAGAAACCATTCTAAGTAGGGTTAACAGGTGCCTCCAGAATCATTTAGCTGAACTCTAGCTTCCATTTCAAGATTTTATTTTTTCTGCGACATGCAGTGGGGATTCATGAATGTTATACAACATTAACTTAAGTGTTAGATGCAGGTTTTGATGAGTGATTTTATTGGACTGAACCCTACTGGAATCTTGTATATGCCGATAAAGGTCTGAGAATTCGAATTTGATCTTAAACATTCAATACCACTTATATAATAAAAACCTCTAGTATAATATATATTATCCCTGCATTCTTTTGTTTTTGAAGAATGGATTGAAATTTTGACAGTGAGTGCAGATCTAAATGAGGCTAGATGGTAACCACAATCTTTTTCAAATAATTGGGATTGAGTTTTTAACAGGGTTTTTGCAGCGTAATATTCATTGAAAGGAGCCATGTGTGTTTTATCTAGACAAGGTTATTTTAGTGAGCATTTCTTTTCTCCTTGTAATACCTACAGTGCTCTTTCCCTCTTTATTAATGTAATTACCGCAGGTTAACATGGCAATCATTTTTGCTCTTTCATGGCTCTGTAGAATACTATTACTTTTTTCTGGAAAAGAAATGTAGATGGCTTTAATGGCACTATTACCACTCTTCGGTGTTTAAATTTCATATCAAAACTGGTTAAAGGCTATGATCAGTGCTTAAAATTGCTCTGTGGGGAATGCAATAAGATGATTTATAATGTAAATATAAACCTTTAAATAGGAAATGAGAATAGCAGCTCTTGAAGATCCAGCAGTAATGGTATTTAACTCCAGATATTAAGTCTGTATCTAGGTGGTGGAATGTGTTTGTGTTTGTGTGTGTGTGTGTGTGTGTGTGTGTGTGTGTGTGTTCTATTTCCTCTGTGGCTTCAAACCTCTGGGCAGTTGTTTTGGTCCTTTAGCTGTGCCTGCTGTTCCAAAGCTGTTTGCTTTATAGTAGTAGTGCCACCATTATAGCACTGGTTCAGGTATAGCAGAAGTGCTTTAGATGGATTTCTGTGGATGAACGATGCACTGCTGTTGACATTTGTATGTCTCAAGAGACAATGGAGTGCGCCTCCGGTGGTGAACTTAAACCATTGTGTTAGCAGCACCGAAGCGACCTCCCCAGGGCACAAGCCTGGGCAGTGTGTATGGAAATCCTGGGCTGCCCAAACGACAAGACCCCCCCTCTTGGCCTCGTTGATGTGGTCTAAAGGAAAGCAGAGCAAGATGTTTGGCACCAGCTTGGCTGCAGGAATTGCTGGAAGGAGGTGTACAAGGCACCACCCAACCACCCTAGGGACTCCAGATTTGTGCTGGGTTTACTCCTTAGCCTTTTCTTCTCAAGATATCCCTCAAGACAGCAGAGGTTTAGGAACAGAGTTTTCTTTCTCCCAAATGGGCTCTTTTTCCAGGTTGAGAAGCCTCACCTGCCCCTCACTTCCCTCTGCAGCACATGCAGAAACTTCCTCCTTGACCACTGGACTTACTATTGGTCTCATCCACTCAATACAACAGAGCCAGTCTTCACATGCAGGGCAAGTCCCTAACTCACTGAGGGTTTGAGACCCATCGACTACCCTCACCTGGTTTAGCCAGCCAACTGAAGCTGCTCTTGGGGTGTAGCCCCTGTCACATACTGAAAGCTTCTGGGAGCCGCAGGTGATAGCTGAGTGCAAGGTAGGAACCAAAGGTGGACAAACTACCCCAGAGGGAACAGGACATGTTGTCCACCAGAGGTGCAACCCCTCCGCCAACACCCCACACACCCCTGAATGATGTACACACAAACGTTAATGTGGAATATGGACTCCACATAGAATCTGCCACATCATCCTTTACAATTGCTCATCCTTGTAAGAATTTTGCAGGGACCTTGATTCACACATGTTTTTGAGACATCCCTATCTGTGGGGGAATATTTCCAAAGCAGTTCCGTGGCGATAAAATTGCTACGCACAAGCCATTTCCATGGAGGTCAGTAGCAATCATTTGCATTTCACACACCCTCCAAAGAATCTGTTGAAGGCTTAGTGTCTCGAGTGGACTGGAAGGCAACTTACAAGTGTGAAATTATGCATTTGCTTCTTCTGCAAAGTTTATTCATCAGCTATGTTACAAATGGGAATAACAAGCTGCTAAGGCCTTATGTTAGTCAACACTGTGGTGATGTTACCTTTGATCAAGGACCAAAAGACCTTTGATCCCTCATCTTCAAAAGGTACACAAAGCTAGGAGGTGGGAGCAGAAGCTCCCCATGTCGCCGGAGGCACAAAATCCTGCTCCATCTGAACTGCTCCCTCCCTGCCATCTACCACCAACTGCCCTACGGAAGGATCTTGGTGAATTGTCATATTTTTATACTGTATTTTTATGGAACATAGAGCTTGTGACGTTAAGAAACTTAACACATTTCACAAACCCTACTACTCAATCATGATTGTATTTTGATTCTACATGTAAGGTAGCCTACGAGGATTTGCGTCCAGAAAGGCAGAGAATGCCTTTAAACAGTAAGCATACTGTGGCAGGATCATAATACTATTGGAAGCAACTCATGGGCACCTGCCTCAATGCCTTCGACATGTGCTGCATCAGGAGAATTGTAGGTACCCCATGGCAGGGCGGAATTCCCAACAAAGGTGTGCTCTCCCAAGCCAACATTTCCAGCAAGGTTGCATTCCTGTCTCAGCGACGTCGACACTGGCTTGGCCCTGTCCACAGAATGGAAGATGGCAGGATCCCCAAGGATGCAAAGGCCCTATGAGATCTTACGCAGATCCCACGGGATCTTGCGCAACCTTCCCAGAGCCCAGTAAGCAAGGCGGTGGGCTGAAAAAGCTCTTTATGTACTTGGTTTTCTTCTTGGGAGATCTTGCAGGAGCCAGCCTCAGCCTTCTAGAGGCCTCACACGACCTGCCCAGAGCCTAGTAGAATAGGGATGGTCATGAACGGGGTGTGTGTGTGTGTGTGTTCCTGGGGGGCCTTTGTACATGGACCACCGGAACATAACCCCTACATTAAGTTTTGGTCCTGCTGTAAATAAAGACTAAAAGCTGAACAAAATTGAACTGAATCTAAACACTGTCTCTGAAGGCATGAGAGAACAAAAAATTCTTCACTGTGTGCCAGAAGCCCATAAATCTATGCCAGCGACTGATTTATTAAAGGTGTCGCTTCCCCCCCTCACATTTTTTCCTTCAAGGGGAGAGGAGGGCAGTCAGCTTTGGGAAAAGCCTGTCCTGCAGATCTGGAAGGCAGGCTCTTGAGCAGGGGCCAATCCACTGTGCCTCAGACCTTGTGGGGGGCCGGACTATATTTTGAAAAAAATAATGAACGAATTCCTATGCCCCACAAATAACCCAGAGATGCATTTTAAATAAAAGCACACATTCTACTCATGTAAAAACACGCTGATTCCTGGACCGTCCGCGGGCTGGATTTAGAAGGTGATTGGGCCAGAACCGGCTCCCGGGCCTTAGGTTGCCTACCCATGCTCTTGAGCAACATCTAGAGGAGTCAGAATTGCACGCTGGTTCTACAGACTACTTCCTGCCTCCTCCTGTCAGGTTGCGTGTGAGAGATGGCCACAAAGTAGGGGGATTAAGAAGAGTGGAGTTGAGAAGCAAGGAGGAATTTGCAAGGACTGGCCAGGGTGGGGTGGGGTGAATAAAGGTTCCAGGACCATCTTTGGGTTTTGGTGAGTCCACGTGGTGAAGTCAAATTCCCAAATTGTGACTCCTACCAAGAATTGGATTCTCTTCTGTTTTCTGTTTCTCATTGGTTGGATTCTTGGTATTGGGGAAAGAGGTATTCTTATGAAATGTTATTCGTTCTATTTTGGGTGTTGATCTTAGAGTAGACCCAGTCGTAGTATTTGGCATAAGTCAGGGCATTAAAGCTAAATAAATGTTAAAATTAATAATTTGCCAAAGCTCCTTTTTGATGTCAAGCATCACTGAATCGTCTCCTACATTGAAAGAGGAAATATTCTCCTTTAGTACAAAACAATAAAATTAAAATAGAATCCCACTATTTGCTTAACTGCTCTTGCTCTTGTTTTTATACCTCTCTGTAGTCTGCAAGGTTCATATTAGCAGCACAGTAAAATGAAAAATGGCAGCAATAAAATACCGCGAGTCTCTCTAAATATTGATTTCTCCCAAAAAGCTGGCATAAATCATAGTGCTTGATGGCCCGTTTCATCATTTCTTTTTTTTAATTATTATTAACACCCTTTGGAAATGACCCCCATTTTCTCTTTCTTGTAAATAAGGCATCTCAACTGTTTCTGACCAAAATTCATGTGAACTGCTCTACTGGCTTGCTTCCTGAAGCACATCGTTTCTGACATATCCCAAAATGTGTGCGATATGGAGCTGATTGGATGCAATACACAAAAGTTAAATCTTGGCCTTGTTTCCACTGCTTCTTTCATCATTTGCGGGAGAGTGGGAACATGACAGGGGATGGTTCTAAGCATGTTAGTATTACAAGCAGAGCACACTTGTGAAAGAGCAGGATATAAATAACTTTCGTTATTTTTGTTAACAGACCAGCAATTAGAATGCTAGCACTGCATACTTACTAAGGATTGCATCCAAATAAATTATTGTACAGTGGTGCCCCGCAAGACGAATGCCTCGCAAGATGGAAAACCCGCTAGACGAAAGGGTTTTCCGTTTTGGAGGTGCTTCGCAAAACGAATTTCCTATGGGCTTGCTTCGCAAGACGAAAATGTCTTGCGAGTTCCTGCGATTTTTTTCTGCTCCCCACCCCCTTTTTCTAAGGTACTAAGCTGCTAATAGCCTTTTAGCAGCTAATCCGCTAATCCCTTAAGCCTTTAATAGCCGCTAATAGCGCTAATCCGCTAATCCGCTAATGGGGTTGCTTCGCAAGACGAAAAAACCACTAGACGAAGAGAGTCGCGGAACGGATTCTTTTCGTCTTGCGAGGCACCACTGTACGTGTAATGTGACTTCTGCAATGGCAGTTGAGGGTTCACTGAGCCCCCCGGAGCAGATTGGGGGGACAGCGCAGGGAGGAGGTGGAGGAGCCATTGAGCTCATGTAATTTGTTCCGCTTGCACAATTATTTTGTTGGATTCAACCCTTAAAAGGTACGTCCTGCTGAATTCAGTAGGGCCTTCCCCAGAAAACTTAGTCAAACTTATTTCTCGACTAAACACGCTTAGGAACTAGTTGTAAATTTTATGGATTTTTATTTTTTTTTTAAGATGAAAAATGAGACTTGCTCTTCAGAAGAACCAGGATTCCACTTTCCAGTGGGGAAGCGATCAAGCGATCTTACCTTGATTGAACGCTGTCAACCGATGGTATTTGTGTGTGTCAGTCAACTGTCTCCCTTTGAATGAGTCATATGGTAATTTCACGCCATAAATAGGCAGGTAGAAAGGATTAAAATAAATCCTTAAGTTCAAATGATATTTAGAAGATATTTATGGAAGCTGGTTCCTTGTGATTGTGTGATGCAGCTAAATCCATTGTCTGCAAAAACCTTTTAAAGAAGAGTTGCCTACATACTCTTCACATCTTCTGAAACACTTTCCCGGGTATTTTAAAACCTGTGATTAACTGATAATATTTTTAGCCCTGTGCCATGAAGGGGAAAACTACATTTGCAAGCAACATGTAAGGTAGAGGGCTACTTAGATTGTAAGGCAAACTGCATCAAAACAGAGAGTGAGTGAGTTACTAATTCCCGTTAGGGCAAACAGACTGTCAAAGCAGTGGAGAGAATAGAGTGGAATTGCCACATGTGTCACAGTTTAAGCATGTTGTTCTAATGATGGTTTGCTGCAAGTACTCATTAAACATTAAGAAGCTGCTGCTTTAAGAGCCACTAGAAAGCACAGAGACAGATCTCATAAATACTCGTGCCTCGTATATAAGGCTTGATCGATCTTGACTTTGGCGGCGGGAGCTTGGTTAACAAAAGCCAGATGCTAATGTTCCAGCATTTAACATGCCTTGGGCCTTGATGAAATTAGAGGGCGATTGCTGAGAGACTTACCTGGATTTGAAGAGCCAAACCATCTCTCTGGCATATCGTTCTTGATGGAGTAATTCTCAATACACTGGTACCTCGGGTTACAAACACCTTCGGTTACAAACACTTCGGGTTACAGACTGCTAACCCGGAAGTATTACCTCAGGTTAAGAACTTTACCTCAGGATCAGAATAGAAATTGCGCGCCGGTAGCGCGGCGGCAGCAGGAGGCCTCATTAGCTAAAGTGGTACCTCAGGTTAAGAACGGTTTCAGGTTAAGAATGGACCTCCGGAACGAATTAAGTTTGTAACCAGAGGTACCACTGTATTTATATGCTCTGCTTTGCACATTTTATATTTTCCTCCCCAGAGCAGAACATGAGATTGGTTACATGCCCATGGCTAAATGTTGGGTTTATGCATGGTCACAACTGTGTGCCTGAGGCAAGCGAAAATCCCTTGTGGTTTTCAGGATCATGGCATTATGCACATCACTTCCTTGTACTTATGAGCAGCCTTGGTTGCTTCACAGATTCTACGGTGAAAGAGATATTGCTGCCCTTTTTTCTGTTTCTGGGCTGTGTAAGGGGTTGCCAGTATGCAGCCATCCAGTTTGGAACAAATTTACATAGACTATGGACAAGTAGTGGATGGTACAGTAAATGAAGGGAGTTCAGGGAAAAAGCAGACTGTTTGATAGCATGTTATTATGAACTCTGCAGGAAGGTATTTTTTGGAGACCACTTTGAGGTGGGTTTTTGGTTTTTTACCATAAAGTGGTATATAAATTTCATAATCAATTAAGTAAGTAAGTAAGTAAGTACAGTGGTACCTCTGGTTACATACTTAATTTGTTCTGGAGGTCCATTCTTAACCTGAAACTGTTCTTAACCTGAGGTACCACTTTAGCTAATGGGGCCTCCTGCTGCCGCTGTGATTTCTGTTCTCATCCTGAAGCAAAGTTCTTAACCCGAGGTATTATTTCTGGGTTAGCAGAGTCTGTAACCTGAAGCGTCTGTAACCTGAAGCGTACATAACCCAAGGTACCACTGTAAGTAAGTTGCAGGGAGCAGGACTAGGATTTTACTTCCTTATCCAATTAAGCGGCTCATGCAGGCTAGATGTAGGAATATGAAGACAGGGGAGACTTCCAACTGGTCCAAAATACAGCTTAGGGAAGGGTTCCACTAGGAACACATGCAATTCCTGCATTAAAACAGCTGCACTAGGTTGCCAGTTCATTTCCAAGCCCAAATCAAAACGATCGCATTAGTGTTTAAAGCCCTGTAGTATTTAGATCCCAGATGTCTGAAAGACTACCTCCTTTCCTACAGACCCGCTTGCGAGTTAAGATCTTTTGGTAGCTCCACCACCCTCAGATGTGTGGAGGATAGCAATCTGGGAGAGGGTATTATCAGTGGCTGTTCCTAAGTTGTAGAATTCCCTCCCCACAGAGGTGCAGAGGTTCCTTTGTACGTTGAAGGTACATTCTGGTCCTCGTAACGGCTGAGGGTATTGGGTAAGAAGAAAGAAACCTGAAAATGGGAGGAAAGTTTCGGATACATGCTTTGAAATTAGAGGATTGTGTAGATCAGCGGTTCCCAATTAGGGGTCTTGGGACCTTTGAGGGTCCGTAGAATGCTCCCAGTGGGTCCATGGCCCCATCCCTTGGTCCCTCCCAACTAATTTTTTGTCATTTTTGCATGGTAATATCACAAATTTTATGGTCTCTTTTAGCCCTCTGCAGCTTTTCAATATATTGGCCAAAATCGGTTTTGAAATCACACCGCCATAACGATTTTAATCTGGCAATACTCAGCAATATATCACTCCTAACGCGAGGGGAGTAGGGCAGCCGATTTCAAGGCTTCACCGATATCGCATGATGATCTCAGCTGATAACACTGCTCCTTCCCTCAGCCCCACACTTGATCTGCACGCCCCCCACCCGTGCGATCGCCGTGACATCATGTTATATCGGAATTTCAGACATCATGATATATCAGAATATCACAATGTTTAGCTGCTGATATATCACAATGCTGAGAACCAGATATCGCTTAGCCCTATTCTGTTTTTTAAGTATACCTAAAACCCTTTGCTTATTAGGGGCTACCCCACATTTTGTTCAAAGAATTGTTTTGCTGAGGTAACTACCATAGAGCTATCAAATTTTTCAAAAGTAGGGATGTCCATGGCTTGGCTTTTGAAAACTAGGGGGTCCTCAGTAATTGGGAACCACTGGTGCAGATGATGGCCAAAGCAGGTATATACAGATTCTGATCTTCTGTCCTATGCACCAGTTCAATTCTTGGTGAGCATTGATCCTCAATGTTGATTAGTCCCACCCTTCTTTGTCCAATATAATTAAAAGTCTTTAATTATTATTTTTTTTACAAAATGTCATTTAAGTGGTTATTTGCAGAATGCTTTTAAATAACAGAATTATGGGTTCTTTGTGGTGACGAATTCTATCTCCTGCAGCCCCAGCCTGTTCACTACACAACCTGTTGCCTGTATCCTGTTGGCTTGTGTTTCATTTCTGGGTAATGCATTAATGGCAGGCTATTGATTCCTGTTGTCTGTGGTATTTATTAGTCACTTAATATGTTTGCTACATGCCACGATGGGAACTTTACAAGATTAATAAAAATTTATGAACTTAATTACTAGATCGGCTCATGTCATTGCAAGCTTAGCAGCATAGTTATTGGCTCATGACCGCTCGATGATTGCTTGGAATGATTCCAAGCTCATAAAGCTGTCTGCGTTTGTACTCCAAATGACTTGATGGGAAGCACTATAGGAGAGAGGGAAGGGTGCTATGTTCGTAAGTAGGTCACCGTGAGGATTTTAGACAATTCAAGGTGGCTCCATGCTATGCACAGCAAGAAGGTATCCTGCAGTAAAAAGTATGGGCGATAGACATATATTTGGGAACTGTGCTCTCTCTCTTCCACTATCTCTCGCTTCCTCTGTTTAAATAATAATAATAATAATAATAATAATAATAATAATAATAATAATAATTTATTTATACCCCGCCCATCTGGCTTGGTTTCCCCAACCACTCTGGGCGGCTTGCAACAAAACACTAAAATACAATAACCTATTACAGTGGTGCCTCGCAAGATGAAATTAATTCGTTCTGCGAGTTTTTTTGTCTTGTGAATTTTTTCGTCTTGCGAAGCACCGCTGTGTATTGACGGTTTCCCATAGGAATGCATTGGCGGTTAAAAAAAAAAGGCAAAAGGCGCAAGACGTTTCGTCTTGCGAAGCAAGCCCATAGGGAAATCTGTCTTGCGAAGCAACTCAGAAAACGAAAAACTCTTTCGTCTTGCGAGTTTTACGTCTTCCGAGGCATTCGTCTTACGAGGTATCACTGTAAACATTAAAAGCTATTGGCCACATGTAATGTCTTTTCACAATACAAAAGCTAGTGTGCATAGGGCTTGGAGCTGAGGCTACTCGCCTTTTTCAGCCTGAGGGCCACGTTGACAGCTGACCAACCCACCAAGGGCCACATGCCACTAGTGGTACAGCCATCACAATTTGTGTGCTTGCACACACATGGAATACGCAAGCAATGGCGGACTTTGGGCTCTCAAATTTCAGCGGTGCCATGTGCTACCCTAAAATACAGCGCCCCCTGCCTCTCACGCTCTGTTCTACAGTGTTGTTGTTGCACCCCCTACAGTGTGGCACCAGTGCGGCTGCACTGGTTTCGCAACCCTTACACCGCCTTTGGTACAAGCTTGTCACACACACCATGCCCCTTGCTTTTCAGTCATACCCATGTTGGACAGCCAGCAATTTCAGTGGAGTTTTTTGTATTCCCTGCCTGTGATAGCCTTTCTGGAGACATTTGATGGCAACCTGTGCAGCTTCTCTGATGGTGTTGAGCAAGACAGTGCAATTGAGAGCTGGTTGGAGGGCTCTAGAAACAGGAAGGCAGTCTCTGATATGCTTTGAAGTTTCACCAGCACTTGTTTATTAAGAACTGGTGGTGCTGTTTAAAAAGTTCCTATGCAAGGCATTGTGCTTGGCCAAAGCTGCATTTTTATTCTGGTTCAGATCAGTGATTTGGGTGAAACATACTAATTCCCTTTTTCTGAAAATGTGAAAAATGGAAGTGTGAAAAATGTAGCAATCATTTAAGGACCCGACATCTGGTGGCGGTGGAGAGATGTATCTTCAGTAGAAATATATTGATTATGCATCCCTCCCCCTTCCCCCCCTGTTTCTGCCTGGCTAGATATAAATGCTTCTGAAGTCGTTTTAATTAGAAGATGTGTGTGGATTTTTAATACTGTATAAAATAGTTGATGCAGACATCTTTCTGAGCTTGGCAGAAAGGGCTGATTTTGCATATGTTTTAATATAGTAAATGTGTTATTAATGTCTGTGGAGTAGAATGTAAATGTGCATTTCTTCTCTATGTTTTTCAGGTAAGAAATTGCATTCCACTGAGCCAAGCTGCCTTTGGGACTTGACAGATGCTTCTTCTTTACTCTCATTTGTAAGCTGCCAAATCATGCAAAAATGTTCTAGCTCGCAAAATTAGGGACCCCACTTGTAAGTATTTCTTAAAAAGAAAAAATCCTCCTTGACATGAGAAACACTGTACTGGTGTGGATGTGATTATTGAGTGACACGTTCTGAAGTAAATGTTGAATACCCATTGCCTCAGTGGACATCTCTTGATAACACATGAAATTATAGCTACGGAGATGTCGATTTTTGACCTTTTGGCCCAGTATAAATCATGACAGTAGTGTAATTTTGTTTATCCCTTTGAAGTGCATTCTGTGCTCTGACTTTGGTGTAACTTCTTGGTGCGACGTAGACCGAGGTGCAAAGCAAGCATCGGGAATAATTTCGTATCTTGGAGGTTATTAAAAGTTAGGCATTGCTGTCCATTAATTATGAGATAGTTGAGCTTGTCTTCAAGGTGGTAAATGAAAATCTGTCTTGCTCAGAGACTTAATTAAAATCAGGAGGTCAGGCAGAATGCACTGCAATTATTATCTGCAACCTAACGCAGTAAACCACATTCAGTGAGTGGGGCGGAAATATTGGCAGAATTGTGACGGAGCCAGCGGATCCACTCCTACCCACCAACGCAGCTTTTGGGAAGGACTGTTTCATACAAGCAGAACTTTCAATTTCAGATTCAGTATTTGTAAAGTCCTACAACCATTCTTGACTTGATAGATTGTTGGTATAGAATCATGAGCCTGGCCCCAACTGAGAAAATGACTGACTAACAGCATCCCAGAATTACTTGGTTGTGCACACACACACACACACACACACACACAACTCCTTGGCTGGGTCTGCCTCCTTGATTAGTAGTAGGCAGGCATAGCTGTGCATTAAATGCTGACATTGCTAAGGGCAATGGCAAAAGTGTCACCTATTTCTGGTAAAGTTGTGTAGATTTCCCTGTACAGTGGACACTCCGGTTGCAAACGTGATCCATGTGGGATGCATGTTTGCAACCCGCACCTGCGCGCCTGCGGGTTGCGCTTTGGTGCTTCTGCGCATATGCGACCACCGAAACATGGAAGTGTCCCGTTCCGGTACTTCCAGGTTTCGGCGTTCCATAACCTGAAAAACGCAACCTGAAGCGTCTGTAACCCAAGGTATGACTGTAATGTGTTACACTGTACTCCCCCCCTCCCCCGGACCCAAAACAGCTGTTCATTATTACAGATATCTTAAGGGAGTGTTTGGTAAAATATAAACTGTGAGGAGACTGACAGGCCAGAGATGGAACAGGACCGTGCTGTGTTTCTTCTGGCAGAATTCAGCTAGATATTTTTGTGGGAAGGGAAGTGGGAAGCAGGTCAATGACATATCAATATTTCAATAGTTAGCGCAATTTCCTATGAAAAGAAGAGTGCAATTTCCTGTTAAAAGAAGAATGCACATTGTATAGAATGTGGCGTGCCAAAAATTGCCTTCTAATTCAACTGAAAGTGGTTATGAAGTTAAGATTAGCTGTTTTTATATTCTGTGGATAAGTGCCTGATGATTTAACATAAACATAGGAAGAATCTTCCTGGATCAGGTCAAAGGTCCTTCTAGTCCAGCCGGATAAGAAGCCCATAAGCAGGATCTGAGTGCAACAGCTCTCTCGCCACTTGTGATCCCCAGCAACTGGTACGACTCTGACAATGGGAGTAGAATTATGCCTATTAGCCGTTGAGTGCTTTAGCCTCCTGAACTTGTCTAATCCCACTTGGTGGTCATCACTACCTCCTGGGGGAGTGAATTCTATAGTTTAACAAAGCAATCTGTGAATAAGTAATTTATTTTGTCTCTCCTTAGCTTCATTGGGTGTCCCAACGTTTTAGTGTGATAACCATGAATACGTTATACAGCTCTATCATATTTAGCAGCAGTATAGTCCAGCATTTTGTGTGTGTCCCCCATCATTGTATGGCAGACACGCTTTCCACCCAGGAGATGTCAATAAGTGGATATATAATTATTGTTACTATTATTTATTAAGTTTCCATACTGTCCTTCATCTGAAGACAATTCTCTCCCTTAAGTACCCTTCTGTGTGTCTCCAGCTGGAAAATGGGGACACTCAGTAGGAGAAAAGATAGACAGAAAGGTTTATGAAGGAGAGAGAGACTCATAGAACCATAGAATTGGGAGTTGGGAGGGACCCTGAGGGTCATCCAGTCCAACCCCCTGCAATACAGGAATCTCAGCCAAAGCATCCCTGACATGGCCATCCAACCTCAAAACCTCCAAGGAAGGAAACGATTTGAGATAGGAACCCAAAGTATACATCATGAGAGCTCGCATTGCATGCTCATTCATGCCTTCTTCTCCTTCATCTTTCCCAGCCACTTCTCACGCGCATATAAAAATACAGAAAGAATAGAAGATAGTGTGGACTCTTTAAAAATAAATACTACTTGAGAAGCAATCCAGAAAGTTTCTTACAGGGATGAGGATTCCTAAGGCCCTCTAGATGTTGTCTAAAACCCAATTCCATCAGTGGTCAAAGATGATGAGTGTTTTGGTCCAGCAACATCATAGGGCCTCAGTTTCTCCACACCTAATTTATTGACATCCTGTGCTTGAAGACTTCTCATGGAAGAGATTTCAAATGAAGTGACTATTGGCTTTGAAGAATAGTGGTGATATACTTGAAATATGTCAGACAAAGTTACTGCTAAGTTCAGAGTTCTGGTTTTAGTGTATAAAGTCCTATACAGTTTATGATCAGGATACCTGAAGGATGATCTCACCCCTGACTTACCTACCCGATCACTGTGCTCTGCAGGTGAGGGACGTCTGCAGATACCTTCTCAGAGGTATCTACAGAGGAGCAAAACTTTCCCTTTCTGCTGCTTATGTCCTACGCCACATCGTTTTGCAGAGGCTTCTACTCTGGTCCCACAAGTTTGCAGCTTTAAGAATGTGATTCAGGCTATTCTCATTTAGTTTACCTGTTCTCAGGTCCTTGGAAACAAATAGAATACCACGAACTTTTAGCAACTTAATTTCACCTCAGGTGTGTGCTTGTATCAGAGGGGAATAGATGTATCAAAATTAATTTACCTGTTCATACATCAAGTGCCCTGGGATATAATTTCAGTTGCTGATTTCTTTTCACATTGATTGGTTTCAGATGAATGTGGTACAGTGAGCACTCGCATGGTAACTGACATTTGTGTTGATGCTCTCCATGGGAAGGTGAATTCTACCATGTTGCTGCAACAGACTGGGGAGAAGCTATAGTTCAGTGGTAGAGCATTTGCTTTACGCATATAAGGCAAAAGATTCAGTTCTTCACATCTTCTGGCAGAGCTGGGAATGTCCTTTTCCTGAAACCAGTTAGTGGAGACAATACTGAGCTAGATGGCTCAATGCTCTGCCTCCAGTTAAGGTGTCATGGACTGGCTGGATGCAGAGGAATGTTGGGAGGCAACAGCTGGGGAACCCCCAAGGGAAGAAGGCTTAGAGCCAGGGGATTGGTGGTGGGATGACAATGTGTGGTCATAGGGAGCAGATGGGGAGGAGGAGGTGTTGGAAGCTGAAGAGGCAACAAGGTTTAGTGAGCAAGAAGAGGCTGGGGCAGAGAACAGTCCAGACTCAGAGGTAGGAGAGGAAGTGGGCCAGGAGACAGATACAAGGCAGGCTGCGGAAGAATCCAGGGAGTCTCCCCCTCCTGCTGCAACAAGCTCTCCTCCCTCCTGGTCTCCCAGAACACGAAGAGGAATGAAGAGGGTGGAGCAAAGAGAGACAAGACAGCAAGGCCTTAGGCTGCTGAAAAAGGAAATGGGGGGGGGGCGTTTTAGGGAGTGGTGAGAAGCCAGGGGCCTTTAGTCCTCGCAGCTGCCTCATTGGGGCAAGAACGACTGGGAAGATCACTGGTGTGATCACTGTTTTGGTTTCTTTGAATAAAGAGGTAACTTCACTGACTGTTTTATTACTGACCTACTCTGGACTCTGGCTCCTGACATGAGGTAGCTTTATGTGTTACAAATGACTTTTAATTCTTCCCCACTCCCACTGCTGCACTATTTTGACGGACTACTACCTCTCCTTGTGACTACAGTTTTCATAGGATGAGTTTTGAAGTAGTTCGTCATTATAAAAATGATTATCTGAATCGGCCAACTCATGGATTAAATGAAGGATTGAAATGAGCTGAAAGGCTCAGCAAATTGTAGCAAAACCATGGTCTCTTGACTTGCTCTTCTTCTCTCTTCCTAGGATGTTCATATAAATCACAGCAGGATTTTTGTATTGTTCCTTTGCTCATAATAATCTGTGAACAAGCCATGCTATGTACAGTATGTGGGCTGCAATAGCCTTGAATTTCCTTTGTCATATATAGGGCTTGGTATTTTAGAGACTCCAGACATGGGATAATCATTTCTGTACTGTGATTGTTTGAGGAAATTCTTCCTTACAAAGCAGTTCCCTCCATGACTACAAGAATGGCTGCATAATATTTTGAAGGCACCAGTAGTAGCATCCATAATAAATGGACCACTCCAGGGATGTACAACTTAAAAGAATTATGAAACTTGTATTAATTCATTGTATTCTGAGTGAACTGAACTAGGTCAACTGGAATAATAATCATCATCACCTGGCCTTCGCTCCAAGGTCCCAGGGCTGGTTACAACAATTAAAGTTATGAGGTAATAAAGGTTTTATGAGCAGCCTTGTTGTTGTGGTTTAGTCATTTAGTCGTGTCCGACTCTACGTGACCCCATGGACCAGAGCATGCCAGGCAGCCTTAGGCCACCTTAAAGGTGAAGGGTGTGGTCCCAAGACTTGCCTTGAGGAACGTGGTATTCACTGACATGGTTAGGGAGTAACACCTGCCACTTGTGGTTTAGAAAGGAGAGAGATTAACTATGATCCTGAGCCCAGATGACCCTGGGGAGGAGCAGAGTAAGTGCAAACTCCTCTCTTGGAGTTAGCATGTTGATGTGGTCTAGTAAGCCATAATTGGGCTTGCAATGACCTGCCAAACAGGACACCATTTTCAGTTATTCTTTAAGACTTCCACTCTCTTGTTGAGCCAGATGTTCCCACAAGGAGGTGGAATGGAATGTAAAAGAGTAGATATTTGATATTTCCTTTAGTGAATGCAAACAGGAAGGGGAAATGACTGACTTTTATCTCAAGGAGGCCTTCCAAGGAGGTTAGAAGAGTTGTTTAAAGTCAAGGGGAAGTGGTTGGGTAGCAGCGTACCAACCATGGCTGGGGCTAGTGAAGCCCAAACCAAAAGTGAGTGCAGAGACCACTGTTCAGTCTCATCCATCCGTTCTGTATTCACATTCCCCCTCCCTGCCCCATGGCAATTAGGCTTAGAAAAAAGGTCCCACCATCACTAATGGGACCTTCTCCCACTGTGCCTAATTGCCATGTGGGAGGCAGCAGCATATGGTGATGGGAACCTGCAAATTGCCTTCCTGTGCAATAATTTGGCTTTGGACGAAAGGATCCATTTGTGTGAATTGCCTTATGTTGTGGGCTCCTTTTTCAATGTGACATTCAAAACTAAAGCCCAGTTATTCTGTTGGATCCAGTTAGTACTAATTTTGATCAGTCAATACAATTTTTCTTTTCTTTTTTTATTGCTAGCCACTGTATCGGCAGATACAGACAAGCTGTCATCTGAACAGATGCTCAGAAAATATTTGGCAGTGTGGAATTTCCTGCATGTTAATGAATGAAATGTTTTTGCAGAGATATGAAATATAATGGACGAACGTTTAGCCATATTGGAGGTAGAACATGAGCGTGGGAGATTGATATGTGCAATAAAATGTGTGTATGTGTGCATATGTTAAGTATTTGACTGTTTTATTTTAAGATTTGGTCTGTTATGATTGTGGAAAGCTTGGCTACATGGATTTGTGACAGTGATTCGGAAGTTGTTTCTATTACAATGATAATAGAATCAGCCATCAATGTTACTTGAAGATGCTCACAGTAGGCTAAGTTAAATCTTAGTCTATAGGAAAATTGTCTCCTGTGTATGGCAAAATTTCTCAAAATCTGCAAGTCTGTAATCCTATACCCATTTGGTTCAAGCTAGGATTGGCACAATAGTACAAAACTGCTACAAAGGAGCTCACACAGGCAGATTTTTAAAAATATGTTGTGCAGTTGTTGTACCACATACATCCATATTTCTACTAATTACACCACCAAAAGAGTATTAAAGTTACAGTCAATGTGACCCTGCCTACTCTGGCAGTTAGGCCCTCTAAAGCTTTGGGCAGGGATTGCTGCCTTGGATCCTTTAACTAGAGAGGGGGGGGGGGGGAGATTGTGTCTATGACATCATGCACAGAAAGCAGGTAACTCTACTAATCCAGCCATCTCATTATGGGTAGGTTCCACATCCATCACCCAGAGTTCCAGGTGAGATTAGAACACAGTTGAAGACTTGCTCGGCAGCTCTGAACTCAGCTAAGTCCTGTTGTTGTTGTTTAGTCGTTCAGTCGTGTCCGACTCTTTGTGACCCCATGGACCAGAGCACGCCAGGCACTTCTGTCTTCCACTGCCACCCGCAGTTTGGTCAGATTCATGTTTGTAGCTTCGAGAACACTGTCTAACCATCTCGTCCTCTGTCGTCTTCTTCTCCTTGTGCCCTCCATCTTTCCCAGCATCAGGGTCTTTTCCAGTGAGTCTTCTCTTCTCATGAGGTGGCCAAAGTATTGGAGCCTCAGCTTCACGATCTGTCCTTCCAGTGAGCACTCAGGGCTGATTTCCTTAAGAATGGATGCGTTTGATCTTCTTGCAGTCCATGGGACTCTCAAGAGTCTCCTCCAGCACCATAATTCAAAAGCATCAATTCTTCAGCGATCAGCCTTCTGCTAAGTCCTGTAGACTTCAAATTTGTCCTGGAAACCTGCCAACTGTTCCTTGATGCTTCTTGCTGATGGCCGGGTCACTCCTTGCTCTTAGCCCAGGTGGGACAGGACACAATAAGTAGGAGACTACTAATTGCACAAGATTTATGGACACACATCTGGTTGTTAGCTCAGTGAGTTAGAGTGTGGTACTGATAACGCCAAAGTTGCAGGTTTGATCCCCATAAGGGACATCTGCATAATCCTGCCTTGCAGGGGATTGGACTAGATGATTCTTAAAATCTAGTGCATGCATAGCCATCATAGTTGTTGAACTGCAACTTCCATTATCCCTGACCACTGGCCATGGTAGCTGGGTCTGAGGGAGTTATAGTGAAACATCTGGATGGTACCCCTTTGGCCAGCAACATCTGGGCAGCACTACTTTGGCTTCCCCTACTCAAGTGCATGCTGTGTTTGTGAAAATCAGTTTCAGGGATTCTACCCCAAGTTGTGTTGATCTTGAACATGGGTAGGCAAACTAAGGCCTGGGGGCCGGATCCAGCCCAATCGCCTTCTAAATCTGGCCTGTGAACGGTCCAGGAATCAGAGGGTTTTTACATGAGTAGAACGTGTGCTTTTATTTAAAATGCATCTCTGGGTTATTTGTGGGGCATAGGAATTTGTTCATTTCCCACCACCAAAAAATATAGTCTGGTTCCCCACAAGGTCTGAGGGACTGTGGACCGGCCCCCTGCTGAAAAAGTTTGCTGACCCCCTCATCTGGAACAAAACTGTTGCAGACAAGTGGCAACCCATTAGCCTATTCATAAACATAACTTTCACTAGGTTTTGAAGCAAATTTATTAATTTGAAAGGGGGGAAATTGTGAGCCCAACTATGATTTCATTAAAGTTATTATTCTATATCCACTGTTCTTTGAACTGGGCCTTAGGATACTTATTAATATAATTTAATCACTGCACAAATAAAACAGCAAAATCATATCTCAATAATATCTCCATAAAACCAATAGCTATGTCAAATTAAACTTAACAAGATTAGTTTTAGAATGGAGATAATCTTCAGTTGTATCCTAGAGTAAATAATACTAAATTACGGTGAATGTGAAATAGGACACATAACTACTTGGCTTCTAACCAGTTTTTCTGAGCTGCAAATTGTCCTTTTATTCCATGGACAGAGTCCCTTTTAATGAACGAGCACAGTTAATGCCCAGTATTTGGCTGGCAGACACTTGGAGAACCTATTATAATCTAATAATGTAACCAGATTATTATTAATCAACAACTGGATGCTACCAACATTGCCAACCAATAATACTTTTTAAAAGCACTGTGCTTGGCAGGGAACTAGAGAGTGGAAGCCAGTTTGGCTCTGGATTAACCAGAGGACATTGGGTGGGGATGCACTGATAATTTACAAGTGTTGGGAATTTTCTAGCATGACATTCATACATGCTGAATTTGAGTGCACTTTGGGTCCATGTTCTGATGTATTTATTCTCTTCCTCCCCTCCCTCATTTTCTGAGGATTTAAGCTTTTTGAACCATTGTCTTAGTCACCAATGGCCCACATTATGGTATATGGAGAATAAGATGAACTTAATTGACCTCACTATGACTGAAAGTCCTGGTTGAGCCAAAGACTTCACCTCAGCTTCCTTCCTACACTACCGTAGAGCATAGCTATAATCTTGAGTTGTTCTTTGACAGTGACAGTAATCTTTGTTGTTGTTTAGTCGTTGTTGTTGTTTAGCATCTTAAAAAGCCGAGACATCACCTTGCTAACAAAGGTCTGTATAGTTAAAGCTATGGTTTTCCCAGTAGCGATGTATGGAAGTGAGAGCTGGACCATAAAGAAGGCTGATCGCCGAAGAATTGATGCTTTTGAATTATGGTGCTGGAGGAGACACTTGAGAGTCCCATGGACTGCAAGAAGATCAAACCTCTCCATTCTTAAGGAAATCAGCCCTGAGTGCTCACTGGAAGGACAGATCCTGAAGCTGAGGCTCCAATACTTTGGCCACCTCATGAGAAGAGAAGACTCCCTGGAAAAGACCCTGATGTTGGGAAAGATTGAGCATGTTGGGCACAAGGAGAAGGGGACAACAGAGGATGAGATGGTTGGATAGTGTCTTTGAAGCTGCCAGCATGAGTCTGACCAAACTGCGGGAGGCAGTGGAAGACAGGAGTGCCTGGCCTGCTCTGGTCCATGGGGTCACAAAGAGTCGGACACGACTAAACAACTAAACAGCAGCAGCAGCAACAACAGTTGTTTAGTCATGTCCGACTCTTTGTGACCCCATGGACCAGAGCACGCCAGGTAATCTTAGAAACCTGGAAATCTTTAAGGCAACGTAGAACGTGGGAGGCAGATGTGGGAGCTCCCCTTTCTTCCAAATGATGGGTTTGGAGGATTGGAAATGAGACGTTTGAATGTGAGCACTGCACTGGAGCTTCAGTTTATCTCTTTGCCTTTTTTCCTATGTAACAACTGTATCTAAGAAATCTGCAAGGCAAATGCAGGTTAGTGTTCTATCATTTTTTCTGCATTTTAATATTTTGTAATAATCTCAGCCAAAAAAGAGTATAAAGGGACAGAACATAGCACTGATTTCTTTTTTTTTAAGTGAACATTAGAATTAACATTAGCTCAAGGAACATCTCCTTGCGGTAAAATGTGGGATTTATAGTTGGCGAGGGATGCATTGTAAGTACACATAAATTTTGCCATGTGCTTTATAACATTGCATGTTCACTAATGAATAATGTGGGAGAAAGCCATTCCTTCTTAATCCAGGGACCAGGAATAAATTAACACATACTGCACATTCAGTTCTGTATAGATTTTGTGGCGTGGGTTTTTGTCTAATATATCATGGTTGTAATTTTTGTTTTCCAGTGGTCTTGTTAAGCATAATCTTCAGAGATTTCTCTTAGCCTCAAAGCAAGTCTCTAGCCTTGTGAGTTGTTTAGTTTGGCATGTGCTGTTTTCAGAGAGATCAGTCAGACCAGCAGTAGAGTTTGTTTGCTCTTGTCGACTTTGATTACTGGCATGTTGCTCTATTTTAAGATCTTTTTATTATTATTATTCAAGGATTGATATAGCTACATAAAAACAGTGGTTGGAATAAAGGTCAGTTCTTATGTAATATAACCTGCTTTCCCTCCTTCGTTGTTTATAATAATGCCCTACAAATTTATAGGCACCCTGGAGATTTTTTAATTTCCTTGTTTAAGCAGCTGTTGCAGTCCAGTGGACTTGGACAGTGAAGAGCTGGAATTAATTTACTGCATTTTCATCCATCTTTCTTCCCAGGAAGCTCAGGGGCAGCATATATTATATTCTCTCCCTGCTCCCGCCATTATGCTCCCACAACAACCCTGTGAGGTAACTTAAAATGATGATTGCCTCAAGCACACTCAGTGAGCTGAGTAGAGTTGTGAATGCCTGGAAGGTGGTGGTGGGGGGATGAAAAAATGGAAAAAGAGCAGCAACCTAATTTTTTGGTTTCTCTTCTATTTGTTTTTTTGGGGGGTGGGGGGGATGAGAAACAAAACAAAATTGAAAATTGATTTTTTTCTTTCTCCCCTCCCGAAGTCTTCACATCTGTATGTCTGAATTTCAGCTTGGGACTTTCAGCTATCTTAGCCTGACAAGCTTAGCTATTGCCCTACACTAGCTCTCAGACTTCTTAAATTATAGCTCATTGTCTTGTCATTGGAGCAATAGAGTGCATCACAGCCGCATCTGTAAAACTAGAAAGCAGAGTGACTTGTCTAACAGGGTGATTGCAAAGATCGTGGAGTTGGGTTCCTTTTGGGGGGTGGGATAGCGGTAGAACTCCGAAGCAGAAGGGAAAGGGCACGTAGGGCACATACTCAGAAACACTTCCAGCAGCTAGGTCTAGGTCCACACTGTGGTAGCCTAAATCTGTAGTTGCCAGAGCTTGGATTTCAGTTGTGTACCTCCGAACTTCCCTGCTTTGACTGCTTCACCATTGAGGTGCTCTGGGCATCTGGGCTTCCGAGCAGCCAAAAACCCCTTGCCACTTTGTTTGAAATGGTCTAGTGAACATGCTGTTTTGGACACTGTGCGGCTGAAGAGCATTGCCAACACAGCATGCCAACTGTTGGGTGACCCCTGCCCTCCTCTGGAACTCTTTAAGGATGGGAGGAAGGCTCATCAGAGGGGCAGTGGCACATTCAACATGGCGGCCAAAGATGTGGAAGCTTGATCTTGGCCAGGGGTCAGCAAACTTTTTCAGGAGTGGGCCGGTTCACTGTCCCTCAGACCTTGTGGGGGGCCAGACTATATTTTTTTTTGGGGGGGGGAATGAACGAATTCCTATGCCCTTCAAATAACCCAGAGATGCATTTTAAATTTAAAAAACACATTCTACTCATGTAAAAACACTAGGCAGGCCCCACAAATACCCCAGAGATACATTTTAAATAAAAGGACACATTCTACTCAGGTGAAAACACGCTGATTCCCGGACTCTCCGCGGGCCGAATTTAGAAGGCGGTTGGGCTGGATCCGGCCCCAGGGCCTTAGTTTGCCTAACCATGAGCTTGGCTGTTTTAACCTGAAAGAGGAGGAATATCCAAATGGAGAGTGCTCTCCTTTGTTATTTCTGAATGCTTCATGCAAAATGAGATGGTGGGGTGCTGTTGATGCTTGTTCAGTCTTGGTGATCTTAGCAAATGGCTGACCTCATCAGCCTGTTGTGCTAGTTATTTAGACAATTGGAATAATTTAAGGGAGGATCCCTGTATTAATTAGTCCGAGGTTGTACTGGAAGACAAGTGAAATTGCCTGTGATTTAATGGTCCACAGGATACATTCATAAGATCAATACAAGTAAGTCTCCCCTCTGTGGCCCCCTCTAGAGGGTTTAATTGGAGTGCTTTGCTTTATTAATTAAAAAGCAGGAAATTCTGGTATGAGAATATTTTGAATGCTATAGCTGTAATTGCAAAACAGTTCGAAATTATGCTCTTGCGTCATCTGCCTAATTTTCTTTTTTAAAAGTGAAGTCTAGTCAGCTTTTCGAGTTTCAGTCTCAAACCTGCTGTGTAAATGTAGAAGCTCACACAGAGAAAAAATAGCTAAGCTTTTGTGTGGAAATCGCAAGATAAAAACTGTTAAATGCCAAATCAACATCGCGGGAATCTCAGAAACTTGTTTTTTCTTTTTGAAATGTTTTTAGTATGGAAAGTTTCTGGAGTAGGAACAGAAAATGGAACAAGCCTATCTCTCTCTATCTCTCTCTCTCTCTGTGTGTGTGTGTGTGTGTGTGGGCGCGCACACTGTTTTTCTTCAAGAGTCGTCTCTGTAAATGAAATTGCAATCTGCAATACATTTGAAGAAACAAAAATGGCACAGGCTTTGGGACAAACTCACCAGATTGTGACTCACAGGTTAGGGGACACTGGTGCAATGGTTAGAAGTTGGACTAGGCCCAGGATCAGGGAGGCCCAGATTCATATGCCAACTCAGCCATGAAACTCATTGGGTGACTTTGGGCAGTCACTATCTGTCAGCCTTATTGTTGTAAGGATTAAATGGAGGCAGGTGTGATACACTGCCTTGAGCTTCTTGAAAGGAAGGTGGGCTACAAATGCAGTAAATTAAGTAAATGAATTTTGGTTGATCCCAATAAAGGCGCTGCCTGAGTGAATTGTCTGTTTAGATTTGCTTGCCTGGTTCTTCAAGCTGCAGGAATATCAGAGCGGCTCACAAGAAAATTGAAATCCACAATAAGAAAATTAAGAAAACGCAATAATAACAAATGAAATTGCGCAGCAAAAATCGTATCTAGCAAGGAACAGAGTTAAAATCTAAAGGGCTGGGGGGGGGGGATGAAAAAGTTTCATCTACACACACATACACACACACAAATGCCAGCACCATGTTTTCACAAGTTTTATAAAAGCCATTAGGGAGATAATTTCAAAGGGAACTACTGAAAAGGCCAGAACCTCCCATTAAAAAAATATAAATAATTCACTGTATAGTATTTGTTGCTCAAACCTCTTCTGTCCCATACAAAAACGCATCAGTAATGTAGAGCTATCACTTCATTCAGGCTTCACAACAAACCATGGTTTATGTTAACCATGTTTCGAGCCACACATGTAATCTATGATCTGGTTGACATGCAACACTAAGCCAAACAATGGTTTAGCGTGAACAGGCAGACATGCTGGTGCACGTTTAGATAATTGTTTCTTCTTTGCCCCTTCTCTGGACTTCTTGCTGACCAGGAGCCCAAACCATGGTTTAGCTTAGCATTCATGCAAACCTGGGCTCATGGTTTGGTTTGGGAGAGACAAACCACAAGCTGAGATTTGTACGCAATGCTTAGCCCAAACCAAGGCTTAGCTCTCTGTTGTGTGATAGCAGCAGGAGCAAGGGCATAACAAAGCTGCAGTAATCTTCTAAGTGTGCTGTGTACATTTGTTTATTCACAATAAGCCATAGTTGGGCTGAATGTTATGTTTGAACTGAGCCACTGTGAAGGATGGGGTACACATTTCTATAATATGTAAGTAATTAATAGTTATGGTTCCAGACAATCAGGCATACAATGGTTTAGTCCCACTTGGCTGTTTTCACTATATATTTGGTCAATACGCCCATTTAAGTCCATTGGCCTCTGGAGGCAGAGAAACAGCTTTGGCGAAGGTTTGTCTATTTAGACACCCCACCATGGTTAGCAGAAACCGTACCATCCAAGTCTACAGCAAAACGGTTTCTGATTCTGATTTGCAGGAATTGCAAACAGTGGCTTGTCTAAATACTATACTTAGTATAGTATACTTAGTATTAACCATGTTTTGATGTCTGAGTTGCAGCGCTGTGCGTTTGATGTCTGTATTAAAGCATTGGGTTCTTGCCTGAGCACTCTGCTACTTAAGCACACATGAAGGTAGCAGACAGTAGCCTTTGGATAGAGCAAATGTGTTTAATGTTAAGCCAAAAAAAGGTTGTGAAATGATTGTAGAACCGTAATAGCATTTCCTAAACGTATATGCATTGTTTCCAGGCCAGAAGCGTTTTCATTTTATACTTGGAGATATTCTTACCCAAGCACCCAGTGGGTGGCAGTGTACTTGCTTTGGACGAACGAGTACATTGATTCTTCTTCTTTCCCTCTCTCTCCCCCCCCCCCCTTGCATTATTATTCTGAAGCTAGTTTCCATGGTAATCACTGCAGCTTTGATGCTTGTGGGGAAAGGAGGAGGGTGATAGTTCATTAAAACCGGAGCTGAAAGAAGCATGCAGCTACCTGAAGAGTAGCCTCCATTAAGCAGCTTTTTAAAAAAAAAACTTCCCAGAATCTCTCTTGAAGAAAGAAATGATGAAAATCCTTTTAAGGGTGGTGGATCAATAGTGGGGCAGAGAAAAAATACAGAAATGATTCTGTTTATCTTAGTGTGCCATGATCCACTGTCTTTCTTCAGATCTAACACAGCTTGGAAGAGAGACTGAGGGTGTGTGTGTTTTTTTTTTCCCCTCCTTCCTTCAAGTGGAGCTAATTTAATAGCCAAACCTTTGCTCTATTATGTTAAATTACATTTCATGCATATCCAACTGCAAAATGGATCTGCTTCACCTCACCTCTGTGACACCTTGCTTTTCTTGTGCTAAAAAAAAAAAAGCGCTTATCCACTGTTTCCATTTCCCACGACTTCCTGCAATATCTGCCTAGTTCTGGAGTTTCACAGGGAATTAGGCTTCATTTGTACTCATGGTTGGCACCTATAGACAACTACCATGCTGCCAGTGTAGTTTTCGATTGTTTATGCATGTGACGCAGGAGCATAGTGCCAACACAATTTTATCCCGACCAGTTCAAGAGAGGTATTTGACAACTTTATTTAGGAAGCATATTAGTGAAACTTGGTTGCAGTTGACAGGTTCTGTGAAAATGAAGTAATGAAGCACTTTGGGCAATCTTACTATCATCACCGTTTAGTGGAAGCACATATTGGTTATACTTTGGTCTGTAATAACCACATATGCTTTGCTTGTACTTCTGACTATTGTACGGGGTTCTGGGATGCCATAGCCTCCATGACGGCAAAATGCAGGACAGAATCTTCCAGGACTCAATCTTCCCGTTGTTTTTTCTTGCGAGATAGCAGCAGTCATTTTGGATGCCGTGATCTTATGCAATCCCCCCCCCCCCCCCGCAAAGCACTTTTTGTGGGGCACGGTATCAAAAAGCACACCAAAATGGCTGCTGTTCTCTCATGAGGAAAACAAAACAAAACAGGATGTCCCAGTTTTTCTGGGACACTTGTGGGGTATGGAATGCCCCCCCGTGGCATTTTCAGAGGGTCCCTTCCCTCAGCCGCAAGGTACCATGGGAAGGAAGGCTATCCCTAGCATGCCTTAAAAATAATACTTGCCTTCTATGCATTTCGGCAAGCAGAGTATGGAGGAAGCATATCAACTTCTATGCCAAGTAGAACATCTAATTTTTTTGGGGGTGGGGGTTATTCCTCAGAGCATGAGGGTTGACCTGCGTAGTCTGTCGCCTTCCTCGCACTCCAAATAAACTCACTCTGCAAGTTTATGTCTCAAACTTAAACTATTAAAAAACCCCACATAACCCACTTTGTGTCAAATTGTGATGGGTATCACATTCCAAAGTCTAGAGGGATATTCCAGACCATTAAAGTCTTTTGGTTCTGCCTCAGTCACAGACCAAGCTTGTCAGAAAACCACGGCAATAGACTCATTGAGGCTAATCTCCCCCCTCTTTATTTGTGTGTGGGGTGGTGGTTATCAGAACAGATTAGTATTAGTCAATTTTAAATTGGACCTAGATTGACTGTTTCCATATTCCGTTCCATTTGTAGATAAATTTTAAAAAATGTTGAAGCTCCGTGCTTGAGGATTAGTAGAGTTAATTAAAAAATCAGGACTGCCATCCCTGGAGAATAAAAAATCTCAACACTACTGAACTCTTTTCGGGACTTATCTTTTAAATAAGGCCTATCTCGTTCATTGTAATTGTTACGTCCAGAAGCATGTACACGTTTGGTTCTTATGTGTGCCAATTCATGCTTGGTTGCTTTTCAAAACAATATTTGTCATCAGTGGTACTGCTGTTGGTGCCATTGTCTTGAGAAATGATGATAAAAATGAACTGAGAATGCTTTTAATTAAAATGCTTCTGAGTTTGAAGGTAAGAGAATGCAATAAAACATTACATTTCCTTTTTCTTTTCAAGTTTTGTATTTTGTGTTCTTCATTGTGTGTTTCTTTTTTATAATTTTATAATTTTCATTTATGACAAATAAACATTTCAAACAGAATCATCTTTACATATCATATGTCGACTTTCTTCTTCCTCTTTCTGTGTTTCCTTATATTTCCTGCATATCCCAATTTAAACCTGTTTTATATTTTATTTCCATTTCATATATGAATTCAATACTGCACGTTTTTACATCAATCCTGCTAATGTCTTAATTTGTCTAGGGGAGCCCTTGCGTCTCCTTCCCAAAGCCCAGTGCCTTGCGTACCAGGCTTTGGGAAGGCAGCACAATGGCTTGGGGAGAGGGCATCAAATGTTTCTGAGGGCCGCTGAAAAAGGCCTTCGGGCTGCACATTGGACCACCCTGGCACATTGGTACCCTGTGGTTATCATTTACAAAAAAATAAAATAAATGCCAATATAATAGCAGACAGTTGCTCATTGCAGCAGTGTAAAAGCACGTTTAACCTCTTTTAATTTCTTAATAGGCATTGTCTTTTAGAGTTTTGCCCCTCCTTCCTACTCTAACCATGCCTCTAATAATGCAGCGGCAGTCCAAAATTTTACCACCTAGGTGGGTTCTGTATAGATTTCAACTCTTCTCAGAGCAATGCTGAAACAATCAGATTTAAAACACAGCACCCCATTCTTTCATATTCCTGGATATGGCTTTTCTAGTGCTTCTGGTTGCTTTTTCTGAAATGGCTTTGTATTTGGACAATTCTGCCACATGCAGGAAAAGTCTCCCTATGTCTCCTGACAGTTCTAGCACCTGTCAGGATTTGTGTTAATATTTTATATCTCCTCCAGGTTGTCATTGGAATAGGACTTTATAACAGTTTTGTCTTGAAATCAAACGTAATGAAAGCTCAGGAGTTATCACCCCATACATATTTTTACAGGTTCTTGACTTTCTTCTCGCATTACTCTACAATTTTCTTTTCCTTCCAGGGTCCCTATAATCTAAACAGCAAGCGATAAAATATTTTTTCCTTTGCCGAAGCTGATCTTTCATATTCATTTAGGACATTCACTATCTTCTTATTTTATTTTCAAATACTTTCTGTTGTGGAAATATTGATTTGAAGGAAGGCAGATGTCATTAATTTCCCCCCCCGTTGTACTGATCATAAGACAAAGTAGAGGCATTTATTGCCGGCCTTACAATTCTCCATAAGATCAAAGGAGCTTCGTCATTTATGAAGATATGGAACTTTGAAGCTACGTGTTTGATTATGTTGTCCAGCTTTGCCTGTTATTAGTTTGTAATAATGACTTGTCTGCAAACTCGTTCAAAATTTCTATTCAATGTGTCTGTTTCGTAAGCCTATATTTAATAGGCTTGATTTTGCATAATGAAACCTTGGGCAAATACAATTTACTCCTAGGCCGCTTCCAGATACTATTGGCATACCAAATTTCAGCTGGTAATTTGCTCAGGGAAAAAGAGTATTGTTTGGTTATAGTTTTACTGCTGAACTAGAGCAGCTCAAGCAGATACATTGGCATGCGCAAATGACCCAACATCAATAAATCCAGCTAAATCAGGGATGGGGAACCACTGGATGCTGCTGTACTACAACTCCCATCATCCTTGAATATTGCCCATTCTGGTTGGGATTGATAGAGTTAGAGCCCAACAATACCTGGAAGGCCACAGGTACCCAATCCCTGAGCTAAAGCATCCTGGGTTGAAGGACTGAGATAGTATTATGTTTGGGCGCTGCTTCTCATGATCAAGGGCAAGAGTACTGGGCTAAGTGGACTTTTGGACTACATTGATAGCAGACAGTTACTTTTATAGGCTTACCTTTTTTGAGTACAGATGGTTCAGTGGTTTTTCATTTGTATGCTGTGTGTAGGACCGTGGAAAGCCCTGTTTCCCCAGAACTACTGCCGTACTCATAGAATCATAGAATCATAGAGTTGGAAGAGACCACAAGGGCCATCGAGTCCAACCCCCTGCCAAGCAGGAACCACCATCAGAGCACTCCTGACATATGGTTGTCAAGCCTCTGCTTAAAGACCTCCAAAGAAGGAGACTCCACCACACTCCTTGGCAGCAAATTCCACTGTCAAACAGCTCTTACTGTCAGGAAGTTCTTCCTAATGTTTAGGTGGAATCTTCTTTCTTGTAGTTTGGATCCATTGCTCCGTGTCCGCTTCTCTGGAGCAGCAGAAAACAACCTTTCTCCCTCCTCTATGTGACATCCTTTTATATATTTGAACATGGCTATCATATCACCCCTTAACCTCCTCTTCTCCAGGCTAAACATGCCCAGCTCCCTTAGCCGTTCCTCATAAGGCATCGTTTCCAGGCCTTTGACCATTTTGGTTGCCCTCCTCTGGACACGTTCCAGTTTGTCAGTGTCCTTCTTGAACTGTGGTGCCCAGAACTGGACACAGTACTCCAGGTGAGGTCTGACCAGAGCAGAATACAGTGGCACTATAACTTCCCTTGATCTAGATGCTATACTCCTATTGATGCAGCCCAGAATTGCATTGGCTTTTTTAGCTGCCGTACTGCTTCCCTCAGGAAAACAGTTAACTATGGTCAGTGTGAGTTGCCTGTCAGCCAGAGCTGCCTGTCAGCCTCAGGGTCTGGTTTCTAATCCTGCTTAATATGCAAACTATAGGTAACATTAACCATAGTTACAGTCATTACAGACATAACCCATAGTCATGGTTAAGGTTGATGTGGGGAGTTCACTTGTAAAGGTGCTAGAGGGATAGATCTCATAATCCTGCAGCCTGCTTTGATTAATAAATTGAGAGTATTATATTTGTATGAGTGTAGAAATAACGGAGATGACAGGAGGTTGCATGCAGGTGAGCTGTGCAGAAGCACGCTGGCAAGCATGCTCCAAGCAAGCTGCTGGCTAGCTCTGCCGAGGCTCCTTTTATTAGCAGAAGTCAGCAATTGGAAACAGTAGTGAAACCACCCTGAACTTAACGCATTTCCATCTAAGCACATTTTCAGCATTAGCAAATACACGTGTCAGCAGGTATTTCCCTCAGATGGTCCCCTGATACTTGATTATGTCTGCGTCCCCCGTCATGCGCCAGCCAAGTGATATGTCTAACAAACAAATTGTGAGAGGACAAAAGGTCAGAGGGGAAAACTGTTTTCTAGCCAAGAAGGCAAAAGGTCAGGGAAAGCAGACGCAATGCTCCTTGACATACTTTTGCATGTCTGGTGCAAGGTTTGCCTTCACAAAGCGGAGCATTACCTCCACGTATGAGTCCTGGTTCTTAAGTGTGCCAGCGAAGTCAATATGCAGCTGATTTAGAGAGAAAAATCCAAGGATAGCCTTATATCTGCTGAACTGGAGGAAAGGTCTGTTAAGGATGTTGTGAAATATTGCTTCCTTGTGCTGGAGAACCTCATTATGACCAAAGTCATGAACCACTGCTCTCATCTCAGTGGCGGTGGAGAATATTGCACTAACTGCTCTCATTCCTCCCCTCACTACTCCAGATTAGAAGGTATCACCCTTTTGCCAAAGTTAAAGGAACATATTTTTGTCAAATGTTAAATCAATGGAAAAGAAATGGCGTAACAAAGATTGCTCCCTGTCCAGGTGTGGGAAAGAGACTGTAGACGTGCAAAAGCAAGACCCTCATTTTATGGAGACTTAATGGCTTTTGGTTTTGCTTACTGTCGTTTTGCAGCAAGTACTATCCCTGTCAGCGTTGTTAACTGACCCGTTGCCAGCTGGCTGCCATCCCAATCCTTGTCTGACCCAGGTATTGATCAAATTACAGATATGCCTTTGCGTAGATATGATGTGCTGAGTGTCAGTGTCCTATTGATCAGTTACGCAGTGTCTAGTTTGTACGTCCACATTTTGGTGTATGTTTTGTTTTTAAATAGTTAGGCGCAGTGCTTTTTTTCTTTAAAATGTTTAGGGGTACTCTCATTTTCCTACTCATATTGAAATATGGCCTGCATCCAAGACATGCTTCCCACGTACATCTGGTTGCCCTCTGTGAGGATGGGACACTATTCAATTCAACAGGCTCTTCACAGAATTGTAGAGTTGGAAGGGACCCAAGGGTCATCTAGTCCAACCTCCTTCAGTGCAGGAATCTCAGCTAAAGCATCCATGACAGGTGGCCATCCAAGCTCTGCTTAAAAACCTCCAAGGAAGGAGAGTCCACAACCTCCCGAAGGAGACTGTGCCACTATTGAACAGCTCTCACTGTCTTCTTATGTCTATAGTCCATCAACATCTGGGGACCAAAATCTGAAGAAGGTGAGGGTTAAGAGAAACCTTTCAAATTGTTCTGTAGCAAATGTGGTTGTGTTTCATTTGCTAACAGGTTGGGTTATGCTATCAAGGAGACAGTGACTGCCTGCTGTCAATAACCATGCAAGTTTAAGAGCTCCAGAACTGGGAACATTGCATATGATTGTTGGCTTCTGCAGCTGTAGTAAAGAGTCTTGCTTTACTACCACTAGTGAAAGATGAGAGCGGATGACTGCAGGGAATATCCTGACTTAGTGTTCTTTCAGACACTAATGCTGCTTCTTTGTCAGACATAGCAGCAATCTGAGCAATGGTGACCAAGACGTGAGGGCTCTGAACTACATGTGTCTTCAGTACTGGGACAAGTAACCTAATGGAAATAGAAATCTGACTCACAAATCTGTAACAGATTTGCTTTGCTTTGCTGTCAAGTTAAAGCAATCACAGTTTCAATGTAACTTAAGGTTTTGATAAACATCAAAAGGAGACCTTTATTGGGGTTCTGCATAGGCAACATAGAAGTACCTAAGCAAAGAATCCTTTCAAACAATGGTCTATTGCAAAGGGTCACAATTTTTTTTAAAGACATGGATATTTCAACGGGGTATAGGCAGCCCACCCTCTGATCACTTCTTTTCCCCCAAGACAGAAAGAGAGAAGGGGCATGCAATTAATCTGGATCTTTTAAAAGCACATAGAGCTGAAACAGGTGTGTCACTCTTCCAATTTCCTCCTTCTGCTCTATGTACTTTTCAGGGGACAAGAGGCAACTATCCTTATCACCTTATGATCAATGGGGCAGTGAGTGGGGGGCCTCGGATGCTTCAAGGACACCCTTGCAGCTATGGGAGCAACACTGGTGATTCCCTGGTGTACCGTTTCCAGCTGCTGCAACAACAGTGGTTGTGATCTGAACTTTTTTACTCCCTTTCCCATTCTCTTAAAAGAAAGTATAGTTCTTGTTTGGTTACATACATCAGAAATCACACACATCACCCTCTTTTTCATAAGCTATGTGTGTGTGACACACTTTCTCCTTTTATTCAGTTACCGTATTTTTTGCTCTATAAGACGCACCAGACCACAAGACACACCTAGTTTTTGGAGGAGGAAAACAAGAAAAAAAATATTCTGAATCTCAGAAGCCAGAACAGCAAGAGGGATCGCTGCACAGTGAAAGCAGCAATCCCTCTTGCTGTTCTGGCTTCTGGGATAGCTGCACAGCCTGCATTCACTTCATAAGACGCACACACATTTCCCCTTACTTTTTGGGAGGGAAAAAGTGAGTCTTATAGAGCAAAAAATACGGTACCTTTACACAAACACAAACACACATACTCATCCAAGTACCATTCTGTTATCCATTCTCACAGTAGCGCATGAGGTATAGAACAAAGTAGATAAGCTGTTTATAACCTTTTGGCATGTTGTCACAGCCGAAGATTTAGGAACCTGTACCCCACCACTCCTCATTAATAGATGGATGGTTCTGTTGCAGCAGAGGAAGGAAGGGCCTTCACCTTTCTAAACTGGACACATTGACAATTTGGCTCTTAAAGCCAGAAAGAGCAAATCAAACATTTTCCAGCATTGCGAGACTTTCTATTTTTACAAATCATCCTTTTTTCTCCTTCGTCCCCTGAGCCTGGTTAGGAATTCTAGCTGCCAATCAAAGGCTGTTAAGATTCTGGTAGAGACCTCGCTTGCCGGTGTCAGCAGTTGCCAGCTGTAATGTTGTACAGTACGCTATTATTAACTAGGCGTTTTATACAAATGGTTTTGATTTGCTAAGATAAAAGCTTGGTGTTTTTGTGCATGCGTGTCTTTCTGTGTAGGTGTAGCAAATGCTAAGTTCCCTCCCCACAACCTGCTGCAGACATAAATGAAGCTTTTGCACACTTGATTGATCAAGCGAGTTGCAGATACTTTTCTCCCCTTTTCCTATAGTAGACCTGTGCTTAAGAAATGTTTTTTTTTTTTTTAAAGCCATTATTTCAAACCAGGTCTTATCTCCTATCTTTAATAGCAGTACAGTGGTACCTCGGGTTACAGACGCTTCAGGTTACAAACGCTTCAGGTTACAGACTCAGCTAACCCAGAAATAATACCTCCGGTTAAGAATTTTGCTTCAGGATGAGAACAGAAATTGGGCTCCGGCGGCACGGCAGCAGCAGGAGGCCCCATAAGCTAAAGTGGTGCTTCAGGTTAAGAACAGTTTCAGGTTAATAACAGACCTCCAGAACGAATTAAGTACTTAACCCGAGGTACTACTGTACTTATTACAGCAGGAAAAATATGGCTTTTGTCAAAGTGTTAAATTATAAGGCCAGCTTCAGACTTAAGGGGTGCCTAAAACTGTCTCTCACGTGTTGTAGTGTTTGCCCTTTATCTGTGGCAATTATTTTTCAGCTGAGGCTTACCTAACCTAGGGATGTCACACAGTAATTACTTCTGTGCAGAACTTAGAATGGTAGAGTTGGAAAGGATCCCAAGGTTCATCACAGCTAAGGAATCCCTGACAGACGGCCACCCAACCTCTGCTTAAAATCCTGCAATGAAGGAGAGTCCGCCACCGTTCGAGTTATTTTGTTCCACTGTTGAACAGCTCCTGCTGTCAGAAAGTCCCTCCTAAAGTTTATATTATGTTTATATATCAGGAGGAAATGGTTTCCTCTTTGTCCCAAAAGTTGTGTAAATAACTCATTCTCTCCCTACATTTCTTTCCGGTCTGGTGCAGAAGTAATGGAAAATTCTGGTCTCAAGTTATGCGAATGAGCTCCAATGAGAACAAGGCTTGCATACACCTCCTCCTCTCCTTGTCTTTTGTGGATGTGAAAGGGATATTGGAAGTTGTAGGCAAACTACAGTAGTCCAGTGGCATGCATATTTGGAAACCTTTGGTTTGCTTAACCTTAACTATGGTTAAAGAGAACAACCTGGGATAATAATAATAATAATAATAATAATAATTTTTATTTATACCCCGCCCTCCCCAGCCAAGGCTGGGCTCAGGGCTGCTAACAAGCAATAATAAAAGCAAGTTGAATGAATACAACTTAAAAACAAAATTAAAATACAACATTAAAATATTGAAACATTAAAATATTAAAATGTAGCCTCATCGCAGGAGGAGAAAGGAAATGAAAAATGAAAGAGGGGGAGGGAATCAAATTGGCTCCAAGCCAAAGGCCAGGCGGAACAACTCTGTCTTACAGGCCCTGCGGAAAGAAATCAGATCCTGCAGGGCCCTGGTCTCATGAGGCAGAGCATTCCACCAGGCCGGAGCCAGAGTTGAAAAGGCCCTGGCTCTGGTTGAAGCAAATCTAACTTCCTTAGGGCCCGGGACCACTAGGGTGTTGCTATTTATGGACCTTGAGACTCTCCGTGGGGCATACCGGGAGAGGCGGTCCCATAGGTACGAGTGTCCTAGGCCGTGAAGGGTCAGACAAAGATTCATTTTCTGGTTTGTTCTCAAACCACAGTATTGGTTTTACTACTCCATCCCTTCTTTCCCAGAGCCAGAGAAATGCAGGCAGTGGGTTGTGGAATGGGCCATGGATCTCCCACCATGTTGCCCCCTAACTCCCAAATTCATTACTTGGGAAATATTTCTTGGTCATGTATGACAAGGAATATAATTCATAGTATAATTATATTGACGTATCTAATGTGCCTTCCCTTTTAGGATTACAGTGAGTCTTTTCTCTGGTCTCCAGAAATATTGACTTGGTCCATTTGACGTGTTCATTGAAATACCATGAACTTCGTTTGCCCTTAATGTATATCCATTTATCTCTCATTTCCCAATGGATGTTGGGAGCATATTCTTAGCGCTCCACATTTATAGCTCCTAGCGCCGGCTTTCTCCATCCTTGCTATCCATATTGATGCTAGGTGCCCAGTTTGACATTTTAAAAACTATTGATAGGGGGAAAGGCATTGCAATGGCTGTTATGTAATTGAAATGATGACAAGGGCCTCCCACAAAGGTTATCCAGATGCATGCCATTGATTGCTCAATATTACTTTTCCAATAATGCAATAGCAGATGAGCTGCCAATTAACAAACCAGCTTGTATTGACTTTGCTTCCTCAAAACATCAGTACCCAGGGAGCCTCTATGAAGACTCTGTGCTTTGCATGCAGAAAATAATAGGATTAAAACTTAGGAGGTTTTATGACCTTGAATTGGGCCTAGAAAACAATTAGCAAACACTGTAGCTGTTTTTAAGATCAGGTTAAGATGCTCATGGCCTGCTGCTGCTGGTGCTGCTGCTAGCATTTTGCACTACATCCAATTTCTGGACAGTGTTCAAGAGCGGCCCTGTGCAGAGCACATTATAGTAATCTATCTTGGAGGTTACCAGAGCATGAATTACCCATGGCCAGGCTATCGCTATACAGGGACAGAGATTGCAGGCTTTCACTTCTGTTTTTGATTACCACAGGCTTGTGTTTTCTGAATGCTGCAAATTATGGCTAATTTTAACTGAGATTTGCTGAAACCTAGGCTGTGTACAAGGGACGTGGGTGGCGCTGTGGGTTAAACCACAGAGCCTAGGACTTGGCGATCAGAAGGTCAGTGGTTCGAATCCCCGCGATGGGGTGAGCTCCCGTTGCTCGGTCCCTGTTCCTGCCAACCTAGCAGTTCGAAAGCACGTCAAAGTGCAAGTAGATAAATAGGTACTGCTCCAGCAGGAAGGTAAACGGTGTTTCCGTGTACTGCTCTGGTTCGCCAGAAGCGGCTTTGTCATGCTGGCCACACGACCCGGAAGCTGTACGCTGGCTCCCTCGGCCAATAAAGCGAGATGAGCGCCACAACCCCAGAGTCGGTCACGACTGGACCTAATGGTCAGGGGTCCCTTTACCTTTACCTTAAGGCTGTGTACACATCGTGCCTTTAAAGCACATTTGAAGTACATTCCCCCCTCAAATAATTTTGGGCACTGTAACTCCACAGAGTTACAGTTCCCATCAACCCTTAACAAACTACGGCACTCATAATTCTTTGAGTGGAAAAATGAGCCTTAAGGTCGAATTGTGTACACTGCCTAACTAGTTTTCCCCTCTATCTTTTATGGATGAACCCTCCCACTGTTGTCCTTTAAAGTAGTATGTCATTCACTGGGTGTTCTCCAAAGACAGTGGTCTTATTTCTTTAGTCTTTAAATTTGAATTTAAAAGTAGAGGTTCAGAAAGATCTGTTACCGCAAGGTTTCATCAAGAAGTAGCAGTGAGCAGTCTGGGACTAACTCTTTCTTGGAAGATCTCAGCTGGGCAACTACACCAGTGCAAGTAGATAAATAGGTATCACTGCAGCAGGAAGGCAAAACTACGTTTTCATGCACTCTGGCACTCGTCACAGTGTCCCGTTCCACCAGAAGCTATTTAGTCATGCTGGCCACAAGACCAGCTGTGGTAGAGTGTGTGTGTGTTTTATTCATAAAAGAATAAGAAAATCCAGAGATAGACGGGAATAATTTTCAACTCTGAATATATTTTGCCTTCTGGCAAAATAGGGTAGCAGAAAAGTTGGAAAAACAAAGTTGTCTGAGGTTGGAGTGTGTCTCATCTTTCCCCTTTCAGCTCTCCCCAAACACTGCACACTTAAATGATGCTGTGACACTGTTTCAGTAAATGTTCTCTCTCTGTTCAGCATCTATTATCTTTTAAGGCTTACTTATCAGGACCAACAATGCTTGGACACGCACAGAATCAAGCTTGCCTTACAAGCTCGTAAACTTAAAACCACCTTGGATCAAAGTGCAGTCAAAGTTAACTGAAAATCTTGGAGAGAAATGAATTTTTACACTAGCCTTACTAACGAGCAAAGCAATCTTAATTTTAGTTAGCCAGCTGCAAAGCTGAACCTGCTGTCCTGTTGCATTTGCCCTGTGCAGCAGGCAGCCACTTACTTCTATGCGAATGAGTCTTTGGTCCAGTGAATATCAGTCTAGAACTGAAGCAAATGCTGTCTTTCCCTGCAAACTAGGCGACTCTGCAGTGACAGCATACAATATTTGTTGACGAATACAAATAAGACCTTTAATTTCCTAATGTTTTTTTTTCAATTGGGAAAGTTATTTTTGCATGCACAGTATGTCCTGTGTTCAACGAACCGTATTATCACAAAGCCAGCCAGCAATCTGCTAGTGATATTTCTTGGTCTGCAAGCAGTATCTGCAGCCCATAGGCTTTGCTGAGTGTTGACACTTCAGTAGCAACCTCATAAAGTAGCCATCTATGTGCTGTAAAATAGCACATCCCCATCCACCTCCTTGCCACCTGCCAGCCCCAATTTCTCTCCTGTACTAAACATTCTGGGCTAAGCAGGCATCAGGATGCCAGGCCGTCTTCAGGAGTCCTCTCGATATTCTTCAGCGTCCTCAAAGGCCCTCTAAGAGACTCAGCTCTGCCAGATCCCTGCCCAGTACCGGTTGAAGGAGTACCGGGTCTGTAATGTTGCTAGATGCTATATTCTGCTTTCTGGGGGACTCAAAAACATAGGCCAGAGCAGGGTTGGCCAATGTGCCCTCCAGATCTCGTTGGACTCCCAGGTCCCATCAGCCCCAGCCAGCCTGGCCAATAATCAGGTTGATGGGAGTTGCAGTCAAACAGTGGCTGGGGACCCAAGGTTGAAGAACACTCTAAAAATGCAGGAGCCAGTGTTGTGTAGAGGTTAAACTGTTTATTAAAAACATGGAGGCCCGAGTCAAATTCTCAGCCAGTTCTGTGGCTCACTGGGTGAACTTGGGCCAGATGCCATCTCACCATGCTAGAGAAACAGTGGGTAACCATTTTGCAGGCCAATGGCAAATTCCCTTATGGGAAATCATCATCAGCCTGAATAGCACAGCTGGTTAGGATAGTGCCAAGGTTGCTGGTTCGATTCCCATAGGGGACAGCTGCATATTACTGAAATTACAGGGAACTGGACTAGATGATCATTTCCAACTCTACAATTCTATGGTTCTATGAAACTTCCTGGGGCCACTAGGCAGATGGGTGCCAAAATTGAAAAGAAAAATGGTGAAACACACACACCAAACATTCATTCAGTTATCTCTGCTCCCCCTTCTCTCTCTCTCTGCTGATACCTCTCATGTGTGGAGGGGCAGACAGGGTAACAATTTTGGCCACATAAACAATAGCACTATCTCCTAATGTATTGGTATATAGGGTTACCACAGGGTGCCTGTATTTGCTGATTGAAGTTTTTCTTTTATTCACGATTGGTAGGCTGCATGCTCTGCAAAACTATGAGTTAAAAAGAAACCAAGGCAATCTCCTCCTTCCTCACCCTGTGATAACAGAAGATGAAGAAGCCTTCATCATTCAGGGATTTCTGGGCAATAGACTTGAGGTGCTAAATTGCTTTCGGTTGAAGCTGATCGTTGCTATATCTCAGGTGACAAAATATTCTCTTTGAAGCAAGGTTGTTCTGTTGCATTTGGTGTTCAGGGATTCTTGGCACAACAGAGAATCCAGCACAGAAGATCTGAAGTTCATCCAGTATTGATTTTGTTACAGTGAAAGAGAAGAACAGGATTTTTAACTTCTTTCCTTACGGAGCATCATTCCAGCCTTTAAAAAGAACCCTTGAAAGGGAGAAGTAAAGTAATACTGCCAACAAGTCAGCCTACCAAAGTGGAAGGTTTCTCAATATCCTAGTATATATATATCGTTTTGATCATATATGATAGAGGTGAATGGCCCGCCTGGTAATCATCAATTTCAGTTCTGGGTAGGAATGGATGTGTATCAATCTATCTCCAGGCTGTGTTGACTTTGCATATGTTCATTCATAAATCAGTTCTGTCCTGTTTTCACATTAGTGATTTAAAAAAAAGAAAAACCATTAAAAATCATATTCAAAGTAGTATTTTATCAGAAAAAATAGGTATTTGAATAGGTATGTTATCTTAATATACACATTTCTAAATGTATTTACTTGTACAAAATGCACATTTAATATATTTAGCTACCTTTTTTTTTTTTGAGCTGATAACTGCATTAAAACTGCAGAAACAGAAGGATAATTATGCCCTGTAATTTGCCCTGCAAACAAATGCTCAGTAAAGGCTGGATATAATTTAACCTCAGTGTGAGCCTTATGCAAGTAAATCAGGATGAATGAACAGGTCACTTGGAAAAGCAACAAATGTCTCATAACGCCTTACAAATGGACCAGAACACCCTACAAGTTCTGGTTGTGGACCAGAACTTACATAAGAGTTTTAAAACATCTATGTTGCTTTGAATCCATCGCATCCAATTGCTCTTAAGTAAGTGCTCCATGCCTCTCTGCTGCCAGCCAGTGATTAAAAATAATTGTGTTTCAGGGTTTCCTAATGAGGGTCTGACAGCTTTGTTTAGATTCAGACCACCCAGAAGACAGACAAATGTCCCTGAACATGTTAGCAATGCAGAATTTGTGTGGCTTTGAAAAGTATATTTTAAGGTGCAGCTTTTCGGAATTCACAGCAGGGTAAATTAATGCTGGAATGCAACTTTGCCACAATAAATCCCACCCACAAACATCAGATGCCAAGGATCTGGCCTGCAAAATATACCTAGTATTCTGGATTTGCATTGTGTGCAATACAAGTAATTGTGTTGGACTACTCAAACTAGAATTCAGGGTCATCCAGTGTAACTGACTGGCAGGAGATGGAGGAAAGACAAAGGACTCTTTCATAAATCTCGTAATTAACTTATGGATTCACTGCTGTAAGATTTGGTGGTGGCCTGTAGTTTGCATACATGGATTTAAAAGGGAATTAAATGCGTAAAGGAAAACCCTACCAACAGGTATTTTCCCCATTTGCCTGTATGCATTCTCTGAATTTAAAATACAGGCCAAATTGCTATTGATCTAAATCAGGACTACTGCCTTCAAGTCCCATTTTGTGGGGTTCCTGGAGGTGCTAGTTGGCCACTTTGGGGAACAGGATATTGGCCAATCTGTTCCAGCATCCTGTCTCTCTAACCTGTTGAGTTTTCCTAGGTTTCTTCTCTTTAAGTATTTAAACATTTGTTGACATCTTTTTTTGTTTTGGGAAACCTATGTTGTTGTTGTTTTGTGTATTTGACTTTTAACCTGCCTTAGGTTTGAACTATCATGTTTCTGCTGTTGTGTTTTATTCATATTACTTCACTGTGTGCAAATAAGTGGAAAAGTTTGTACTGCTCTCTCCTTTGCTGGACAGAGATCTGTCAGGGATGCTGTGATTCCTGCACTGAGCAGGGATTGGAAGGGGTGACCTGCCAAGGTCATTTTCAGCTCTGAAACTCTGATTCTAAAGTCACTTTGTGTGTCCCTGGACAGAAATGCAGTGTAAAAGTAATAAATCAAACATACTTCTTGTTCACCATAGATGCTGTGTTTGCTGTCAGCAGGGCAATTTCCCCTTTCCATATCACTGCACACCTTTGTATTTATCAAGCAGCAGTATCCTTTTTTATTAATAGAGCTTTATATTTTTATGTTTAGCAACAATTTGCTTTTATTTAGCAATATCCTGCTGATCTAACTTGAAGCCAGGAAGAGGAGGGGAAGAAACAATGAAAGAGTCTCTCACCATTTTCTGAGAGTTAAGATTCATAACTGTAATTTAATTTGTTTATTGATTCCCCCACATCCCCGGGAGGGGGAATCTTGCTTATTGAGCAAATATTGAACATACAAGGGATAATGAAGGTAGCAATGGAGAGAGCTGGCTTTGATGCCAACCAGGAACTCATGCTTGTGTTTTCCGAAGACCATCTTTTAAACTGTGTTGGGAGGTTGTTCATCAAAATAATAAGTGTTGTGGCTCCCGCCCAAAATATGTAAGTTTGGGTGTGTATGTCTTACACAAAATTTTATTCAGGCAAATAATGGTACAAGATCAGCAACAGACAAGAGGCTCAGGAGTTATGGTTCAGGAGTCCACAATCAGGGCAAGAAACTCAGAACTGGACAAAAGCAACAAAGATGTCCAAACAAGTTTCCATGCCCTGCCCACCAAGCTTTGAAAGACAAGGTGTGGAGTGCTCATTGGTGAGAATCTCTTGCCTTGTGGGAATGACAGGATTGCAAATATAATGGACCCTCTAGTTACGTACCACTCTGGATACGTAACTTTCGGGTTACGAATGCGGCAATCCCGGAAGTGTATACTTCCGGGTTTTGCCACATGCGCAGAAGCGGCGCTTCTGTCTACAGACTTTACGGGTTGCGAACGGACCCCCGGAACGAATTTAATTTGTATCCGGAGGTTCCACTGTATGTGTTGCTTTGGGGTGGGTGGGCCTGTTCCTGTCCGCAAAAGCAGTGTCTGCTTCTAGGTGACAAGACTGCACCCTCTTATTTGGAACCCTGTTCAGTCACTGCCTCCTGCGGTTCTGACTCCCCCATATGGCTGCTCCAAGCCCTCCCCAGCCTCCACAGAGACTTTGTGCACTGCAGAAAAGTTGGGGTGGGGTGGGGAGGAAGAACCAGAATCTCTGTTTCCCCTTCTGAAGCAGCTGAAGTCGTTGCAGAAAGGGGAGATCCCTCCTGCTCCAACTGATGGTCCCAGCTGTTTCTTCCTCCTCCTGTGTCAGCGCCTGCCAATTCAGACCCAATCCAGACAGCACTGTGAGGCTTGTGGAAAGATTATGCTCTACAGACATCATTACAGAAGCTTGGCAGAGGGCACTTAATCAGCTGTTTCTTTTTGATTCCAGATGCCTTTTCTTCTAAGCTGTGCACTGAGCAAAAGAACACCAGCTAGCATAGCTTAAATACCAGCCGAATACTTAACAGAAGTGGCTCATAAGGCTTCCAAACAAAGGATCATTTGTTGCTGCAGTCTGAAGAGGTTATTCAGCAAAAGCAAATTCTAGGAACAATAAATTTAAGATTTAGTTTATCAGCAAGTCATAGGGAGGGGAGTTGCTTGTGATGTTTGCACTCTTTTCATTGCTTATATTAGATTTTCTGTTGAGTACAAGTCCCCCCCCCCTTAACTTTCTAAATATTTAGCAAAAGATTACAGTGGTGTGTGTGATATTCTGCTTGGATGTTCAGGATGTCTCTTGCAAGTGCCTGCTTCTGTGGTATTCCGTGATTTTTATTGGGTGGTTGCTTATCTATATAATATTTGCATGTCTGAGACCAAAATGCATCTACACATAGATGTTGGATGACTCAGCAATAACAAAACCAATTTTGTACTTGCTTGCTGTACTCTTTTTATACTGATTAATGAGTCTTTGGGCTTTGGAACTAAAAGGGAAATGTGGGTTATAGCATTGTGAGAGAGGGAGCAAAACATTTTCCATGTACACTTTTTCCACAACATGCATGATTTTATACAACTCTTACTATGCCCCTTCTTAAACACCTTTTCACTAAACTAAAATGTCCCAAATGATGTAGCCTTTCCTCATAGGGGAGTTGCTCCAACCCTTTGATAATTCTGGTTGCCCTTTTCCGAACCTTTTCCAGCTGTACAATACCCTTTAGGGTGTAAGATGACCAGAACTTACACTGCATTCCAAATGTGTTGCACCGTAGAGTTGCATATTTATGATACTAGCAGTTTATTTTTAAATTCCTTTCCTAATGATCCCTAATATTCCTTAGGTTTTTCCACAGCTGGTGCATACTGACCTGACATCTTCATTGAGCTGTCCACTACAACCTCAAAGTCTTATTCCTGGTCATTCTCTCAGACCTCATGAGCATGTATTTAAAAAATGAGATTTTTATTTTGCTCAGTGTACAGTGGTACCTCTGGTTACGTACTTAATTCCTTCCAGAGGTCTGTTCTTAACCTGAAACTGTTCTTAACCTGAGACACCACTTTAGCTAATGGGGGCCCCCCACTGCTGCCGCCGCGCGATTTCTGTTCTCATCCTGAAGCAAAGTTCTTAACCCGAGGTACTATTTCTGGGTTAGCGGAGTCTGTAACCTGAAGCGTATGTAACCTGAAGCGTCTGTAACCCAAGGTACCACTGTACATCACTTCCCACTTATTTGTCATTCTACTGTCCATTCACCCAGTTTGGAGAGGTCATTTTGGAGTTCATCCCAATACCGTTTTGCTTTAACTACCTTGAACAATTGGGTATCAACAGGGGCGGCGAGCATCCCAGGAGGGCGGGGCAGCAATGTCAACCCCTCCTCAGGGATAACATCCGGGGTGGAATGCACCCCCCGCACCCCCTTCCTCCGCCAGTGCCTCTATCTATATGCTTGTTGACACTTTCAAAGAACGCTTAGTGAGACAGAACTTATCTTTGCAGAAGCAATGCTAGTTCTGCTTCAGCGATACCTGGTCTTCTGTATATTTGGTAGCATCCCAGAACAAAGCTTCAGCTAACTGGCTGCCAGGGTGCTGTCAGCGGCTCCCGACTGGTTTCCCAGGAAAGTATAAAGACAAGGAAAAGTTTCTTACAGTCCTTTTTTATTTCAATATTTACAGAGAGAGGCTATAGAACCCAGCCTCTTGGATAATGGCATTGTCCCGAGTGAATCTCTCTCTCCCCCCCCCCATCTCTCCCACTTCCTCATTCATCATCATCATCTCCTCTACGGGTGCTGCTACATGCCCTCTGTCTTTGAGCTCTTTGCTCTCCTACTTTTAAGGTTTGCCAGGTTCTGGGAGATGGAGATGGATGGTCTGAAATGCTTTCTAATGACAAAGTGTCAGCCAGCTGCCGCTCCGGTTTTGCCTTCTACTCCTCCTCTCCCATTATTTCCCAACTTTTCCTCTCATCTGCCTCTGAGCTGTGACCTCCTGCAAACCCCTGTTGTAAATCTACATGGTCTTCCTCTTCCTCCTCCCTGGAAGGGTCAGGATGGGGAGGTAGTCTCCACCATTCCTCCTCTGCCCAGTCCTTGACCCTTACCCCTTTAAGTTGAACTTCTAGTGAAATCCTTATTATCTCAGCCATGATTGAACAATGTTGAGCACTGTGTGTACCACTTGACGGAACAACAAGCTGCACCCCCCCCCCCTTTTTGTGCTGCAGAGTGATTATCCTTTGGAAATGACGTCAGTGTTGCTAGAATTCCATCAACATTATTTTTAACAGGGGAATAAAGAGACCAATTGCCTGTTCCTTATAAATTGATGTCTGCCCACCTGTCATCCATTGATTTGATTCCAAACCACTGAGATGGCCCCAAGACATACATATTCCAGGAGGAATGATCTGACAGACTGCAACATGGTGTTTCGTGTGTTTGACTCCCTTTCTTTCTTGGTTTCTTCAGTATCTATGACAGGGTGATTTATTTGTGGCCCTCCAGATGTTGTTGGACTCTCGCTCCCATCAACCTAAGCCAAGATGACCAATAGCCAGGGCTGATGGGAATTGTAGACCAACATCTGCAAGACCAGGGGTTAGCCATCCACGATTTATAACAATCAAAACCCAAACTACCTCTTGCTTGCCTCCATTCCTTCTTCATGATAGAGATACTGCTTCCCATTTATTCCAATGGATTTGGATATAAAAGGAGAGAGGGAAATACTTTCCCAATTTTACTGGAACAAAATAGCACGGCAAATTTACAAAGAACACTGCAGAAAGAGAATTAGGAGCTTGTTTCCACCTTGTCACCATGAATCACTATCAGTTTCAGCACAGCGACCACAATGCTGGACTTTGACGTGGGAGGCTTGGGTTCAAACAATACAATAGTTCCTCATTCACAAGATGACCTGCGCCACCAAGTTATTGTGTCCCAGGAAGTTAGGGATTGTACAACACTCTGTTCTAGAAATTAATTTTAGAAAGAATAAAGATTGCTTATCTTCATGGCTGTGTTTCTGAAAATCAAGGCAATGTTCCTGATGAATAAAGGGGGGAAACTCCTCTAGCCCTTTTGATTTTTGAATGTATACATATAACATTGAAAAAATGTATATCTTCTATCTGTCTCAATATGCTGCAAAACCTGTATGGAGATAGTCTTTGCAGTTATTCCTTCACCCCAAGTGGAGGATGTTTTCACTACTTGCTTGTTTATTGTGAGTACAGGGCAAGATACTAGCATGCCAATGCAACTTGATTGTACACAGAAATATGCAGGAATATTCAGCTGTCTCATACGGGGATTGAACCTACAACATTATCAGCACCAGGCTCTAACCAACTAAGCTATCTATGTATATGAGTGTCTGATAAGAAACATGCAGTCTATTTAGGCTTTCCTACAGATTGTCACGTTTATCAGGAAGAGCTTGTCCCTCACAATTGAACACTTTCTGCAGAAGATGTTGATTATGTTCCCCTTAGGCCTGGAAGAATCCCAGGAAGCTAGAAGTTTGATGCTGGGGGCTGCAAATATTGTTTCTATGCTTGTATACAAATGATACCTAATCTGATTCTGCCTATTAAACATTTTACCCAGGTGGTTTTGAATTTGGAAATATTTCCCTGTCTTCTTCAATATAGTGTTCCCCTTCTGAAGATGGCTAGATATTTCATTAGCAGCGCTGGTTAATTCAGTGTCATTTCCCTTCAGAAGTGCCTCGGATGCTTTTCTGATCGGCATTCAAATGGTTCATTATTTCACACGAGAATGAGTTAATATACAAACTTTAAAGGTTTTAATGTGCAAACTTTAAATTACAGGAAGTAAATTGCTCGTCGCAGTCCTCATTATGCAGCAGGCATGAGGGAGACAGGAAATGCAGCGCTTGAAAATGCATGTTGTTAATCTTTCCTCTTTTCTTCTTTTTAAAAAAATCGTGGACATGAGTGAATCCTTTGTTGATTGCGACTCATGAAACGCACTGCTGAGGGCACATGCTTCTCAGAAGGATAAATTGATGTGTTAGTTCACAAGCCAAACTTAGCCAACGAGAAATTAAGACAAGTCTGGAGGTGAGAGGGATGAGCAGATGGATCAAAGAAATAAAGGTGGACAGTTTTGCTATGCCTTGAGCCAGGTAATATAGAGTGAAAATGTGCTCCGTTCCCAAATATCCAGAAATGTGTCAGTGGAAATACGATTCCATTTTAATTAAAACTGCTAAGTTGAATAGAGCTGGGAAGGCAGAGCACTTGGCAGACTGATATGTTTTAGCTTGGATGAGCTCTGTAGACTTGTTTGTGTTGAGCTTTAAAGTAGGAAGAAGAGAGGTGGTAGAGACATGTTCAATTAGCATGCAAAACTGTGTGGAATAAATGCGTTGACTCTTAGCCCTATTCTTTTTGATTGTAAATTGATTTAACTGATTTAATTATTGTACTTTTACTTTGCTGTAAACCTGCCCAGGTACCTTATGATGAAGGATGAGCAAGAAAGCTAAATAATAATTAATGTGGTTAAAAAGTATGAGGCTTGATTTAAAAAAAGAAAAAAACACTTTTCAAAAGTAATTGTTAAAATGTCACCTTGCATATGACAACTGTGTGTTTTGTTAAGGTCTAAATTGTTGTAAGCCCTATTTTGAAGGGCCTGTCACTGAGTGTCCAAGAGGAAGACCTCAAGGTCCACAGCGCTTGCATGTGTGGACTCTAGGTTGACTCTATGAGAGTGAGATTAAGTGTGGCCAGACTTAAATGAGTGTCATGCTTCTTAGGGATGCTCCCCTGGATAAAATGTGGAGATGTTGACTCTTCATTTCAGCAGTGTTCTTGCCTGTGTAAAAGAGCAGAGTCTCTATGGGCTCCATTTTGGGTGTTGGTTGAATGAGTTTGGTGGAAATGTTTCTTCTGACGCCAGTGTGGTGTAGTGGTTAAGAGCGGTGGACCCGTAATCTGGTGAACTGGGTTCGCGTCTCCACTCCTCCACATGCAGCTGCTGGGTGACCTTGGGCTAGTCACACTTCTCTGAAGTCTCTCAGCCCCACTCACCTCACAGAGTGTTTGTTGTGGGGGAGGAAGGGAAAGGAGAATGTTAGCCGCTTTGAGACTCCTTCGGGTAGTGATAAAGCGGGATATCAAATCCAAACTCTTCTTCTTCATCTTCTTCTAATTGCCACCTGGCCTCATTTCTTTTTTTCTTTTCTTTTCTTTTTTAAAAAGTGTGCTCACAGCACCGGCAACTGGTTGCCATCGCTGTTTTGAGGTCTGCCTTGAACTCTCAAAACCTGTGTGTTTTCAATAGGAGGAGTAGGGGTACCCAATGTGGTACCTTCGAGGTGATGTCAGACAGGAAATCCCATCAGCTCAGCCAGTATGACCAATGGTCAGCGATGATAGGAGCTGTCATTCAGCGACCTCAGGAGGGCACCATGATTAGAGTTGCCATCTCAGACGGAACATGCCATATCTCCAAGTAATGATTAAAGTCAGCAGTCATTAAGTACCTCTGCTCTGTGCCAAATTATTCCATTTATTTTTGCAGGGCTGCAGGGCTTTCACTGATGGCTTGTTAAGCTTTGTTGGCAGTAGAGTTGTGTGTGTTGGCTGTTACACAGTCCAGCTCTGTGCTTGTGTTGGGCTCTTTTCTCTTCCACATTGGTGACAGAAATGGTATACATAACAGACAACTTATTAGGTGTGCTTAAGGATGTGTCACTGAAAACAGGAGCTTTCCAAATAATTTCAGAACAAATCAAGTCCATTGTTTGCGTTAAAAGGCTGCTCTGATAGCGATTTACGAATCTACCACAGTGGGGAAAGTTCTGTGTGAGGAAACTTTTCAGAGAATGCAGAGCATCTGGGGGAAATTTCAGGAAAGCCTTCATTTTTTTTCAGAAGAGCTGAAGTATATTTCAGAAGCTAGAGTCAGAAATATGGCAAGCAGTAGAAGATTCAATTCTAAAAGTAATGATGCTTAATACATTTTGGGATATAATACCTCTCTTGCTGGTGCCAAGACACTTTTCTGTCAAGCGCTTGCCTGACAGTTCAATTACAGAATAAAAGAAAAAATTCAAGTGGAGCAGGGTACAACTGCAGTTATGGTCAGTGCGGCTGCCCTGAAGCTGGTCGGGTTTCTCACATGAAAAGCCTAAATCTGTTCATGCTCTCGCTGCCTACAAATAGCAGCAAATCTAGCAACAGAAGCCTGTCTCTTTGCTGCCTAGGGCTTTCTTTTGTTTTTTAGTGGGAGGAAGATTATGTAGGCACTTCTTGATTCTGTGCTTTTAAAAAATAGTGGATGACTGACAGTTGGGCTGCTTCTTCAGTAAAACTCTTCCCATGTCATGTTTGGGTTTCACACCAAAAGATGTAAAATTTGCATTTGGCAAACATGAGTACAATCTCCTTCCTTCCTTCCTTCCTTCCTTCCTTCCTTCCTTCCTTCCTTCCTTCCTTCCCTCCTTCCTTTCGTTACAAGCTTGGTAGATCAGGGGGATGCTGTGGACATGGTGTATCTTTTGATTTCAGGATTTATAGCTAGTTGACTTGACGGAACCCTGGAAAAGAGGAGACTGGGAGGAGATATGATGGTGATCTTCAAATATCTCAAGAGCCGTCACATGGAAGATGGGACAAGCTTGTTTTCTTCTGTTCCATAGGATAGGACCTGAACCAATGGCCTCAAGTTACTAGAAAGGAGATGGCAACTCAGCATCAGGAAGAACTTTCTGCCAGTAAGAGCTGTTTGACAGTGGAACACACTCCCTTGGAAGGCTTGTGGCCTCCTCTTGTTCATTGGAGGTTTTTAAGCAAAGGTTGGATGACTATCTGTCATGGATGCTTTTGCTGAGATTCCTGCATAGCAGGGGTTCGCCCCATGCCTTGCATTAAATGGTTCTGCCTCCCTAAGCCTTCTAACCTTTTCTTTTGTGCCATAGGTCATGGGGAAAGCTAAGAATGCCTTCATTGCATCCTAAAGTGAGAGGGACGGATCCTCTACGTATGCAGTTTATGTAGCACACAAAAAATGGAGCTTCCCTTTCTTAATTCATGTATTAACTCTTGAATGTGGCTTTTGAATTTCAGGTTATTTTTAAAATTCTTTTTCATTCTTATTAAGAGGTGTGATCTTAAATGTAAGCACTGTTGTTCAAGCCATAGTATCTGGAATGGGCTATTTTCAAAAGGCATGGCCATCCCAAAAGTGATTGTTTGGATGTGAAGCTAGGAGGGGAACCCACAGAGAAAGAGAACATAGGGCGCTCACTTCCCTTTCCTTGATCTAGCTCAGTGTTGTCTACACTGCCAGTGGCTCTCCAGGTTGTCTTCTGAGCCCTACACAGAGATGCCAGAGGTTGCACATGGGACCTTCTGAATGCAAGTTACCCGTCAAACCAGTGAGCTTTTTGGGAGGATTTTCGTAGCATCCGGTTGGAATGGACTGGGAGGTATTATTTATAGTCCATTATGATTTTGCTTATTTGTGATAACTTCGCATTTTCCTCACATGGGCAGGCCTTTTTGTATCGTGGCTCCAGAAGTGTCTGGAACCCTTTTCCGATTAATCTTTTGGAGCTCTTTGAATGTTCCGCAACCCTGTTTGCTTTACTTGAATTGTGTTGGGTGTTCAAATATTGGAAATGCTGTGCATCTGTACACACCGAGAGCTTGTGCTAAAATATTGATGGGCTTTTGCAGACTATTTGGTGAGATGTTTGTATAGCGGTGCCCTTTTACTTTGCCTTGAGTGTTGCATTTGCAGAGGCGGTGGGTTGGGTGGATGGTGTTAAATGAAATTACCTCTGTTTATAGAATTCTCTTATTAAAAATTTGTTCGCTCCTTCTCTGAGCATGGAGCTGACTTGAATTCTATCTGAAGCTCAGTCGTAAAACTGATACAGCCTCCCTGCATCACCTGGGGATGATAACATCTCTTCTTCCTCTTTCCATGCCCAGTATGCATAGAAAGGCAATGGGTTGTATCCCGCGGTGCTGTTCTGTTCATGCAGCAGGTTTCCACTTTTGCATAGGAATTTTCTTAACCCGTCAGCCAGTTTTAAACAGTATAGGGGTTGGGGTGGAAGTTCACAGTGTATTTTACAATCTGCGTGCAGCCACTGGTTAAGTGTGTGCATTTGCAGTGTAAAGAGTGAATGGGTTTCAGGCATAACCTGATTGCATGCAAACAGCCCTGTCTCTGACTGTGCTGCAAACATTTTTTTTTTTAATAATTAATTTTTATTCAATTTCCAATATACATTCCATCTATGTTTAACATCCACTTCTAACATATACATCTTTTAGACTTCCCTCAGCCTATCTGACAATTTTCCATATTATCACTATTACTCACATTTCTTAAATTTATATGTGCTGCAGACATAGGGGCAGCGGCAGAGCAAGCCGATTGGGTGCCTGGGGCAGCACATGTGCCCTCTTCCCAGGAGTGGGGCTAGCCGCCCACGGGGGAGGGGCCAACTGGGGCTCCGCAGTGTCTGCCTGCCTCCTTCCACTCAGCCACCCTGCAGATGAGGGGGAGGTGGTGGGCGGCCTGTTTGGGGCAGCATGGAGCCTGTAGGCACCCAAGCCACTGCGTCGCTCCCAGGAGAGATGCGTGGCTCGGGCGCGCTGCAGGCCCACAGTGAGTGCCGCCCGGCATTTTGTCCCCCCCCCCAGTGGTGACACCTGGGGTGGCCCGCCCCCACCGCACACCCTTCCTCCGCCCCTGCATGGTGGATGCCCCTAAGGTGAACACCTTCTATCTCATACCTAGCCCCCAAATAATGGGGATCTCACACACAAAGGGAATATAAGGGTTCAGCTGCACAGGCAGGGTGCACAATATGGAGAAAGGCCAGAATAAGGCAACTTCCTCTGTTGTGATGATGATGGTTTTATTATCCCTATGATATGATTTATGGGAATTGATTTCTAAATGAAACCAAATAAATAAAATATTGTTTTCCTGCACTAGATCTCTTGACTATTTGACTATACGGTATAACCAAAATAATAACTGTGCATGACTGAAATGCTGTAGCAGGTGTTGAGCACAAATGGGGAATAGGTTTCCAGAATCTTGAAGATAGTACTTTAGTTGCTTCATATCTCTCTCTCTCTCTCTCTCTCTCTCTGTGTGTGTGTGTGTGTAAAATTTGGTTTGTAAATAATATAACAACATTTCATCAATGCCAAGAAGGAAATGAACTCCCAATTGTCACTTGAAATTGTAGGATTTAAGATTCCCGGTTAGCATATTTCATAAACAGAAGTGCGTCTCAATTTCCTTCCCCTAAAAAAATAAATGGTCTCCAGATATGCAACAAGATTTCCCTTCCATTAACAATAAATAAATACATAAAATTTTATGTCCTGATATTGCGAAGAGCGAGAGATTGCCAAGACAGTGGCACGGGTTTTCTGTTCTATGAATTTTGTTAAATAAAGAATGAAGATTGCTGTGGTGTGGGTTTTGTCATAATCGTGTTTCGTGCCAGTCTTGCTCTGGTATCTGTTGACTCTTTCAGTCTTGAGCCCCTCTTAATGCAAGATGTATGGCGCTGAACACTCTTTTTTCTTTTCTTTAAGGTATACTTTTGTCCGCTGAGACAGGTTTTCCTCAGATCTATTCTAGTATCCGTTTGTCTCTTGACTCAAGCAATTTAAAACTGTGCTCCCTGTGTACTCCCTAATATCAGCTTTTTAAATCCCCAGAAATCCTATCCTGTGCAACTTGCCATATAGACGTGGAATTGTGCACTTCCAAAGGTCAGCAGAAGCTCCTGAGGGGGGAAGGCATAAACAGAACAGAAATACATCCTTCAGTACCCCTCAGACAAAGGGGACGAAGGAGTGCTCAGATGTCGGTCCTTATTACTCAGTATTCGGAATGCCTGCTGGAGCATCATCATTTGGATGTTGGTCTGGTGAAGTAAACTGCATTATCTTGAAAGGTCCAGAGAGAGAGAGGGCAAGCCAGTACAGCCGGGTGATATATTTCACCACACAATTGCCATGAAGCAATGTCATCACATGGCATGGCTACAATGGTAGGGAATCTCTGGCCCAGTTTAGGCCTAGCAGGCCACACCATATGGCTCCATGAGGCATTTTGGCCAAACCACGCCCACCTGCCCTACTAGTAAAGGTAAAGGGACCCCTGACCATTCGGTCCAGTCGTGGACGACTCTGGGGTTGCGGCGCTCATCTTGCTTTATTGGCCGAGGGAGCCGGCGTACAGCTTCTGGGTCATATGGCCAGCATGACAAAGCCGCCTTTGGCGAACCAGAGCAGTACCCTATTTATCTACTTGCACTTTGATGTGCTTTCAAACTGCTAGGTGGGCAGGAGCAGGGACCGAGCAATGGGAGCTCACCCCATTGCGGGGATTTGAACCGCCGACCTTCTGATCTGCAAGCCCTAGGCTCTGTGGTTTAACCCACTGCGCCACCCACATCCCTAGTAACAGCAGCCAAAAAGGGTACTGATCAGCTGATCAACGGTCCATTTTAAAGCATGGCATAATATATAGTGCTTTGAAAGGGGCTTCTGAAAACCCCTGTGTGTGGAAAAGGTCACCTGACATCACTGTGACATCAGGTGGTTGGGTCTGCTTACTTGTCAGACTTCGCCTGCAAGGGGTGAGGAAGGGGTGTAGAGAGATGCAATTGTATGGAAAGCTTTTAGTGGACCACCTTCAGTTAATGTTGTAGATTTGAATTTGCATGCTTTGAAGAAATGGTGGTGGAGATAGGCAGTTTTCAGTTATTTCCCCCTCCTGCCTTACACCCCTCTGGTGTCTGTACCGTCCCCCAATTTGCTCTGGATAATTGGGGGGACATTAAGATTAGGCATGCAGGGGAGAGGGGATATTCCATTGCTCAAGGAGAAACGAATGAAACAAACTGATTAGTGCTACATTCAGTGCTACCCATACAAAGCAGCTGTATATCTAAAAACAATTGTTAATACAATTACAGTGGTACCTCGGGTTAAGTACTTAATTCGTTCCGGAGGTCTGTTCTTAACCTGAAACTGTTCTTAACCTGAAGCACCACTTTAGCTAATGGGGCCTCCTGCTGCTGCTGCGCCGCCGGAGCACGATTTCTGTTCTCATCCTGAAGCAAAGTTCTTAACCTGAGGTATTATTTCTGGATTAGTGGAGTCTGTAACCTGAAGCGTCTGTAACCTGAAGCATATGTAACCCGAGGTACCACTGTACTTATATAAAAACAATTTCAAGTCTAGTGCTAATGCCAACTGGGATAAAAATCTCCAAAGAGAGTCATAAGAGAATTTTAAATAGAGGTTGGGTGGCCATTGGTCAGGCGTTCTTTAGCTTTTTTCTTACATTGCAGGGAGTTGGACTAGATGATCCTTGCGGTCCCTTCCAGCTCTACAATTCTGTGGTGCTATGATGGCTTCTTGAAAGAGCAACGTCCTGAACAGATGCCAAAAAGGCAACAGGGAAGCCACCAGCCTGATATGTAACAGGAGGGAGTTCCAGAGTAGCTCACGTTGTGGCAGGGAAGGAAATACTCAGATCCTATAACTTGCAATTTGCAATAAAGTGTTGTGTACAAACATTTCATCTTTACTTTTGAAGGTCACAGATGCCCTGCACAATGCATATTAATCACTATCATTATTTAATAGGGCTGTGAGTCACTGCATAATTTATATACAATCACTTTATAATTAAAATGATTTTGTAATTTATTATAATTTATTATTGTGAATATGCAGGGTGCAGGCAATATGTGACCTTAAAATGCGAGGGAAGAAGCAAAGCAGATCAAATACGGGATCAGGTAAGCAAGCTTCCAGGGGCATCAAGATACCTTTATTGAGCTGGAAGTTCAAGAAGAGTTGCTGGAAGTAAAGTTAGATGGAATGTCAGGAGTGGATTGTCCGGAGAGGAACAGAGTTTGTGTGTTATCTGGTTTTAGTCTGGTCATAATTTCTAAGAGAGGCTCCAGTGTTTTAATTTGTGTGAGAACCCCACCCCCCACACCACCAATAAATCAATGGGTTGATTCAGATGTAACGGGAATGAACTGTTTTTATTTTTTATTTTACTTTTCTTGTTTTATACTTTGAACTTTTATTTGAATTAGAATTGTGTATTTTATTGCTGTAACCTGCCCTCAGATGTTACGGTAAAGGGGCAGGTGAAAAATATAAATAAATAAATAAATAAGCCCAATAGTGCCATCTTTTATATAAGACTAAGTTACAAAGTGATGCCTAAGAAAGCATTACATATATTTCCGGTTTTCACAAGTCGTTAATTGCTTCCTTCCCCCAAAGCCTCATTTTCCACCTTAAGGCTTATGAATTTCTGCAAGTCTCTAATATATTAAACAGTTAATGTGAATCCATATATTAAAAATAGTTAAAATTAGTTCCAGTATGCTATAGTTCGTCTTATAGAAAATCGTCAAACTGCAGATTTTGAGTAAAACCTTTTCTTAAAAAGCATTTCATTTGTTCCTAAAGGGAAAAATATTTCCTAAGATTCTTTTGGTCTTTTCCCTGCCCCAAATTACCATCCCCCCCCCACTGGAAAAACTTGAGGATGGAGCCTTAAGGTGGGGAGTGAGGGGGGTTCATTTCTCCCTGGATTTTCTTTGCCCTCCCGCAGCTAATAGTTTTCATTATGTGCTAACCTTTTTCTAATTATGTAGGGGAGGTTGGTGCACTCATAATTACAGTGGAACCTCGGTTTAAGAACAGTCCTGTTTGGGAATGATTTAGTTTACAAACTCTGCAAAAATGGAAGTAGTGTCCCGCTTTGAGAACTTTACCTCGGTCTAAGAACGGAATCCGAACGGTGGAAGGGCACCAGGGGCGGAAGGCCTAATTAGGGAAAGCACACCTTGGTTTAAGAACGGACTTCCAGAACGGATTAAGTTCATAAACCGAGGTACCACTGTATAAGTAAAAGGCATCCTGAATATTCTCAAATGTACACGATTGTTTTGTTTATTCAATGTATTTTCTTCTGGAACTTACTGGAAATAATCTCAACTCTGAACCGTTGCTTTTGTCGTATGTTTTTGTTGATGTTATTACATAGACCAAGTGAAATAGTTTTAGAAGAGCATTGTGGCACATGTCTTAAAACCCTATTTCTTTCCCTTTTCCTTTTGGGTGAATGGATACTCAATTGTAAGGCTTAAGAGAGCCTCACATGTTTAAAAAGATTCGTTAAAACAAGAGCAGGGCTTCCTTCAAAGGTCATTCTCTATCCTTTTATCATTATCGCCATCTTCTGTTCCCCACTGTGACTCTGTGCTGCCCTTGTTCTGAGGGTATATGGCCAATGAATGCCTAAACACACAAACAGAATTATTTGTCTGTGCTACAGACCATTTTATCTCCCATTAACAAGGAATCGTGGCATTTGCTGTGTGTCACTACTTTGCAGCCATAAATGTCAGGCCCAGAGGGGCTATAATAAAAGAACCAATTTACTTGGGTGGTGGTTGTGTGTGTTTTTTTATCAAGAGGGAGGGGGTTATTTATTTGTTTAACTTGAATAGCAAGAGAGGACGAAGACAAGAAGCGCTGCAATTGTGAGGTACTTCACCACTGAATTTCTCAAAGAACATTTAAAAACCTTGGAGGTTTTTAAGCAGAGGTTGGATGGCCATCTGCCATGGATGCTTTACCTGAGATTTCTGTAATGCAGGGGGTTGGACTAGATGACATTGCTATGCTTTTAAGGCAACAACAACAACAACAACAACAACAACAACAACAAGCAAACCTCACCCCTCCCACCCTTCCCGTATTTCTCCTCCGTGTACTGGCTTCTGAAAATATATAAAATATTCTTTTTTTACTTTGCCTCAGCATATTGTGGAAAACAGACACAGCCCATGCACCATGCAGGAATTGCCAGTTTACGAAGTTTGATAACGGTTTGTTTTTGTCAAAATGAGAACTTGCTTTCGGAGTTAGTGTTTGAAGAGGAGACTTTCATCAGTCTTGCTTGACTTCTGTGGCTCATTTTGCGAAACATGCAAGTTACCCTGGCGATGCACTGCCTGGAACACAGCTATGGTTTGGCTCAGTGTGTCCTCCAAACCCAGGTTTGTGGTTTGTCTATGTAAATCGAAGATTTAGAAGTCTGAAATTACCTGCTTCCTCCCTAGAGTTGTGCACAGGTGATCTCTCAAAGTGCTCCACCTGATTCGTGGGGAGAGAAATCGGATGGGGGTTGCTTCACTCTATTTCTCCGGGACGAGGTGGCCTTTTTGCAGGAAGGGGATGAGGAAGAATCTCAGAACATGTTTGGCTTAGCTCTATTTCCTCCAGCTGCAGGAAATTCGCAGTGGTGAAGGTGCCCAATAGTTGAAGTTGTAGCCCTCTGACTCTCCTGTGTGATGGGTTGGCATGCTTTAGTTAAGCCAGTAGGTGGAGCAAAATCTTTAGCCTTTTTTTGGTCTATGGATGTTGTGTGCCCTTTAATTCTGGTTGGACAGTGGGTGGACCCTTCCTTCCTTCCTTCCTTCCTTCCTTCCTTCCTTCCTTCCTTCCTTCTCTTACTGTTGAAGCTTCATCAACAGCTGCTGGGCCAGTCTTTTTTATTTGATCATATAATGTTGAAAAGCCTCGTAGACCTTTTTTTTACTTACAGAAAGTTTCTGTAAGAAATTTCAGGAACAACCTGCACTAGTCAAATTTTTATTTTGTATAGAGTTCAGAGTATTTAACAGCATAGAATTGACTGTGTCTAGATACCTTCTTTCTTGACATGCGGTAAGAAATGCTCAACAGTGCTGTCATTTATTAATATTAATGTAGGAATAATTCTTTTTTTAACCTTGTAATTATTCACCTTTTATGAGCAGCATGTTGAGAGTTCTGCCTTGACCGTCAGCAGATCCACACTTAGATATATAGACATTCATTAAATATGATGAATGTTTTAATATCTTGAACATTTTCACATGTGGGAAGAAAATCCACTCTGATCTGATTTCTTTGAGCTGCAAATGCAAATATAATACATTACTTTAAGCTCAAATAAAATATATAACAATGCTGCTTAATCCATGTCTGAGTTTGAAAAAAATGAAGCCTAGCAAAAATGTACCATTGGAAGAATATGGGTCTATGGGTGCTCTTTTGGAGTATCAAACCTGTTATTGGTTATTTCTTTGATATTTCTTTTAAAAGCCCTTGAAAAACAACAGCTAAAAATCATACAAAAGAAAAATTAGGTGAGATAGAAGGGTTGAGAAGCAGAGATTAAAATTTCAGTACACATACTTTCATTTGGGAGCTGCTGATAAATTAATTAAACTGCCCCCCAAAGGCAGAGGATCACTAATTGGCTGCATTCATGTGTGACACTATGGCGGCAAGCTGAACAAAATGTTGGGTTTGAACCTTCCCGCTCAAATGCAACCAGTTAGGGGATTTCTGAGGGATTGGTTTCCTTTTCAAGGATGTTGTATTGCCACACTATACAGATCAGAATCCTGTCTTACAGCAGACAAACTAGCTTCATAATCCAAACCCTAACTAAAGTTATTGTAAGCCAAGATTCGTGGTTCGTATGCCATGCCATGCCATGGCAAGACAACATTCTTTGGAAGTAAACATGTTATGTGTAGGAATTGGGAATGGGCGGTGGAGTGCATGAACTCAGCATGTTCTTTGTTTTTGTTTTTTTAATATAATTTTTATTGATTTCTTTTTTAACACAATATTTCAACATACCAATAACAAAACAAATTATTTGCTCCGCTGAGCTTGTGACGTCCCTCCATCCCTTCAACAGGTTTTTTATTTTCAAGTCTTTATATCGCACTTTATATCCTCACCTTCTGACCTTTCTATCCTTATAAGCAACTCTGTCTCTTTTGGTCTAGAAGGTTTTAGCATATCATTTTTCGTTGCAGAATTTATGTCAATCCTGCCAGTGTCTTCACATTTTTACAATAGTTAATCATATACCCTATAAATTTATAAATTTAGTCTCTTTGAAATTTTTGGTCCTCTTTATTCCGGACTCTGCCTGTCAGCTTGGCCAGTTCCGCATAGTCCGTCATCTCCGTCTGCCACTCCTTAATCATTGGCAAATCCTGCAATTTCCAACTTTGGGCTAATAAAGTTCTTGCTGCCGTTGTGGCGTACATGAATCTATCTTTGCAATTTCTTCTCCCATCAAACCCAGCAAAAATGCCTCTGGTTTTTTGGGGAAGGTATATCTAAACATCTTTTTCAACTCATTATAGATCAGTTCCCAAAATGCTTTTACTTTGTCACACTCCCACCACATATGATAAAAGTCTCCCTCTTTCTCTTTACATTTCCAACTCAGCATGTTCTTTGACCTTGCTGCTACTCATTTCATAGCACAAAACCATGGTTTAGCATCACACGTTGACACTGTTTAGAATAGGGTTTCAAGCTCAAAGGGGTTGAAAGTTCTCTTTCACCATCAAATTAGATATCCGAGGTAAAATCTAGACCTATTGATAAGCTAGTTTTCTGTATGCATAGATTATGTATACAGAAAGAGAGAAACATCTTAAAAGTGTTGTCTCCCTGTTTTCTGTCTTATTTCAAGTTTATGTAACCTCAGTTCTTTATTTACAATATCTGTCTGGGATGTAGTGTCTGTAAATGCAGTAGCATTTTCTGCCTATCATAGCTTATAAGCAATGATAGTCTAAACTATGCAGTTAATCTTACACAGGTGCATTTCCATCACTGTTTTCAATACCAGTATGATCCACAGACACTGGCTCTATAAACAGTTGTGTGAAGATCTTGTGTTTGTCTTTAACTTCACTTCCTACTTATTTTTTGTGGAAGGTTTTGGTGTTGTTGCTGTTTTTTGTTTCGAGATTGGATATAGTTTCCACATCCACTCATAATTGTTTTAAACTCTGGTATGTCCTCATTCAGTCATCTAATTCTGTAAGGTACAAGATCAAGCTATTTGAGGCTTTCTTCATAATGAAGATGATTCATAGATAGGATCATTTCTCTCTCTTACTCTCTTTATTCAGCACTACTACTTCAATTTAAAGGCGGGTGAAAAGAATTTCACACACTATTCTTAATGTGTGCTCCATTACGGCGCTTGCTATTTTAATAATGTGCGTTTAAAAAAGAACTGCTGCAGCATAATCTTCAAGACGGTCTAAAACGTGCAAGCATAAGCAAAGGATGAGACCAGAGGCCCAGCATCCTGTTCTCTCAGTGCCCAACCAGATGCCCAAGGGAATCCTGCTAACAGGACCTTAGCCCAGCAGAATTTCCCCCTCTTGTGATTCCTAGCGAGTTGTATTTATCCGCACCCTAGGAGCCAACTCCTGGGGGCCAACAGGGGCTTCGGACACCCCAATAAAATATTTGAGGGGCTGGGGCCTTCCTAAAGTTGATGGGCATTGCCATTCAAATGGTGTGTGTGCAGGACGAGGCTTTCCTGGGCCCCCCAATATTTTACAATGGTACCTCGGGTTAAGTACTTAATTCGTTCCGGAGGTCCGTTCTTAACCTGAAACTGTTCTTAACCTGAAGCACCACTTTAGCTAATGGGGCCACACCGCCGGAGCACGATTTCTATTCTCATCCTGAAGCAAAGTACTTAACCTGAAGCACTATTTCTGGGTTAGCGGAGTCTGTAACCTGAAGCGTATGTAACCTGAAGCATATGTAACCTGAGGTACCACTGTATTCAAGTTGGCACCCCTGATCCACACCATAGATTTTGTAGAATGGCATTGCATGTAGTTAGGATCACTTGCACTTTTATTTATACCAAGCACTTGCCACTTCCCTCGCAAGGTAAATATTGGTCAGCATTCTAATGAGGCTGAGAAAATGGTACAAAGGAAAAAGCTCTTTTTTTGTGTCTGCGTTTGACCAACTTAAAGGTCCCATGGTGTGCTTCAATCTCTGAAGGCATTGCAGTGCATTAGCATGCTTGGCTGTTGTGTCTACAGGAGGTTAGTAGCATTAGCAGATGATGATGTACAACAGAGAAGCAAAACAGCTAGAAGGTGTTGTTTCCCTTATGGTGATTCTTCTTTCACCAAATTCTGGACTTTACTCCTTGAGGTATGGTCTCAGTGCAGCAAGCAAAGAGAATATTTTGAGGCTTTGAATCAAAAGGACTGGTTGGAATAGTGGGGAGAAGAACGCTTTTTTCTGTTCTCTCCGTTGAAGCAAAACCTGCAAAATGAGTGCTCAGTACAGCAGGAGTACAGATGGGATATTAAAATTCATTGCAATATCTCTGGGTGCCTCCATTCCGTAACTCCTGTTGCTGCTTCTGCAATAATCCCCATTTGACTGGAACGAGTTTTTTACATTCACTTGGAGAACGGAGTGTGCTTATTTGTTTCTGTTCTCTGCAAACAGTTTCCTCCACTTATTCATTATTCATATATTTTGATTTAAAATGCATCATACCTGTAGAAGGTCAGAGTAAGTGACTGCCTTTTAACTATTTTTTAAAGATGAAAACATTTGAAAGATAGGTGTTTTTAAATGCACCGTTAACTTTTCGCATCACAGTATTTTATCTCGGAAAGCTTTCCTTGCCTTATATGTTTTAAGTCTTTCTGATTTACCTACCTAATCCTGTCAGAGGCTTCTTTTCTTGATTTGAATGCTGATATGTTGAGTTGGAAGAAAGATACCTAGGCTCCAGTGTGCATCCATACTGGCTATGAGAGAAAGCTGTGTATAAATACAAGAATGTGAGGATTGGGTAGAATTTTCAGAAAGAATGAGACTTTGTAACTGCGCTGATACTGAATTTGGAGTTCCATAAGTTTGCTCCTTTTGGTAGTGGTTTTCATAGAAACCTTACACTTGAAGTCATCAGGCCCTTCGACCTGATGTGAGAGGAAAAATGGAACCTTATCAACATAGCTGACTAGCAGGCCATTGTACAAAGTGTGACTTGCTATAGTGGTCCACCATGTTGCACTCATTTCTCAAAGTGGGCCCTCAGGCAAGGGACTTGCCATGTTTTCTCACCCTGCTGAGAGACCTGCAGAACCAGACTTCCACTCACACTGCTTCAGAGGCTTCCACAGCCACCTGCTTTAGCCGTGAGGACAAATTTTGGAATGGTAGCTCTTCACTCCTGCTGTGTCAAAGGATCATGGGAGCCATGGTTTGTTCGCTTTCCTCGCCGCCAGAAAAAGGAGAATGTCCCCAAAGCCCCTGAGGCAGTAGGCACTGGACTTACCCTTTCCTCAGTACCATCTCTGGTTGGCGGTGGGTTATATGCCCATCGGGGAACAGGGGACCCTTTTCACTTTGAGGAGTGCATTCCCTTCTAGGCAATTTTCTGGGGAACACAGGCTGATTTGTGGGGAGGGGGCAGGGCCAGGAGCGAAAGACGGAGCAATGGACATTAGTTTTACCTTTGTACAGCAGGCCTGTCGCAACACACACACCCTCTCTCCTCCATCCAGGCAAGGAAAAGCATGAGCAGGCTTCAGTGACGCATACTAGCAACGTGTAAACACTAAGGGAGGATACAAAACAGGGGCAGTGATGGCTCCCAGTATGTTTCCGAGCACAATTCAAAGTGTTGGTGCTGACCTTTAAAGCCCTAAACAGCCTTGCTCCAGTATATCTGAAGGAGCGTCTCCACCCCCATCGTTCTGCCCGGACACTGAGGTCTAGCACCAAGGGCCTCCTAGCAATTCCCTCACTGCGAGAAGCCAAGTTACAGGGAACCAGGCAGAGGGCCTTCTTGGTAGTGGCACCCGCCCTGTGGAACACCCTCCCACCAGATGTCAAAGAAAACAACAACTACCAGATTTTTAAAAGATATCTGAAGGCAGCCCTGTTTAGGGAAGCTTTTAATGTTTGATGTATTACAGTATTTTAATATTTTTTTGGAAGCCGCCCAGAGTGGCTGGGGAAGCCCAGCCAGATGGGTGGGGCATAAATAATAAAATTATTATTATTATTATTATTATTATTATTATTATTATTATTATTAGAGGAGAAGGCTGGGGAGGGATTGCAGCCCAGGAAGGATCCTGGAGGTTCACATTTCGGCCCCTAGGCCTGGCATTTTCCATTCCTGTGTTAATCCAGGGGTATTGGCAGGTCGCTGACCTTGCTGGCCACTGGTTCCTGACATGCGCCATTAAAATCAGTCACTGACCAAGGCCTTGTGATTCGGTGCCCTGTCACTTCTCTAATTCTACAGCACTTGCTCCACTGTTGGTATTAAATACAGTGGTACCTCGGGTTACATACGCTTCAGGTTACATATGCTTCAGGTTGCAGACTCTACTAACCCAGAAATAGTACCTCGGGTTAAGAACTTTGCTTCAGGATGAGAACAGAAATCGTGCAGCGGCGGCGCAGCGGCAGCGGGAGGCCCCATTACCTGAAGTGGTGCTTCAGTTTAAGAACAGTTTCAGGTTAAGAAGGCACCTCCAGAAGGAATTAAGTTCTTAACCTGAGGTACCACTGTATATGACAAATAATGGTGGGTAAGTAGTTGACTGTTCTACAGAGATGGGCTAATTCTTCTGCACGAGGGCGAATGAGCTATAGGAGCTAGGGAACTTCCTTTCTCTGTGCTGCTACGTTTAATTTAGAAAAAAATTATGTAGATGTACTTAATGGGTTATGGCTACCATTGTGCAGTGCAGGAAGGCATAAGTGGCAAGGAAGATTGATTAAATGCCTCACTGTAGCCTCTGTTATTAATCATTCCCAAAATCCATTCGTAGCGGGAAGAGTGGAAGGCAGTGAAGGGTGCTGGTACAATCCATAAACACTAAAAAAAGAATAACCACTGACAGAAAAACAAGCCCAGCCCTTCGCTTTGTCGGTAATGGGAAATGGTACTTCTTCAGTGGGTACTCTCCAGTTTGCCAGTGAAAAACTGTAGCAAGATGGTAGCTTAACATCTTAACATCATCCGGAACCTTCCAGGGAGAAAGGAACTCTGAAGTGTTGTAACAAGAGTTATTTCATACTGAATAACTCTACAAAATAAGGCAATTCAAAGCCTTAAAAGGAACATTAACTTTTACAAAGGTTTGATGGGTTCATATGCCTTGAATGTCTTTTACCTTTGGTAATTACATTGCCTCAAGTATGGGTGTGGCATGTGACATTTCGCTCTTCATAAAATCAATGAGAACTGAACCCAATAGTGTGTACCTGGTTATGAATGCATTGCCACAATGATCTGATAACTAAAAATAACTGTGCCTAATTTATGTTTGTTGCGATTGGAAACTTTGAACCTGAAATTACCGCCATTCAGCTAAAAATGCTAAGCTGACAGGATGCACGCTAAAAGCTAACTTAATGCTAAGAAAGTCTCCTGAATATAAAATATTAAGCCACAGCTATTGATTATGGATTATTTATTCTGATATATATAACTTTAACCAAGGGAAAGTACAAGTGTAACATTATTGCGTTTTTTTTTAATTTCAGTTGGAAATGAGGTATAAATATAAAAGAGATGGCTGCTTTTGAGAAGCGGGGAAGAGGGAGATGTTACAGCGTAGGAATTTGTGGGGAGGGGGAGAGAAGATTGCTGGTATAAGGTTTCAACTATTTGAATCTTACACAAGATTCAAGCTGCAATCCTGTGTATGCTTACAGTAAACCCTAGAAAACGTACATGGGAGTTACGTTCCAGAGATTGTGCCTAAAGCCAAAATTGTGTATGGTCAAAACCCATTGGATTCAGTGGTGGGTGGGAGTGCCAATGTCATTTTTTTCTGGAACCTTGCTCACTTTTTGGGCCCCCCATTTATTTATTTATTTATTTCTGATGACACACAAGTAAAATTGCACGTAAGTTGTGGCCGCATTGTAAAAAGGGAGCAGGTGAAATACTTTGGAGAGAGGTGTGTAGGATTGGGCAATCAAAGATGCAAAGCACTTTTTTTAAAAAAAGGGAAAATTGACAAACCAAGGCAGAAAATTACCATACTTTTCAGTGTACTGTACTGCACTGTATAAGACTAGGTTTTTTTTATTTAAAATCTTTGTTCAGAATTCTGGGTCGTCTTATACATGGTTACAATCTCCCCCCATTTTCTCCATTTGGAGCCCCCCCCCAATAGTCTTATACATGGGGGCGTGTTATACATGGAAACATATGGTAAATCAGACTATTGTAATATCTCAAACACCTTAAAATATATATTCAGTCCATTCCCCTTGGAATTCAGCCAGGTAGCTCATGACAAGTGTTAGTTATTGGCCACAGAGCAGCAGCAGTAAAAAAGAAAGAAAGAAAAAGTGATGCCACAGGTTAGAAAGCTGTGTGGTTAAAACCACTTCCCCCACTCCTGGTATTCCTGTTATCCCCCTAGGTGTCTGCCTTTCTTCTTGATTGCTGCATCATTACTGCTATCATCTTCAGTGAATTCCACCCCCTCCCATGAAGGGTATTAAGTCAAATGTTTAGAGTGGTTAGAACTACCTGCAGTCTTGTTCAGTGCACGCAGAAGGCCATAACCTCCAACATTTCTCCGATGAAACTAGGAACGTCCCATTCCATATTTATAATTTTACTATTTATACCCCACACATTTTGCTGGGTTGCCCCAGCCACTCTGGGCAGCTTCCAACATATATAAAAACATAGTAAAACAGTAAGCATTTCAAAAAAATAATAATCCCTATACAGAATTGCTTTCAGATGGCTCGGGGGGGGGGGGGTCGGATAACTCCATACCCTCCAACATTTCTCCGATGAAAATAGGGACATTGTAAGGTAAAGTAGGAAATTTCGGGATCAAATCCAGAAACCGGGACAGCTTCTCTAAATCAGGGAGGTCCCTGGAAAATGGGGATATTTGGAGGGTCTGCAAGGTCTGTATGAGAAGGTTATGAGCAAAGGGTGGGAATAAGGGCGGCTGTGTTGTTGTGCTGAGGCTTGTTAACTGATTTCTCTTGGCTAATTCTACTGAGCACCGCTGAGTGTGTTGCATGTGCTTCAACAGAAGAGGGAGTTAAGTGCTTCTGTGCTCATCTGCAATGTGAAAAGCTGCTGGTTATCCCCCTTCTCTTCCAGTCCCTTTGGTTTGAGCCAGGCCAGTCAACGGCTGCAGGCAAGACGGGCAGAAATCTTATGTGCGTGTGTTTATTTATAAAACATTTGTATCCTGCATTTCCCACACTTGTGGCAGCCTAGAACAATAAAGTGTGTGATGATCTTGTAAAACCCCTAAAGACAGCCAAATTAAAAGATCTGCATCAGCTCCCAATTGCCTTCCCAAAGGACGTAGGTCTCAGAATCCCTTCTTACGTCTCTCCAGAAAGAGCTTTGCCAAACCTCTGAGGGACTGTTCCATGAACCCGAGGCAGTCTCTGAAAAGCCCTGCTGTTTCCTGGTGTTGTCATGGTCCCCTGCAGAGAATAAATACATAGCAGGGCACCAGTGGAAGAACTTAATTGATGGAGAGGTACGTAACAGGCAGGGTGGTTTCTAAGATATGTGGGTCCTAGATAGACCAAGCCATTTGGCCATTGCTTCAACTTATTCCTGCATTTCAGGGGGCTGGACTGGATGACCCTTAGGGTCCCTTCCAACTCTACAATTCTAGGATTCTAGGATTGCTTCAGTGATCCTTGCTGCTTTCTTCAGACTTTTCTTCAAAAAATAGTTGTTTAGAAGCACTCTTGCATCTTAAAATTGTTAAATAAATAGGGGGAATGGGACGAATGATGTACAGTGGTACCTCAGGTTAAGAACTTAATTCGTTCTGGAGGTCTGTTCTTAACCTGAAACTGTTCTTAACCTGAGGTACCACTTTAGCTTAAGGGTTCCTCCCACTGCTGCCGCCCGATTTCTGTTCTCATCCTGAAGCAAAGTTCTTAACCCGAGGTACTATTTCTGGGTTAGTGGAATCTGTAACCTGAAGCATCTGTAACCTGAAACGTGGGTAACCCGAGATACCACTGAGGTAACATTAGGTGTTAGCGCTCCCAGCAGGGTTTGCAGGACCATGTACTAGAGGAAAATATATTTGGAATATTGGGGACTGAATAGGGCCAGCCCTACCATTATATACAGTCAGGCAGCAGCCTCTCGAACCAGATATTGGTGTCACGAAAGGGTAGCAACTTTAGTTATTTAATTTGTTTCGGGTCATCATCTATTTTCATAACAATGAGCTGTTTATTTGTATACTGTACTGCCTTTCTAAGCAATTATGCCCAAAATGACTCTCAATGTATAAAATGCACTGTTAGGATAAGAATTCAAAAAACACATTATAACAATCAGAAATTATAATAATATCAATAAGTAAATACACACACAAAAATCCCTCCCTCCAATACTGTATAAAACAATGTATTATTATTCTATTTTATTTTTATTTATTTTTTTGCCAAGAAGGGAGATCGGTGCTTGTTAGATTTTCTGTCTCAGGTGCCACAATAATGTGCCTGGCCTTGGTGTTAGGTGGGGACAGGGTTTGTTGCTCTGCCTCAGGCTGCAAAATGTATTGGACTGACTCGGGCCCTAGGACTGGTTCATGCCCTTCTGTGAGTACAAAATGAAACAGCACAGTGCCAAAATGAGCAGAGAGGCCTATCTGCTGCCTCACGCTGACCGCTTAGTAGACAGAGGCTATCAGGCAGATGGCGATTGAATTTGCCCCCAGTATGATTTCCCAATAAGATCAGATGCCTTTGGGTGAGAATTGCGCTCACAGATTGCTTTAGGTTGGTCGTTCCAGGAAGAGCTTTCTTCCCTAGTTAATAGTATAAAATGGTTTGGTTGAACAGCAGGTGGGGATTGCATTATTTTAGGAGGAAAGTCTCATGATTCTGAGGAGCACTGGGGCTGTGGGGCTGCTCACAAAAGCACTGTTTTAATGGACACGTAAATTGGCAACGGCGATGGCAGGGGACATGGCTGGGGGACGGAAACAGCGAAAGGGATCCAGTGTGAAGAGAGGTGGACTCAGGCTCTGTTCATTCTAGATTCTGATTATGTAAAAAAAGATATTTTTTTCTATTACTCTATTATGTAATATGTAAATCCCCTATTACTCAGGGTTGCAAAACATGGTTGGCTTCCAAAGTGCCACTGTTCCTTTCGGGAGCCAGCATTAAATGTTTACAGACACCAATCTTGCAGAGACTTGGAGTAGGGGATGTTTCATTCTTTGGGGCGAGTTTCTAATGTTTAGGCAAGTAGATGCCAGGGCTCCTTACACCTCTGCAGGCATCTTCTCTCCTCGCTTGTGTGTTTAATGCCCTGCAATTTGCTCCTGGTGTGGGTTGAGTAGACACTTCCTTGGAATGAGCAGCAAAGAGGCCAGCAGTGTCACCGCCCACCCATCTCTCTCATTTAACTCTTAGTGTGGTGTAGTGGTTAAGAGCAGTGGACTCGTGATCTGGTGAACTCGGTTCGCGTCTCCGCTCCTCCACATGCAGCTGCTGGGTGACCTTGGGCTAGTCACACTTCTCTGAAGTCTTTCAGCCTCACTCACCTCACAGAGTGTTTGTTGTGGGGGAGGAAGGGAAAGGAGCTTTGAGACTCCTTCGAGTAGTGAAAATGGTGGTTGTGTAGCAGTCACACAGAGCCAGAGATGACACAACAGTAGGCACTGCACAGTGTTGCAGGCGGGAGAGTATGGTCAGGAAGTGAAGACAGAAGCGTGGATGAGACAAACACACACTCCCTGTGCTCAAGAAGTAATATTTATATATATCTAGTTGCATATAGATCTAGTTGCATATGTGCCTGTGTATTCGTTTAAACCAAATATCTATTCAGGCACACAAATATCCCAAGCCACTCTGTGTACAGCCAACACATTTCCTGAAAGAGTAATCTGGACTCCAAGGGAACATGCAGTGCCAGCTCCAGATTTTATTTTTTGTGATAGGGGAGCAGGCTTGGGCAAGATGCCCTCAGTGGGCCCCCTCCCTGAGTGGGTTCAGCAACCGTTCACGTTCTGCCCAGTCATTGCCCCCTGTATGTCTGCCCAGAGGAGAAGCACAAGGGAAGTGAAAGAAGCTACCTTCTTATCCTTCCACTCTTGGAATAGATTGTATGCCCAGAGATGGCAGGTGAACAGGCCAGAAGCCTCCAGTGGTTGATAGTGGATCCCTTGTGGAGATGGGCTTTGGCAGCTGCCCAGTTGTGCCTTCCACTTGCACTGCTACAAGTTCAGTAGCGCCTTATGCCTGCATGAGCTACTGACAGCTCAAATGTTGTAGCTCTTTCCGTTTGTGACATCCAGAATCTTCAGACTTGGACCACGCAGGATGCTGGTCTACACACAATGCACAACCGATTGGTCAATGTGCAATGACTGCAGCAATTTTTGTACTTCTTATTACGGTTATTCAAGGGTGAATTCACCCATTTTGCTCTCTGCATGGCAAGTCTAGTTATATGGCTCCCAGTGACTGGACTTTGCTTGGCAGGTGCTGCAAAAGCCCCCACAAGGCTAAGGTTCTATCTATGGCAAGTAATTGCAACCACATGTGGAAATAAGGAGGCAAAACACAAGGGTTGGGTGAAATTGCAGGGAGGGTCTAGGAAGAGTGGCATTCTATGCATGCTTACCAAGGCACATTGAAATGTGCAGAACTTGCTGCCAAGGAAGCATGAATGGGATCAGGCTGATGGACTCATACCAAGGTACCATTCAGCTAAGCTTAATAGATGCTGTACCAATCTACGTGCTGAGCTTAAATATTTGATGGCCAGTACTGAATAGGACTGGAACCTTTTGGCAATTTTTATTCCTTTGGCTGCTTGCCTTATCTGGGAAAGTGCAGCGCTGTTGAGAGCAATTTTGAAATAAAAGCGCAGTTGTGACACTGCAATGTAGAAATGTACAATATTGAGTTACAGGTAGCTGTATGTTTTCATTAATCCACCAGAGAATGGCACAGACTGGGAGCATCAGTGAGTCATGCCTCTTCATACCACGCACTGCCTTGTTTGTAGTCCAGAAATGTGCATGGGCCATTCTTCTTTCTACTGTGTGCACAACCAAAGGCACTGAAAGTGGGTTGATCTTGATCATCGTATATGACTTTGGATTGCTTATGCACAGTGAATGTTTCAGGGTTGTTGTTGTTTTATGATAAGAACCTAGAGGGCTTGGATATGCCTTCAGTAGGTGGTGCAGAGTTCAGGAGAACTCAAAAGCTTCCTTGCTATTAATATCGCCTGGCTGTGGATTCTGAAATTTCTCTAATGAACCAGCATGGTTTCCTGTGTCAGTCTTGGGGTGCCCATTGTAGTGCTTCCTGATGGCTAACATTCACCCTGTGGAGCCAAGAGCTCAGAAATGCATTAAGAAATTATTCTACATCACCAAAAAGAAATTGTGGTTGTTATTTTTTGGGGTGGGGTAGGGGAGAATCTGCCACTCACTCACAATTCCTCAGTGTCCTGGCAATTCACCTCCACCTCACTTCTGTACCTTTTCAGATATTTCGGAGAATAGACATTTAATGGCGATTCCCACTGTTTTAAGAAATGTAGCAAAATTTGTGTTCTTCCCAATCAAAATCCCCCAGTGTCCTGGCAGCAAGTGCAGAAGGAAGTATCCTGTGCTATTTCAGCTTTCCACATTTACTGGTGGCTTCCGCTCTTTCGTGAAGCAGGCAGCAGAATTTCCATTATCCCCAAAGTATGTTTTGGTCTAATCACCTTTTTCTGCAGCCCATTGCTTCTCCCTGGTCATCACCCAGGGCTGATTTTCCCCAAGTGCTTCCCCTGTTTGATGTGCATGAGGATCAGTTCTGATTCTTAGCTTGGCCTAGATATTTTCATTTCAATCAGATAAATGCCCTCCTGTATTTGATCCCCTGGGCACCCTTTTCTCACCTTTGCTCGCCTCTACTCTTTGGTGTCAATTCTAGAGAGGTTTTGAAGGCATGCCTCTCCTCTCTCTTCCCACACCAGCTTGTGTTTGATGAGTATTCTTCAAAGAGAGGAAAGGAGGAGGTGAAAAGAGTTGGAACCAAATGCTTGTCTCTTTTTCAGACACCAGTGAAGTGGGGTGTGTGTGTGTCTCTGGCTCCCAAAGCAGCTGCAGCTGATCTGTTCTCTCCCAGTGAAAGAATCAGAATCAGAGGAATCTTTATTTGCATCAGCCACTAGCTGTAGCAATAAAATAAAATACAATGTACTGAAGATAGAGGTAAAAAACTTAACTGTACAAAATAACATTCTGGAGCTTTACATCAATAATCAAATTATAGGTCTTGTTCTAATTGCCCCTGCTAAATGTTTTGCAGTTTTTGCTGTCCCATGATTATCTTGATCTGCTAGAAGATATGACCTGGTATGGATAGCAGTAGAGGGGTAATAACCTCACTGCTCAAATTTTTATAAAGAGTGCAGGCTAGAAGCACATGACCCACTGACTCAACACCACCATCTCCACATGGACATAAGCGTTTTACCAGTGGAATTTTTTGAAATCGACCCTCAAGTACAGCTGAAGGCAGTATATTTAATCTTGCATAAGTGAAACCGCATCTGAATTTTGGAATTGATGCAAATAGGGTGCCAACGTCTCAAAATGACTATGTGGAAAATAATCATACCATGGACACAATTTCCCAATGTTCTCTCCCAATGAAATATTTATTCATACACTATAAAACAGTTTCTATGTTTTTCACTCCCACCTTTGCAGTGTTTAAGCTAGAGGTCCAATTTGCAGCTTGCCCAGAGTAGCAGTTGGTCTAAGAAAAGCACCCATAACAATAAAGCCCTAAATCTAGCACTGTTTGTTTATTGCGTCCTATGAAAACAGAATCTCCCCCACCCCATCCATTTGTCTATAGCACATGGCAGTGTTGCAGTTCTGTGCACTCATACTTGAGAGCAAAACCTACTGAACTCTTAAGTAAGCACGCATAAGACTATGTTGCAGTGCCCATTACAGAGCAATTCTAAATATGGTTTGGGATTGGCAGAACCACTACCCTAACCAAAGCCTTGCAGCTTTAGATCAGCAGATCCATGGTTTGCTCTGCTGCCCATACACACACACACACACACACACACACAAACGAGAGTCTGTAGGAAGTCACATTTCCTCTGGCAGCACAAATCAAGGAATTAGAAGTGTGCTGTTAGCATGCCAGACATTCTCCTAGACCTTGGTTTAGGAACTGGGAAAACTGTGTAAGTTCCAGGTCTTACGTGGAATGATGTTATTCACGCCTTCATTTCCTGGCCTTATTTTTACCTCTTTAAGCGCGAGCACAAAACTAACCACAGTCATGAACATATTTTTTGAGAATGAATGATGTATGAAATTGTTTTTGCTTGCCTCGAATCAAAATAGCTTTGCCAGCTTGTGCTAGCTGGAAGGGGTGTGCGCGAGCCCACATTTTATATAAGCCAACTGTCCGCTTCCGTGATATTTTAACTTTGTTCTGTGTTGATATATTTTGTGTGTGTTATAACCTGTCCTAAAACAATTCTACAAAGAAGGGGAGAATGCACATCTTTAAAAAATAAATTCAAAATAATGCTGTGTAAGGCGTATCAGAGAAAACCCGGCGCATCTGCTGTGATTCAGATCACACTCCCTGTCCCGACAGAGAGACACAATTCAGAGATGAGAGTAACAGGTTCATTCTGTTATGCAACATTCAAGCCAGCTAGCCAAGCCATAATAATAATAATATTAATAAATTATTTGTACCCTGACCATCTGGCTTTGTTTCCCCAGCCACTCTGGGCAGCTCCCAACAGAATTAAAAGCGCAATAAAACATCAAACATTAAAAACTCCCCTAAACATTCTCAATAACCAGCACAAACAGAAATTTCTTCCTGATCTTAGATACGGCCATCACCTAACAGAGCCTTCCCACCCAAGTCCCCTTCATTTTTAAAAATAAAAAAGAAAGAAAGAAACTGTGCAGACAAGAAGCAGGCCATTCAATACTGTTTTGTTTGTTTTCTTCCCCTTATCTCACTGAGCAGTGTGAAGCTTTGACCTGAAAGCCACAGGGATATTGCAGCCTGTAGACTGGCAGATGTAACATTCCTGACTTACATAAATCACTCTCTTTTGTCACTGCTGGCATAAGGCCAGTGAGTGTTCTAATTATTGGATGGCTTTTATAGCCCCATTACTTATAATCACTTTTGGTCTACAGCTGGGAGGCCAGGATGGAGTAGAGCGAAGTAATATAGCACAAAATGTTACCATTTGTTATCTGCTCCTGGGATTAGGGTTATGCCAGCAACAGGAGTTTAGATGCTTGATGTTGTGTTAATCTTTTTTTTTTAATGCACCAAAAAACCCCAACATTATTGGATGCTGCTGTTCCGAACAGGGTGACAGCATCCGAGCAGTTATCAATATATGTTGAGTATGATGGTTGTTGTCGTTGTTTTTTGGCGGAATATGTGTTTTGATTTTGCTGTATCGGTTGTGTTTGATGGTTACATTGGCTGCAAACGACCCACCCTGTGATCGTTTTGGCGAAGAGCAGGATATAAATTTCAAAAAACAAATTAAATGGTATGTGCTCACCTGAAGCTTTCCACTTCGCAAGGGAAACCGTTCTGGGCAATACCCAACAAAGAAAATTCTAAAGGGTGCCATTTGCTCAAGCAGCAACAGCATGTATGAATTTTCCTTTCCGCACCAGAACGTTTGCAGTGGCCTGAATGCTGTACAAATCGCTACTGTGCGACCTCTTAACTCACGGAGTGCCTCATTTCCTATATGTTCTCTTGCAGGGTTTCCCATTCAGTCCTAATACGGACTCACAGTGGTGACGTTTCTCATTGCCAAGTACCAAGGTGCAATGGCATGTAGAGAGGAGTCCCCCTTAGGTTTAAGTCATTTCCTCTGGAGTTGTGCAGTTTTCGGTTGGGATGTCTTTATATGAACAAGCATGTCTTGATTAGGTTGTTTTAAAATTACAGTGGTACCTGTGCACCTCCCTGTGCAGAACTCTCTGTGCACCTTTCGGACTGTATCTTTAGGTTTTCCGCTCAGTGTCAAATAACTGGGGTCAAATAAGTGTTGTTTATTTTTTATAATATATGGAAGATGGATCTCCCTCGGGACGTTCTGGACTCTCCTTCCTTGGCGGTTTCTAAGCAGAGGTTGGATGGCCATCTGCCATGGATGCTTTAGCTGAGATTCCTACATTGCAGGGGGTTGCACTAGAATGTTGTTGTTTAGTCGTTTAGTCGTGTCCAACTCTTCGTGACCCCATGGACCAGAGCACGCCAGGCACTCCTGTCTTCCACTGCCTCCCGCAGTTTGGTCAAACTCATGCTGGTAGCTTCGAGAACACTATCCAACCATCTCATCCTCTGTCGTCTCCTTCTCCTTGTGCCCTCTATCTTTCCCAACATCAGGGTCTTTTCCAGGGAGTCTTCTCTTCTCATGAGGTGGCCAAAGTATTGGAGTCTCAGCTTCAGGATCTGTCCTTCCAGTGAGCTGCACTAGAATAGGCTTCCTCAACCTCGGCCCTCCAGATGTTTTGAGACCACAACTCCCATCATCCCTGACCACTGGTCCTGCTAGCTAGGGATCATGGGAGTTGTAGGCCAAAAACATCTGGAGGGCCAAGGTTGAGGAAGCCTGCACTAGAAAGATGGCCCTTGGGGTCCCTTCCAGCTCCATTATTCTCTATGTGTTTTTCTGCTTCAACAATATTTCCTTACGTTCCTATCATTTTATGTAATTGTATTTTGTGTGAATTTTAAAAATTATAAATGAAATATATTCTGTTTACAAACAAAACATTTAAATAGCCACCTTTCTACTGATAGGACGGAGGGGGGCATGGGTATAGCCAGAATTTTTGTTAGGGGGGGCAGAACCTCAAATTTGTATTGATTTGTATTTTTACTTATGGGGGGAGCAACTGCCCCCTCTTGGCTACGGCCATGGGGGGCACAGGAATGAAACAAGGTCGGAAGGGGGCCATGGTTGGGAAAAGTTTGGGAAACACTGATGTAATGTATTCCAGATGGGATTAATCTTGAAGTTTGCTGCCTTCTGATTTAGCAGCATCTTCCACTTTTCTTTCAAGAAACATCCCATCTGGAGTGTTGCCAGTGCATGATGTTCTGTATTAGCTTCCAGTAGCCTTCTAGATATAATTATAAAGATGCTGGTTTACAAAGCCACAAATTGCTTGACCCCTGCAGGACTACCTCTCTCCATGTGTTCCATTGCACTCTCTCCCTCGCTCCCTCTCTCTCCCTCTCTCTCTCCCCCCCTCTCTCTAAATCCTCTTTCATTAGCTTACATTGTGCAACAAATCTGTGAGTTCCATTGGGTGAGGTAGGGAGCGTGGCTTGCTCAAGGTAATTAAAACAGATTAATAGTTGAAGAGGCATTTGAGCTTGAGTTCCCTACATTCCTACCATTTTCTAGCTTCATCAAGGCAACTATGTAGCACTCAAGTGTACAGTGTATCAGCAGTTAGGAGAAATAGCTTTTCATAAAATGGTTTGAGCCAAATGGATGATTAGGGTTTTTGGTAGTTATCTTTTGCTTTGCATTCTCAGAGGTGTTCAGTCCACCTGCACCTAAAAGCATCATCATCATCATTATTTTTTAAGTGTTTGACAAGGTTTGCATGCAAATTTATTACTCTCAATGAATAAGAATAAGAATGTTATTATTTATATGCTGCCCAGCAGACTGGGTTGCCGCAACCACTCTGGGCAACTCCCAATTTCCCTATATGGGGCTGCCTTCAGATGTCTTCTAAAAGTCAAATAGTTGTTTATTTCCTTGACATCTGATGGTAGGGTGTTCCACAGGGCAGGCGCCACTCCCAAGAAGGCCCTCTGCCTGGCTCCTTGAACCTCATAGTGAGGGAAACACCAGAAGGCCCTGGATTCTGGACCACAATGTCCAGGCTGAATGATTGGTATAGAGACACTCCTTCAGGTATACAGGGCTGAGACTGACCTAGAATTGTTATTTTACCTTTGACAAAAAAAATAACTATGCATTAACGTTTTAATTCTGGGGGGGGGGTCAGGGAATATGTGCACACATATATTTATTGTATTTCTCACATAGGTTTGTAGACTGCCCATCATCACTTATTATAGTGATCTCAGATTGGTTTCCAGAATGTCCTGAAACAAACAACAGTTACAATATATACAAGCTGATAAAACAGTGACTGAAACTAATTAAGAAATATAAGTGCCTTGACTTTCACCCTCGGGCACAATACTTGATACTCTTGGCTCCAGGAAACCCAAAAGCTTTATTCCATAAGTTAGCACAGAGTCTCAGCATTAGCTCAGAATACAAGATGTACTGCTCAAAGATCCATTTGCAAAGTTCAAAGATGCAGAGCTAGGGTGAGTTAAACCACAGAGCCTAGGATTTGCCGATCAGAAGGTCAGCGGTTCGAATCTCCACGACGGGGTGAGCTCCCGTTGCTCGGTCCCTGCTCCTGCCAACCTAGCAGTTTGAAAGCACTTCAAAGTGCAAGTAGATAAATAGGTACCGCTCCGGCGGGAAGGTAAACAGCGTTTCTGTGTGCTGCTCTGGTTTGCCAGAAGTGGCTTAGTCATGCTGGCCACATGACCCGGAAGCTGTACGCTGGCTCCCTCAACCAGTAAAGCGAGATGAGCGCCGCAACCCCAGAGTCGGTCACGACTGGACCTAATGGTCAGGGGTCCCTTTACCTTTAAGATGCAGAGCTAGGCATGAGTTTAAGTGCTTCTGCCATGTTGGTGTGGCTGCTGGGGCTGTTTGTGACAGTGCAGACAATCATAATGGGCCCAATTCTCTTGACTTTCCCTTCTCCTCCAGTTCACCAGGCTCTGCCAATCGGCCAACTGCCTCTTCAGCTACCCTGAGAAACTCATTCTTTGGAGGTGGGATAGGACTCAACCAACTCCTCTTGCTGGAATGTCTGACCATGGCAGGCTGGAAATAGATAACCTTCTCTATCATTTTCGTATGATTCTGTGTTTTATATTCTATGGCTTCTGGGTGGCTTAATTTTTCAGCAGAATTTTGTCCTGCAGCCTTGAATGCCATTTGGCATCGTGGCGGCATATAAATCTTTAAACCAATTAAATCGTAGAATCTGTCCATAACCTTCAGTTGGAGATGATTCAGACTGCTACTGGAAAGTAGTTTATTGCAATGACAGGATTGAACAGAGGGCTTCAAGACAGGAAAACTGCTGCTCAACCTATATAGGCTTGGGGCTTCAGTGCTTGCAATCTGACCACCACTGTGCTGAGTTCATTATGGTTCTGGAATGTAGAATCATAGAATAGCAGACCTGGAAGGGACCATGAGAGCCATCTAGTCCATCTCCCTGCATTGCAGTGATATTTTGTCAAATGTAGGACTCAAATCAATGGCCCTGAGATTAAGAGTCTTATGCTCTCATGCTCTACCGACTGAATTCCTCTCATTTGCTTGTGAGAAGGGGCTTGCCAGCTAGGGAATTTACAGTGGCAGTGCAGCGTCAGTGGCAAGTTCTTCTGTTATGAGAAGACCCAGGTGTCTTCTGCCCATAGCCACAGAGGAGCCACTCTTCTGTAATGTTATCCTGCACTGCTGGGAGCAGTATGTGAATGGTGGAATCATGTGAGTCGTTCCTAAACAATGGAAAGGCCCAAGCAGTGTGCCACAGCCACATATTTACGTCATTTACTGGAAACCCACAGTGGGAAAGAATCTCATCAACAGATAGCCCAGTTGGTAGAGCATGAGACTCTTAATCTCAGGGTCATGGGTTTGAGCCCCACGTTGGACAAAAAGATTCCTGCATTGCAGGGAGTTGGACTAGATCAAGGTTTCCCAAACTTACAGTTCTTGGACTACAGTTCCCATCATCCCTGACCATTGGTCCTGCCACCAAGGGATGATGGGAATTGTTGTCGTTGTTTAGTCGTTTAGTCGTGTCCGGCTCTTCGTGACCCCATGGACCAGAGCACACCAGGCACTCCTGTCTTCCACTGCCACCCGCAGTTTGGTCAGATTCATGTTTGTAGCTTCGAGAACACTGTCTAACCATCTCATCCTCTGTCGTCCCCTTCTCCCTGTGCCCTAACTCTTTCCCAACATCAGGGTCTTTTCCAGGGAGTCTTCTCTTCTCATGAGGTGGCCAAAGTATTGCAGCCTCAGCTTCACGATCTGTCCTTCCAGCAAGCACTTTGGGCTGATTTCCTTAAGAATGGATAGGTTTGATCTTCTTGCAGTCTATGGGACTCTCAAGAGTCTCCTCCACCACCATAATTCAAAAGCATCCATTCTTCGGCGATCAGCCTTCTTTATGGTCCAGTTCTCACTTCCATACATCACTACTGGGAAAACCATAGCTTTAACTATACAGACCTTTGTAGGCAAGATGATGGGAATTGTAGTCCCCCCCAAAAAACAGCTGGAGACCCAACTCTGGGAAACCCTGGACTAGAAAATCCTCGTGGTCCCTTCCAACTCCACAATTCTATTAAAGGTGGCTCCCATGTGGCTGTGATGGGGCGTGGGGGGTGGAATGGCACCCCGTTCCATTTAAGGCAAAGCAAATGTACTTATTTTCACTGGAAAACTCTTGGAGCACATACAGTAAAACTGGAATGGGGGTGGCGGTGGGATTTGCAAAGGTATCTTAAATCCTGTGGGAGTTTGCATTAGTGGAACAATTTCATTTCAGCTTAATTATTTCGCGTGCCTGGAGAATGAATTTGCTGGGCCCTTGTGGGACTCTTGGAAGTGTAAAAATAGATGAGTATGTGACAAAGAGAAGTGTTGCTTAATTGTTCCCCCTCCCCCCCTTTTTTGGAGGGGGGGGGAATTGACTGATCCCATGCCCTGCTAGGAGCTCATTAGTGGGAATTCAACAGGACTAATAAAAATGTCTCTTTCGCAAATCCCAGAACAGTGATTAGTCCTGGAAGTCTCTAATGGAGTTCTGTTCCTATAGAAAAACTTAGAAGATCCTTGATTTTTTTTTTAATTAAGTGTTTCAAATTCATATTTTTAACTACAGCACATTAAGTCCCTGCTGGTCTATGACCAAAATAACTAATGAGTACATTTATTGATGTATATGATTATGAACATAGAAGAAGAAGCTATATGTGATTTATATCCTGCATAAATTGTGTGTGCTGATACTGCACAATTTCGCCTTTGACTATTTCACCTACTTGTACAAACATCTCATGACGCTATAATACATTTGACTTAAAAGAAACCTATACATCCTTCTTGGTCACCAGAAAAACTGAGATGCAATTGCAGCTTAGATATTGGGGACTATTAAATCAAGAAACCCATTGCTTGGTTAAGATACCGTTAATATGTACGGACTGCTATTAGTTTAGCAGACTGGTGTTGGAAACGACTTGTTAGGAAGCGTAGCCAATTCTTCAGGTTGTAATCTTTCAAACTTTCCCTAGAAATGTTACTGTTTAAACCCACTGGGTAGATTTGGTCATAATGCTGCCAAGGAGTGTGGTGGAGTCTCCTTCTTTGGAGGTCTTTAAGCAGAGGCTTGACAACCATATGTCAGGAGTGCTCTGATGGTGTTTCCTGCTTGGCAGGGGGTTGGACTCGATGACCGTTGTGGTCTCTTCCAACTCTATGATTCTAAGTTTGATTCTAAGTTTGATAATGGGTGGTATTCAGCTAAGTTTAGACCCACTGAAATTAATGAATATGACTAAACTAGGGTCATTGATTTCAGTAGGTCTCCTTGAGTAGAACTTAGCGGTTTAGTGTACACCTAAGTGTACACCTTTGCCTTTCCTCTTTCATTTGTGTCCTGGTTTTGGTGCTTTGTTCTTGGTTCATTTACACCAGAGTTTCGTCTCAAATGGGGAGCTCTGGCTTAATGTCTGCTTATCATCTAGGACAGTGTTTCCCAACCTTGCGTCTCAGGCAGTTTTTGGACTATAGTTCATATCATCCCTGACCACTGGTCCTGCTAGCCTGGGATGATGGGAGTTGTAGTCCAAAAACAGCTGGAGACCCAAGTTTGAGAAACACTCATCTAGGATTTGAAACCCGGAGGCCTGTCTAAGTTACTAAGTTTAGACTTTACCCAGACCTAGTTGCTGTGCAGGTTGCAAATGTTAGTTTATTTGAGTATTTCCCAACTAAAGACCAGGCAGCTCTGCTATGTTAATCTGTGTGTCCAGCCTTCCTTTTTACCCAAGTCTTGGGCTGTGTGGAAGAAGAAATGCTCTCCCTTTTAAAATATTTTTTCTCCATCATCATTTTGCTATGTCATTTTTCTCCCAGTGCAGAAAAAATATGTGCTATTGCCAGGACAGAGGGTGATAATCCCTTTAGCACCAGCAGGAAGGAAGAGGGGTTGTAAAGCCAGGGAGATTTCATGTTTGCAGCAAGTTATTTTTGGTAATAATTAGCCATTTACAGAAAACGCACATGAAAGCAGCATACCATAATTCAGAGGAACTGCAAATTGCAAGTCTAATGTTAGCTAGAGCTGGCAATGTTAATCCCTTCTCTGCTCAACTTGTGATTTCTTTCTTTTTCTTGCAGGAAGTCGTCTGAACAAAGATCTGAGACATTATCTCAACCAGAGGTTTCAGAAAGGATCTCCAGATCACGAGCTGCAACAGACTATTAGAGATAACCTTTATCGCCACGCTGTGCCTTGTAAGTATCTAACAATTCATCTAGTGAATTTGGTATAATAAAACTGAAGACAAACAAACAACCTTTTGGTGCTAACTTTTTGATGACAGCCAATGGGGCTGCTGTGTGGAGACCTGGTGTTTTTTTTGTTTAATTTTCTTACTAGGAGGAGATGCTTGCTTCCGGTGGTGGTTGAGAAAATGCTGGATTTGCTTTGTCACTAGTTGCACAGAGTGCTTGGATGGAGAAGGTTAAGAAATTAGGGAGCAACAGCCTAGTGGTTAAAGCACATGTTTTGCCTATAGGAGGTCCCAAATCAAATCCCTGACACCACCTGTTTAAAAGATCAAGTTGCAGGTGATGAGAAGGACCTTTGCCTTAAACCATGGAAGGCTACTGATGATAGTGGGCTAGATTGAACAATTACCTGGCCCAATATTTGGCAGCTTCAAATGTTCCATGGTGAATGTGGATCAATGAAGAGAGCTTCATACGTTCCTGTTAACAATATGAAAAACGTTGGTTTTGACCTAAAAGCTGCCTTTGACTCAAAAGCCGCCTTTCACCCCAAACCAACAATTTGGTATACTTGGATATCTGTGGAGGGCCCTTCAGTTTGAACCAAAATAAATAAATAAATAAATGTATAAAGGCAGGATCACTGTCCTGCAAATTGGAAGCTTCTTAATACTTAATCCTGACTCTTTTGCAAAGTGTTGTATCGCCTTTCTCTTGACAGGCCAGCTTTTACGGAGTTGGTGTTAAACTTTTGTCCATCTTCCTGATGTTTCCTTACCCGCTAATGTTCATGTTTTATGTGATCTGATCTTTCAAATAGCTTAAAAGCCACTTCTGGAAATGTTGCAGAATCTAGCATAGTTTTAGTGCTCATCTCTGTTTTAATTGTTTCCAGAAAAAGACAAATCCGTTTGCAACCTCGTCAACTCAGAAAAATGCAGGAGTTTTGTGTTGTAACTTTCCCACGGTTTTCATGATCTGCCGTTCATGTGACACAGTTTGGGATGGTATCCTGGCATACAGTTCTTTCCTGCCCTTTAAAATTCAGCGTGACGTAGTAGTACAGTGGTACCTTGGGTTACGAACTTAATTCGTTCCGGAGGTCCGTTCTTAACCCGAAACCGTTCTTACCCTGAGGTGCATTTTCGCTAATGGGTCTTGCTGCTGCGCTGCCGGCGTGCAATTTCTGTTCTCATCCTGGGGCAAAGTTTGTAACCTGAGGTACCACTTCCGGGTTAGCGGAGTTTGTAACCCGAAGCGTTTGTAACCCGAGGTGTTTGTAACCCAATGTACCACTGTATATTGATTTAAAAGGCACCGTTTGTCATGCAACAGGTACTGCAATGTAGAAGGAATGTTATAACAACAAAACCCTATTACAATAAAGCCCCACACCTAAATGCAGCCATATTACTTGCACAAGCAGAATGACCTATGTTCCCACAATGCAACTTGCTCACCCTTTCCTCCCCTCACATGCCTCTGTACCCACCAAATCTGCTCCAGAGGGAGCCCCCAGAGTACTGTATTTTTCCATGTATAACACGCCCCCTATTTTGGGGGACTCCAAATTAAGAAAATGGGGGGGATTGCTCAGACATGTTCAGCTTTTTTTGGGGAGGGGGAGATTGCCCAGGTTTGTTGAGCTTTTTGGGGGAGGGGTTGCCGAAAATCGCTCACCCACACTCCTCGTCAAAGCAACCAATCATTGGTCCGCTCGCCGCCAGCAGTCACCAATCACCCGCCCAATTCCCGCAGCAACAGCCAATCGACACCATCCCTTGCCGCAGCCACCAATCTCCCACCCAATCACCACTGACAATCTCCTGCTTGCAGCACCAACCAATCCCCAGTCCACCCTATGCACTATCCGTGTATAAAACAGCCCCCAATTTTTCACGTTATTTTATAATTCAAAACCCTCGTCTTATACACGGGAAAGTACGGTATATTTTGGGGAGCGCATCAAAGAGGGGAGGCAGAAAAAGGAGCAGAATTCCACTGCATGAACAGAAGCACTCCACTCATGCAATTACTTTCGTAGCATACAACCCAATTAATTTTTTAAAATTTGTTACATGTTTCAGGCTTTTATGTGAATTGGGTATTTTTATCGTATTCTAAATGTGTTACTTTCCTTACGCCTTTTTAAAGGCAACATGGGCTACACATATTTTGTATGTATTTCAAGATGCTGAATTGTTTTCATGTGGTCAGCTGTACTTAGTGTCAGATTTTGAGGGTCTGAAGAACTTTCGCTTTAGGGAGCCGTGTGCCCTTTGAACCCCCCGTAACTGCAGCTTGTTGCAGCCGACTTTCTTGCTGCATCATCTTCCTCTTCTTTACAGTTCCAGTTTCAGAAACGACGAATAAAGCAAAAGGAGCCTAAGTTCTGTTGGAGCATTTTTCTGCGTTGCCAAGGTTACGTTTTGAAATGCTCTCGACTTGAATCTTTTCTCTGATTTATTGGACTTGACTGTGAGCTAAACTACTTTGCTTGCTTTTTAATCTCACCCAAAGCCTTGATTATAGAATTGGGGGTGTATTTGGGGGGAGGGGGTGTTTAGCAGGGAGATGTTGTTTTTTTTAATATACATTTTGCAATTCTATTTTTAATGAAAGGAAAGGGAGTGGTGACACCGCGAATGGGAGGCAATTCTCTTCGTGCATTAAAATGAACATCTATATTCATGCCTCGCAATTATATAACCGACAGACAAACCTAGAAGAGGGAGTTGGTTGTTATGCAATACTTACCTTTGTAGAGCAGTTAGCTGAATAGCATTCTCTCTCCTCCTCCTCCCCCTCCGCCCTGGCGGTTTTTCTGCAAAGGAGCTTTCCTATGGGCTTTGGATGTGATAAAAATGTGCAGGCTTGAAACTGAATGAAGCTACTGTATGTATGGCTGCTTGGTACTTGGAAGTGGTGAAGTGGGGGAGGGCAAGGGGAGGGAGGAGATTTTTCCAGGGCTGAAGATTAATCTGGCTGCTGCTGCATACTAATATTTTTTTATTCCTCGATGCACGTGATGAGAAAATCCAGTGCTCTGGGCCAATCTCTGTTGCTAATGGATTATGAAGTCTTGTATTTTGAAAATGGAATTCCCTGCTGATTATGTGGTAAACATGTTAAAGGCTCACAAGGTCACTCAAACTGAGCATGCCTTGGCTGCCTGCTGATCCTTATTGCTGCAACCAGAGGACTATGCTGAACGGACGACTAATAGCCCAAAATGCGTAAAATGGGTCCTTTCCTCTACGTCCAGTCATTCGAAATTCTCAAAATTCGGCTCTAAGTAGTGCAGTTACATTGCAAAACCAAACTAAGTCACAAATCAATAAAATCGCATGTGTAGCAGGGGAGAAGGACTGGCTGACCACCACAGAAATGCTCGTGGAACAATAGCCGTTTTCAAAACGGGCAGCTCACGGCATTGATCAACAACCCCCGCTGCCTTTTTCTGAATTAGGAAGGAGCCGCCATACTTAAGAAAAACAGCCACGGCCAAAACTGAGCAGCCACAGGCAGCTTTACAGTTCTTGCAGTGATCAATTGGCTTTCTTTAGCTGTGGTAGAGGAGCAGTCTTAATAGCCGGCCTAGCTTGATATATTCAAGCCTTTAAAAACTGCTCCCAGAACTTATAAAGAAAAATGCAGCAAAATCAACTAGTTTTTTTTTTTAATGCAGCTGAGTTGCATCTCTACATCTGGGGAAATGACTTAAAAGCATATGTTACTGTGTTTAAATCAAGTGTGAAAAACGGCAAAGGAAAGACAAACGGGTACTTTCTGAACCAAGGCGATACCACACCAGCCTATCTGCAGTTAAGCCCCAAATGAGGTGTCATTTTGTTGCTAAGGTGTAGAAGAGCTTATACAGTGGTACCTCGGGTTAAGAACTTAATTCGTTCTGGAGGTCCGTTCTTAACCTGAAACTGTTCTTAACCTGAGACACCACTTTAGCTAATGGGGCCTCCCGCCGCCGCCGCACTGCCACCGCACAATTTCTGTTCTCATCCTGAAGCAAAGTCCTTAACCCGAGGTACTATTTCTGGGTTAGCGGAGTCTGTAACCTGAAGCGTCTGTAACCTGAAGCGTCTGTAACCCGAGGTACCACTGTAGATTCACCTGTGTTGCCGTTTTGCAATCTGACTGAGGGCACGAAACAGAAGGCCCTTTTAGTACAGATTCTCTCACGCAGGTGCTACTAGATTTTCATTATATTGGTTTTATTAGATTTGTGTACTCGATTTTTGGCTACAATGAGTGAGAAATTATCCAAAGGAGTGAAAATGCTGAGAGGTGGTACTTAGGGTGATCTAAATGTAGGGGAAATAGAAAAGGTTAAAAACAGAGGGATTCTAGTGGAAAGTCGAAAACAGAAGTAAAGAGAACTCCAGTGGAGTGGGAGAGTGAACTTAGTGTGCAATGGGATAGATAACTATAGATACAATGGTACCTCGGGTTACAGACGCTTCAGGTTACAGACTCCGCTAACCCAGAAATAGTACCTCGGGTTAAGAACTTTGCTTCAGGATGAGAACAGAAATCACGTGGCAGCAGTGCAGTGGCAGCAGGTGGTACCTCAGGTGGTACCTCAGGTTAAGAACAGTTTCTGATTAAGGATGGACCTCCAGACTGAATTAAGTTCTTAACCTGAGGTACCACTGTAAAAGCCTTACTGGAGAATTGTCTGTAGGATCAGACTGCAACTAGGCCAGTGGTGAGCCTATTATTTATTTGAGGCTATTCAGATTTCCGGTATGCATATGGTTTTCACAGTAGTCATGTATGGAAGTGAGAGCTGGACCATAAAGAAGGCTGATCGCCAAAGAATTGATGCTTTTGAATTATGGTGCTGGAGGAGACTCTTGAGAGTCCCATGGACCTATCCATTCTGAAGGAAATCAGCCCTGAGTGCTCACTGGAAGGACAGACCCTGAAGCTGAGACTCCAATACTTTGGCCACCTCATGAGAAGAGAAGACTCCCTGGAAAAGACCCTGATGTTGGGAAAGATGGAGGGCACAAGGAGAAGGGGACGACAGAGGACGAGATGGTTGGACAGTGTTCTCGAAGCTACCAGCATGAGTTTGACCAAACTGTGGGAGGCAGTGGAAGACAGAAGTGCCTGGTCCATGGGGTCACGAAGAGTCGGACACGACTGAACGACTAAACAACAAGAACAACAAAGTTTCCCTAAGATGATTGCTGCATTTCTATCAATTTGTGCTGCAGCACTGAGCTAAAACTGGTTCATAAGTTCAAAATGCGAACTTCTTTCTTTCTTTTTTGAAAATAAGAATCTTTATAAGTTGAATAAAACTTTATTATAAGTTTTATATCCTGTTGGTTTCACTCAACTATTTGTTTTTGCCTTTAGCAGCCACCCACATTATATTTTTCAGCCTTGCAAACCATTTCAGGTTTAATTTTTCGTTATGTTTTGGGGGAGGCGGAAACCCATCTGCTGACCCGCATCATTGAAGAGCAGCTTCAAAGTGGCCAGAGATTAAGAGAATACAACAAAAATCAGAGTGAACATTTCCCTGAAGTTCATCTCGAAAGTTTTTCTTTATCACTTGCTAAGCAGCGTTCCAGTAAGTAGTGTGGGAAGATGGCTGATGGTTTTAGATGCCTTTGTTTCTTTATTAATTCCCAGTGCTCTTCAGTTTGCTCCCATAATTACGACACGCAAAGGGCTTCCAAAGGGCTTTGTCCTCATTGTGAGGAATCTGCAGTGGGTATTCAAGTGGTCCTAAAAGGTATTGAGACTTGAAAGCCGGTGGCCAAGAGGGAAGAAATTGCAGCTTAATGCTGAGTTATTAGTGCTCTTTACAATCTCAGACGTAGTAAAGATAAGCATCTCAAATGTAATATTCCGTCAGCAGAAAACAGTGGCATGCTCTCTCGATTGAATTCTAAGCACCAAGAGGGAGTGGGAGCTTTTTGTTCTTTTTTAGCTGTCTCCCAAAGCCTAATCATGGAGTTCCATCAAGAAACATGGAATGGGTTAAAGAAGGGGTAGGCAACCTAAGACCCAATCGCCTTCTCAATCTGGCCCGCGGACGGTCCGGGAATCAGTGTGTTTTTACATGAGTAGAACGTGTCCTTTAATTTAAAATGCATCTCTGGGTTATTTGTGGGACCTGCCTGGTGCTTCTACATGAGTAGAATGTGTGCTTTTATTTAAAATGCATCTCTGGGTTATTTGTGGGGCATAGGAATTTTGTTCATTTTTTCCTTCAAAATATAGTCCGGCCCACCACATGGTCTGGGGGATGGTGGACCAGCCCACGGCTGAAAAAGGTTGCTGACCCCTGGGTTAAAGCTTCATATAGCCATCTGGGGGAAATGTTTTTTTATGAGATGGAGCTCAGGAGCAGTTTAGAAGTAAAGGGAAGGGTGATAGCTTAGCAAAGATCAGCAGCTGGTGATGGACTCTTTTATGCAGTTGGTTTCCAGTGTTGTCATGCTGTTTGCCTTCCAAAAACTTATACCTCTCACTCCACATACAGCTGCTTCTGCATCTTCTCCCATAGCTTACGTTAGCTTGGATGTAAGTGTGCCTAGTTATACAGCCATACCTTGGAAGTCAAACGCCTTGTGAGTCAAATATTTTGGCTCCTGAAACCCGGAAGTGAATGTTCCGGTTTGCAAACGTTATTTGGAACCTGAACTTCCAATGTGGGTTCCTACAGCCAATCGGAAGCCGCACCTTAGTTTCCGAACGTTTTGGAAGTCGAACGGACTTCCAGAACGGATTCCGTTCGACTTCCAAGGTACGACTGTAATGTAGTTCCATAGTTCCATACTTAGTTGGCATAGTTAGCCCCACTGATCTCATCGGAACCCAATGTCGCATCAAAATGCTTAGAGCTGAACTGTAGTCAATGTATCCAAACAGGGTTTGGCTGGGAGGGTGGTTTCTGCACACCACACCCCAAACCCAGTGTTAGGTTATAATATTGCCTAATGAATGTCAGCTTGCTCAAGTACTTTCTCCATTTGTTTTAATACTGCCTCCCAGTTTCTCACAGTTTAATAATGTGGTCAGCACGCTATTAAAGTTTTCTCCATTGTCATATGGTTAGGAATTTACGAGCTGCTCCAGATTGAAAGAAAGTACTTCAGTTGCTTGATTCCTTAAGTTTTATGGCTGAACTGAACATTAGTTGCCCTGGTTCAAGAGAATATTGCGAGTGTGTGTGAAAGAGAGAGAGAGGTCCAGCTGCTAAAAATCAATTAGCACATAAAGCAAATATTTTCAGTTCTGCTTCTGTTAAAGGTGAAAATAAATCTCTCTGCTTAAGTCATAACACTCTGGAAATATCCATAATCAAAGACTTGTCCTCCTTGAATAATTACGGCCTTGAGTTATGAAGTCAAGATTGCTGGGAAGTTGCCAGAGCAGATTTGTTTAAGAATGGAGAGGGGGGGGGGGTTCCTGCTCTGATAGCCTTTTAAGAATTGCAATGTCCCGCGATGCACTTAATTAGTGATTTAAGAAGAGACACATCTGTTTCAACGAGAATCGTGAAAATTATTATTATTTGAGTGGGAATGCATAATAAATGGCCCTTGAAGGGCTAATGCATCTTGAAAATGAGACGTATATTGTAAAATGATCAGGTAGATATTGGCCTGGTTTGCATGCAGATCTAAACTGTTCTGTAGCCTCCGTGCTTGGGTGTCCCTCTGCCCCTGCTCTGGCACAGCAAAAAGAAGCTTTTTGCGTTCGGTAAACCATGGTTACAGTTATGTCTGAATCCTGACAAAGGCCTTATTTGCACGATACAGTAAGACAAACTTATCAGGACCGCATAGGCTCTCAGAAAGGAGGTCGAAAACCAGGCCAAGCAGTGGTCAGCGCCAGTGCTCCCCCCCCCAAAAAAATAGGTGCCGGTACTCACCATTAGGGACGCGGGTGGCGCTGTGGGTTAAACCACAGAGCCTAGGACTTGCCGATCAGAAGGTTGGTGGTTCGAATCCCCGCGATGGGATGAGCTCCCTTTGCTCGGTCCCTGCTCCTGCCAATCTAGCAGTTCGAAAGCACTTCAAAGTGCAAGTAGATAAATAGGTACCACTCCAGCGGGAAGGTAAACGGTGTTTCCGTGTGCTGCTCTGGTACGCCAGAAGAGGCAAATGCTGGCCACATGACCCAGAAACTGTAAACCAGCTCCCTTGGCCAGTAAAGTGAGATGAGCATCACAACCCCAGAGTTGTCTGCGACTGGACCTAGTGGTCAGGGGTCCCTTTACCTTTTACTCACCATTAAGTTGTTACAGTAAGTGGCACACTTTTTAACAACAACAACAAAAGAGGTGCAGGTACTTTGTACCCTCGAGTACTCCGGGGCGGGGGGAGCACTGGTCAGCGCTAACTGCAGTTTAGGGGAACTAGCCAGCTTCAAACTGTTCTTAATTATCTTGTCTTGTTCCCCCTCTAAATACAAATGACAGTTCTTGGCTGAGTAACCACGCTCAGTTGAAAAAGGATGCAATCTCTTTCTTGCAGTTGCACCAGGAGAGGGGAGGGGTTTGTATGCAAGACCAGGCTTGTTCTTATACTACTTGTCATGATCCTGAAGTCTGATTCCTCTTATTTGGGGTGAGGAGGGATGAGGATGAGGACTCAGAAGCCAAGAAGGGGAAGGGTAGGTAGACCCCAACCCAGAAATGCTTTTTCAGATAGGTTTATGGTGCTGGTGCCCCTCTGGTCCGAGGATGTAGCATTGCTATCTTCAGAGGACTGCTTCTCAAAGACCCCAGTGTCTATCCTGCTGCTTTGGAATAGAAGACTGGGAAATGGAATGTGGTCTTTTAACTGAAAAAGCACCTTCTAACAAGGGTGAGGCTGGCAATAGGGATGCAGAAATTCCAGAGCTCTGATCTCCTATTGTTAGGGGTCCCAAACTGTGGCCTGCGGACTTCGTTCATGGCCCATCTGCTTTACACATTCATATTGCATGTTTATTGCTGATTTGTTTCTTACATTTTCATATTATCGCATTACAGATTGAACTCTGTGGAATTCAGACTGTAACGCAGTGAAACACAACACAGGAAAGCACACATAACCAAGTGCAGTGCATTACAAATGCTACAAGAGGCAGAAAAATCTCTAGACTGCCAGGACCCTCAGCAATATTCATATGGTCCATGGGGGGGAAAAAGAAGTGTGGGAGCCACTGCCCAATAGTCCTGCTTGTCTTCCAACTAAATTACATGTTAACATTGCATCCGAATGCAGCCGCTAGAGACATGCATAAATTACTTTGCATCACAGGCCGCAGATATTGAGCTCGCTCAACCTTGTAAATAAGCTGACAAAAGGAAGTCACCTGCAAATTTATTTACTAGTCTGCTGCGGACTAGCAGAGGAGGGCCGCTGCATTTCTGCACTGGGTGCAGAGGAGAGGGATTCTGTGCTCTCGCAGCCCGTTTGGTTCCTATGCCTTGCAGAGAGGAGGGACAGAGTGCTCCATAGAGTGCAAGAAATTTTGCAGCCATAGGTGATTCCTTCCTTCACCACTGCTGCCCCTTCTTACCTCTACCACGGGCTCTGTCTGTCCTCAACCTGCCCACTTACCCATTGACTCCTGCTAACACAATGAAAACACTGTGCCTCAGCTGCTCCGCTCTGCTCAACTTCACTCTGAGAAAGGGATTGGGGAGGCTTAGGTGTGGCCGGTACTGCGGCTACATTAGCAAAACAGTTAACAAGTAAACAGGTGGGCAGGGAGAGAGGAAGAGCGAGAGCAGGGCAGAAGAAGGGGGCCAGGTATGATTCTAAAGAACCATATGGAAGCCTTGGTGGCTCGATAGGTTTGTGGGCTGGTCAGATGAGATGAGCTAGTTAAGAGGGGCTGGGTCACTAATTTCTCGCTGCCCTTGCTGCATAAGGAAATTGCCTCTTTTGCCTCTTGATAATGCCAACTCTGCCCCCCCCCCCCAGTAACCCACTTAGTCTCTTGCATAGAATCCCAGATGTTTCCCTGCATGCGGTTCCTTGTTGCCTATGGCTACCAGGTGAGTGCTTCAGTACAAGGATGAGCTCAGCCACAATCCAGGAGCTCGGAGAATGTGAAAAGAGTGCCGTTGGCAAACTACATTTCTTATTAACTCTCTTTAGAGGAGTTTGGTTTGTTTCAGCAGCCATGCATGGTGACTTTGATGGGTGTGTGTACACAGCCGTATGCCAGAATAGTTGGTGGCATTAGTTGTTCATTAAAATTATATCCCTGCCCTCTTCCCAGAGGAGCCCAGGGTGGCAAACTGTGTTAAGATAATAATAAAAATAAAAACGCATTGAAAGCAATTCCAATCCAGATGTAGACTACGAAAGATCTCAATTTCAAAGAATTGTTGAAAGAGGAAACGGTAACCTTGGCGGCACATGTCTGTTATTCAAGAGGAAGGGATTCCAAAGGGTAGATGCTACAACCACTAAAGGCTCTCAAACCCTCAGTGAGTTAGGGACTTGCCCTGCATGCAAAGACAGGCTCTGGTGAATTGAGCGAACGAGACCCATAGCCCAACGTTCAAGAAGGCGGTTTCTGCATGTGCTGTAGAGGGAAGGGAGGGGTGGATGGGGCGGGTCAACATGGGAAGGCTGCTATTCTAGGAAAAGGGAAACTCTTATCCTAAACCTCTGCTACCTTGTGGCTATACTCATTTGTGAGAAAGGCTTTGGGAGTATTCAATGATATGGTGATTTATTGCACAGCCCTAGTGCTAGATTGTATGGTCCCATCCCAGAGTTTCCAGAATTTGGTTTCCACTTCTGAATGAATAATTTTTTTTCTGAAAGCACTCACATATGTCGCTTAATATGCCATTACTTACCAGTCAGTGACTCAGCTGAATGGAGGAACATTCTGCGTGAAGAATACTGTATATGGGATCATATTAGGAAACGGTTTAAAATATTTTTGGGCTGCGTTTTTGTACTCTTACTTTGTAAGTGATGCTGAGACATTTGTGTAAAAGGAGGAATAAGTTTAAACAAGCAAGCAAAACATAAATAAAGAAGGCTATTTGTGCTGTCTGGTCTTTAATTGGTATCTCTCATGCAAGTCATCGCTCAAATGCCGCAGCATCAGGTAATAAATATGCATGTGTGAATCCTCGCAGAGAGAGGCTTGCTTTCTGCTGCAGGTTCTTCTGCTTGGCGTGGAAGCTCATTTGCTTCTGTGCTTTCCTTGGTGGTTTTGTGTCAAAATCCAGTCCTCTCCACACCCACAGGAGAAAGAATATTATCCAGGAGAATGTAAAGTGAGAAGAGGAGGCGAAATACTGACCCTTTAATCTGAAGTGAACCATCTGTGTTTGATTTCCACATCTTGCTGAGTTTTCAGCTAATGTGAATTCACAGTTTGTTTCTCCATTTGGTGCTCCCACATGCTAAGCAAATTGGTTCCAATATGTGCTGATGAAACTCAAGAGAGAGGTCTGCTTGCGGAAGTTAGCTTCTGCCTGAGAACATCCCTGTTTCTAGCTTGCCATAAACTTCTTGTTGGTTGGCGATCTGTTGGGAATACCTTTCTCCTTGACCTAACTGTGTGAGGTCTAAGGTGGATAACGTGAGAACAATTTACTTACGTGTGGTTACGCATCTCCCAAGTTGTCTATGCTGCTGCTGCTATTCTTATTAATTCATTTCCACAGCAGGTTTTCCCCAGCAGACAGACTTCTTTAAAAAAATCGTAGTGTCCACCTGAAGTATGCTGAGTTGCATTTTCCCTACTCTTATCAGCTCCCAAGTCTAAGCCCCAGACTCTGTAGCCCTTCATTTATATATATAGAGATAGTCAGAGATTTGTCACTAAATCCTGGTCCTGTTATGAGGTGACATCCATTCCTGAACAAGTACTTTTCTAGCTATACCATTCGTGTGCCAAACCCACACACTAATGGCACTTAGGGCTGCTTTTTCCAAATATAGCCGCCATATGGAACAGCTGCCATGAAAAGGACATTTAAAGTGTCTGTGACATGACTCCTTTTTTTGTGTGAGAAGCAGCCCTTAAATAGTATTCTCCCTAGCTGCTCCTCCAGAGACATTCCAGAGCCTGTGTTAGCTTTTGGAACTGTTTCAAGGCTCTTTCTACTTGAACTGGCATTATGTGATAAGAGTTTCTTTCGTTCCTGTTGCACCATTGCGTGTGACATGTAAAGCTCCCTGCCGGGCCTGGTAAATTTTGCAGACAGCCAGGCACCTTTTGGAGGGTATGGACGTTGTACTTGGCTGCCAAGCTATAGGGCAGAGCAACTTCTAAGGAAGAGCATGTGCTGCCTCTCATAGGACTTTGGGCCAGTGAGAATCTGCATATGCTTTTGGAGTTGGACAGTCTTATCTGGCCTATAGCTTGAAAGTCAAGAACAAGAAACATGGAGGTGGATTGGCACCCTAAAGAATGCCCACCCTGTGGGATGCCCTCCCATCAGATGTCAAGGAGATGAGTAACTATATAACCTTTAGAAGACATCTGAAGGCAGCCCTGTATAGGGAAACTTTTTAAGGTTTAGTGTTTTCATATACAGTCAAACCTCGTTTTGCGGATGGGATCCGTTCCGGAGGCCCGTCCACAAGCCGAAAACGACGCACGCCGAAGTGCCACGTCTGTACACACGCTTCTGCGCATGCGCGAACAGCGAACCCAGAAGTAACCCATTCCAATACTTCTGGGTTTGCCGCAGATGTTCACCAAAGCGGACGCAAGCGGAGGCAGCTGCAGAACGCGGCTTGACTGTATGTGAAAGCCGCCCAGAGTGCCTGGGGCAAACCAGTCAGATGGGTGGGGTACAAATAATAATAAAAATATTATTATTATATTATTAAGAGAAGTCAGGAATTCCAGTCAAATGGACACATGAAAGTGGTCCCATCTCTCCCAGACTTGGAAGCAGACAGGGAGGCATTTAAAACAGGAGAACTGGGAAGTTTCCAGGAGAGCCAGATTAAGAAAGTCTGCAGATGAATGTCAGCAGCACCACTTTCGCTAATAATGTGGGTACAAAGTATGCCTTGATTTCCCAAGAGGCTTAGTAAATGAGCCCACAACTAGGCACAAACAAGTGTGACTGAAACATCAGAAAAGGCAAACCTAGGGGTCAGATCAGATGAATAAATGAAGCTACCTTAAATTGAGTCAAGCAGTTGGTCCGTGCAACTAAGGTGTCTTTCCTGTTGCTTGATATTTTAGTAGGGCATGTCAGGGATTGAACATGGAAACTTCTACATTCAAATCATGTATTTTACTCATTGAGCTATGGTTAATTTCACTCTACAGTGGTACCTCGGGTTAAGTACTTAATTCGTTCCAGAGGTCCGTTCTTAACCTGAAACTGTTCTTAACCTGAATCACCACTTTAGCTAATGGGGCCTCCTGCTGCCGCTGCACCACTGGAGCATGATTTCTGTTCTCATCCTGAAGCAAAGTTCTTAACCCGAGGTACTATTTCTGGGTTAGTCTGTAACCTGAAGCATCTGTAACCTGAAGCATCTGTAACCTGAAGCGTCTGTAACCTGAAGCGTATGTAACCCAAGGTACCACTGTAAATGAAAGGATCCTGAATGGCTGTTCACAAGCCAAAACCCAGGTAAGACCCATAGGGTTGGAAGAAAAGGACATGATCTTGCTACAAATGGTGTGTAACCAGGAAAATCAAAGCAACGGTCCAGGGATAGGCAATGCAAGACGTGAAGGTCTTGAATGCAAGCTTCCGTATGAGCTTGTGCCCACAAGTGCCCACTGCCCTGCGTCCTTCCCAAATCTACTCTAGAGGGTTGGGGAACCCTTACAACAGATTTAGGGGGACTTAGGGCAGGGGAGGAGGAGGTTCTATTGTAAAAGTGGAAATATTTGCATGGATGGAGTAGCAAAATAAAATCTTTATCTGCTTCTTTTTGCTGTGGTAATGGTATTTACATGCATTTCAAAGTTTTGTAAGCCACCTGGAGGGCAATGTGCCATGAAAGGTGGGTTAAAAAACACGCACTCCAGTTTAAAGAAAGAGAGGATCATAGCTATTGCTGATGTACATGTAAGCAAATTTCAGGAAGAAAGGCAAAACCAGGCTTCCTCAACCTCGGCCCTCCAGATGTTTTGAGACTACAATTCCCATCATCCCTGACCACTGGTCCTGCTAGCTAGGGATCATGGGAGTTGTAGGCCAAAAACATCTGGACGGCCAAGGTTGAGGAAGCCTGGGCAAAACAGTCGTCTCGGGCATAACCCTTGACCAGCCTGATATAGATGTTGGCGGCGTTGGTGTTGGTGGCGTCACCCACCTCCACCCAGCCTGGTTTATCCCTACTACTGACTGTAGTTAGGGTGCCAGGAGCATCAGTGGAAAATGATGCCACCTTGGATGGCTGGGAATACTGCAGACCAGCATTAGGCCAAGGGTCATGTATGTAGTTGCAAGCATCTCTGGACTTGTGGAAGCCAAGTTGTTGGAAGAACTAGGCGCAAAATTAATTGAGTATGTGTCTAGAAGGGACGCGGGTGGCGCTAGGGCTTGCCGATCAGAAGGTCGGAGGTTCGAATCCCCATGACGGGGTGAGCTCCTGTTGTTTGGTCCCAGCTCCTGCCAACCTAGCAGTTCGAAAGCACATCAAAGTGCAAGTAGATAAATAGGTACCGCTCTGGCAGGAAGGTTAACGGCGTTTACATGCGCTGCTCTGGTTCGCCAGAAGTGGCTTAGTCATTCTGGCCACATCACCTGGAAGCTGTACGCCGGCTCCCTTGGCCAGTCAAGCTAGATGAGTGCCACAACCCCAGAGTTGTCCGCGACTGGACCTAACAGTCAGGAGTCCCTTTACCTTTACCTATGTGTCTAGAGGAGAACTAAGCATTTCAAGACTGTTGGTCTGCAGAGATACAAGAAAGTTCAAATGAATAGTTTGACATGAGGGGAGAGGAAGGGCACCTGTGCTTTTTTTGCTAAAACTTTCTAGTGCAGTGGTACCTCTGGATGCGAACGGGATCCGTTCCGGAGCCCCGTTCACATCCTGAGTAGAACGCAACCTGCGTCTGTGCGTCTGCAATTCGCCTCTTCTGTGCATGCGCTTGACGTCATTTTGAGCGTCTGCACATGTGCGAGCGGCGAAACCCAGAAGTAACGCATTCTGTTACTTCCAGGTCGCCGTGGAGCATAACCTGAAAACGCTCAGCCTGAAGCGACTTTAACCCAAGGTATGACTGTAATGTCCAAAAGTGCCCCTGCCCTTTTGTAGTGATATTTTGGGTATTGCCCTAAAAGCAGGCGAAAATTGCCTGCCCTTTCAGCCTGAGGGCAATGCTGGTTTTTGGATTTCTGCACCTCAGTTCTAAGGGCTGCTATCCACCTAGCAATTCTCCAGCTCCTGCAGCCAGTCCAGTTAATCAGCCTTTGAACTAGGATTGATTTCCCTCCTCATTTTGATCCCCACTCCTCCATTAAAAAACACTGAACTGATTGTAGAGTAATGGATGGAGATCACCTCAGATGCACACACCTGCTTGACTCTTCATGAATCACAACAATAATTAGATAACCTTGCAACCTGTCTCCATCATCAGCAACACCATCATTATTTAACGTCGCGCACATGCCTAAGTTTCAGCAAATGTCCTTCTGGGAAACGAGATTTTGAGAGAGGAGCAAAATGTCTATGAAGGAAAAAACCGAGAGAAAAAAGAATGCCTGGTTTTGGCCTAAAAATAAATCTGGGGAAGGGGGTGGGGAGAAACCCAACTGCTGCATTTGCTACAGACACATGCATACATATATATTCATTCTCTAGTTCTGTTGCCTTGCAAACGAGGGCAGTTCCATTTCAACACTTCCCTGGGCGTCCTCCCAGACAAAGGCAGAGAGAAAATTAAAAGGGAGATGCGGAGAGGGGGGGCTGAAAACCCCTCCGTAGGTATTTCACATTTCAACACACACAGGTGCTTTTTAATCCCCCCCCTGGCCTACAGCACCGACACCTCAAGGAATAGAAGGAATTGTGATGTAATGCTCTTTCCCCCCCTCACACTCCCGGCTTTAAACACAGATGGAAGTTGTTGTCATGTGTTAGAAATGTCACCAGTAATATAAAAGGCAGGCTCCTTCTTTTCCCCTTTTCTGTGCTGTCAGCTGCCGCCACCAGCTTATTCCGTCTCTCTCCCCCCGCCCCACCTTCCTCCAAAACCCTCTCTTCTTTTTTTCTGTCATGTGGCAAAAGCTGTGATGCATGTAAGCATCGACCACCCCCACCTGACCCCCTCCCACTTCTGAGTCTTGCTTTTCCTGCCTTCCTGCCTTCTTCCTTCATTTCCTTCCTTTTTTATTTTAAAAAAACAAATCCCCCCTTTTTTACCGCAGTACTGTTGAGGATCCTTACGTGCACAGGAGAAAATATCTCACAAAAGAAGGATTAATCTGGTAGCGGTGCTTGAATTTCGAAGGACCCAGGCAAGTCAGAATGCTGGTTTGTGTGTGTGTGTTTGTGTGTACATGTTCTGGGTGTGGAATGCTCTCTGTCTCTCTGTGTGATGCCCAAGCAAGAGATGCTTACAAGCAGCAAGTGGTGGCGGTGGCGGTATTTTTACCCAGCCCAAAGCCCAGGTTCTTCCTCCTGCTCCAGGGGGATAGGAACAGAAGCTAGAAATGGGGAAATTTGGGTTGTGATGGGGAGAAAGAGAGGCAGCTGGAAAAGGTGGAGGGGGGGGGGAGGAGGTACAGCCCCTCTGCCACCCTGTCTGAGTTCAGCTTGGGAGGACAGATGGCTAGTGCTGCTTCTCTCCCCCCCCCCACTCCACTCTTCTCTCTCACCCCCCCCCCGCCCCACAATTCATCAAGCAAGCTTTACGTGAGGCCCATTCGCGAACGGGTTGCGCTGTGAAAAGCGGGGTCAATGGGCACGAATAGGTTGAGATCAGGACCAGATGCCTGCTGAACAATGGGGCTTTTGAGCGAGATGCAAGGGGAAGCGTGGCGCTCGCTTTGTCTTGCCTCCGCATTGCAGGTTGGAATCGGGCAGCTATATTTTAATGAAGTGCATTCCGAAATGTGGTCGTCAGTCTGTAGCTGGGGGGGGGGGTGTTTCCGCACACCCCCTCCTCCTGCCAGGGAGGGGGGGGGAGGGACATGTCAAAAGCAGCTTGGGGTCGCAGGGGGAGGAGGGCGAAGGAAGCCCAGCAGCCCAATGGATTGCACACTGGAAGAACAATGCTGTCTCGGTTGTTGTTGGCGGTGGTGGGGGGGGGGGCAAGGGAGGGGGGCGGGGAATCCATCCATACATCCCCGTGCATTTCAATAGGGTCCGGCAGGTGTTGTGCAAAACTATTTCCTCGCGCTGTGTCTTCCCCTGCAGCTTAGCCAATGGACGAGGGTGGGGTGTGCAAGGGAATTCCTTGCCTGTGTGTGTGTGAAGCAATTCAGTTGGAATAGAAAATGCTCTTCAGGCATCTTTGTGGGCTTTGGCTTGCAGGGAGGGATGCAAATATCAGCCCCCTTTTTTTAGCTCTCCTGTGTGGTCTGTATATATATAGAAATGAGGAGCCTTTGGTTTGTGGGGAGGGATGAATGTGTGTGAGAGAGACAGCAAGGAGCACTTACAGAAAGAAGCTTGGATCTGTGAGGGAGACAGCTGTGAGCTGCTACACTGATCGCCTGCTTTGGGTGCCTGATTCTGGCAAGCAAATTATTGAAGCGGGAAGAGACTGGATGTTTCCTTAAAGGGACAGCAGAGGCTTTAATTTGCGATGCATAATCCTATAAAAGCAGTAGAACCGGGAAGGCTGATATCGGTTAGGAATGCTGGGCTGTTGCTGTTGCTTGGGAGATCCTAAGTAGATCTGCTAGCACAGATCAGGGTCTCTTGTTGGCCGAAGAATTAAAACCACATCTTTTATATATGCTGTTCTTCTATTTTTACTTAAAAAATAAATTGCCTTGTGTTTTTACATACTGAACGCTGTGTGATCTAGAATTCTCACAATGATATTCATGTTAAATAAAACATTAAATGTTATTTTTCTCCTGGTTTCGTTCAGGATGGGTTTTTGGGGTGGGAATGGGGTAGGTGGCGGTGAGGGAGGGCAATTTCTCTTTGCCCTAAGTAGTAATAGGTATGTTAACCAGTTTTATAATGGGTGGTTATAGGAGGAAAATGTGTGTATTGCTGTGTGTTGACATGTCTCCTCCCACTTTCACAAATGCACGGTTGCGACTCTGAGGTATTATGAGCATCCAGTTCCATTCTGCTGTTGGGGAAAGACCCAAAATGGCAAATGGGCAGCTTTGTTCCTGTAACACAGTCTCTCCCCCCCCCCCCTTAAAAACAGAATTCTTCTTTGCAAAGCTTGCTTAACAGGTTGTACCTATACTGAGGATGCCTATAGGGGTAATTGGATGCTCAACAGGGCTTATGCTGCTTTCAGTTATGAACATTGCATGTATTTATCAAGGAAACATACGGGACTTTTGCGTGCATTAAGTGCAGTGGGGAAAGGAAATGAATATATAGCCGTGCATGGTAATGTCTGTTAGTAACCCTATGCACTCTGTTTTCTATGTGAATTGAATTCACATAGAAAAAACAATGCAGAGTTATGACTGTAGCAGACCACTGGTGCTTCCTCATTGGTCAGCACTAAACTTACCAGCAAGGGTGGTATTCTGTCCCTCCACCGCCACCCCCGCTGCCTTGTGAGCTTTGCCTGTGAGGATGAAGATTGATCACACCTTTCTTCTCAGAGATGAGTTATGATTTGCGGATCATATTGACTTGGTGAGACTAGCTCTGATTACGGCCAAGCCACTTGAGATCCTCTGTAATCAAATCCTGCACATCTCACTTCATATCACCTAGTACTGCTTATTGACCACCCCGCTGAGCTACTTAAATATCATTCTTGTGTGCAAGCAGGCAATATTTCCAAGCGTGATGTATTTTTAATGCTGACACCAATGGCAGTGGCTTCTCAAGATTAATAAGCCCTTGCCTTTGCACATCTATTTCTTAAATGCTTTGCTTTTAAAGTAGAAGTGGGTCATAAAAAGGCAGGCATGGCGGGCAAAGCTGGGGGTGGCGTATAACAAACTGCTTTATGGCGACCTCAAAAAAAATTATAGGGTGCTGTCCATCCATCCACCTATTTGGATTTCTAGACCTTCTCTATCAATTGTGTTGAGCATTTATTCATTTAAGATGGTAGCTCGTTTGGCCTCAAAAGGTGGATTAGACATATTCATGGAATACAGCCATTGTATTCATGGCTCTTATCCATGATGGCTATAAGATGGCTATATAGCTCCAGTTATATGCTGGCTCTATTTTCAAAGGCAGTATATCACTGAATATCACTTGCTGTGAGCAACTGGGGGACTCCGTTGCTGTCAAGCCCTCTTTGTGGGCTTTTTGGGAACATCTTCTGGATGATTTTGGGAAGCAGGATGGAAGACCTGTTGGACCTTTGGTCTGCCCCAGCAGGACTCTCTAGTTCTTAAAACAAGCATCGAGATGGAGGGGACTAAAGCGAGCATTAAAATGTCCTAAAGAAAACGCGTATAAGTCGTATAAACGCAAACTAAACTAGATGGCAATTTAGCATTTGCTTGGACCTGTGACCCCTTTTATGGCCTCACTATGGACAAAAGCCAGACAGAAATGTTTGGTCTTTGGGCTAAATCCACAGTTGTAATGGATGTGCTTCTACTTGCCTCTGGTATCTCAAGTTGGCAAATGGATGGTTAACTCAAGAGGGGATTCTTTGTCAGTCTTTTAGATCAGGACAAGATAATAGTAAAGGGGAGGTAATTATGGGTATGATAAGCTGAAGGGCAACTTTAAGAATAGGCTATAATTTGCACCTTTAATTGTGCAAGGTATTTTGAAGTTAAGACTTTGAAACTGGTATGCTATTGTAAGATGATCCCATTGACTCATACCTATCAGGAGGTGGGCCGTGATTTTCCACATGAATTGAGCAGTAGTTAAAATGAACTATATTGCAGTCATCTGCCCCTGTTGACTGACATATTCTAGTGTTTTTGCAGCATGGTGTTATCGGAATGTGCCTGCCCTGTTCTTAGCATTCCAGGTGCAGTGATGAATTCCAGGATGACCTCGGCCAAATGAGAGTGCAAAGCAAAAGTGGACAAATGGTTTATTGTTTACACCTGGCCTCTGAATATCATTCCACATATTTACCCTGCATCTTTTCCTGAAGATTCTTGGGTTGTGGAAAAGCTTTCAATGGGGCAGGGGCAGAGATTTCCAGAGCTAGAAAGCTGCTTATCTCTGTGCTTTCATTGTTTCTTTGAATGGCCAGAGTGACACGGGTAATTCAGAGAAAGACATGGGGAGCAACCCTAAACTCCTGGGGAGAGCAGCTGAGGATCCTATTGGGTACTGTGGACCTCTTTCTCCATTGGTGGAAGGAAAAGTCAGAGGCCTTCGCAGTGCAGTTGTGGCCAGCTCTCCTGCTGGCACTTCACCACCAACGGGGCTGTGTGGGCAGTGGGTATGTGGAAAGAGTTACAGGTATGTGGAAAGCTGTTGGGGTGGCATTGAATCTGATGGACTTCTCCAGTGCACCCCTGGAAATGCTGGAAAGTGCTAAACATGTACAGATGGTGACCGTTTCGCTTGGGGGGTTCTTTTCGTGGTCCCCACACATGCCGGCAGAGCACGTATAAGAGTATCCCATCCCATTCTACCTCGCCTCTGTTCCGTACCCTGTTCCGCCTTATTCTGGGTCCAAAGGGACCCACACATCAACAGTTGCACATCCGTTGGATGCCCCTAACATGCTCACTACCTGTATTTAAATGTCAGTTACTGGAAATCACAAGAGGGGAGAGCGCTGCTGCACTCAGGCCCTGTTTCTGGGCTTCCCATGGGCATCTGGTTGGCCACTATGAGGACAGGAGGCTGGACTACATGGGCATGAGCCAACTAGGCTTAATTTGCAACTGATGAAGTTATTTCCCCTCCCATTGGTGTAAATTAAACCTTTTCTGTGATTTTTGAATGCAAAAAACAGCTTTTTAACAAAAAATTGGAAACTCCCACTCCCCCTTCACCATGGAAACTCTCCTCACCCTTTCTGATCACCATAGGTCTGTAGATCTGTAGTTAAATCAACATTTCCTAGAAGTAAAGGCAATTAAAGAAAAGCAATTGGTGGCTTTTGAGTTTGAAGGACATGGATGATCTACTGTGAAGCTGTGTATAATAATAATAATAATAATAATAATAATAATAATAATAATTTTATTGTTTATACCCCGCCCATCTGGCTGAGTTTGCCCAGCCACTCTGGGCGGCTTCCAATAGAGTGTTAAAAACAATACAGCATCAAATATTATAAACTTATAATATTATAATAGTTTATAAAATATTATAAACTATAATATTATAAACAGGGCTGCCTTCAGATGTCTTTTAAAGATAAAATAGCTACTTATTTCCTTCACATCTGAAGGGAGGGTGTTCCACAGGACGGGCGCCACTACTGAGATGGCCCTCTGTCTGGTTCCCTGTAACCTCACTTCTTGCACTGAGGGAACCGCCAGAAGACTCTTGGTGCTAGACCTCAGTGTCCGGGCAGAATGATGGGGGTGGAGACGCTCCTTCAGGTATACAGGACCGAGGCCGTTTAGGGCTTTAAAGGTGAATACCAACACACTGAATTGTGCTCAGAAACGTACTAGGAGCCAATGCAGATCTCTCAGGACCGGTGTTATGTGGTCCCGGTGGCCAATCCCAGTCACCAGTCTAGCTGCCGCAGTTTCCGGGTCATCTTCAAAGGTAGTCCCACGTAGAGCACATTGCAGTAGTCCAAGCAGGAGATAACTAGAGCATGCACCACTCTGGCAAGACAGTCCGCAGGTAGGTAGGGTCTCAGTCTGCATACCAGGCGGAGCTGGTAGACAGCTGCCCTGGACACAGAATTAACCTGCGCCTCCATGGACAGCTGTGAGTCCAAAATGACTCCCAGGCGGCGAACATGGTCCTTCAGGGGCACAGTTACCCCATTCAGGACCAGGGAGTCCCCCACCCCCGCCCACCCCCTGTTCCCCCAAAACAGTTCTTGTGTCTTGTCAGGATTCAACCTCAATCTGTTGGCCGCCATCCATCCTCCAACTGCCTTCCGGCACTTCACCGCCTTCACTGGTTCTGATTTAAAAGAGAGGTAGAGCTGGGTGTCATCTGCATACTGATGTACTTATTAAATAAGTGAGAGAGATTTTTAAACAAAGAGTTTCCTTAGACTCCAGATCTTGGCCTTTTTCCTGTCAGTAGCAGATAGAATCCCAGAAGGCTTCTTAACATACCTGATACAGGTGATTCTTTGCAGCTTGGTGTAAACTAAGTTTAATCCACATAACATCAAATCTGCTTCCCATAATTAGAGTTGCGGGAAGAAGTGCTTTAATTGCAGAGGGAAGGGAAAAACCTCTGTTAAGAAGAACTCCAAGAGAGACAAGATTTCACAAGCTCTGTTGCTGGAGCACAGCTGGGGAGAGCAAGAACAGAAATGATAAATTTGCTGAAACTGAACAAAAGACACCATGAAGGGTGGCTATGGAGTCGTAATCCCCAGAAGTTAATTATCATTGAATAAATATCTGTTGAGGAAGTTTCAAAATTATTTTCACCTGACCTTGCGTAGAGGGTATGACCCAAAGAACCCATAAAATGTTACGGCGTTATTTAAATACAATGCTAAATAAACCTCATTGCTCAGAATAGAAGAAGAGAAGAAGAGTTTGGATTTGATATCCCGCCTTTCACTCCCTTTAAGGAGTCTCAAAGCGGCTAACATTCTCCTTTCCCTTCCTCCCCCACAACAAACACTGTGAGGTGAGTGGGGCTGAGAGACTTCAAAGAAGTGTGACTGGCCCAAGGTCACCCAGCAGCTGCATGTGGAGGAGCGGAGACGCGAACCCGGTTCCCCAGATTACGAGACTACCGCTCTTAACCACTACACCACACTGGCTCTCATTCTGAATATTCTGAATAATATAATTCAGAAGTGGTCACGCCACCTTAGAATCCTGAAACCTATTTTCAGAGTGTTCACAGGAGAATCGAAAGGACATTCTTTAAGCTGGAAGCGGATGCTTCTACTCCATCCCACATTAAATAACAAGCAGGTGTTCACGCCTTTCCAGATTCTATCAAATCAAGTATATCTGCAATCGGACAAACACACTGATTGATCTTAAAAGTGTGTGCTACTTAGATTAATATCCAGATTCGTAAATTCAGACTGAGCATATACCCTGGTGAATACAAATAGCACGCTGTGGTAAAAGCAGGCTTGTCATAGCATTCAGAGTGTCTCGGAAAGGGGCTGGGACACAGCAGCACAAGGGATTAATTCAGCAATGCAAGCTGATTAGTTAGCTCGGGGTTCTGACTCCTTGCCGGACAGTAAGAATGCTTACATTGGATTTTAGTCATTTATTTTTTTGAAAAAAGGAAAGAAATCCAAGTCCTATCGGTGTGGCTCATGCATGCACTTTGAAGATCCACTCGGCTGCCTTCCTTGACAGCCTTTCATTCACTCCTTGCCACTGTGCCTGGGAAATAATTTATGCTACAAATGCCTGCAAAAATAACATGCATTATAATAAAAAAAGAAAATTCTGTGCTGTTGACAAAGACGGTTGGATGTGATGTGTTGAGAAATGTGGTGCCATTTCTTTGTCACTCAAATCTTCTCCTGAAAATCCGCTGCACAGATCCCCCTCTTGAATATTCTAGTAGGTATGATGGCTGGTTTCACTTTGTTAATCCCACATACGCTCCCTGTCTGCAGCTAATCCTGAGCTGCTGTCATTTGCATACAGGAATGAGTCAAACCCTCACCCTATTTTTAATATCCATTAGAATTTCAGAAGGCTGTCGTTTTCCACACATATATTATATTGTCGTCGTCGTCCTTAATTCATATTTTCAGGTTCCAGTGTAGAACCAGAACACCATGTTAAAGACTTTTGCTTGAAAATGGGTGAAGAAAGCTTGCTCATTCTAACTGAAGATATGGTTGTGTAAGGCTGGTTTACCAGGCTCATGGCTACATGAAAACCACTGCTGGGACTATGTCAGGATTCGTCCCATTCATTTGAAATTGATTGTTGGAACACAGACTAATTTCACTCGCAGTTTCAAGGAGTGCATCAAGGAGTAACACATTGTGCAAAGGAAGTTGGCTTGGTATGAGAACATGTTCTTGGATGCCAGTGTATGTAATATTGTAAGAATACATCAATACACACCCATGGATCTCATAAGCACATTTATTCATTTATTTATTTTGTTTGCTACATTTCACCCACAAATCTCAGGGCGGTTTATCAAAGACATGCTGGATTTTAGACAAGGGTTTTGCATTCTGGGTCCAACTAAGAGTTCTGCTTGTAGCAAAATATCATGGAGCTGTCAATGAGCCAGGTCACCCACAGGGCAGGCACACACATGGAAGGGACAGAATGCAATTAGCTTTTTATTAGCCAAAAAACCCCCAATACAACAGTGCCCCTTGTTCGTCTTAACTCAACGAAGGCGTTGCTGATGCTAAGCTCAAGGTATATCCTTCCCCTCTAGCCTCACACTCTGGCTCCCTCCCAAGCAGATGAAGGCTTCATCAAGAGGATGGGCTCCTCCTCTGGGCCTGTTTGGCGCATTGCTCAGCAATGTGCAGGTTCCTCCTTGAGCGGGGTGTCAGAGGAAGAGGAGAGTCAGCAGGACTGGGAATGTCTGTGCCCACGCTGTGACTCTTGGCTTCCAAACCTCTCCTGGAGGGCCCTCCTTCTCCTGACACCTTCTCAAGTCTCCGGTTTCTATCGGCTCCCAGCTCATCCCTTCTGCTGACTGCTCCTCAGTGTCCCACCACCAGGCTCTGGGCTCTAAGGTGTCATCTTCAGAGGCTCCCACCAGTCTTCTTCATCCATCCATCCATCCATCCATCCAGTCCGAATCCACCCTGGGGTAGGGTTACCACCCATCCAGAATTTCCTGGACATAGCTGGCAATCGTCCTTCGCAAACAGCGTCCAGGCGGAAAACACTGAGACTGAGAAAAGCTCAACAACTTTTCTGTCAGGATTTTCATTTTTTTGAAATATGGCAACCCAACTTGGGGGGAGGCTCTTGGGCTGGTCTCCCAGCACTCCTCATTATCCAGCCTGTCCCTGACACAAATCCAGTGACAAAGGTAATTTTTGGACAATAAAATGGCTCAATAGTGCAAGGAATTGCCAGGCAATGAATTGTTCATCGAAAGGAGACAGGAAGAAGAAAAATTGTGCCCCAAATTCAGGAGCTTTGGGCAAGGTCCTATGAAGCTGCTTTCTTTCTGGATCCATCTAAAACAGTGTTGTCTTCCATGACTGACATTGGCCCTCCAGCCTCTCCAGCAGAAGTTGCCTGCTACCTTACTGCTTAGCTGGAGATGCCAGGAGTCAAACTGGGGACCCTTCTGCATGTAAATCACATGTTCCACCCATGAGCTATGGCCCTTCTGCAAGTCCTATGTCTCAGTTGGGCTTTCTGTGACCATCCTGATAAGACTTACTATGGAGCAAGCCCTTACATAAACCATATCACAAGTGCCAGACTGCATGTACCCAAAAGTGAAGCATCCAAGCTCTGACACCCATATTCCAACATTGTCTTGATTTTTATATCCTTGTGATGAAATTGAGTTGTATGTGTTTAAAATTCCTCTCAAAAGCTGTTGAGTCTTAAGATCTTAAAGGAGATGCATCCTGGTGTTAAGGCCTGATATGCAGACCTTTTGAATGCAAATTTTCAGTCCTCTTGAGATATCCAAAGCATAATTGCTGATGCTTCTTGATCCCTGTAGCTTAATTGCAGTTTCCGTTATGAAAATCTTTTTAAATATAATTAATATCTATTCAAATATTTTTTGGTTAGTTGCATATGTTTATAGAAACCTGAGTTACAGCTTACAGATGCCTGGTGTAATTTTTATTTTTAAATAAGAATTGGTTTATCACATATTGTTTAACCCCTGACTGACCACGAAGGTTGAGGCTGCTGAATGGTCTGGTCCTTCGTCATGGAACTATGGTTTTCCTTGCATAGCAAGGAAGAGTTACCTAGTAAGAGGATTGATGTGAGAAATGTGTCAGTGCCTTTCTTGCGTGACAGACTTTTAGAAGACATCTGAAGGCAGCCCTGTTTAAGGAAGCTTTTAATGTTTGATGGACTACTGTATTTTAATATTTTGTTGGAGGCCTCCCAGAGTAGCTGGGGAAACCCAGCCAGATGGGCAGTGTATACATAATAAATAAATTATCATTCTCATTATTATTATTGCCTGTTTTGTCATTTTTTTTAATCATAAGAATGCAGAGTGAGCCTATAATGGAGGCTGTAATCTTAGGGATTCCAGTCCATTTTTAAAAATGTTTTCCAGTTGAGATTTTATGTAAAACTGCGGGGTTCTAGAGTTGAAGTCCTGAAGCAGCTGAAGAGTTTTCTGACGGGCTTTTCTCATGCTTAACGGTGTGCTAGAGATGTTAAAAATAAATTCATTCTCTGGGGAAATTTAAAAGAAAAAGCAACATAAATTATTAAATAAAAAATAGGTTCAGATATGTTCTACTTAGCAATGGACAAAACTCACCCATTCGTCATTCAGAATGGGCTAGGTCTTTTCAAGTCATGGGATAATTCTCAGAAAAAGCTCACCTATTCCTCCCAGGTGGTTTTTCGTCTTTTTCTAGACAGTAGATTTCACAATCCCTCTAGGCAGCATGTTCATACCTACAAGAGGAGTTCAGCAATGGAATTGAAGTTTTTTTCTTTTTAAACCTGTTGTTCAATAAACCTAAAGTGATTAAAAAGAAATAAATCTGATCTTCACTGAATGTAGAAAACAACTCCTTCCTAACATTGGGTTCTAAAATTGGGTTGAGATTCTGAGCCACAACAGTGATGGTGATGATGTAGCAATCTTTACAAGGGTCCTGAAGGTATGCCAATATTATTATCATCACTTTATTTCCAATAGGGAGTCAAGACTGAAAAAACATATTTGCGGAGTCCATACCTATGGTGACATTTGAACCTGGAACTCCAGTTTCACAGCCTGCTCTTATTTATTTCTGTTCTTCCTCTATCATTACCCTATGTCTGTTTTGATAATGCTGTTCCTTAAGCCTTTGTCTCTCATCTTTTACGTCACTGGAAACTTTTGGCAACGTGTTCTTCACTTCATAATAAACTGACCACCTTATTAAAGTTTTGTAAATATTAGAATCATAGAATCATAGAATCATAGAATCATAGAGTTGGAAGAGACCACAAGGGCCATCGAGTCCAACCCCCTGCCAAGCAGGAAACACCATCAGAGCACTCCTGACATATGGTTGTCAAGCCTCTGCTTAAAGACCTCCAAAGAAGGAGACTCCACCACACTCCTTGGCAGCAAATTCCACTGTCGAACAGCTCTTACTGTTTATTAAATACTATATTAAATATAATACAAGCATTATAAAACATAATACAAACGTTACCTATTATTAAAGCCTCAATATGCCCTAAATGCAGATGTCCCAGTGTCGCAATTAATTCTGTGTTTCCTAAGCAAAACAAAAGCTACTTTTCGCTCTGTGACTCAGCTTTTCCACTAGTTAACTTGCCACAATTATTTCTCTATTTGTCTAACATCCTAAGAGAGTGATATATTATTATGAGATGTCTAATGTGCTGTTCTCATGTTGTGTGTATCGCTTTAATTAGTTTTTAACCTTTCAAATAAATTATTCTAAAATGGTGCATCGTTATAAGTTGACGTGAGGCCAAAAGATTGTGTTCAGGAACCCATCCAAGCTATAAAAGCTGGTGCCAGCTGCATTGATTGCCAGTTCGACGTCTTCAGAGTTCCCCAGTTTTATTGTGCCACTCTTGTGTACGGATCTACTACACTTACGGCTGAAAGTGAATATTACGCTGTGTAGCAGAGGTTCATGTATGACGTTCGGCGCCCCATTGTCTTTTTGTCTCCGTTGGAGTTGGACAGTAACTATCAGCAAATCAACAGCTGATGCTGCTTTGTGAGAACACTTCTACATTTTGTGCCAAACTGTGTGAGGCATTGAAGCATTTCTCCTGTGAGAAACTTTTGCCCCATTTGGGCCTTTTTCGTTTAGAGCATGAGAACATAAGGATAAATCTGCTGGATTCAATCACCAAGGAGTCAGCAAACTTTTTCAGCCATGGGCCGGCCCACTGTCCCTCAGACCTTGTGGGGGCCCAACTATATTTTGGGGGAGAAAATGAATGAATTCCTATGCCCCACAAATGACCCAGAGATGCCTTTTTAAATAAAAAGCACATATTCTACTCATGTAAAAACACCAGGCAGCCCCAGAGATGCATTTTAAATAAAAGGACACCTTCTACTCATGTAAAAACACGCTGATTCCTGGACTGTCTGCGGGCCGGATTTAGAAGGCTATTGGGCCGCATCTGGCCCCTGGGGCTTAGTTTGCCTACCCATGCAATCCATCATCCTATTCTCACAGTGGCCAACCAGTTGCCCACAAATAGGACCTGAGCAAAAAGACAAGTAAGAAGGGACTTGGTGTGCTGCAGTAAGTAGAGTGGCTGAAGTGTTTCTTCTTTTCTCAAAATGCTCGCTGCCCAGGGATCCTTAAAATTAATTCCATAAACAAGTAACTTAGTAAACAGAACTCGGGGCCATCTGAATGTTGGAAGATTCAGTTCAGGAAAAGAAAAGTACTTTACACAGCACCCGGTTAAACCATGGAGTTGACTGCTACAAGTTGGCCACCAACTTGGATGACTTTAAGAGAAGACTAGACAATTCCATTGAGAGCAAGGCTACCTTGTGGCTCCTTGCCTCCACTGTCTGAGGCAGTATGCCTCTGAATACAGTTGCCGCGAATCACAAGCAGAGAGCTACACTTGGGTCCTGCTTGTGAGTTCCTTTATATTCTTCTTGTTATCTCATAACAGACAGAAGGTATCTTCTTTATGAAAGGCTGTAAAGGCAACTGATTTGAGTTGTGTCACAGTTGGCTTCCTCCCTTGCCTTGCCCTTTTCAAATGCCAAAGCAGCCCCCTCCCCCCCGTGCCTACAGGTTCAAATTGGTTTCCTCTATGGAATTTCACATACAGAAGAATTGTGTGGACATGGCTTAGGAAACAGTGGGTGAATTGTTCTCTTCCCCACTCCCCCGTCTATAGACATGTTTGCAAGGATTTAACACTTGAGAAAATTAGGCTGTGGGAAAGTATTGAAAATGAACCACACACAACAGGCAAACAATTATTCCACTGTGTCTCCTGCGTTTTAATTTCTGACCTTCTTGGAAGACAAGAGTGTGTCATTCAGACATGCTTCCTGGGAAATCTTTTGGGCATTTGTTAGTATTGGCTCCAGTTTTGGAAGGTCTGACAAACTATGACCGGTATTATCCTGCAAGTTACACACTGACTGGGAGCTTTGTGCAATCCCTTCTTATGTTTCAACACTGTATTTTTAAGCCGTTATGGAATAAGAAGAAAAAGAAGAGCAGTTAAACGGTCAGGGATAAAAACACAAGGATTGTCTGGAATTTGTACCTGATAAGCTTGTCAGTCAGGGAATTTGATGCAGGGCTCCATAATTCTTGCTTGGCTTGTTAACCACCTCAAATTTGTAGTTGCCGCCAGTTTTCTCCTCTTGGATTCTGTTCCCTGGGTTGGGGACCTTTGAAGGAGGTGCAAGCCAGGCAAGGGAAATTAACTGTGTGAATTATAACTGCGTATATATGCGTGGGACTGGATGGGAAAGGGTAGGGAAACTCATGCTCTGCTAAAATTACCAGAATGGTAGAAATGAAATACTAATCAGTGCAACTAGCACATTTGTTTCGAGGTTGGGGGGTGGGGGTGGGAACGCTCTGGAACACAACCAGCTACCAATAAATTGTAGATTGCATGCCTGTGGACAGTGTCCATAATGTTCTTAATATTTTGTACAGGATTAGGATTTTGGGTTTTTAATGCTGATTTAATTCTAATAATATATAAGCATGCCAGTGAGCTTTTATTGAGAAACTGGAATAAGAGCATTGAGCCACAGCTGTGCATAAGTAAGCAGTTCACGAACCTCTTGAGACCCCTGAGTCATCTGGCTATCCAATTAGAAAATGCGGGTTCCTGATTGAAAGATCCCTGGGTAACGGAACATGAAGCTTGAGTGCTGCCTTTCTAATTGCTCTGAAGTTCTTTTTTTTATAAAAAAATAATTATTATTGTGGCACGGCAAAGAACTTTTAATTCCATTTTATCTTTAGACTTTGTAGTAGCTATTTGATTGGAAGCCTCTTTATCAGAATTTCCCCCCATTTATCTCTCTAATAATTCCTTGTGTTTTTATAGTTTTATTAGTTCTGTGGTCTTTGATGTCTTCAAAGGCTAAGCGTACCAGCCTTTTAAGAAGATCTTGGTAAGAAATTGTCACTGATGGCAAGAATTTTCTCTGCCTTCCTCCCCGCTCTGTTTGCTTATAGTTCGTGCAAGCCATGTTCGTTCAGATGATAACGTCTGAATCTCTTGTGCTGTCTGAGGCGGTATCTGTTAGCCTTTTGTCTTGACTAATCAAATACAGATATTTTATAAATGATGGATTTTGTGCACTCGTTCCTTTTACACAGTTCACTGCCTCAGTGTTTGGGGACGGGGGAGGAGCATTTGCGAGATTTTGTCTAACTAATCAGCTGCAGATTCTTTTCAAAAATATGGATCAATCAGTTTGCTATTTCAGTGTGAGGGTGCAGAGGAGGAATAGATTTCCTATTCTACATCTTCCACACCCCATTAGTTCTGCCAACAAAACTGATAGAAGCAAATGTCAAAGGCTCCAATTAGATGCATATATTTTGAAAAATGCTGACAGGCCCAGGGTGCTAAGGAAGACTACCAGACTAGTATGTTTTTCCAGTGGTTTTCTGAACTAGTCTTCTCTGTCGTATGTAGTGGAAGTTCAGTGAAAACGGTAAAGAGATGAAATCTGAATGTTGCTGTAAATTCTCCCCAAATCCTACAATGATCTACATTTTGGGGCCATGAAAATTGCCATTGTAAATAAGCCCCCCCCCCCCAAAAAGCTGTTCATTTTCTATAATTATATGCAGGCAGAACTTTCTTTGAGATCCCTTGGGTCACCAAAGTGGCCGGTCCAATGTGCATTGTGGCTGGCATGGGCACGAGGCAACAAAATTAATCCGGAAGTGATGCAACGTTCAGCAGTAATGCACACTCTGTTATTTGGAATACCGTGAGAAGGAATTCTAGGCAGGGTTCCACCGATTCTGGTTTGGCTTGCTAGCGAACTACCATATTTTTCCGTCTATAAGACGCCCCCATGTTGTTGTTGTTTAGTCGTTTAGTCGTGTCTGACTCTTCGTGACTCCATGGACCAGAGCACGCCAGGCACTCCTGTCGTCCACTGCTTCCCACAGTTTGGTCAGACTCACATTACTAGCTTCGAGAACACTGTCCAACCACCTCGTCCTCTGTCGTCCCCTTCTCCTTGTGCCCTCAATCTTTCCCAACATCAGGGTCTTTTCCAGGGAGTCTTCTCTTCTCATGAGGTGGCCAAAGTATTGGAGCCTCAGCTTCACAATCTGTCCTTCCAGGGAGCACTCAGGGCTAATTTCCTTAAGAATGGATACGTTTGATCTTCTTGCAGTCCATGGGACTCTCAAGAGTCTCCTCCAACACCATAATTCAAAAGCATCAATTCTTCGGCGATCAGCCTTCTTTATGGTCCAGCTCTCACATCCATACCCCTATTTTTAGGGACTCTGATTTAAGAAAATGGGGGAGATGGTCCCTGTGTATAAGACGTCCCCATATTTTAGGGGGGAAACCTAGTTTTATACATGGAAAAATACGGTAATATTTGTAGCCGTCACCATTCTCAATCTCTTGGTTTCTGTCCTTTATGTCCTTTAAGCAAAAGCCCAGCAAGCAGAGGAAGACAACTCCTTTCCTCCAAGGAGATGACTGAGCAGAAAGGATGTTTTCCTTCCCATATGTGAGATTTCTCTTGGAGGCACCAGGAACCAACTGGCCTTCCTTTGAATGTCTTAATAAAGTTGGGCGAGAGGAGGTAAAATAAGTGATGGGAAGAGAAGCCTGTGATGTCAGATTTTTTTTAAAGTCAAAGCTCACAATTTGAATTAGGCCCAGAAGCTTAGGGTAAACAGTAGAGGCAGCTAAGTGACATTCCGTATCTGCTGAAGTTTCCAGTGCCACTCTTTATATATAGCAAGCGCGGGTGTTGATTTTTCTCATGAATAATGGCAAGATCCCCATTTACAAGAAGAGCTCTAGCAAGACATGCCACTGGCTCATTCACTAACAAAGGTGAATCGAGAAGCATCCATCTTCTTGAGTAGGATACTTAAGGAAACCCAAATAGTCAGTGCTTTTTTAAAATAGAAAAATAGGTATCGGTACTCACCATGAAGTTGTTACAGTAAGTGCCACACTTTTTAACAACAACAACAAGAACAAAAAGAGGTGCTGGTACTACATATCCTTGAGTACCCCCTGAAAAAAAAGCACTTCAGATAGTAAACACTTCTTTAAATGGGTCCAACGGGGATCATTCTCTGCCCTTTATGTGCCATTAGGGGCGGTGGTGTCAAATGGGCATTAGTTTTATTGGGGGGGCGGGATTGCCTTTAAGATGGTGGCTGTGACCTAACCAAGAGAGCCCAGGATGCCAGTATGCCAGGTTGGGTATGCAGAGCCTGTTTGCTTGGTTGACTTATAAATATAGATTTGTTTTCTCACGTGCAAGCTTCTGCAGATTTAATTGACTCTCATGTGATTAAGCAGATACGTTTATTTAATTGGTGGCTGCCCTAGTTTAGGACAATGCAGACGTCTACTACAGAGTAATGCACATGTGATAATTTCCACAATCTGCAACTCAGTAGGAAGGAACATCTGAACCAGGTTTGGGGTTTGCGTATCACTTACCTTTTGTATCCCTCCTGGAAATGATAGGGCACCTGTCAAACAGCCACAGTACTTGATTTTTTCTTTACCACCACCTTGACACAAAAATTTAACATGCTCTCCCTTTCTACATCTAAGTTACAATTTTGCAATTAACATGCTAATATGGACATTATTTAACATAAAAGCATTCTCCCAGTTTCCTTTTATAATACAACTCCAATATTTTAAAAAGTTTATATATACTCATATATAGATAGATGATAGATAGATAGATAGATAGATGATAGATATTTGTTGTTTAGTCGTGTGTGTGTGTGTGTGTGTGTATATATATATATGTGTGTGTGTGTGTGTGTGTGTAATCTTAAGAACCCGACACCTTTTTGGATGCTCTTAAATCCTTTCTCTAGCTGCAAACATCACATTATTATCCTTTGTGGAACGGTCTTTGTATTAATAAAGTTCCATTTTTCACTTCTCTAAAAAAATCACTATTGGTTATATCAACTTGAAGGGCATGTTGGAAAATGAGAATGTCATTATCTCAGTGGGGTTCCTTTAGTATAAAATATTTAAAAGTAACTCACTCCCATTGAATTACCTGCTGACCTGTTCCTTTAGTAGCTGCATGATTTCCCCTTATTAGGCAGCAGCCTGTTGACGATTTCCCCTAAATTTTAAAAGTATCTCACTGCACTAAGGCCCAAACCAGATATCCCCATTATGACAAAAACTCTTTGTACAGGAACACTTTGATCTGACGATTCCCATGGGTGCTTTCATAATGAGGGACCGACTTGGAGTGACTGTTCTGTGATCCCCTTTTCTGCTCAACCTTATTCCTCCGTTAGGAGGAAGTGGGGGGGGGGCAGGGGACTGAGGCAGTGCACTGCAATAGTATTTTGGCTTTTTCAAATTGCAAGAATTTACACAGTGGCACACTGCAGAACCACTGTGGCAAAGGTTCACAAAGATGGATGCAGTGACTCCAGAATATAATAAAAATTCCTACCTCAAATCATAGCTGATGCAGCAGTGTGCCATCCCAAAAGTTCCAAAATAGAGTGGTCTCAGTAATCAATATCAAGTAACTTAATTCCTAGTGTCTCTGCATGTCAAAGCATTTGAGTAGTTGTGTATATCATTCCTTTTCATGTTGCAATAGGTACAACAGCATATTCTGCAGCAACTTTGTAAAGTGTGAATACCAAGGGCTGTCTCCTTTAGCAAGCAGGCAGGACTAGGGTCACTTGTGACATCATTGGGCACACGACAAGGCCCATGCCTGTTCTCTCCTAGACATAGCTGTCAACTTTTCCCTTTTCTTGCGAGGAATCCTATTCGGAATAAGGGAATTTCCCTTAAAAAAAGGGAAACGTTGACAGCTATGCTCCTAGAACAATGGAGAGAAGATACTATAACCTCTGCTTTCCTTATCCTTGCACTCTCTCTTCCTTTCTGGGAGATGGCGTGGTTTGAGCCAGTGGCAGACCTTGGGGTCTCAAATTCTAGCGACGCCCTGTGCAACACCAAGATTTGGTGCCTCTCTACCTCTCGCACTCCGTTCTAAATCATAGTTGTGGTGCCCCTGAGACTCCACACCCAGTGCGGCCGAACTGGTCGTGCTCCCCCTAAATCCCCCTCTGTTTGGCCCCATATATAGTGGTGAATGGTCAGTGGTGATAATGGGGGGCAAGAAGAGACGGGGGCGCTCAAGAGAGGAGACCCATTGACACAGCCTTGCCCACAAGCCCCACAAACCCTGGAACTCACCCTGTTCCCAGTCATGTAAAACAGAGGAATATAACAGGGGTCAGCAAACTTTTTCAGCAGGGGGCCGGTCCACTGTCCCTCAAACCTAGTGCGGGGCCGGACTATATTTTTTTTTTGGGGGGGGGGGAGAACGAATTCCTGTGCCCCACAAATAAAGAGAAGGATGCAGCAACTCTCTTAGAAATGATTGTTTCAAGAAATGACTCCACAAATGCACGGAAGATAAGACCATTGATGACTATTAATCACGCTAGGTGTATGTAATGGTTCTAGGGATTGCTTGTGTGTAAGTTGCCTTTACTCATGGCTAGTTTGCATGGTTGAACCCTTTCTGACAGGGCAGCCTCTATCTCGTGGCTGCCTCAGTCACTGGCAGAATCCGTCAGTGGGCGTTTCTTAAACCGCTTCCAACATAAAAGCTGTTTGATGCCCAATCTCCTCCCCCGTTGCCTGCGTGAAAGCTTTTTGCGCAAGGTGGGTGTGGGCAAAGGAGCACTTGTCCCCTCTCCGCTTGTCTCCTGCGAAGAGTCCTGGAGCCACCCCTCCGCTTCCTCTATCTCCTCCCCTTCTCCACTGGTGTTGAGCTGATTTCCTTCCCCCGCGCATGGGCTATCCCTCCTCCTACTGGGACCCTCTCTACCATCATCCGGGAGCCCTCTCACCTCCTCCTGCTCTGATGGCAGTTCCCTGACAGTGTATGCTACACCTCTAGTGTCGGGGACGGCATGCCTCTGAATACCAGTTCCTGGGGAACACAAATGAGAGTGTTGTAGTGCTCCTATCCTGTGTGTGGGTCTCCCATAGACATCTGGTTGGTGTGGGACTAAACCAGCAAGGTTCACCTTATGTTCTTAATACAGGTGTTGACCAGAGGCTTTTCAGATTTCCCACCACTGCCTTTCTCCTGGCACCAGGTAGCAATTTATTTTATTTCCCCCCAAGCCTTTTTAGTGTTTGTTTACATTTTATTTTATTTTATTTATGTGTTGTTGTTAACAACAACAACAACAGCAAAAACTTTCTACATAAATATCCTAAGGTGATTTGCAGGTATATCCTTTAAAACAGCTAAAATAATTTTAAAAACAGTACAAGAACACCTTTTTAAAAGCAACATGGAATAATATAAACACCTAAGCAGTACTGCTTAGCATCTCTAGGTGGAAAAGCTTGTTATGTTTTGATTTTAGTTGCCTAAATTTGTTCTCCGCCTGCCCCAAAGCTGTTGTGGATGCTACAGCTATGGATGCTATGGCTGAAAAAGTGACAAATGTTAAAAAATAAACAACATTTCCCCAGGCCAGATTGAATATTGCACTTCATACTGAGGTAGCTGAGTATGGCTTGTCTCTTGTTGGTTTGGATGTAAATTAGGTAGTCACAGGTTTCGACTATACCTGCTCTGAAATGAAGATAAAACTGGAGCTGCTAGTTAAGCTTTAAGAAGTGGAATGTTGGTGGGAGAAAGATCAAACAGTGGCTCAGTGCACTTCACAATAAACTGCATGTAAAGGCTTACTGAAAACAAGCAATGTGCTAAATCGCAGAAACATAGTCCATCTATCTCAGTATGGTCTACACTTACAGGCAGTGGCTCTAGTTTTCAACAACATGATATATCACCAGCTTAACATCACAATATACCAATATGTCACAATGTCTGAAATAAGGATGGGACTATGTAGAGGTGAACAGTAGGGCTGGGTGATATCTGGTTTTCAACTTTGTGATAGATCACCTGCTCAACCTTGTGATGTACTGATACATCACAATGTCTGAAATAAGAATGGATCTGGTTTTCAACTTTGTGATATATCACCACTGAACATCACAATATACTGGTATATTACAGTGTCTGAAATAAGGGTGGAGCTATGTAGAGGTATTGGCTGGCTTCACAATTTCCCCCCACATTGTGATTTTTGCATAGCACACACACGCAATGATTCGCAATATATTGCCAGATCAGAAATTATGAAGCCAATATCGTGATATGGACTTCAAACTGGTTTTGGACGATATATTGATATATCAACCACCCCTACTCTCCAGAGTTTCAGACAGAATTTTCTCCCAGCCCTAACTGGGAATGCTGGGGACTGAACTTGAGATCTTCTGTATAACATTCAGTCCCTGAGCTTTGGTCCCACCCAGAAGTCACACTGCCTGGTCACATCTGCTTTCCTCCTACGCTGGTGCAAAAGAGATCAACAAGCTATGAAGCTTGCATAGGGTGATGCCTGAGCCTTTGTTCCTTCCAATGTAAACGTATTATTGGAAGTCACAGTTACAAATGGGGCCATGTACGTGATTTGTGGCTATCTTTCCTTGACAGCGACAAAGAATTGAAACGGAAAAGAGACAGAAATATCAGGAACATCAAGGTTAGAGTTGAAACAACTTAGATGCAAGAGAAAAATAACAATTACCCAGATTAAGTTATAAAGTTTTGGAAAGTCGATTCTACTCTTCGTTGAAATGTTGAGATTTTGGAGAATTAACTCATTCAGTAATTTTATTGTAATTAGTAATAACCAATGATGATAACCTCCAATGAAATCAAGGGAATAAAACTAACGATGCCTGACAGAGCCACTTGTCTATCCTGGGGTCTTTGGAAATTCTTAACTTGAAAGCTCTCTGCAGCTTTGTTTCCTCGCCTCATCTTTTTTAATGGCCATTAAGTCTGAATGCTGGTCTCCTCCACCACCGCCACCCGCCTCAAGGTGAAGGCACTGCAAACTTTTGCAAAAGAGAGTGGCCCATAGATTACAAAGAAAATCCATTTAATGCAATTTGCTGCCTCAAACGTATAGTTTTGAGTGCGTTCAGTGAATCGCCAGATGGTTCAAATGGTCCATTGTATCTCCTGGATATTTTATTGTAGGAAATAGCTCTCGGGAGAATTTGGTTGTGAGCTTGTACATGCTATTATATAGCTGGATTCATCCGTGTCTTTTGTGTTTTGCTGTTCAAGCATTTAAACTGTGTGAGATGGGCATAAGAATAGATATTTTTTCCTGCAGTTTGGTGAGACACAATCACAATTCATTTGAGGTTCCTTCTGAACTGGCATTTCTTAAGACTGAGAAGGTGGTGTGTTTTCATCAGCATGAGCAGAATGGAGCAGTTACTTGAAAAGAGAGTTGCCTCAGTGAATAAACTTGCCAAAAGGAGAATTCCAAGCCATTTGCAATGCTATAGAGTCTTGTCTCCTCTGCACCAAAACATCAGTTTATGTGCATAAATCCCACATTTAATTGCACGGTTTTGTTCTTTTTATGTTTCCTCTTGGCAAAATGTTGAGTTCTGTAAGATGATTTCAGAGAATTACTTACTCTACCAGGCAAGTTGACTTGAGAACCAGCTGATCAGGCAGTTAGAAGAAAAAGTGGTCAGCTGTGCGGAATGAATGAATGAATTAAAAGCACTTGTATCCTGCCCTTCATCACAAAAGTGATCGCAGGATAGGGTCCTGTAAAGCCTAAAACCATCACATAAATTTAAAAACAGCACCATCAAAACAATATCAGATTAACAGGTGCCCAGTACAAACTATGTCAGTACAAGCCTAGGATGAATATACAGTGGTACTTCAGTTTTTGAATGTCTCCATTGACAAACATTTCGATTTTCAAACGCCATAAACCCGGAAGTAAGTGCTTCAGTTTTCGAACACTCCTTGGAAGTCGAACATGCCACACTGCTTCCGCTGAGTGCAAGATCCTGAGGCCTAGCTGTCGGCTCTTGAGTTTTCGGTTTTCGAACGTTTCAGAACTCGGAGCGGTCTTCCGGAACGAAATACAGTATATTCGAAAACCAAGATACCACTGTATAGGCCACTTGGTACACTGGTTGCAACTTTCTTAGGCATTGCCCAGCCGCCACTCACCCATCCATCTTTTGTGGCATCTCCAGAGTGAAAGCACCACCCACATGACTCCCTATGAGGAAAAGGGTCGCTCCTCAAAGCAAGGCATTCTGGGAGGGATGGTCTCAGAAAGTGCTGCTGTGTCTATAAATTCTTTGCCCACCCAAAAAAACAGAGTTAAAAGTAACCAAAGTAAATTTAGAAAGGCGATTCCTAGCCATCATAGCAAAGCACAGCAATTCAGGCATGCTGACTCAGAATGTCAGCTCAGGCCACCTCGCTTGGAATGCCTTGTTCTGAGGAAGGGTCCAAGATGCCAGATTTAGACCTAATCCAGAATTGCATCTTGGAATAATGTCATTTCTATATTTTGAAGTGCAGCATATTCTGTATTCTTAACGTTTTCCAAATTTCTGGTAGAATTCATTATGAATTAAAATTTCAGGTGATATTCACTCATTCACTCAAATAACTTCTTCACTTTTAGTGGGGGATGAAGTTGGGATAAATGTCCCAGAATAGGCACACCTTGCCACTGTCAAGTGGTAAATGCTGAGGGGGGAATGGTAATTGAAATGTTAAAGACGGACATTTGCTGTTCTTACAAACCTGCAGAGAGGCTGTTCCTGTCATAGTTGATTAGCTCATAGTGACTAATTGTAAATGCTTCATTGGGAAGACACTGAGAGCCACAAAATAAGTTTGTGAGATTTGCACTATTAGAACAAGAAACAGAATGCATAAATACAACCTATTTCTGTATGGTTTCATAGCCTGGCAGCACTGTCCTTTTCATGTGTTAAGCTAAATCCACAAAACTCTAATGCAACCATTTTTGGAGTTCAGGTGTGAATGGGAACAAAGACATACTTTCCTCTAAGACTGACAAGGTATAATGACTATCACAATGGTGATGTTCAATAAAAGCCTGTGAAAACCAGACTTCCTTTAAGAACAAAACAACCAGCAGCAGCCAAATCCAAAAAAGGAAGTGTGTTTCAATAAATGACTTAAATCTGTCATTAAAAGATTCAGCACACAACTTTTGTACAAGGAGAACAAACTCCAAATATTGATAGAATGAGATCAGTAATTTTAGATGTTCCCTGACATTATTAAATCATTAGTTGTTCCCTGATATTATTAAATCATTAGTTTATGATGCTGACATCGAGCTTCTTCGCCTTAGCAACACGTGAGACTGTTTCAGAATAACCTTGCCCTGCCCCCAAGTCTTGATTTCCACAAATCAAGAACTCAGCCATATCAACCTCTTAAGTTTAAAGGGAGGCAGCTATAAGAAAAAACTTGGCATTAACAGTTCAAATATGTTCAGCTAGAGTTATTATTCTGGTAGTTACTATGATCCCTGTGCAGTTTCTACATACATGGGCACATGTATTTGTTGAATAACATACAACAACTGTATCTATTTAGGATCTATTACAGCTTCACCCAACATTCAAATTGGGCTTCTTCGCATCTTGGGTTTCTTACAATGAGAGTCCGCCATTGGCTGCTTCTGTTTTTCTCTGTAGCTTTTACAGTTTGCTATTCATTTCACTCTTGACCTAGAAGGCAAGGGTGAGATTGCTACATACATTCCACAAAACACTTGCAACCAGTGAAGTCAATGAGAATTTTTCCAGTGAGGTCAGTGGGTGAAGTCTTGGCAGATCTCCGGCTGATTTCAGCAGGTTTAATATTTCAGCCTTGGGAGCATAGTTTTGAATACATCAGATTTTTCTTAAAGTAACTGTGGAGCAACTAGAGCTAAATTCAGTTGGCAGTAACTCGATCTATAACTTGATCTGTACCTAGGAACCTTAAAAAGCCTATTAATTTATATTCTTGATACTGCTTTGAAATTATTGTTGGCAACTGTCTGTCTCAGGAGACAACGGAGGGGTGTGCCTTGCAGGTGAAGTCAAACTGTTGGAAGGTTGCAGCGCCTGCTGTGGCTGTAGAGACTGAGACTGGAGAGACATGTTTTGTTGCAGCTGGGGAAGACGAAGGCATCTGGTTGTGTTGCTGCAGATGCACCATGGCATTTCTTCTTTCTGTCCTCCTCCCAGTGGTCATTCCTCCTCTGGTCACTGCTGTGGTTACACAACCTGATTGTCTGTCTCCACTCATGGCGGGGTTGATGTTGCCAGCCTTCAGGTCACTTTTGCAGACATCTTTGTAATGCAGTTGCAAACCCAGAATCTATTGCTTTAAGGTTGGGTGTATACTGACCACGAAAGTGGTGACCATGGTGATATTGCAAAGAGCCAATCTAATGTAGAAAGTTGTCTAATACAACTGCTGGCATCATAAAATGTAACCTCCATACAGTGGTACCTCGGTTTAAGAACAGTCCTGTTTATGAACTACAGTGGTACCTCGGGTTACATACGCTTCAGATTACAGACTCCGCTAACCCAGAAATAGTACCTTGGGTTAATAACTTTGCTTCAGGATGAGAACAGAAATCGTGCTCTGGCAGCACGGCGGCAGCAGGAGGCCCCATTAGCTAAAGTGGTGCTTCAGGTTAAGAACAGTTTCAGGTTAAGAACAGACCTCTTGAATGAATTAAGTACTTAACCCGAGGTACCACTGTATTCAATATACAAACTCTGCAAAACCGGAAGTAGTGTCCTGGTTTGCGAACTTTACCTCAGTCTAATAACAGAATAACAGAATGGTGGAAGGGCACTGGCAGCGGGAGGCCTCATTAAGGAAAGCGCACCGGTTTAAGAACAGACTTCCGGAGCGGATTAAGTTCATAAACCGAGGTACCACTGTATTGAAAAGAAAATGGTTACATATTTCTTCTTCACATATGTAGGATCTCTTGCTGTATCACTAAGTGGCCCTACATCAAATAATGTTGGGCAGTCTGGATTGTTCTTGGTTTCTCCCCAGATCTGGGCCAACTAAATAAAAATTGTTCTTTTTAATGTCCCAAGGATAAAGTATAAGGAAGGAAAACTATTTTTTTAGGGGTGGGGAATCTCATTAGAGCTGAATCTCATTAGTTTCTGCCACCATAAGTATTACTATGAATTGTATTCAGGAATTGAGCATGTGTCCTCTTGACATCAAGAGAAAAAAGAAACACACAGTGGATGCTACATTTCATATTAGATAACTTAGAACCGTAGAATTTTGTAGAGTTGGAACGGTCGTCTAGTCCAACCCCCTGCAATGCAGGAATCTCAACTCAAGCATCCATGACAGATGACCATCCAAACTCTGCTTGAAAACCTCCAAGGAAGGAGAGTCCATAGCTTTCCAGGGGAGTCATTCCACTGTTGGGCAGCTCTTACTGTCAGAAAGTTCTTCCTGGTTTTTTTTTAAATAGGAATCTCCTTTCTTGTAACTTGAAGCCATTGGTTTGAGTCCAATGCTACCCTCTGGAGCAGAAGATCTCTGGGCAATTTGCTATAGTTTTGGACTCTCAGTTGTCGAACAATCACCAGCAACAAAATGATTTTCCCCACTTGCTTTAGGCTGCTGAATTGAAGAGATCTAGTCAGGTGTGGACTTGGCTAAATGAAAGGATTTTGCGCCTCAAATCGCTGGGCTCAGAATCTCCTCAGAGGCAACTTGTGTCTTTCATTCTCTTGCGCCTGGATCTTGGGGATCAAGTAAAAAATAAAGCAGTTCCAAGAAGTCAGGACTCTGCCCAACCATGCGATTGAAGCCCCTTTCTATATTCCTTTATCAGTGTGGCTGCTGCTGCTTCTATAGCTGTTCCCACTCCAGTCACAGAATATCTACAGACATCTGCCCACATGTGTTGCTGCTTTAGCATGGTCAGCAACCGCATTAGGTGATGCCTGGGGTCCCTGGAAGCTGCACCCGTTGTGTGGTTGCTATAGCAACCCTCACAGCCAGAAGTATTTAGATGCCCATTTACTGGAGTAGGAAAAACCTGATAACATTTTTTTTAAAGGTCTTTGTTTCTGGAATAAGAGAACTATTAGGTCCCTTGTAATAGACTGGAATTCAGAAATGTTTAATGTGCTTCTTTGGTAGTGCTCTGGGAAATGGATTTTCCACCTCAGTTGGTGGGTGTCTTTTGGCTCAAGAATATAAGGTTCAGGGGCTGGGGAAATGTTTTCAACTCACATCCCCTCATGAGCAACCCTGGGCATGCCAGTCGTGGGTGGGTCCAGAGATAAAAGTGTAATGGATGTTGCTCTTACCTTTGTACCATTGGCGGCATAGCATAAGGTTACCAGATTTTTTTCAATGAATCCAGGGACGCTTTTGAACTTCTATTGATTTTGTATGGGGACTGATTTGTCAATCCGGGGACTGTCCCCGGGAAACGGGGACGTCTGGTAGCAGCCACACAAAAACAGAGGTTCCTTCAAACGCAAGCACCATTTCCCCATCCATGACAGCTAGAGGCATCATCAGGATCATGTTTCAGCCAGGAATTTGGCCCTGAAGGCTGGGCTTTCCCATGCTTGTCCTATGGGATGCTTTCTTTTACTGCATGGCCAAAATAGGTTTTGGAGAGTCCCAATTTGTCCCATGAGCAGTGCACCCGTAATGCCACAAAAACGGTTAGCTCCGCTTCTCGTTCTTTGAGTTCACGTGGCAATAAACCCAACTTGGAGGCATCTTGTACAGCAGACTACCCCCAACCCGGTGCCCTCCCTGATACTTTTGCACTACAATTCCCATCAGCCCTACCCAGCATGGCCCATGATCAGGAATTATGGGAGTTGTAATACAAAACATCTGGAGGGACACCAGGAAGGGGAAGACTGTCCTTCTGTCTTTCTCCTCTGAAAACAAAGTATTCCTGCTCTCATTTCCTTCTGTTCAAGCTCTTGTGTAAGGGCACTTGACCAAAATATTGTTCAGCCCTCAGCATGCATCTTTCTGTGTTTTTTTATATACTCTTTGCCTAATTAAATGGGCTAGAAAGAAGTTGTGAGACATAAGGAGTTCTCTCCCTTTTCTTCGCATGACTGCGCAGTTTGCTGACATCTATATAAAAACCTCTTAGGACGGGAAGAAAAATGTATGGTGAGTGGAAACCAGCGTGAGAGACTGAAGCAACTAATTTGTAGGTTATTGGGTTGAATGCTCAGCTCTGAATGCCCTATCCTTGTAATAGAAGCTATGCAGTAGAATGGTTTGCACACTGTTTAATATGAACGCAACACCGGCCGGATGCCCTGTCCATGCCCTGAATACCTTCATTTTTTTGTCACTTGGATCAAAAAGTCTCGTGGGCATTCTCTTTTATGGTAACTTTCCTGCAGGTAATTAATTTCCTAATATGTTCCCATGAGGGTTGGGGAGAGGGGAAACTGGCAACGTCTTCTGATAGTATCTATTAACAGAGAAACTAAAACAGAAGGAAGTAATACTTTGAGAGCTGCACAAGTTTCTGCTTTGGTTATTCCAGTATAGTTCACTGTTTTGTGTTTGCAAATACAGTTTCCATTTGATAACTGTGGAATAATTAGGAACACTCATCAAGCAGAGATGTGGCAGGCAATCACCCTCGCTTTTTACTTTCAGGTGTCTCTTGAAGTTTTTTGTTTTTTTTTAAATAATTGCTGACAGGCCTAAGTAGTTGTTCAAAATTTTCTTGAGTCGCCTGTCATCTTCATTGATTCTAAAAGTTTTTGTGTTACTGTAGAGTGCCCTGATGTTTTGTGAGACGGCGATATATAAATACGAAAAACAACTTATCTTGAATCCAGCGAATGCCATTAAAAAAGACTTTACAAAATTTTATATTGTGGTACGTGTGTGTGTGGGGGGGGGGACGACTTTAGGCAAGACCCTTTTCTGGGGGGAAAGCACAATGAATGTGCTTCTCAGAATCACCTATTGGCAACTCTGAATCAAGGCCCTCTTTTGTCCATATAATTCGTTGTATTCTAAAGCAGAGTTAACCTGCCACAAAATCCATGTGGCTAGCTAGCTTCCTAGTTGGTCTATATTTAGACTTCCTATAAATAATACTTGGAGTGGGGTTGGCTTTTGCTTAATTTGGATTCCTCTTCTTTTTCCGTACAGCTCCAGCCCTGCCATGCCATCCTTATTAGGGAACCTCCTATCTTAAAGATAACAGCTCAGCATCTCCTGACATTATATACTGGCTATTGTTCATTTTGCAATGCTAGCATAAATCATCCTCTAACTTCAGTGACAGGGAACTTCATTTGTCTGCATTAGAGGACTTATCCACAAAGTAAATGATGTAGTGGATGAAGAGGAGACTTAGAACAAAGGAGGCATTCGCTATTAAAAATATGTAAAATATGACAAATAGAGGGAATGACTCCGCCCCTCCCATAAAGACATTTAAAAGGACGGAATGTTTTGCAGTCAGTGGCCCAGTTTGGATGTACTGCTAAGCCAAACTTTGGCTTAGCCCCATTGAGCAGACGTGTAAGTTCCCAGAGTGAATATTGAGGCCATAAATGCTCCTTCTTCAGTCCTGCTGCTGCTATGCCGCCCTGGGCCTAAGGCAGTGTTTCTCAAACTTGGGTTCCCAGCTGTTGTTGGACTACAACTCCCATCATCCCTAGCTAGCAGGACCAGTGGTCAGAGATGGTGGAAGTTGTAGTCCAACAACAGCTGGGGACCCAAGATTGAGAAATACTGGTTTGGTGTTGCATCTGAAATCAGGCTTATGGTTTGTCTCACTCCCAAGGTTTAACCAAGGTTTGTTCTCGTTTTACCCTTCATGGTTTGCCCGGAGGAGACAAGCCACAAAGCTAAACTACGGCTTAGCTGCAGGTGGCACTACGGCTGCAGTCTTTGATCTGGGAAATGGCATGTTTGCTCATTCAAACTAAAGTATGTTTCGGTTTAGTGTTGTTAAACACGTGAATTGGGCTAGTGTTTCTCTAGGGTAGCCTTTCTCAACCTGTGGGTCCCCAGATGTTGTTGAACTACAACTCCCATCACCCCTAGCTAGCAAGGCCAGAGCTCAGGGATGATGGGAGTTGTAGGCCAACAACATCTGGGGACCCACAGGTTGAGAACCGCTGCTCTAGGGGCTACGTTTAAATTGGACAGAGTTACAGTCCAAGGATAATAAGTATGTAGATGTGTACACACCTGTATGGGCTTACATGCTCCTACATGTATGAGCATGTAAATTCCTTTTGTTTCTCTCTTGAATATACACACACACATTTCCCATCCACACACAACTGCCATCTATACTGGTACTTGACTAGAACAGGGTTCCATACCTTGTGTAGATTATGAACATAAGATGACATCTGCTGGATGTCAAAGGCCTATCTAGTCCAGCTTTTTGTATCAGCCAGATGCCCATGGGAATGTCATAAGCAGCCCCTGAGTGCAATAGCCCTTTCCAGTGGTGGTACTCAGCAACTAGAGCTCAGAGGGAGACTGACTGGTACTGGAGGTAATATAGATATCATGACTAGCAGTCATTGATAGTCTTACCCTAATCCCCTTTTAAAGCTGTCCAGGTTGACAACCATCACGACATCTTGCAGGAGCAAATTGAATTGTTCAACTATGCACTGTGTGAAGAAGTACTTCATTTTGTCTCGCCATTCAGCCTCATTGGATGAGCTTTCGGAGAGGAGAAAAAGTTTCACAATCCACTTTCTCCATACCACCACTTGGCTCATTAATCATGATGATATCCTTTCTTATTTACTATTTATTTACTTCCCAAGGCCCAAATCTCTTGGACTCGATGGTGCATTTTCTAATCTGCAGAATGCATCTCTGCTGAGCTGCTGTTATTGTTGATTTGAATAACCCACAAATGTTCTGGAGAGATTTGACCCTCTTGACTTCCCCTTTCAACCCAGTCCCATCATTTCTGAGAAGTTTTCTTGCTTGAAATCAAATAAAATGTGGCTATGTTGGCCTTTTCTTGGGGAGGCTATTTAAGCCAGCAGAGGGGCAAAGTTTCCCTGTTGCTAACTGCTCCATTGGGCCCAGACCTGCAGACAGCTGCCTAGAGGCTAGAAGTGTACATATGTATCTAGAGCGCTGCAGAAGCTGCTGTGAGTGTTCCTCTTGCTAATAAAGAGTTAACTATCAAACTATAAGATAGCTTTGTTATTTGGGATGGGCCATGACACACCAATTTTGGTGTCATTTCAGTATTACACAAATACTCTCCCCTCTCCCCAATATAATCTTATGAATTTATAAGTAGGACCGATCATGAATTTATCTGTTCTACATGAATTTTAGTTTTGCTTTGATTCCCATTTCTGCTATTTTGCTTTGTGGTGGCTTTATGTACACTGGTACCTCAGGTTAAGTACTTAATTCATTCTGGAGGTCCGTTCTCAACCTGAAACTGTTCTTAACTTGAAGCACCACTTTAGCTAATGGGGCCTCCCGCTGCTGCCACGCAGCTGCGCGATTTCTGTTCTCATCCTGAAGCAAAGTTCTTAACCTGAGGTAGTATTTCTGGGTTAGCGGAGTCTGTAACTTGAAGCGTATGTAACCTGAAGCGTATGTAACCCGAGGTACCACTGTATTATTTTTTATCATCTCACTGTGTGTTGCTCTGAAAGTGTTTAATGTGAAGGGTGGCGTAGCTTTCTAAATCAACAATTGGTTAGAATAATGGATATATTTTATTAAAGAAAAAATGTATATTGCTTTACTTAAATATATCACAGCAGCTTGGAAAATTAAAGTAAAAACCGCTAACTAAAACAACATACAATACACTAAAACCCAGGTAGGGCCAGAAGAGCAGGAGCAATTAACACAGCAATGCAAATATCAAGTACAGGCCAAACAAAGTACACTTGTTCCTTCAGAATTACTGTTTATTCATATGCAAATTCAGGTAATATAATTGGTTTGATTACCTTTATTTAATTGGGCAACAGCGCTATTTTCCATCCCTTGGAGCAGAGGGAAATTTTGGAATAATTCTTCTGCGTTTATGTGACTTTGAGTCATTCCGTCTGTCTTTTCTCTCTCTGGACCAAAATCCACAACTGTAACACTTTATGAATGGCTCGCTTTACAGTAGCCTACATATTTTCTTGTGCCTCAAAAGGTATCTCATGTTTGATGTCATTATATTGGACATGCACCAGTCTACCAGGCTTCTAAGTTGTTATAGATAGCAGCATAGACTTCAGGAGTTCAGGAGAACGGGCTATTTTTAAAGCTACCCATCTAAAGCATACAGAAGTGCATATTACTTTTTGGTTTTAATTTGGTTCCATGTATTTTATTTAAGTTATTTATCTACTGCTCTTCAAGCTAAAGCCTCTCAGAGCTAGTTACATTCTTTTTAAAGAAAGCCAGATCAATGAATGTACAATAAAACAGTGTAAGACCAATTAGTCAAAGGATTAAAAATTAGATGAAAACAGTACTAAGGTGGGGTGGGGTGGGGAATCTGAATGCACAGGTGTTGGGATGGAGAAGAAAGTCTTCACTGGTATCTCCCTGAGAACAATGCCGTGTTAGAATAGCATAAGAGGGAAGACCCTGTCTTGGGTCTTCCTCACCCCAGTTTCATCTGGTCCAAGGCAAGCCACAAGTCTTGGTTTGGATGTACAGTGGTTCTCAAACTTAATCCGTTCCGGAAGTCCGTTCCAAAACCAAGGCACGCTTTCCCATAGAAAGTAGTGCAAAACGGATTAATCCATTCCAGACTCTTAAAAACAACCCCTAAAACAGCAATTTAACATGAATTTTACTATCTAACAAAACCATTGATCCATAAAACGAAAGCAATAATCAATGGACTGTACTATAAAATGAATAAGACAGTATTGTAGATGATAAAAATTAAAATTATTTTTTCCCCCTCACCTGCACTGATGATAGTCATTGTTTGGATGGGGTTTTTTTTATCCATTTCCGCAGTCACAATCAGTAGCTGAACTGGGTTCCACACAGTCACAAAAACAAATCAACCGAAAAAGCCTCACAAACAAAAACGCAAAATAAACAGGAAAAACAAAAGTGCTCCGGAAGTCCGTTTGACTTCCAAAATGTTCAAAAACGCAGACGCAACTTCTGATTGGTGCAGGCACCCCGGAAACAATATCCGACAGCCGCATCAGATGTTCAGCTTCTGAGAAACATTTGAAAACCAGAACACTTACTTCTGTGTTTTCAGCGTTTGAGAACCAAGGTACCATTGTTAAATCAAACCATAGCTTAGTCCTGGATAGCACAGCAGCAGCAGGAGAAGGAGCACTTCAGCCATGAACTTTGCACTAGGAACCCATAGTATACACTAAACCATGGTTTGGCTTAGTGTTACATGTAAACTAAGGCAGAAACCGGGTTTGCTTTAGATATCTATATCGCAGTATCCCACAGTTGACACAATAAGTGAGACTGACTCTTTTTAAGTGGGTTTTGGGAACTGCAGAGCAGACATTGATCATGGCTTGTTTGGGAAGCCTAAGCACACAAGACTTAGGTGGTGGTGAGGGTCTCTGCACTGTTGTAATTTGCCTCAAAGCTTGCAAATGTCATGAGCTTTTTAATAACGCATAGTGAGCAGTATTAATAAAACTTCCTGAGGGGTTGCGAAAGAAAGAGAAACCAGAATGTGTGTTGAATTATCATAATTAGGCAAACGTCTAATCTTAAGTCCACTCAGTTATGATTATCGCTAGGAGACGGGGGGGAACCCCCCCCCCACTTTTTTCAGTTTTGATATTCACAAAGATTTATAACCAACTACGTGTGCAATAAAGCCTCCTTGCTCATTTTGTTAAACGAACTAAAAATCCCCCGGTAAATGGAACCTCACATATAATTGGGTACAACCCGCTCTGACTTTCACCTGCAGGAAAGACCTTGATGGGCAGAAAGTGTGTGATGGTTTCTGTACAGAAGGAGTCTGATATAATTACCCTTCATGGGTGAGGTATCTTGCTCATCTCCTGGGAAGCCCATATTTCTGAAAGATCTGACAAGAATTTATGGTAGTCTGCAGTGACTAGAATCAGATGTTTCTTTATTATTGTTAATTGAGCCCTGTGAGAATGTGGACTCTGCCTTTATCTTACCTTCACTTGTCTCTGAGCTGATTGAAATGCTAAAAAAAGAATCACATGGTGCAATTCTTCAGGGACTGGACCACATAAGAATGCAGCTGGGGGAGACGACTGGTTTGATCGCTCTCCCTACATCTGACTGTACGCAGAAAAGTGACATGCCAAGGGAAAGGCTAGGCTTGGGACACACTTGCTAGCTTGCCACAGCCAGGAAAAGTCCATTGCGTGCTCTTTCTGAATGGCTGAATCTCCTATTAGCAATATGGAATCAGGCTTACAGTGGGGCAGTGGTGACTGAAAGTTTAGGGCACTGCCCATAATGGGGTATTACCCATGTGGAGATATTAAAATGTGTCAATTCTTCCTTACAAATTATCAAGATAAAAAGATTATGATGGTGGTGATAATATATTATTATTTGAAGGTTCAGGGAAGTTTTTAATGTATGACATTTTAATGTATTTTTAATCTTTGTTGGAAGCTGCCCAGAGTGGCTGGGGAAACCCAGCCAGATGGGCAGGGTACAAATAATAAATTGTTGTTGTTGTTGTTACAAATAATAAATTGTTGTTGTTGTTGTTGTTGTTGTTGTTATACCCCGCCCATCTGGTTGGGTTTCCCTAGCCACTCTGGGTGGCTCCCAATAGAATATTAAAAACACGATAAAACAGCAAACATTAAAAACTTCCTTAAGATGATACCCAAAGTTGAATGTGGGCACCCTAAATTTTGCTTGTTTCTAAACATTAGTAAGTCTCACTGCTGGGTTTTCTTTAAAAAAACCCAACACAGTTAGGAAGGGGGAAAGCAATCGAAGATAATAGTTTCCATTTTAAGTTTCTCAATTTATCTTTCTAGAAAAGGTAACAGCAACAACTTGGTGTTCAAGCATCTATTTCCCAACTCTAATTCAGATGACCACACCTGAGTACCACAACCGTACATTCCCAGCATTCAAAAGTAGAAAATTGGGTTATTTTTATTGACTTATGTAAAATATTGAGTTCCTTGTATGATAGAAACCCAGCCTTGCTAACGAGTGCTTTGAATTCCAGGCTTTAAAGCACAACTTTCTGTATACTGTCACAATTAGATGTCAATTTTTTTTGGCATATATTTGTTGCTGTGTAGCGTTGTTGCTGCTGCTGCTGCAGTTATTTTCTATCTCGCCTTTCCTTCCACAGGAGCCCAAGGTGGCAAACAACAAAGCAGTAAAATAATACAAATAAAAATACTATTCAAACAAATCTCAAACACGTAAAAAGAATTCTGAAAATATGTAAAAGCTTATGACTTCAGTACTAAGTGTGTGGAATTATTGTTTCAAATAAATTGCATTATCTGTTTAGGAGAGCTTTTAATGTTTGACAGACTATTGTAATTTTAATATTTTGTTGGAAGCCGCCCAGAGTGGCTGGGGAAACCCAGCCAGATGGGCGGGGTATTAATAATAAATAATAGTAATAATAATAATAATAATAATAATCTGAAATGAAATACAAATATATCCACAAAACATTGTAAATGAGAGATCATAGACCACTGCTAGAAAATTAGGATATGTTTCTTAATAAGTCTCACGGTGTCTATGCCAGCAACATAGGATAGTTTGTTTAAACCTAAGGTCTGTGATTTGTTTATAATCCTCTTCAACCCGTGCCTCCCTTTGATTTTCCCCCCATCCCAGCAAGAAACATTTCACTTGTAAGCTTCTTGGAGCCTACGTGTTGTGATTAAGTTACCGTACTTAGGAAACATATCATGTGCATTGATGGCACTCTATAAATGGCATTAGCAGAGATTCAGAATTCACCAGTCTCCACTGAACAGGATAGCTACATACAGGTTTTACTTTATGTCAGGAATAAAACGTGTGAGAGGGTGGAGGGGACGAGCACCCTGGCTCTTCCCTCCACCCCACTCCATTTGATTCAATCACCTTCCAACTCATGGAAATCCTGCGATGTGGGGGAGGCTTTTGGATCCATGGAGGTTCCCCCTCCATTTCAGAACCCTCCAGGGTTCCAAAAAACACAAGGAGCATCCGTGGATACAAATAAATAAACAAACAAAAATGCTTGCTGCTGCAGACATCTATCTCCCTTCCACACATTTTAAATATTTTAATGTAGTCTGCCCTGGGACCTCATGGTTTTATGGTGATGGAAGGGAAATAAATAAATAAAATAAAGTTGGAAGTTTATGAAACAAAAAGCTCTCTCTCACACACTTTCTCTCTCACACACACGTTTATTTCCCAGTATTTGTAATGGCTGCGTATTCTGTATCTATTCTGTAAATTTATCTGCAATTTATTTTAAAATATTCAACAGTAAACAGAAGACCTGTTTGTTAAGCCACCTGTAGAGTTCAGAGTTGCTTTTTCATTTCACAGCAGTCCTGTGTATTATTTTTGGCTAAAGAGAAAGCAGCTTGCCCAGGGCAGTAAAGGAGACTGTGGCTGAGGCTAGGTGCGAATCTCGCCAATCAGAAGGTCGGCGGTTCGAATCCCCACGATAGAGTGAGCACCCATTGTTTGGTCCCTGCTCCTGCCTACCTAGCAGTTCAAAAGCCCGACCAAGTGCAAGTAAATAAATAGGTACCACACTGGCGGGAAGGTAAATGGCATTTCCGTGCGCTGCTGTGGTTCTCCAGAAGCGGCTTAGTCATGCTGGCCACATGACCCGGAAGCTGTCTACGGACAAACGCCGGCTCCCTCGGCCTATAGAGTGAGATGAGCTCGCAACCCCAGAATCGTCCGTGACTGGACCTAATGGTCAGCGGTACCTTTACGTTTACACATCCAGTGCATTATAGAGAAACCCTAGCCAAATGTGTCAAGTAAGCTGTGCCAGAGTTCATCAGGCTGACCGATGTAAAAACCTCCTTGCCAAAGTCAAAATGCATATGGAAACTAGGCAAGGGCCATGCTGTTTGCTTCCTTCTTGAAGCACGTCATCATTGTTGCAACTAGCGAAGTAGGGCACCAGCAGGTAATAGACCTCCTGGATCCATGATTACTTATCAGTATTCTGTGCTGGCAGGATATCTCAGGTGCCCCACAGCTAAGCAAAGCAAAAATCCAAACCATATAGGAATAAGTACTGTTAACCATCTGCATGCAGTTGATACAGATGAAATGAGACTTGTTTTTTTTTTTTTAAACAAAACAGTCTCCAGGGGGTACTGATGCTCTAAGGCTCTTTGTTTTTGATGAAGGGCACAACAGAAGGCCAGCATCTCTTGTTCTGTGCTGTTTATTCTGTGATAATGGAGCAGAGGACATCGGCTCCTGTTCCAAACTATATTTGGGGGCCCTGCAGCCCTTTGAACTATGTGCTGCATGTCCTTCTCTTCCTGTATATATGCACAGAGAGTCAGTCACAGCCAGACTACCCTTTCTAGACCCAATAATTCCACCCGTCTAGCGCGGGTGGCGCTGTGGGTTAAAGCCTCAGTGCCTAGGGCTTGCCGATCGAAAGGTTGGCGGTTCGAATCCCCGCGGCGGGGTGCGCTCCCGCTGTTCGGTCCCAGCGCCTGCCAACCTATCAGTTCGAAAGCACTCTCGGGTGCAAGTAGATAAATAGGGACCGCTTACTAGCGGGAAGGTAAACGGCGTTTCCGTGTGCGGCTCTGGCTCGCCAGAGCAGCGATGTCACGCTGGCCACGTGACCCGGAAGTGTCTTCAGACAGCGCTGGCCCTTGGCCTCTTTGAGTGAGATGGGCGCACAGCCCTAGAGTCTGTCAAGACTGGCCCGTACGGGCAGGGGTACCTTTACCTTTACCTAGCGCTTTCCAAACTGGCAGATGATCTGTATTTTATGTTTTCCTGCAGTTGAGAATATTGCCACTCTTCCTATGCAGAGTGGGAATCTCCCAAGGGAAGAGGGGGCAGAACAGCCACTTTTTTAGGTAGTTAAACTGCTGGTTCAAGTCTTCTTAAGTGTAGTCCTAGGGCTTGGGCATGGGTTGGTGTTTTAAAAAGCTATGTAAAACATCCAATAACATGACACACAACTGTATGCGCATCAAAGACATATTCTTGGCAATCCAAAGCAAAGCAAAGCTAAAAAATGTTCTGTACGCATTATAGAAATTTATAACCCAACCTTCAAATAGAGTTGGAAGGGATCTCAGAGCCCAGCTAGAACAATAAGAGCATTTAGGAAGCACACAACATACTGGGGGCTAGAATGAGGAGGATCTAAAAGCTAAGGTAGAAGAAAACATAATGCCCTCAAAGCGATAAAAGAGTTTAGATTAGAAGGCCTAGGAATGTAAAAACCAGGCCTAGTGTCAGTTGTGAGCCAGGTCAGACTCTGGCAAAGGCCCAGTTCTGACTTGGAAGGGGTTCTCACTCTGACTTGGCTACATCACCGGTCTCCTCAACTGACCCAGGTGCTTTTCAGCAGCAGGCAGCAATGACCAGGAATGATACGAGCAACATCTGGAGGGCACCAGTTCCCTCACCATCCCTACTTTAGTTGCATCTGCAATGCATAGGAGTGGGAGAGTCACTAAGGACATCTGTGAATGCACAGATGTGATAAAGAAGGCAGATGTAGTAATAGGAGGGCCAAATATTTGTGTGGGATCTTTTCTGCATGAGACATTGCTCAAGCCCTTATGAAAGTAGATTTAGAGGTGACGGATTGCTACATCCTGTGAAAAACTCTTGCCGTGGTGTCCTGGTTCTAAGGAATCTTTTAAAGTTCTTGGGTGTTGCTGCTTGCTTCATTTTCACTTCCAAGTGGACAGTCTGGGAAGCAGCGTGTTTTTACATGAGTAGAATGTGTCCTTTTATTTAAAATGCATGTCTGGGTTATTTGTGGGGCGTAGGAATTCGTTCATTCCCCCCCCCCCCAAAAAAAAATATAGTCCGCCCCCCCCCCCAGGTCTGAGGGACAGTGGACTGGCCCCCTGCTGAAGCTGTTTTTAAGTTATTTTCATTTTAACTTTTGTATCCCGCTTGTCACTAAATGTGAAGGTAATAGATAGATGATTCCCACATTTTCTCCCATCCAGGAACTGACCAGACCAAGATTTGCTTAGACTGTATACACACTACATGGCACATTAAAAGCACTGTAACGAACCCTCAACAGAACTGCAACTCCCAGCACCCCCAACAAATCCTTTGTGGGGAAAATGTGCTTTAAATCAGCTTCAGTACCGTGGTTCCACCATGTGCTTTCAGACCATACCTTGGATGAACTAATGGCCACCACTGGTTCTTATGGTAGCAAATTTAGTGTGCTAACCTAGGTTCAACGTGTATCTCTACCATTCATTCTTGAGCAAGACACTGTAATTTATTTTCATTCCAATGGATAAAACAGGAATAATAGTGATGTACTTCAAGAGTGTGTTGTTTAACATCAGACTGTAGAATGCTTTGGTTTTTTTTTTTTTTTTAAGTATTACAATTAGAATTCCTGATGTGAATAGTGGCCATTGAGAAAACATTTCAGATGTGATCAGAATACATTTAAATGCAGAAGTATAAAAGCATCTAAATCAATCTGCTGTTCGGCAGCATATTTAATAATTACATATTGAAAGGGAGTTATCAAACATACTGTCAACTTTTAGTAGAGCTTTCAATGAGGGCTATTTAGTTGCTATTCATTATTGTTTAAGCAGTGCTGTTGCTGTGAAGCTGAATGAGAGCAAAGAAACAGATTTTCTTTCTTGGTGGCAGTTGGTGATACAGTATGTTGGTGATAACATACTGTGAAGTACAATGCTGTCAACAAGTTGAATGATTCTTGTCTACAAAGTAGCATGGAAAACTGGGTTGTATCAAATGCTAGTCCTACTCAGAGTAGGTCAATTAAATGAATGGACATGACTGCTGTAGGTTCGTTAATTTCAGTGCTTCTACTGTGAGTAGAACTTAGTTGGCTACAAGATTAAATCACAGTGATTAAAGAACAAAAGCATTGTGGTTCTATGGTAGCTAGCCATCCATCTGGAATTTTCTCCAATGAAGTTATCCCAATTCTTTTATATGTATGATCAATATTATAAATAATATTTTTTAATACTATTGCTACAAGTCTCTCTGGTCCTTTGACTAGAACAATAAACTTCTGAACTTGAAGAACATGAATGTATCATGTTTAGTTTCGCCACAACTTCAATGATCTCAGATATGGAAGGTTTACATGTGTGCATTCTTTTAATAAAGGCACAGGACTGATCATCTCTGATCTAAACCGTGGTTGAATGAGCAACTAAGAGTTTAGCCAAATGAAAGCTTTCCTGTACTGCAGATGTGGGACCCTTCCCAAGTTTGGTCTCTGGGAGACCAAAGGATTCCCACCCTTTCCGTAGGCTAAGTATCCTTCCATTATCAAGACCAGCTCTAGTCTCACGTTGTTGTTGATGTTGTTTTATTCTGAGCTCTGGCTGATCCTTTGTAGTATTTCTCTACCAGTTAGAGGATATAACTCAAATCCACCCAAAGTTGTCTGTTTCAAAATGCTATTTGCAGTGGGGGGATGGGGACTAGCCAATTTCAGTGTTTTAAATTTGCATAAGAAAATTCAGACAGACTTTGTTTTATTTTCTTTCTGGTTTTGGTCGGTATCTGACCCCTGGCCAAAGATTTGATCATCAATATGATTTTTTGGCCACATTGCCAAGTGGTACTCCTGCTGTCTGCCACTGCTCAGATTGTGGAGGGAACTAGTGAGATCCCTCCAGCGCAGCAGGGGTCCTAATTTGGCCCAGGAGGCTGTTTTTACTCAAGCCACGCCCACTTTCCCCACACTTGACAACATATACAAAATCTCCACTTAAAGGACTTGTTGGAAATGGAAGGTGCTGACAAGATACCGTATTTTTCGCTCTATAACACGCACCTGACCATAACACACACATAGTTTTTAGAGGAGGAAAACAAGAAAAAAAAAATCTGAATTAAACAGTGGAAGTATCATTTTTGTGCTTCATGCTGTGGCCACAGACATGTGATTTGACGGTGAGTTTGGGGTAGCCCAATGCAAAAATCCTGATAATCCGTGTGGATCTGGGTTTTGTAACCACGTTTTTGCACCATTGTGGCCCCAGGCAACAGTGGGTGCCCGATTTTTTTGGTGCAGGCTGTAGCCATGGACATGCTATGTGATCTGATGGTGAATTTGGGGTGACCCAATGCAAAGATCCTGAGGATCCATGTGGATCCATGCTTTGTAACCACGTTTTTGTACCATTGCAGCCCCAGGCAACAGTGGGTGAGTGATTTTTTTTGTGCAGGCCAAGGACATGCTATATGATCTGATGGTGAATTTGGGGTGACCCAATGCAAAGATCCTGAGGATCCATGCGGATCCGTGCTTTGTAACCACATTTTAAGTGGGGAGGGAAGGAAAAACACAGAAGGGACAAGGAGCACGAGAGGGGTGTGCGGAGAAGCAGCTGGCTAAGAATGCAGGAGAGGGGTTTAACCGGAGGGAGGAAAGGAAGGCAAAAGCCCCCCCCCCCAAGCCGGCCCCCCCTCTCTCCCACCTGCATGTTTTCCGGCTGCCTGCAAGTCCCTAGAATGCTGGATGCAGGAGCAGCAGCAGCGGAGCATGGAGAGGAGGAAGTGGTGGCTGTCGGTTGCGCTCCTAGCCAACGGAAGCTGAGCCGGGTGGGCTGGAGCCTGCGCGCAGTGTGACTAGGAAGGAATTAGAAGGAAGGACGCGATCCTTTCCTTTCCCCTCTGCTTGCCAGGAGAGCAGGGGATTTCTCTGCTCTTTGTTGCGTTTGAGCAAACACAGCAACCGAAAACAGGAGAGGGTGGGCAGGAAGACCCTGAGGCAGAATGAAGGAAAGCATCAGCCTCCTCTCTGCAACCTTCCCTCCTCCGTGATGCACGGTCTGATTTTTGCCTGATTTTTGCCCCTGCACTCGGGCCAGTCGGCTCCAGGGACCACACATTTGCTTAATAACACGCACAGACATTTCCCCTTACTTTTTAGGAGAAAAAATGTGAGTGTTATAGAGAGAAAAATACGGTAATAGAGGGCTTACCTGTCTGGTACAAAACCTGCCTTGAGATTTTGTTTTTCCTTTGATGTATATAAAGCGTTGTAGGGATAATTTAAATAAAGTAATGGAGACAAATAATCTCAGCTTGCATAAGGCATCATTGTAATGCATCTGACTCTTTCAGACCAAGGTCCCTAGCCAAAATCTGCATCTCCCTGCCTTCTCCCCAGCCCTCCATTTCACGAGGACTTTTCTACCCTGGTGTATTTATTCTCCATTATTAGCCTGTTGGCTTCTGAGGCAAGGGTATTGATAAGCTGATCGCCACCTTTTCCTTTTTTAAACGCACACACACACACACGAGAATGCTATAATAGGGTGCTTTGCTCTCGCAACAGATGGGGGGCTGTGCTTGTTAAACAATAGGCGCTGCAATTCAAAGATATTCAGCAAAATTTATTATTTTGACATAGGCACATCCTGACCCTACAGAGGCTACAAAACCAAGGGGTGGAAAAGAGAGCTAGCTGGCGGGCTCTGCAGCGGATGTGCGCAACTTCAGATACGGGTTTTAAACAAAGACAGGTTCCTCATGCAAGGCAAAAATCAGCATATTTGCCTGTGGCGCAGGAGATGGCCTCTGGGAAATAGGGTCAGAAGGGTGCGCCTCTCACTCCCAGCCTCTCTTCAACCTGATGTTCCTCAAGCCCACAGATTCCTGCATTGCGGGGGGGGGGGGGTGTCGGACTAGATGAACCTTGGGGTCCCTTCCAACTCTGTGTGCCAGATATTTCAAGGCAAGGAGGATGAAACCGGTACAGTGGTACCATAGGTTAAGTACTTAATTCATCCCGGAGGTCCGTTCTTAACCTGAAACTGTTCTTAACCTGAAACACCACTTCAGCTAATGGGGCCTCCTCCTGCTGCTGCTGCACCGCCGGAGCACGATTTCTGTTCTTATCCTGAAGCAAAGTTCTTAACCTGAAGCACTATTTCTGGGTTAGCGGAGTCTGTAACCTGAAGCGTATGTAACCTGAGGTACCACTGTATTTGGAATGAGACAGGTGATGAGTCTCCCAGGCGAGAGGAAACCTGATTTCGGCCCCTTGTCAAAATAATAATAATAGTAATAATAATAATAATAATAATGACAACAGCCACCTCCTCCTCCTGCCGCCGCCTGCTTAATAGGCTGTCTTCACCTATCAGCACAGCCCAGAGCTTCTCCTCTTCCTCCACCTCCCAGCTGTGCCGCGATTTGCTCCGTGGCTGCTGTGCCAGAAGAGCCTTGTTTATCCAAAGGCCATGTGGAGGTAGCCGGGCGCTGCTCGCCGGAGGGACGCGGCAGGGCCGGGAGAGGCTCGCCTCGCAGCAGCAGCAGCAGTAGGGCTCGGGGTGTGCGCGCCCACCACCGCGCGGGGGCTCTGGGCAGGGGGACTCCTGGGCTCTCTGCCTGTGGGCTTAAGAAAAAGAAGCAGCTGCTGGCGACCGCTCGCTCAGATGCATGTAGATGAGACGGTGGACTGCGAAAAGCGGGGAGGGAGGAGGAGGAGGGGGAAAGGAGGGACGTGAAAACCTCGCCGGGTTTTTTTTTCTCTCTCTCTTCCTCTCCGCGTTACCTCCGGAATCTCTGCCTCGCGCTCTCGCCGGTGAAGTTGCGCGCAATCAGGTAAAAAGACAATAACATTTCCCTCCGCGATTTTTGTTGTTGTTTGTTAATATCCTCGTCTGCTTTGCTTCCGATTGAGTGACGGGTGAGCGGAAGGCACGGGCGAAGAATAAGGCTGCGATGCAAAAGGAGATGCAATATCGGCCAGACCTTTCTCCAACAGGCAGGCGGGCTGCAGTTGGCTGTCGGCGGCAAAACTTTGATTTAAAATGCGAAAGGCTCTTTGCCCTTTTAATGAACGGGGACGCAGCTCCTGAGTAGCCGTGGGGGTGCTGGTGATGTTTGCCTTTTCCTTTTGAATGCTGTGCTGCTCTCAATAAGCCCCAGTCGGTAAGTTCTTGTTTGCATCTGTCGATGCACCAGCCAGCCATGTTTTTCGTGCGATTATCTACTGTGTTTGCCTCTCTTGCTGAGAGAAGCGAGGATGCTCACTGCTCTCTCGGAGGCAGCTTCGCCCAATGCAATATGGGGGAATCGCAATATTCTACTGGTGGCTTACAGATGATACAGATGCACACACACACAATATTTTCAAGGGAGAATGAGGAGGTAGGAATATTTACATGGAAGGGGCGAGATGAAACAACCCCCTCCCCCAACGATCTCCCCCCATTCCCTTTCCTGATTCTTGTACGGCGGCTATTTAGTTTCCCTCCTTTGCATTGTGCTTGCTTTAAATAAAAATAAAGATGCTGTTTGAATGAAGCTGGGTCTCAGCTGGGGAAAATGGAGAGGCAGGCAGGGTGAGAAGGGTGGCCTTTTGTGTTGCGCGCTATTGTGCAGTCCCTTTCCTTCCCTCTCCCTCTTCTCTTTCTCTCCCCCCCTCCCCACCCCCTTCAGCTTCACTAGAGAGAGCACCCCCTTGTGAGTTAACCGTCTATTGCCTGAAGAAACAGGTCTGTCACTGACCCTTGTGGTCTGGGGAGAAGGCTGGGATAGGTTTTGAGTCACAATATCAGAAGGATGCGGAAGGCGGCTCAGAAACTGTAGGCTGGGAAAAGGCTGTCAACTTAGCCAAAAGTGTATTATGTGAACCTGCCTCCCCTCCCTCCTCCACCCTCCCCATTTATTGACAAGCTGTTCTCTTGGCTTCATGAGCACTGCATTTCTCAGTTTCCTCTTAACAGCAGACTCTGCCACGGTTTTTCTTTCTTTCCTGGAGTGGTATTTGATGTGGCTTTAATAAATCAGGCTCCAAATCGCCTGGTAGTTGATTAAAAAAAGAGTTCAATTTTCTCCTTATATTTCAGCATAGTGTTTGAAGATGTCACACACCTCTCTCTCTCTCTCTCTCTGACACACACACACACACACACACACACACGTGTGGTATACAGTATTTGGGCAGAAGCAAGCAAAAGGACTCGATATTGAACTTGCATCTGTGGAGAATGCCAAAACTCCCAGCAGTCTGGCTCCCTCCACCTTCTGGGTGTGAACGATTCTGTTGCCACAGGCTCATCACTGAATGCTAAGCAATCGCCAATACTTTGCTTCTATTTCTGGAATGTCAAATCTTTGTTCCCTGCTTGCAGTAAATGCATTCAAAGGCAAATGGGTGAAATGCAAAGAGCTGCAATTGTATAGTAAGTGATTTTTGGTGTGTTGTGTGTGTTTTTGTAAGGGGGGAAAAATGACACCACTGGAGAGATTTCTGGGGAGTGACTTTTTTTTAGGTTTCGCAGGGAAAAGAAATATTTGGCTTTGGTCTAACACATTAGCATGAGGTTAGCCTTTAAAGAAACACAACTTTTGATTGCTTGTATGTTTTTCACGTTGGAGTTCTAACCGTCTTTGGCGTCGCTTCAGGGAACAAGAGGGTCCCAATGATAATGGTAATAATAAGAATAATGGCAGTATGTGCCTATTTGCAACTGCACTGGAACCATTCAGTTTAATCAGAAGCTTCCATATCCTTGGAAGATACCTTTAGAGTTGCACTTGTGCTTTGCAATGGCAAATGTGCTTCTGTTAAATGTTGTGGGGGAGAGGTTTACAGCTGCCTCTTTCCCACTATATACACATAATTAGGCATTGGCAAAAATGCATCCTCTCATCCCTTCCATAAATGCAGAACACTAAGCTGCTTTCTCATTGTACTTGCTATTGGTACAGGAGTGGTGTGAATGTGTGATTTTGTAAGAGGGGGTGCGGGGAAGGGAAGAACAATTTACTAAGAGCTAATGCCCTTAGGGATATTACCACACTGATGCTTGGGGCCCCCTTCCTATTCCTTTGTTTCTGCTTGGCTCTGGGCTGAGGACAGGTGTGGAGACTTCCCCGTAAGCCATCTGCCTTTGTGGTAATTACACTTGGCCCAAACTTAAACAGTTTTCCTGTGTTTGTATCAAGCCTCTCAGAGAGTGATAAAGGACTCCTCGGGGGAGTCATAGTGATGGACAGAATAATCACAACCAGCTCCTTGATAGGTCTCCCCATCCTCTTCCTCTTAAAATGCCCCATTTGTATTGCATGTCTTTGCTAAACCTGAAAGTACTATGGTCGGTTTTGTGTGCCCCACCTGCCCCCCAGTACCATGTGGGGTTTGGTTAGCACTGGAATCTAACAGTTCTATTTTCTCATGATCCTCCCCTTTGCTTCCTGATGACCTCTCTTTAGGGGACCTTGCATCATATCTCAATCCCACACCCCATTTCTTCCGCTGTGCTAAATGTTGTGTTTTGCTGTTATTGTTTAGTCGTTTAGTCGTGTCCGACTCTTTGTGACCCCATGGACCAGAGCACGCCAGGCACCCCAGTGCTTCCCACTCAGCTTGGTCAAACTCATGTTGGTAGCTTTGAGAACACTGTCCAACCATCTCGTCCTCTGTCGGATGCTCATTTGAATTGCATGTCCTTGATTCTTGGTTTTCTTTAATTTATATCGCCACAATAGCTTGGCAACATGGTGTCTCACACTTGAGAATGGCTAGGATTACTATTCTTTTGACCTCAAACATATACTGCCATGTCTGAAGGGCATTGAATGAATTGTTAATGGTGTGGTGCATATGGTAGCTATGTGCTCAAGAAAAATAGTACCAGGTGATCTGTTCACTCTTACTCAAGAATGGTATTTATTGTTTATTAGTTGGAGGGATAATTGCCTTTTGGCTCTGCATGTCTGGGGGGTGTGTGTTATATTTAACTGAACCAAAGTGATAGATTTAAGTCCAGATGTGCACTGGTTAAGGAAGAAAACCAGAGTGGCCAACATGAGAGCATCAGGGTCTCTAAACTCATTCTCAGCTGCAGCTTAATTTCTTGTAGCTGGAAGCATCTCACCCCCAATGTCTGCTTAAGAAACTGGGAGTGATCCCAGCTGGAATAACAGTGGTTAGAGCTGAGGGGCTGAAGGGTCCCTGGCAAGTGATGGGAAAGGAAAGGGTTCTCCACTCCTTACCTGTATGAACCCTTTGCTCCTTGAGATAGAACTCACCTGCTCTTGCTTCCCTTTAAATGACAAATTAGAGCAGTTCCTAGAGTTCCTGAGAAGCCTAGCATGATAATGGTCAGAAAATGGGAAAATGCAGACTAAAGTGGGGAAATAAATTAACTAGAAATGGGAATTGTACTTAGGCTTTTGTTTCATGCTCTTATTTAACAATTTGTGGGCATTTAAGACTGAGATTGCAGAATTGTACTGGGCAATCCTTTGCCCTATAGTGCTTCATTACCAAAGACTGAAAAAATATGACATGCTCAGCCCTTTTAAATCTCAACTACTTACACATCAGCTTCTTCTGCAGAAGAACAATAGGACATGTGTGCTGCTGATTTTGGAGCATGCTCAGAAACTCTAAGCATTACTGAACCATAATGTTTAAACCTGGAGGATTCTGAATGGAAAATATTGCCATAGCCAATGTGCTACTTTCATGCATCTTCATCCTACATGGGCAGCAGGCCTCAAGTGAAGACACTCAAAGACACCAGTACGTAGTAGTATAATGGGATAACAGAATAGCAATTTTTTAGGGAATCCTGCACATGGGGTTGAATATACAGTAGTGACTTTTCACATGAGAGAGTCTTTAAGACAGGATGGAGGAACTTTTTTAGCTCAAGGGCCATGTTCCTATTTGGTCAACCTTCTGAGGGCTGCACGCTGGTGGTAGAGGCAAGAGTGGGCGAAACAAAAGTGGTACATTTTCCCTTTGTGCAGTTGGCTACTTTCTACACATGCTGATATATACATCTGTATCCCCCATTCAGAAGAACAAGAGGTATTATTATCATAGTTCAAGTACATTCTAGAGCCAAGCAGTTCCATTCATGGAGCAAAGAAGGGTCAACGAGGGTTATGGCTGGGAAGGGTTTTGAGGTGCAGATAAAAGGTAAAGTAAAGGACCCCTGGACGGTTAAGTCCAGTCACAGGCGACTATGGAGTGCGGCGCTCATCTCACTTTGAGGCTGAGGGAGCTGCGTTTGTCCACAGTTTTCCGGGTCATGTGGCCAGCATGACTAAACCACTTCTGGCACAACAGAACACTGGGACGGAAACCAGAGTACACGGAAACGCCATTTACCTTCCCGCCACAGCGGTACCTATTGATCTACTTGCACTGGCATGCTTTCGAACTGCTAGGTTGGCAGGAGCTGGGACAGAGCAATGGAAGCTTACCCTGTTGTGGGGATTCGAACCGCCGACCTTCTGATTGGCAAGCCCAAGAGGCTCAGTGGTTCAGACCACAGTGCCACCCGCGTCCCTTGAGGTGCAGATAGAGAGGCCTAGAGGGCCACATCTGGCCTGAGGTTCTCTAACCTACTTTAAGATCATTCTTGAATAGTAGGAGTTTTATGTTTTTAGTACCATCTGTATGCATGACATTTTACAAAAAGTGATAGCCCAAGGAGCCAGCAATCTAAAACAGATTTAGGGAAACAACAGAGGAAGGCAGGGGGTGGGGGGCAGGGGAAGAATATGTGATCATTTCCATTATATGCCTTTTGGCTTATTTACAATAAGGTATAGTGATTTGGGGATGACGGTGACAACTTGAGAGGAAACAGGAAAAGGGAATCCAGGGGAAGGCGGAGAATAGGGATGAGATATTTGGACCCCTTCTCACAGCATACATAGCCTAATGGTAGCTCCAGTACATAAGTTCATATATTTAAAATAAAATTTGGAAGCACTTATGGGGTGGCGTGATGCTGACATTTAAAAAAAATAGGGCATTTGGGGGGAAAAGCTTCCAACTAATTATGCCTATCGAGACATGAAAAGAGCCAGTGTAGTAAAATTGCTCACCATCCAGTTGAACTCCTATTTATGTCATAGTAAAACTAAGCTACCACTTCTCATTCATTAATTTTTCACATGATGGAAGCTGTAGCTCTGGGATGGCCAGTACCCAGTTCAGATGCCTGATCTCTCCCTACCCTGCCACATTTCTCTCTGTCTCCTTCCCCCTCCCCAAAGGCTCTATCAGCAGCAAAAAATAAGAATGCACAGTGCAGGGGTGGGCAAAGTCCAGCACCCTAATGGGGATGCAAATTATCACATCCCCAGTTATCAGACTGGCCATTTGATGAATGGAGGGTGGACAGTAATTTCTCCTTCTCAGCTGATCTGAGCTGTGTGTGTGTCTGCATGTGAAAGTAGAGGGAGAGAGGGCATGTGCTCTGCCCACTGCGCTGAGAGTTGGCTGAGGGTGAGTTGGCCAGGGGTGGGAAAAGGTTAACCACCCCTTGCTGTGAGTAGTTGAGAGATTGTAAAGTTCTGACCCAAATTGTAGCACAACCGCTTACTTACTGGCTACAGATGCTTCCCAAAATTCCCCCACATCTCAGAATTGCATTACATTACTCCTTCCTGAAGAATGCTCTACTATCCCTGCTATAATTGTCTCCAGTGACAGTCTGCCATATAGCTTGTTAAATTCCAAAACATAAACCATCATGTGACCTATGATACCATCTGTTACATTGCACTACCAAAATGATTTCCCTTTACAAAGCAAATCTCTTGGTGGCTGTAAAGCTAGATAGTGTCCCCTCCTCCCTTATACACATACTGTATATGCTTTCCCCATCCCATCTCAAAATAAAAGTTTATCTGTTACTAAAGAGCGTAAATATGCACACATTCCCTAACCTTAACTGTCTTAATTGGGGTTTAATTCAAAATGAATTATGTGCATGCACTTGTTGGTTTTAAGAGAGAAACTGTCTCTTTCACCACCTCATTATTTTTTTCTTAATACAGTGGTACCTCAGGTTAAGTACTTAATTCGTTCCAGAGGTCCGTACTTAACCTGAAACTGTTCTTAACCTGAAGCACCACTTTAGCTAAGGGGGCCTCCTGCTGCTGCCACGCCGCCGGAGCACGATTTCTGTTCTCATCCTGAAGCAAAGTTCTTAACCTGAAACACTATATCTGGGTTAGCGGAGTCTATAACCTGAAGTGTATGTAATCTGAAGCGTATGTAACCTGAGGAACCTGAGGAATCTTAAGAGGCATTTGTACTGCCGAACTATCATTGTTTGATGCCCTTTCTCTTAATACCATTTAGTCACTTTCACTGCTGTTTTGCCCAGATATGGGAATGAAAAATCATATTGAAAAGAAAATCATTAATGGTATATGATTGACTGAGGGCAGCGGGTTTGTTTGGCACTAAGAGACACCAGAGATTTACTTCCCTAATTCAGGTCTTGCAATCTTGGCCTGGGAAGCTATGGTTTGTTGGACTGGGAATACACAATGTGCCCCCCCACCTCCAACTTCCCTCCTTTCCTTACATGCCTGTTTAACAAACCAGGGATTCTTATTTCAGGTCAAAGCAGTTTGTCATAACATCCAAACCAGGGAAACTGGTGCTCATACCACACACTGGTTTGTCAAACCAGGTTGTTGTCTGTCTATGCATGGCATATGGCTGATGCAACATACAGCGGAGATTTGGACTGTTGGTGTGACATCTAGACTGGGCCACTGTGTGTTTACGATTAACATCATTTTAATATTATTTATGTCTTCGTTTTTATTTCGTAACATCTACGTACGGCTTGATTGTTATAAAAAAACAAACAAACCTCAAAGCGGTTTTACAAAAAGATTAAACAATCAAATTGAGAGAGAGAGAAATCACAACTGTACTGTAAATTATAACAAAAGTTAAAATACTAAAACAGATTCAAATGACCTCAACTTCCTAAGCGTCGCGGTAGGCTTGTCTAAACAAGAGTACGATGAAGGGCAAAGCATTGCGAAGCACAGGCGCTTCCACACTAAATGGCCGAGTTCTTATTGCACCAACACATTGTGGACAATTCTGAAGAAGTGTGCATGCACAAGAAAGCTTATACCCAGAACAAACTTAGTTGTTCTCTAAGGTGCCCCTGGACAATTATTTAATTTTTTTATTTATTTCGACTGCGTCAGACCAACACGGCTACCTATCTGAATCTACATTGTGGACAAATCAAGATAAATGGCAGAACTCATATTCCCTTGCTTGTGAGTGCAATAGTACCGTGAGATAATTAAGTAGCAAATTAAAGGCAGCTATGTTAACATGTTATCAATATAAGATAATATTTGGTAATGGTTATTTTAAAAGGCCAAGGAACAAGACCCTTCTTTATGACCGAGTGGATACTAGATTTCCACTGCTCTCTCCTGCCGGAGCTCACCCTCTTCATTTATATATAAATATATTTTTTGTTCTCCCATGAAGCAACTGCAAACAGCATTGATAATGCAGGCGACGTAGCGCAGTGTAAGCTCTCAGAATTACATTGCATACCCTGTGGATCACAGTCATAAAATATTCAGCCAAGCACTGCAGTTCACAGCTTTCTGTTCACATAGTACAAGCACATCCCTTCTGTACTTCCCTCCCCCACTTCCCTGACACCCCACAGCTTTTGAGTTTTGGAATTAAAATAACTGGAGGCTCTTGTTAATAAAAGCAGCAGCATGGGTTTTTGTTGCAGGTGCCATGGCTTCCTCACAATTTTGGATTGTGTCTGTCGGTGGGGGAGATCCCACACCAAATGAATTATTTGTAGTGTTCTCCCCCCCCCCCCAATGGCTTTTGGTGCATTCAGTCTGATTTTCTGTTTGCTTTCTGTAAGAACAGACCCTCTACTAGTGGCATTGGGTGGCTTAGGTTGTTGTTGTTTAGTCGTTTAGTCGTGTCCGACTCTTCGTGACCCAATGGACCAGAGCACGCCAGGCACTTCTGTCCTCCACTGCCTCCCGCAGTTTGATCAAACTCATGTTTGTATCTTCAAGAATACTGTCCAACCATCTCGTCCTCTGTCGTCCCCTTCTCCTTGTGCCCTCCATCTTTCCCAGCATCAGGGTCTTTTCCAGGGAGTCTTCTCTTCTCATGAGGTGGCCAAAGTATTGGAGCCTCAGCTTCACGATCTGTCCTTCCAGTGAGAACTCAGGGCTGATTTCCTTAAGAATGGATATGTTTGATCTTCTTGCAGTCCATGGGACTCTCAAGAGTCTCCTCCAGCACCATAATTCAAAAGCATCAATTCTTCGGCGATCAGCCTTCTTTATGGTCCAGCTCTCACTTCCATACTGGGAAAACCATGGCTTTTACTATACGGACCTTTGTCTGCAAGGTGATGTCTCTACTTTTTAGGTTACACACCCGTTTTTGCCTGCTAATTTCTCCACTCTTCTTTGCTGGGGTATTTCACAATAGCCGCAGTGTTAATAAGGAAGAAATAGCTGACATGATTAGTATGAGAGATAGGTTGGGGATAACACGCACGCACAACATATTCTATAAAGTATAGGCCATTTTTTGTGTGATAGCTTAGAAATTCAGGTCTATTGCCACCCTGGGTTTCAGGTCAGCTTCTTGTAACCCCAGCTATTTTCCTCCAACTTTTGGCAGCTGTGATGAATGGCTTGTCAGGATACAGAAACTTACCTTCTGATTCAATCACACAAGACAATTTATTTTGCAATATAAGCAATACCTCTTGGGGTTTGCACTGTCAGCCAGTCTCTTATTTAAACTTTTCTCAGGAAGTTGTAGACTTGCGCATTTATTCCTCTTTGTGGGCAACAGTATTCTTCTGTTGTCATTGGATGGGCTGGTGTATCCAACAATCTCATAAATATATGTAATGGTAATATTAAGTTATGGGAGACAAAGTGATGGCTAGGTTAGATGGCTTTTCAAAAGGCAATTACACAAATCTGTAGAGAATGTGTGTGTGTGTGTGCATGTGTGTGTAATAGCAGCATAGTATCATGGTAGCAAAATTAAAATTGTATTTAGCAAAGTTCTGCTTAGAGTAAAGGTAAACAGTAAAGGACCCCTACTTAGAGCAGACCCAGTGAAATTACTGGACAAAAGTTAGTCTTGGCCATTAATTTGTATGGGTGTACTCTGACTTGTGTTGACCACAACCCTACATTTAGAAGCTTTGAACAAATTGTATACCAGAAGTTAAGGATGAGTAGCAAAAGAATGACAATAACCTTTATACTCAATTTGTGGTGTTTTTTTATTTTTTTAAAAGCTTCTGTTAGGTATCAACAAAATAGGATTGAGATAGAATCACTTGTCTGGTTAGCACATATTATTAAGTCATGGTTTAACGTTAACCATAGTTAATAAAATATGGGACAGTCACTGAAACCTTGGTTTATTACATCACAGGATAGTTAAGCACAAGTGAGAACAGCCGATTCTTGCAGGGTTTGAATTTTTAGCTGCTCATCACTTACGGTTCTGTAGTGTTGGGGCAATGATGATTTCTTAACCATAGTCAAGGGGGAAGTCCAGAATCACATCTAACTCTAGGCCAGGGGTCAGCAACCTAAAGCCCATGGGCTACAAGTGGGGGTCGTTTAACCGGCCCATGGATCCCTGCCGCCAGCTGGGTTGGCTCCCATGCGCCATGCTAAACCGGCATAGAGCGGAGCGGGGACTGCCTTCCGCGATGCTGGCTGGCTTCCCATTAGCTGCAAGAAGCTCCTGCAGCCAATGGGAAGCTGCACACGCCTCCTCCGCACCAGAAATAGTGTTTGCGCATGCGTGCACACACACACACACACACACACACACACACACTCAGGCCCGCCATGGCATCTGCGGGACCGTGAACTGGCCCAAGCCACAAAAACTGTGCCAACCCCTACTCTAGGCTATGGTTCATGTTAACAAAGGCTTATAATCCAACTGCAAAGCTTAGTTAATGCGTGACTTTTAACTAAACAAAAGTTTATTAACCATAGTTAATAAACCAAACAGTGTGCTGGGTTGACACGAAAAGCTTAAGCTATGGTTTAATAAACCATAACTTAGTGTTATCTTCGAACCAGGCCACTACGTTCAAAGGGACCTTGGAACTCAAATGGACCAACTTGTATGTTGAACTTGCTATGTTAAAAGAGAGACTTGGAACATGGCCGTCAACTCTCGTGCCACATCTGCATTCTGGGGAATGATACAAATACTTGGGCCCAGATTTTAAACTGTACTATTGGGGCGGGGGAGGGAAAGAGAGAAATCTCTTGGTAAACGTAACGTGGGGAATTAATTGACCGATGCAGCCTCCCCCCCCCACCCCTCTAAGAAGTTTATTTTCCTCAGCTTACATTGTGCCTATTGTAACTTATTCATGAGCAAAGTTTCAGAATAAAAAAAAAGTCTAAAATAAGTGAATATGACCTCTAGCTGTGCTTTGGCAACTGCTATGTTTATTAAAATGTTATGAAATTTAAATTATGCCCAGTAAACATATGTAAATTAATGGTGACCTTATAATGTATCCCTGTGAGCCAAACAGGTTGCTCACCTTTCATGTGGTGGAAATGGTTATCGCTTCCCCTTTCCCCCCCTTCTATAAGCAGAAATTGTATAATGTGTTTGATAAGAATAGTGAAAATGTTTAGACCACCAAGGGTAGTTAAAAAGCGCGTATGAGAGGGTGTGCCACCCTTTAGCAGATCCTGGAGTTGCGTCTTGAATATACGTTCTGGTCTATAGTCATGCTACCAGGAGTTTTAGCTCAATCTTAACTGTTTTCTCCATCAGAAAGAGAGAGATGGGGGACTCTGCTTTAGGACTCTGCTTTCTCTTCGCTGAGACTCTCTCTAGCGTTTAACAGTGGCAACAAAATCGCCTGGCCTATTTTCCTCAGACAAAATAATCCTGCCCTAGAACATCCGGAGAGATTGCACTGGAATTCTGTGACACACACTTAGGAGGATCTTGCTTCCAAGGGTATGAATGGGATTCGAGACTTGACTAGTAGCAAAGTAATGAGTGTCTATAAATAACTCGGCAGAGCTCTGCCAAGCAAACACTGGGATGAGCTGAAGTCACAACTGATCCGCGGTGCCAACCCTACTGGGCAACCAGTTGTTTCCATTAACAGCACAAATTCCTGGCAGCGATAGAACTTAAATAGAGCATTAAGTAGCACACGTAACATGCGCAAGCTTCTTTTGTAGAGAGGTGAGCTGCAGTCATACGAAATGTGTCATTAATAACCATTTCATGCCGAAATAAGTTGTGGTTGGATGGCTAGGATAGCTGTGGCTAATTTAAAAGTCTGTCCCTTTCTTTGGAATGTCAGCAGCCCATAGCTACAAGCGGTTGATATTGTACTTAAATCTAATTCTGGGTAACTTCTATCTAATGTGCTGCAAGCTATTTTTGTCAGTTGTGATTTCCAGGGCAGTAAACTATTGGCATGTAAACTAAAGAATTTCTCGATGCAAATTTCTCCTTGCAAATCTTTTTTAAAGAGTGCAGCTTAAACGGGATAACCCATTGAGAGAGACTGTTAGATCTACCTTCTCTGCTTGGATTCATATTGAGAAATGTTACCCCAATGTCCATTGAGATTAAGATTTTGTACATGCAGCTCAACAATAAAAAAAAAAAACTTTTATCTGTATTAACTTTTTTATTTTTTACATAAAACTATTTAGGAATAAAATGTGAATTGAGATATCAGATGTAGGTTGGATTGTTCAGCTTTCAGTATTTGTTGGAGAGTGGTGGATCAGATTGATTTCAATGGCACTTACTTCCAAGTGCACAGGTATAGAATAGCAGCCTCAATTAGGAGAGAGTGCTTAGTGAATACACTTTGGATCCTTTTAATTCAAGGGGTGTGTTTGGAGCTGTGCTTAAAACTGTATTTTCCTGAAATACGTGTGTTTTTGGAGAGTACTTGGTTTGTGTTATTTCAGTGTGATTATTCTTAACCATAGAAATTATAACATTATTTATAAAAAAGAAAGAAAGAGGAACAAATATTAAAGCCATGTTAAAGAATGCACTGAGTTTAGAGATGATACGAAATAAGAAGAAGAAGAAGAAGAAGTTTATTTCTACCCCGTCCATCTAGCTGGGTTTCCCCAGCCACTTTGGGTGGCTTTCAACAGAACATTAAAAACAGAATAAAACTTCAAACATTAAAAACTTCCCTAAACAGGGCTGCCTTCAGATGTCTTCTAAAAGTTGGATAGTTGTTTATTTCCTTGACATCTGATGGGAGGGCATTGCACAGGGCAGGCACCACTACCAAGAAGGCCCTCTACCTGGCTCCCTGTAACCTGACTTCTCACAGTGAGGGAACTTCCAGAAAGTCCTCTGCGCTGGACCTGTGTCCACCCTGTCTCTGGTACCCATTAGTCTAACTCAGGGGTGGGGAAAAGGATCAGACCATTGTTTCCCCACCCCTCGAAGGGAAAGTTTGACAGGTGAAAGGAGCAAATCTCTTACACACATATATATTTCCATGCTTTGTACCTTTCCCTCTGATAAAACTGTTGCTTCTCTAAAATGTAGTATTTATTGCTTTGTAAGGAATGCAGCCAACAGATCAAATTGTGGAGAAACCAAGTCACACATTATGTTTTAATTCTGACATTGTTCAGGTTCTCAGATCAACACTGGTTTGTCCCGAGAACATCAATAAAACAGATAATTGCAGTCCCCCCCTTTATTAAAAAACCGTTTGTAACCAAGTTATGTTAAAATGAATAAATTAGGTTTGCAAAAAGCTCAAAATGACTGTGAATGCCAATCATTTGAAACATAGCTGGGTTTTTGTGAGAGAGGGAAAGGAGAGACAAGGAGACAGAGAGACTGCAGGGTTCATTAAAACCCCAATCTTGTTTATTTAGATTACTTAAATGTGTATGGAATATCCTACCCATACCTTCAGTGCTTGGTCTCTGATCCCTGGGCGCAATACTGAATGTCTTAATACTTGTGCTTTTGGTTTTAGCTATCATTTGTTCTTAAACACAGAGACATATGAAGGTTTATAAGACTAAGAGGCAGCGTGGCATAGTGGTTAGAGTGCCATACTTAGACACTCTGGGAGATCAGGATTAAAAAGCAAACAACTCCAAAGTTTCTCGTTTCCTGTAGCAAGTAGAATACTGTAGCTTGTGCTTGAGCAGCATGCAAGGTTTTTACTGGCTTTTACTGTACGGACACAGTTTATAGCTTTTATTGTGTTGCTTCCCAGTCTTAATTGAGTGGATTAACCTGTTGAAGGTTACATTTTCTGCAGAGGTGATCAGATACCATCCCAATTCAAAGTGTCTTTATAGATCAGAAGCCTGTCTTCTCTAGTCTCTAATGCCCCTTTATGGTTAACTACGAGAGGAGTATCAGAGTTCTAGTCCATAAAGTTTGGCTGGCTTTGAGATCGTCAACACTCTTCTCCTTCCTTTGCATGCCTACTTGGAAGTAAGTCCTATGTGTTGAGTCCCAGGAAGTTAGAATAGGATTGCAACCCTTGTCCCTGAGCTCCGCCTCCATATCTGTGGGCACTCATGAAAAATCTCCAGCTCATCTCTTCAGCTCCAAACGTCTGGGCTTGGAGCAGGGGCTTGTTTCTGTTACTTGGCAGCCAAGGTATTTGGAGAGCCTTAGCAGCCCATTGCCAAAGTCTTCTCCTCGGAACCAGGATTGGCGCTTGTTTTGGTATTTGGCTGTTGAAGCACTCTGGGCACTTCAGTCAGCTTCCACCAACTTGACCAGCCATTGCCTTAGAACTGAAGAGGGGTTGGGGATCTTGTGCTGAGCCCCATGAAGCTGAAGGCCATTGTGGGATGGTCTCCACAGGTCAGAGCTACTCAAGAAGGCTGGGGGCCCTTTTAGTCACTCTTGTCAGATGGAACCAAAATATTTGTCAGGATGAGTTTGACATGCGGAAGTGTGAATCTGCCGTTGTGTACTCTTACGGAACCTGAAGATAATAGCCCCAGGATGGTAATGTGATACTAAAAACTGATTTGATACTTAGAAAATTAGACATGGCTCTCTAACCGTTTTTGTGAATTTGTTGTTAAAAAATACATAAGTATTTCCCTAATGATGGTTTTGGCACTCTTTGTAACTAATTTTCTAAAGAGGTCAGAGATGAAATGAAATGAAAGTAAGTGAAATATATGGGATTAATTGATCATGCAGTGACCAGAGGACTGCTTAAATGGGTAATATTAGGCACCAGGCAACAACATTCCTCATCTCCCGGGTCTTTGGCTTATTAAACAATCTGTGGCCTTTTAAACTGTGTGTAGGGTTATCAGTTTTGTTTGTTACTGTGTTATGCATTTTTGTGGTTTTATATTGTAAAAAGCCCAGTGATCCTGGAATGAAGGGTGGTATATAAATTATAAATTATTTATAAATTATAAATATAAACATGGGTAGTGCTGTGCTCTAAACCACTGAGCCTCTTGGGCTTGCCGATCAGAAGGTCGGCAGTTTGAATCCCCGCGACGGGGTGAGCTCCCGTTGCTCAGTCCCAGCTCCTGTCAACCTAGCAGTTTGAAAGCACGCCAAAAAGTGCAAGTAGATAAATAGGTAACGCTGTGGCGGGAAGGTAAATGGCGTTTCCGTGCACTGCTCTGGTTACGGTGTTCTGTTGCACCAGAAGCAGCTTAGTCATGCTGGACACGTGTCCCAGAAAAACTGTCTGTGGACAAACGCCGACTCCCTCAGCCTATAAAGCGAGATGAGCGCCGCAACCCCAGAGTCATCTGCCACTGGACTTAACTGTCAGGGGTCCTTTACCTTTACCTTTTTTATATGGATTTAATAAATAATAATAATAATAAGATGATACTATTAAAAGGCATCATTTAGTGGCAGGTCCTCTCAAAAGTGGTTACCTTGCCCTCTCCAGACCCTTATTGAAGAAACCTTTCGTATGTGTGGCTAGGATGTTCCATAAGAGCAAGATATAACAATGCTCAAGAAATACATTGCATGAACTGGAACCAAATGGACAGAGCCCTTTTAGTTAGCAACCCAAGGCTATTTTGGACAGCAGCCTTCCTTATTTTGCTGCTAGCATGTGTGTGTTTCTCCTTCTTTTTTTGCTGTGGTATTTGGCTGGTGCATTTATAAACCATGACTAAAACTAAATAAAGTGCTGCTACTACCAAGTTGAAGAAGATTAGGGAAGCAGAGTCTTAACACTACTAATTATTTCCAGTATTATCATTGTGATCATCTTGAGCGTCCAGGTTGTGCCTTCGACTGTAATGAAGGCATCGTTTTGAAGGTGATGTGTCTGTGTCTTTATTAAAGGCTGTTTTTGTGGCAAATGCTTAGCATCATCCTTCCATTTGTAAAAAAGAAAAGGAAAAAGGAAGCATCCTAGCAAAAGTGCTCAATGGAAGTTAGTAGTGCTTGGTCGTTTAGATCCTGGGATGGGGAACCTCAGGCTCAAGGCCCGAATGCAGTGCTCGAAGCATCTCTTTCCAGCCCTCAACACTGTCTCCCTCTGCTCCATGCTCTCCTTGAGTGTTTATCCGGGGGTGGAACGTGTCCTAGAATGGTGACAATCTCGCTCGCTTGCCTGGATGGAGCTAGTGAATCATAGAATCATAGAATCATAGAATCATAGAGTTGGAAGAGACCACAAGGGTCATCGAGTCCAACCCCCTGCCAAGCAGGAAACACCATCAGAGCACTCCTGACATATGGTTGTCAAGCCTCTGCTTAAAGACCTCCAAAGAAGGAGACTCCACCACACTCCTTGGCAGCAAATTCCACTGTCGAACAGCTCTTACTGTCAGGAAGTTCTTCCTAATGTTTAGGTGGAATCTTCTTTCTTGTAGTTTGGATCCATTGCTCCATGTCCGCTTCTCTGGAGCAGCAGAAAACAACCTTTCTCCCTCCTCTATGTGACATCCTTTTATATATTTGAACATGGCTATCATATCACCCCTTAACCTCCTCTTCTCCAGGCTAAACATGCCCAGCTCCCTTAGCCGATCCTCATAAGGCATTGTTTCCAGGCCTTTGACCATTTTGGTTGCCCTCCTCTGTACACGTTCTAGTTTGTCAGTGTCCTTCTTGAACTGTGGTGCCCAGAACTGGACACAGTACTCCAGGTGAGGTCTGACCAGAGCAGAATACAGTGGCACTATAACTTCCCTTGATCTAGATGCTATACTCTTATTGATGCAGCCCAGAATTGCATTGGCTTTTTTAGCTGCCGCGTCACACTGTTGGCTCATGTTAAGTTTGTGGTCAACCAAGACTCCTAGATCCTTTTCACATGTACTGCTCTCAAGCCAGGTGTCACCCATCTTGTATTTGTGCCTCTCATTTTTTTTGCCCAAGTGCAATACTTTACATTTCTCCCTGTTAAACTTCATCTTGTTTGTTTTGGCCCAGTTCTCTAATCTGTCAAGGTCGTTTTGAAGTGTGATCCTGTCTTCTGGGGTGTTAGCCACCCCTCCCAGTTTGGTGTCATCTGCAAATTTGATCAGGATGCCCTTGAGTCCATCATCCAAGTCGTTGATAAAGATGTTGAATAAGACCGGGCCCAAGACAGAACCCTGTGGCACCCCACTAGTCACTCTTCTCCAGGATGAAGAGGAACCATTGATGAGCACCCTTTGGGTCCGGTCAGTCAGCCAGTTACAAATCCACTGAGTGGTAGCATAGTCAAGACCGCATTTTACCAGCTTCTTTACAAGAATATCATGGGGCACCTTGTCAAATGCCTTGCTGAAATCAAGGTAGACTACATCCACTGCGTTCCCTTCATCTACCAGGCTTGTAATTCTGTCAAAAAATGAGATCAGGTTAGTCTGACATGACTTATTTTTCAGAAATCCATGCTGACTATTGGTGATCACAGCATTCCTTTCTAGGTGCTCACAGATTGTTTGCTTAATGATCTGCTCCAGAATCTTCCCTGGTATTGATGTTAGACTGACTGGGCGGTAATTATTTGGGTCCTCTCTTTTCCCCTTTTTGAAAATAGGGACAACATTTGCCCTCCTCCAGTCTGCCGGGACTTCGCCTGTTCTCCAGGAATTCTCAAAGATGACTGCCAGTGGTTCTGAGATCACATCTGCCAGTTCTTTTAATACTCTTGGATGCAGTTCATCTGGCCCTGGAGACTTGAATACATCTAAACTAGCCAAGTATTCTTGTACTATCTCCTTAGTTATTCTGGGCTGTGTTTCCTCTGCTGAATCATTTCCTCCAAATTCTTCAGGTCGGGCATTGTTTTCTTTATCGGAGAAGACTGAGGCAAAGAAGGCATTGAGGAGTTCAGCCCTTTCTGTGTCCCCTGTTTGCATTTCACCATCTTCTCCTCTGAGTGACCCCACTGTTTCTTTGTTCTTCCTTTTGCTACGAACATACCCATAGAAGCCTTTTTTGTTGCTTTTAACCTCTCTAGCAAGCCTGAGTTCATTCTGTGCTTTAGCTTTTCTGACTTTGTGTCTACACGTGCTGGCTATTTGTTTGAATTCCTCTTTGGTGGTTTCCCCCCTTTTCCATTTTTTGTACACATCCTTTTTTAATCTTAACTCAGTTAAAAGTTCTTTAGATAGCCACCCTGGCTTCTTTAGGCACCTTCCATGTTTCCGTCTCATTGGTATTGCCTGAAGTTGTGCTTTTACTATCTCCCTCTTAACAAACTCCCAGCCATCATGAACTCCCTTTCCTTTTAGCATTACTGTCCATGGGATCTCACCCAGCACTTCCCTAAGTTTTATGAAGTCGGCTTTCTTAAAGTCAAGAAATTGAGTCCTAGTATGCTTGGCTGCTCCTTTCCGTTGTATAGTAAACTTCAGAAGAGCATGATCACTTGCGCCTAATGATCCTTCCACTTCTACCCCATTAACCAGGTCATCGACATTGGTTAGGACCAGATCTAAAATGGCTGTTCCTCTTGTTGCTTCTCCCACTTTCTGGACAATGAAGTTGTCTGCAAGGCCAGTGAGGAATCTGTTTGACCTTATGCTCTTGGCTGAGTTTGACATCCAACAAATATCTGGGTAATTGAAGTCCCCCATTACTACTATCTCCCTTCCTTTTGCATGCTTGGCCATCTGTTCCAGGAAGGCATCATCTATGTCCTCCGTTTGGCTTGGGGATCTATAGTAAACTCCCACAATGAGGTCACTGTTATTCTTCTCTCCCTTAATTTTGACCCAAATGCTCTCACTTTGGCTTTGAGGTTCTAAATCTTTGATCTCTTCACAGGTATACACATCCCTGACATATAACGCCACTCCTCCTCCTTTCTTGTCTGGTCTGTTTCTCTGAAATAGATTGTATCCCTCCATTTTTACATTCCAGTCGTGGGACTTATCCCACCAGGTTTCAGTGATGCCTATTATGTCATATTTAGTTTGCTGTACCAAGAGCTCAAGCTCATCTTGTTTATTTCCCATGCTTTGTGCATTAGTGTACAGACATTGAAGTCCATTAGTCATTCCCCCGTGTCTCTTATTTAAGGATTTTTTCCTCCCACCACTAGGTCTGCTTGCTGTTTGCTCCATTTGGTCTATGACATTTGGATGATCATCTTCATCAATTAATAGACTCCTTCCTTCAGGAGTACTGTCTCCCTCCCCCACATTAGTCAGTTTAAAGCCCTCCTGATGAGGTTTCTTAGTTTTTTGGCAAAAACATTCCTCCCAACCGTTGTGAGGTGCAGCCCATCGCTTGCCAGAAGTCCATCCTCAAGAAACTGCAGTCCGTGATCTAAGAATCCAAACCGTTCCTGTTTACACCATTTGCGAAGCCAGCTGTTTACTTCCACTATTTTCCTCTCTCTCCCTGGGCCACGTCGTTCAACTGGGAGGACAGATGAGATGACGATTTGTGCATTTAATTGCTTCAATTTCCTGCCCAGAGCCTCGTAGTCTCTTTTGATCTTCTGGAGGCTATTGCTTGCAGTGTCATTGGTTCCCACATGAACCAAGAGGAAGGGGTATTTGTCAGTGGGTTTTATGATTCCTTGCAGTCGTTCAGTTACATCTTGGATCTTAGCCCCGGGGAGACAGCACACTTCCCGAGACATCTTGTCAGGCCCACAGATCACTGCTTCTGTTCCCCTCAGTAGTGAATCCCCTATCACCACTACACGCCTCCTCTTAGGTTTGGTCAGGGTTCTTCCATGAGCGGTCCGTTCCAAGGTCGTCTGCACATTCCCTGAGGACTGACTTTGCTGCTCATCTTCATATGCGTGATCGACTGTAATGAGGGAGAGATCCTCACACACACCTAGTGGTGTGTGTCTGTGGAGAAACATCTCTCTTTGGGATGTGACCTACTCTGCCCACATTTGCCAAGCACACTTTAGTCTCTCTTCCCGCCTACCAATTGGTGTATGCAGATCCCAGAAGGCTGCAAATGAGGGAAATGCTTCTGGGGCTGCAGCACATGCCCCACCCCAGTTTAGCCATACAGAGTGACAGAACCAGCCAGCTCTGAAAGTTGAGTCGCCTCCCAGCTAGGCTATATTTGATTGCCCCAGCGACTACTGACGAGAAGCAGTCACCTCTGTGATACCTCGCCGTAACAGTTTCAGCAACTCATGTTATGAAGGGACAATGCTGCGAGCTTCAGATACAGGCAATATGAGAGCACTTCCCGAGTCCCTTACTGAATCTCTTCTTGGCCCTCACCCAACAGAGCTGAACAACAAAATGCAATGAAATTGCTAAAACCACTTGTTAACCCTGCTACCCTGGTGCATGCTATATCTCCATAGGGATTCCTTTCGGCCCCCTTGTTATAGTATGCCCGTGTTATTTGGGTCTGCCATTCGTCCAAGCATAAGGACAGCTTACATTGCCATTCCTTAGTTTTCTTTCACCAAACCTGTGAGTTAGTTGCGTTATTTCTGAGCAAGTTTTGAAATCTGGTCTCCTTAAGTCTATACAGTGGTACCTCGGGTTACATACGCTTCAGGCTACAGACTCCGCTAACCCAGAAATAGTGCTTCAGGTTAAGAACTTTGCTTCAGGATGAGGACAGAAATCGTGCTCTGGCGGTGCAGCGGCAACAGGAGGCCCCATTAGCTAAAGTGGGTGCTTCAGGTTAAGAACAGTTTCAGGTTAAGTACAGACCTCCGGAACGAATTAAGTACTTAACCCGAGGTACCACTGTATTTGGTACTGTATCCACCTGGATCTCAAGCTACTCTTGACTCTAGAGACTGACATTTCAAAAACTAACAAACATATTGTGGTGTGAGCTTTTGAGGTCCAGAGCCCACTTTGCCAGATGCGCGAAGGAGAGAGCAGGCTGATCTACTGCTTTGCAGAGAGCAAAATGAATGCAGAATCCAGCCATATGAATGCAAGACCCAGCTAGCAGCTACTGATGATGGATAGCAAGATGAATAATGTAAATGTGCAGAGCAGAGAGAGCTGGTGAAGACTGTGGCCTAGAGTGAGTCTGGCGGGCTAGATTGACAGGACTGGCAGGCGGCAGCCTTCCATTCCTTGGGTATAAATGAGGAACTGAATAGGGACAGCTTCTTATTATAGTGAACTAGCCACTTCCAGGCCCTGTGTGCATAGTCTATTAAGCACTTAAAAACTAGCTGTGTGGAAAGTTTAGTCATGCGTAATCTAGAATAGCCATTGGTCACCTCCGGAAAAAGAGGGAGGAGTAGAGAATTTCTAAGATCCTTTATGAATTGATACTTTGGGATGTACCAAGGTGCTGGAAGTGGTGGCGCTCCCTGTACACAGATGCAGTGGATCTAAACACATTCATTTGTATGCTCTCTTGCAGTCAAAGAATTCAGGGGGCTTTATAAAATTTGAAAATGCCAAATTCTTTGAGGGGGTTCCCCCTCCAACTGAAGACATGCCAGAAAACTGGATTTAAAGGGGGTCACTTTAGTAAAGCAAACCATGATAAGTGTAAATGAAAACCATGAAAATTTGTAAATGAAAAAGGCTAGGGGGAGCACCCTGGCTCAGGGCGCAGACCTGGCAAAGGAGGTCACCACCAATCCCAGTTAGGGATGTAAGCAGGCACGAGTTTCTATCCTGCCCTGTGTTCTTACAATCAGCGCTGTTTCAATTCCGCTGCAGTTTGGCTTCTGCTGAACCCTACATTCACACGGCCACATGGCAGGCAGCTGTCGACAGAAGAGGTCGGCCCATGGCAAGGTCTGCCCCTTTCCTCTGCCTCCAAGGGGTAGGATGGGTTAGGATCCCATTTGCCTTGAGTTGTTCACCAAAAGCACACTCCTACCCCTCAGGGGTTGTTCCCCGGCCCACCTAACATTGAGAATATCGAACAACCTGATAGGCAAAGATAGTGAGCAGCAGGAGAAAAGATGGCTCCCATGGCTGGTTCAGGCCTCGCTAAAAAACCCTGCTCTGACTCTTTAAAGGATGAGCAAGTGAAGTCCACATTATCAGCCATAGGGCAGGAAGATGGGTAGCCACACCGAGAGAAGAGAGACATGGAGGCACCTAATGGGCTCACCTTAAATAGAGTGAGGCCATGCCTGTCCCAGTGATATGTCTGTGTCGCCATTCAACATTGGCAATGTTGGTGGCTTCATTCCATCCCAAAGGGGAGGGGGGCCAAACTTGTGCCAATTTGAAGATGGGGGAATAACAAATTATGCCAGAGCTGCTCTGACATATGTTTACATTTGCGACAATGCCTGAATCTTGCTTGCCCAAGGCTAATAAGTTGTTGTGGCGAGTTCATAAGCATAAAGTCTGTTCAGTGGTATAGGGATCTCCCTGTCGGTCTTGATTATAAACGAGATGCTTTGTGGTTTTGTAATAAAGCATTGATACATCTAGAAGAAAAATGTGTGGTTTAGGGTTTTGTTGGAGGTTTTGTTTTTTGTTTTTTTGTTTTGCATTTAACATGACTACTCTCAGAAGTTGATTCCATTGTTTCAAATTTTAATTTAATAGTGGTGGTCTGTGTCATTGAAGAGGGTGACCACGTGAGCCACTTAAGCCCTTATATAAGAAACTGATTTCTCCTTAATGCGCGTACAGCTCTAATTTTATTGATATATTTGTCCAAAGAAAGAGCAATTTAAAAAAATTCTGTAGCGCCATTAATGAGAATATAATGAAACATATCCGTAAAATGAGCACAGGAAAAAGCAGTAAGTGCTATATTGATTTTTATTTTCAGAGGCTAATCACTGCAAATAAGGTTTGTGGGAAATTGCATAATTCACTCTGAAGCCAGCTCTGAATACCACATTCAAAAGGCACAGAGGACCAAAGGCAGAGATCTGAGCCTCATGATGCTGATACACTGTGAAATGTTGTTGCATGCTTTGGGAGAGCAGAGGATGCCTCTCCCTTGATATTAAAGCGCTGAAACACAACGGCAGCCAGGAGAGGAGGAGAAAGAGAGCAGACGAGATTCATGATATTGCATTCCCATCCCAGACTAGCTGGCTGGATGAGCTCAAATGTATCTAAGAAATCTGAAGAGGTGGAATTGTGTGCTTATTCAAAGCAGGAATCTCTTAAAGACAGCAGAAGTTTAAATGCTTAGATTGTAATCAGTTTCCCCCCCTTTGTGAACACTCCGTTAGGTACTCCGGATATTATATATTTTCTGTCTAAATTTCTTTGCAATGTGATTGCAGATCTGATGTTCTTCTCCCCTGTTGTTGAGTTTCCTTCCTCTTGTCTGCGGTGCGCCCAGTAGTTAGTCAGCAGCAGCCGATGATTGATGTCAAAGCTAGGAGCAAACAGCTGCTGATTTGATTATTACCGTTTCATCTCATAGCCTTCAGAGCATTATCGGGGTATATTTGCTCACCTCGGGACACTTCAGTGCAGTACTTCTGTGGAAGCAAGTGGTGTTTTGTGTGTGTGTGTGTGTGTGTGTGTGTGTAGATATGCTTTAGGTATTTCCCTAAAATAAGAAGCATTCTTGTTCAGTATTATTATTATTATTAAAGGAAAAAATAAGCTGAAAGGCTTGTAGCAGGGGTAGACAACCTAAGGCCTTCTCAATCTGGCCCATGGACAGTCCGGGAATCAGCATGTTTTTACATGAGTAGAATGTGTCCTTTTATTTAAAACGCATCTCTGGGTTATTTGTGGGGCCTGCCTGGTGTTTTTACATGAGTAGAATGTGTGCTTTTTTAAAAAGGCATCTCTGGGTTATTTGTGGGGCATAGGAATTCGTTCATATTTTTTTTCAAAATATAGTCCGGCCCACCATATGGTCTGAGGGACAGTGGACCGGCCCACGGCTGAAAAAGGTTGCTGACCCCTGGCTTGTAGGTATGTGAATGGATGCCATTCTGCCTTGTGTTTTCTGTTTGGGACTATTAGAGGCAGAGGGGGGTGGCTTTCGAGGCAGCATATTAATAAATTAATTGTACAAGGATGCCATAAAAGGACCGGATTCATTATACATCGCTTGTTGTAATGCTTTCATTATAGCAAATGCATAGCATGTGGAAATAATTTGCATGCAGATAAGGGGATCCAGGCAGCTTGCTTGCATAATTACAGTATTGCATAGAGAATGTTACCGATAGGAACTGAAGCTGTTATTGGAAGTATGCTCTTGTGGCTAATTAGGTTGCCCGTGTTATGTGTCAAGATGATAGACAGAAAAATAATAAGGATTTTTCCCAGTACGATGGACATACCATGTGCATTGACTTCAGATAGACTCTGGACTGTTCAAACCATTCTTTAAAAAACATACATATCTTAAATAAAAAGGTCTAAGTGCTTTTAATAATGGATGGAGTCATCCAGCCCATCAATGTGAAGCAGAAACAGAACTTGAGAAATGGTGGAATCACTGATGAGGTGTTTTGTTTGCTGAGCAGACACTATCACAAGATCAATAGCTTGAGTAATGCTTGTTGAAAACTGATTGCTCATGTGTTGAAAATATGTTTTGTCTCAGATATTTGTGACACAGTACAAGAAGTATCAGTACAATTAAGTGTGCGTGTATTACAGTTTCTGCCAGATTTGAAAAAAAATTCTGGTGGTGGAACGTACCACAGAATTTAGGGGAGGTTTAGAGAATTCATCCGGGCACGAATTTCATTCAGGAATGGGTCAACAATAAAGTGGATCTTTGGAGAGTAGTGTTGGTTTTCTTCATTGGCGGTTCTTAATCAGCTGCTAAATGCTGGCTTCTCCTATGGCATTCCATTGCACTTTCATTTACAGCAGGGATGGCTAACCTGTGGGGTCCTCCTGATGTTGTTGGTCTGTAATTCCCATCATCCTTCGTCATTGGCCGTGTTGTCTGGAGCTCATGGGAACCGGAGTCCAACAGCTTCTGGAGAGCCATAGGCTAGTTGCCCTAATGGGGTAAGACTTTTGAGTTGCTCCTCTTCCCCATCTCACCATAATCTGAAAAGGTCTAGAAAATATTGAGGGGGACATACGTAACAGATAACACATAGAAAGTATTTAAGCTATAAGCATTTCTTCAGTTCTTAACCAGGCAGACTTGGGGACCATACAGCTCCTTTCCCCCAGGATTGTGGAGCTTCCTGGCCTTCAGTTATGGTGTGATCAACTCCCACCTGGAAACCAATGTCCCCACTGTGGAAGGACGTGTGGGTCCAGAATTGGCCTCCACAGACACTTACGGACTCATTATTAAAACCATGTTTGTGGAAGAAAATCTTACTCGGCTACGAGTGATCGCCAAAGAAGAAGAAAGAAGACCTGATTCTTAAGAAAATTTCCTTAGCTCTTTTTGAGTACCAATGGGTTTTTGAGACTTAAGCAAAAATAGAAATACACTACCACTTTCTATTCTTGTGCAAAACCTTCTTTAGCATTCTGAACGGTAGAATAACATTAAATTTGTATTTCATCTCAACATTATGTGCTAGGAAAATTCCTATTCTAAATCGGGTAGTAATGAGGTTTGGGGACATCATTATTCAGCAGGCCCTGTCACGATCTAGTTTGGATCCATCCCCACCCTCCCACCCATATGGCAGTGCTAGAAAGGCAATAATCGTAGCCACAATGTTCAGATATCTGTGTAGCATTTACTGTTGTGTTTTTCAGTTACTTGAAAGGTGAGATCAGTATTGGAACTGATTTGTAGACATATTTTGACTTGGTAGCCAGTTGAGTTGTTTAAGCCTCAAAAATCCAGTTTCTTTTATTTGTAATAAGACTTGAGCTGAATATAGGTTTCATTTACATTTTTTTATTCATTTGTGTCATACAGACATCCTTTGTTTCTTTAATAATGTGTTATTCCATAAAACTGTTAATAATAAGAAAAAAGCAACAACTGGGCACATCATGGCTGCAAGTTGGCTCTATAGATGAAGCTGATTGTGCCAGTTATTATGCCTGATGCCTTTAGGAACAATGGTTCTGCCTTTATGATTGAGCTACAAAGGAATGGCAGACAGAAATGCTTTTCCTCTGGCTGTCATGTGGTACAGCAGGTGAGTCACAGTTGTTAACGGAGGGGAACTGCAAGGGGTTATAGGGCACCATTGTCCATTGTCTGAAAGGCACAATGTTTGTTCCCTGCTTGTCAACCTGGCAGGTGGCTTCAGCATTTTCCAAGTACAGCTTCACAAATCAAAGAAGTTACTTTGACTCCCATAGTTGATGCTTACAAAGAGACAAGGAAGCAGCTGTGGAATTTTGATTCATTTGTGGATAGTTTGCTGGGTGTAACCAATTCAAGTCCCCACAAGAGAAAGCACAAGTAGATGATGGAGAAGACCAAAGTCCTCTTTCTGAAACCTCCAAGTGACTGGGTGGGTAGTTATTTCATTGTATGGCTTAGTGATACATATCTTAGTGATATGTGTGCACCTTACTTCTTTGAGTAGTGATGTTGTGACTGACGACCAGTGGAAATGCCCCACTTTCCCCATAGTTTTTCATGGTCCTACTTGTAACCAATGCAGACAATCCCAATGTCACAAATAGACTGAGGAATCTGAACAGATTCCATGCAGAGGATTATTAGGAAAGGGATTGGAATGAAAACAGCCAATATTATAATGCCCTTACATAAATCTATGATAGAGACACGTTTAGATATGCAGTTGCAATGAGCAACCAGCTCTGTACTTACCGTATTTTTCGTCCGATAGGACGCTCCGTCCCATAGGACGCACCTAGTTTTTTGGGGGGGAAATAAAGGAAATTTTTTTTCCCTTTATTTCCCCCCCCCCAAAAGCACGTCGGGGAAACCGAACCAGGTCGAGGAACAGCGGGGTGGCGGCGCTGCGCCTCCCTGCTGTCCCCCGAGCCTGTGGGGCTGGCCAATGTCCGCCCGGCGCGTGGGGCGCTCTGCTTCAGGGTGCCCCACCCGCCGGGCGGCAGGCTGCTATCCGCAGCGTGGGGAGCGCTGCAGGGAACTCCTGGAGGGCTCCCGACGCTGCGGATGTATGCCTGGCGTGAGGGGCGCCCTAAAGCAGAGCGCCCCTCGCGCCAGGCAGCAGGCTGCTATCCGCAGCGTGGGGAGCGCTGCAGGGAACTCCTGGAGGGCTCCCGACGCTGCGGATGTATGCCTGGCGTGAGGGGCGCCCTGAAGCAGAGCGCCCCTCGCGCCAGGCAGCAGGCTGCTATCCGCAGCGTGGGGAGCGCTGCAGGGAACTCCTGGAGGGCTCCCCACGCTGTGGGTGTATGCCTGGCGTGAGGGGCGCCCTGAAGCAGAGCGCCCCTTGCGCCAGGCAGCAGGCTGCTATCCGCAGCGTGGGGAGCGCTGCAGGGAACTCCTGGAGGGCTCCCCACGCTGCGGATGTCTGCCCGGTGCGAGGGGCGCTCTGCTTCAGGGCGCCCCTCGCGCCAGGCAGCAGGCTGCTATCCGCAGCGTGGGGAGCCCCGCGGGGACCTCCCGCGGGGCTGCCTAGGGTGTGGACGTGTTCCCGAAGCGCCGGGCGCTCTGCTTTCAGGGCGCCCGACGCTCCGGGAAGCAGGCTGCTATCCACAGCCTAGACATCCCTGCGGGACCTCCCGCAGGGCTGCCTAGGCTGCGGATGTCTTCCTGAAGCCTGGAGAGCGAGAGGGGTCGGTGCGCACCGACCCCTCTCGCTCTCCAGGCTTCAGCGAAAGCCTGCATTCGCCCCATAGGACGCACCCAGATTTCCCCTTCATTTTTGGAGGGGAAAAAGTGCGTCCTATAGGGCGAAAAATACGGTAATTTTCGTTACTCTAACAGAAGCTAAAGCAGTGTTTATTGCTTGAGATTCTGATTTTACTCTGCAGGCTCTGTACTAGGTTCATAATCACATGCATAGAAATGACTTTCTGGTTTAAAATATGAAGTCTAGCCTTGTGGATAAGACACTTGGCCAGTTTCCTAGGTGGCATGCTTGAAATGTTAACAGGAATGTTTGTTTCTCCTCTCTGTGTATGTGTTTTCATTATTTCATCTGTGTCTGCACAGAGTTGGATTTTCTTTCCTTGCCGTATAAATGCTGGGAAGTCCATCAGTCTGTTTGGCATTGACAAATGTCATAAATAAATGTAATACACTTTTTACAGCAGTTAGTCCCCATTCTGGTTAAAGCATTTCCTTGGTGGGGAACCAAATAATGCCTGGACTGCATAATTGCATGCAAATGTGAGCACACCCAGTGTTTTCTTGTTGTTCTGGCAAGCTCCCTTTCCAGCAGAAACTTGGCGCTGAGGTGCAGTGTAGGGGATTGTATCCGACTCCCTGTGGAGGTACAGTATGAGGTCAGTGCGAAGGGAAGGATGCAATGTCCTGGTAACCACAACTGCTTACAACACAACATTCCTATACTCTTCCTGCATTGCAGGGAGTGACTAGATAATCCTCAGGGTCCCTTCCAACTCTACAATTCTATGATTTCATACCCTCCGACATTTCTCTGATGAAAATAGCTTGCCCCAGCCACCATGGCAGCTTCCAGCATATATAAAAACATAATAAAACATTAAACATTTAGAAAACCACCTTCCCAATGCAGCTGAAGATGTCTTCTAAAGGTTGTATAGTTACTTATCTCCTTGGCTCAGGGGGTCACATAACTCCATACCCTCCAATGAAAGTAGGAATGTCCTAAGGAAAAGCAGGACATTCCAGGATCAAATAAGAAACTGGGACGGCTTCAGTGAATTCGGGACTGTCCTTGGAATATAGGGACCCTTGGAAGGTCTGTGATTTGTGAACTTTAAACACACCCACTTGCAAGAAAGCTTGAGAACCCATCTGGTAAAGCAGAAGATGCCTGGCTTAACTGAGGTACATGGAGGCTTGAGCAGGATTCTCTTGAGACTGCAACAACTTAAATGGAGGAGGGGAATTAGCTGATTGACAAGATGTTTTGACCTCTTTAAGGCACCCAAGGCATGGTCATCCTCTGGGAAAGTCCCACAGGATACCAGTAGGGAATCGTGAGGATTGGATCCAGTGCAAGTCCTCCTCAAAGCAGACCCACTAAAGTTAATAGAATTAATCAAACTTAGTTTGATTGATTCCAGTGGGTCTCCTCTTGAGTAGAACTTAACTGGATTTCACCCAAAGAGCATAAGAGGAGCCCAAAGGCCCATCTAGTCTAGCATCCTATTCTCACAATGGCCAACCAGATGTTCATGTGAGCAAGAGCGCTCTTTCTGCTTGCGGTTCCCAGCAGCCTGAGACAGTGGAGGCCATAGTAGCACGTAATCACATATAGGCCGCCTGTCCTCCATGAAATTTGTCTAATCCACTTTTAGACACTTTGGTTGCCGTAGTTTAATTATGCCCTGTGTGAAGAATACTTTGAACATCCAGCTGCATGTTCTAGTTTTGTGTGAGGAGAAAAATAGCTTTTCTCTGTTCACACTGTGCATCATTCTATTCCCCTCTATGATGTCCTCCCTTACTCACCATTTTTTCCTAGGCTAAAAAGCCCCAAATGCCGTAACCTTTCCTCATAGCGGAGTTCCTCAAACCCTTGATCATGTTGGTTGCTCTTTCCTGGGGTGATGCCTGCCAGCCAGCGTTATATGAGTACCCTTACCATCCTGTCAGAAAGGACTTTTCAGCCTCCATGCATTTCTTTGTTGAGCCTTACCATTCTGTTTTATAGTTTCAGCTGACCTTTCCTTGAGAAAGGAGTGCTGTGGCCTCAGCCCGGGGTACTTCATTTCAGTAGTGGAGCTGCATCAGCAGTTTCCTCCTAGTTCCATGACTTTGCTGCCATTGACCTTTTAATGTCACAATTCAGTGAGGAATGTGCTGTGGAGATGTGCAAGTGTTTCCCCATCAAAACTACTTTTCACTTACATAAATGTGACGCCAAATTCAGGTTCTTAGGTCCCATAGCCTGCGTGACATTTGAGATGCCCTCTAACACTTTAATTAAACCATATTAAATCTCACTCAGTAATCTTACAGTGCTATATGGTGGTGCTGAGAAAATTATCCTCAGCCATTCTCGAATGCAAAGGTCCATAAAACCTCTAGATGTGTTCCCCACTAAATCCTTCTGTGTCCTTCACTTCATTTCGGAATCGTTTGTGGAACAAATTGGTTATTTCCACACAGCAGCAGGGCTCCTATGTATGCAGCATGCTTAGTTTAATAATAGTGCAGATCCACAAAATTCGCAGACCTTTGAATAACCCATATCTATTGGTATTGCTACCTTTTCTTTTCTTCCAAGGAACTAGTAAGTGACATGTAGCGATCACCCTCCCACCCCCAATTTCATAGAATTGCAGAATTTGTAGAGTTGGAAAGGACTCGAAGTGTCATCTGGTCCAACATTCTGCAGTGCAGGAATCTCATCTAAAGCATCCATGACAGATGGCCAACTAACCATTTAATTCTCACTAGCAGAATCCTAAGAGAGAGACAGTGAGAAAAACTGTCCCAAGTTTACCCAGTGAGCTTCATAGCTGAAAGGGGATTTGAACCCTGGTCTCCTTGTTTGTAGTTCAATGCTCTAACCACTATACCACACTGTCTATTGAGTATGAGAAGAGTTTTGACTTCAGTTGGCCTGACTGAGCCATTGGCTCAGTTTCTGAGATGTTAAGGTATGATTGCTTGATAGTCAACTGCTAGTCACTGGCATTCTTGATGGTGGTATGTGGTGTATTTGTGTGTCGTTTGAGTAAATGGGGGAATATGTGAAACATGGGCATTATATATACAGAGAAGGTGTTGAATGTCCATGCACAACATAAATTTACTGCACAGACTCCACTTGTCTGATGCTGTGTTGCTTTTCAGCCGATTGATTTTAAGCTGATTTTGTTAACTCTTCTTCTAGTTCCCTCCCATAAAAACAAATGTAATTTAATTGAGAGTAATATCAGTTAAGTTCAATTCAATCCGTCCGTTCCCAGCCTTCTAATCGGCTAACACGGGTTCATATCCTCCTCTGAGAGTGAAAAGGAACAATCTATTCATCCAGTCTTTCCCCCATTCATTCTCATTTTGTATTTATCATCTCACTGATCGGGCACAAATTCCTCCTGCTTCGCCAAGGCTTTGGACAGAAGGTGATTGACCTGGAATTCTGTTGGTGCAATGTGATCCTGGCAAACCGAAGAGCAGTGAGCATTTTTGAATGAACTCTGATATGTTGCATGTATGGGAGTGGGGAGTTATTCACTGTAGAGGAGGAGGAGCTGGGGTCTGTAATTCAACGAGGATGGAGAATCAACACAAATTATAGGTAAAAAGGTAATCTTTACCTATTCCAAATGCTGGTTGTGCCTACTGAACACTATGGAGCATGACTGGCTGGATTGAGGGTTTTTTTTTTAATGTAGGTAATTGTTTTGGTCCTAATCTTCCGACAAACTTCTGAATTTTCAAGCAGTGCAGGAACCAAGAACCTACTCAGACACTTTATCCCTGTGTGAGTGGTAAGGAAGGACCATACAAGGCCACTCTTGATTTTTCTTCTAGTAAAAGTTCTGGGAGAAGGGGTGGTCTGTCATCCCCAGTATGTTGGAGTCCATTCACTGTTTTATCATGGTTTCTGTTTTCCAGTCATGTTGGGAAAGCAAGTCACTGTTAAATAGAAATAACGCTAAACTGCTTTATATGAGGACACCAATCCCTGCCCTGTATTTCCATTTACACTGATGTAAGACTGTGGTCTTGTTAACTTTGCCTACAAAGGACTATGAGTATAGAAAGCATATAAATACCTCTTGAGTTTTGACACATTGGCCTATTACTTCATTATTTATTCTGGTGTTTACAGTGATGTTGGCTATAATTAGAAACAGAAGTGATCAAAGCCACGAAGGCCTGATATATTCAGATTTAATTCAGCCGCTCTTTCATTTGTGCTCTTATAGAAACAAAGCTTGTCCAACTGTGCTTTGTTGGTTCCCACTGAACTGGAAAGAAAAGAAGAAAATGTCTTGACAAGAATCCGAAACTCTTACTTGTAATACTATTCGAGTAAATTATTACCAAGTGAAGCTTGTGGGAAGGAAGGCTGGAAACAGGCAGTATTTCCCCCATTCTGAAAGATTATTTGTGCTTCTGGTAGTCGCTTTCAGACTGTGTTCTTGGGGAACCAGGAATCCTTCAGAGCTTAGCTGGGGCTAAGATGAGTCATAGCAGACAAGCTCGCCTTAAAAATAGCTTGCCCATCTCTACAGCCTTCAGGTGAATGCTGGATGTGTCTAAGGCACTCTGAGGTCGTGCGTCATAAGGGTGAGCCTCACAGGTCTGGCTAGTTCCTTACATGAATTTATCACTCAGAATGTGACCATGATAGATGCTTAGTGGCCCACAGACAAACTACAAGTAGAAAGTTTGAAAAACATTAGCAGAGGATGATGACACCTGTTTAATTTTTCTTTGGGTTGATTCTGTCAGTCAGTTTTGCTCGGAGGTGTGACTGGTACATTGAGGGTCAGAAAGTGAACTAACACTGACAAGTGGCCTTGGTATTTGGGTGTTGTTGTTTTTTTCAACTCTTGTATTTTGTCTGCCCTGTTGTTTTTGGCTTGACTTACTTGGGCGAGATACCTTGAGCTATTTGCATTGTACTTTCCATTCTGCAAAAAAACAAAAACAAAAGCTCTCTGCTTGCATCACACAGCCTGGGTCTTGTATGGTAATCTGGGAAGGGGATGTTGAGGGTTGGCTGGATCCTTTCAGCATTTGGTTTTGAGTTCTTCCAACCTGCTTCTCTGTACAGTGGTACCTTGAGTTACAAATGCCTCAGGTTACAAACGCCTCAGGTTACAAACTCTGCTAACCTGGAAGAGTTACCTCGAGTTGAGAACTTTGCCCCAGGATGAGAATGGAAATCGTGTGCCGGCGGCGCAGCAGGAGCAAGAGGCCCCAGTAGCAAAAACACGCCTCTAGTTAAGAATAGTTTCAGGTGAAGAACGGATCTCCAGAACGAATTAAGTTTGTAACTAGAGGTACCACTGTGCCTTTCTTCGAGTGGAGAGCCAGCTCTTTATAAGTGTACTGAGTAAAATAGGGCAAGCCTTGTGCCCTATGTTCCATGTAGAACAGAAAAGGGAAATAGTGTGGGTGGAATCCAACATAGCGCTAAATGAATGTTTTGTCAACATAAGGATTTCTGCTTCTGCAATGGAACATTCTCCTTCTCCGCCCCCCACCAACTCCCCAAGAGCACCATCCAAATCTGTTTTAGGGGTTCACCCAACTCTCTGAAGTAGACTAGGAGAGAGCATGGGCTCACACCAGGGGGAAGAGATGGGGTGAAAGTCGCCTTGCGGAAGTGTCAATCCTTGCACTTGTGGGCTGGGTTAATTGAATGCCGCCCTGTATGTTTAAGTAAGGCTGAAGTGAAACGGAAATCTTCTTTAAGTACTCTGTGACTTGGGCATTCTGCTTGACGGCTTTAACTCCCACAGTTAGCCAGTGGCAAGATACACGCCACGTTCTGCTCTTAAATCCTTGCAGACAGGGTAAGACATTTTCAAGCATTACGAATCAAGTTCATTTTCAGAGATGTGAATAACTCAGATTGCGCCTGGCATCCGGGCTCCGGAAAACTGAATTCTCCTGTGTCTTATGTCAAGCTTTTCTTTGGCACAGGCATCTAAGCTGGATTCCTAATGAGAGTTTGGCACTCTGATCCTATAGATGTGCTACAGCTGTGACAGCAAAAAGAGTAGCTCACGTCAATTGTAGCTCTAGTGGTGTCCAGCACTTGACAAGTGAGGCAAAGCTATCAAATTCCACTGTCTCTTATTTACTGGAAAATGTGATGTGTGCAGCATTGTGTGGGTGGAGCTGATCTGTGGTACACTTAGGATGTATCCATGATATGTGGACACAGCCATGTTAATCACCCAAAACAAATTATATTCTGTACCAATAGAGGGGCGCAGGCAGCTATTTGGCACTACTTTGTCATCTACCCAGCAATTTTCTGGGTGGACTATGCTTTAGTTCCTTTATCAGTTGGCTACACTGGTTAGTGAGCACTGGTCTATAAGTATCACATTTACCTGAATGTATAATTTATTAGAAATTATTTGCTGATGAAGATTCATCTTTGAAACAGTTGACTTAATCTGGAAACACTGTTGGTGTTCCCTGACAGCAATTCATTACATTGACTATTTCTTGTTTATGGACTTATACATACATTTTATAATGATGTCTATGATTTGTAAATTTTGGATTATATTCTAACTACTAACAATAATACATTTAAAGGTACCCCTGCCCGTACGGGCCAGTCTTGACAGACTCTAGGGTTGTGCGCCCATCTCACTCAAAGAGGCCAGGGGCCAGCGCTGTCCGAAGACACTTCCGGGTCACGTGGCCAGCGTGACATCGCTGCTCTGGCGAGCCAGAGCCGCACACGGAAACGCCGTTTACCTTCCCGCTAGTAAGCGGTCCCTATTTATCTACTTGCACCCGAGAGTGCTTTCGAACTGCTAGGTTGGCAGGCGCTGGGACCGAGCAACGGGAGCGCACCCCGCCGCGGGGATTCGAACCGCCGAGCTTTCGATCGGCAAGCCCTAGGCACTGAGGCTTTAACCCACAGCGCCACCCGCGTCCCAATAATACATTTACCATACTTTATTAGCCACGTGTTGCGGCTGTATTTGAGCAGATTGGTTCCTTTATCAGCATGGGAAACAAACCCAACTACCCAGGAGTGACCCAGAAGTCACTGAAACAGAGCAGCAAGGCTCTTGCAATGCACCCTCAAGTTGCTTCTTAAAAAATGCTTTGCATGCATTCTTGGCAATCTGTACAACAACTCTGTAAGGTAACTGTGACGTTATCCTTGGCTTCAAGTTGGGAACCTCCGAGTTCGAGGTACTGACATGACCAGTTGAACAATGATGTTATGGTATGATAATGTATTAGGTTACAGATATGTTTTGAAGAAAGACTAAGGTGTGTGGCATCTTTCAATTTAGCTATTTTGAAAGAGTCTAGATTTCTTAGAGCAAGAAATGAATGGCTTCTTGCTTAAATTATGAAACAAAACAAAATTACTTCCACAACACTTCGCAGGAGGAAATTGGTGTTGTCTTGCAGGATGTTTATTATTCTTTACATTTACCTGCCAGTTCTTGATTTTCAGCCCCACACCCCCAATGATTTTGTTGAAAATATGTTTTCATACAGGAAGCATTGATCTATTGACTATTCTATGTGCGAAACTGAAAATGCTCTTTGGCAATTATTGTATTGAACTTTATTGCAGCTCCTCCAGCAAAATTAATGAAATCTTCCAGACAATAGATTTATTTTCCATTTATTAAGAAGCTCGATGGAAAATGTACTCCCTCTCCCATGTTAGTCTCACAACAGGCATACTTCGGAGATATTTTAGGTTCCATTCCAGACCACCACAATAAAGTGAATAAAGCAAGTCACACAGTTAATTAGTTAGTTAGTTTCCCAGTGCATATAAAAGTTATGTTTACACTATACTGTAGTCTATTAAGCCAGAAGGGGTGGGAGTGGGAGTGGCAGGGGGCTTCCTTCCCCTGAAAGCAGCCAGGCTGTCTTCAGCTGCACCCATATCCTTGTAAGGAGGTATGTCTGTATTGGCCCACTGTTGTTGATAATGATCATAGAGTAATAGAATCGTAGAATTGGAAAGGACCCTGAGGATCATCAAGTCCAATACCATGCAATTCAAGAATATGCAACTGTCCCAAATGGGGATGGAACCTGCAATCTTGGTGTTCACCCAGTAAGCTTTATGGCTCTCCTTTATCCCATCTAATACATTTGTTTGTTGACTTTGAATGTGTGCCATTACGTTTTGTGTGTGTGTGTGTGTGTGTGTGTGAAGTTGTAGCTGAGCATGATTAAGAGGTAACAGAGAGCCTGGAGCAGCATTTCCCAGCCTTTGGCTTTCTGGAGGTATTGGACTACAACTTCCATCAGGCCCAGCCAGAACACGGTCAATGGTAAGGGATGATGGGAGTTGTACTTCTAGAACATACTGAGGGCACCATATTTGTTACTTCAGTCCCTACAGTATAGGAAACTGCCAGGCCCAAATCTTTTGTGGTTGTGTCAGCAACCTTCCCCCTTCCCCCAGCCCCACTGCCTACATGGAATTTTTCCTTAGCAGATGTTTAGAAGCATTAATAATTGTGTTTTCCCCTTCACCTCTAAAAGCTGCCTAATTTGGCTTAGCAGTCAGAGTGAAAAATAATAATTAATGTGACTCATCCATCTAGAAAGTGTAACACATAACACAAAATGAATTGAAATAGTGCCCCAGAAATACAATGTGTTATATGTATCATGATATAATTTTTCCCTGTAGAAGGAAGTGATGCAAATGAAGAGAGTTATCAGCTGATGAATTAATTTGCATCTCAGGAAGCCTTGTACGGTTTCTCCCCCCCCCCAAAAAAACCACCTTGTTGTGATTTAATAGTTGCAGAGATATATATATTTTTTGTAGCTAAAAATGTAGAAGAATGGCGTAGCCTGAAACCAGACTGTAAATAATTCATTTTGCAGGTAAAGTGTTGGTATGTTAAAGCCTAAGCATAGCGGATTGTAGCAGTAAATTCCTACCTTCCTGCTGTTCCACAACACTCTGTTGTTTGTGCTTACACTTAAAGGGGCCACCTACAGAGAAATCTGCACTCCCTCTCTCTACCTTGGGTGAAATTAACTTCTCATTGCAGAAAGATATACCGTATTTTTTGCTCTATAAGACTCACTTTTTCCCTCCTAAAAAGTAAGGGGAAATGTGTGTGCATCTTATGGAGCGAATTCAGGCTGCACAGCTATCCCAGAAGCCAGAACAGCAAGAGGGACTGCTGCTTTCACTGCGCAGCGATCCCTCTTGCTGTTCTGGCTTCTGAGATTCAGAATATTTTTTTCTTGTTTTCCTCCTCCAAAAACTAGGTGTGTCTTGTGGTCTGGTGCGTCTTATAGAGCGAAAAATACGGTACATGCTTTCCCCCCATTCCATGTGAAACCTGGATGTGGCAAGGGAGTAAGCTAAAGTAATTCGTTCTTCCCATTGCCACTTCTTTAAGTCCCTGCAGAACATGTCTTCAACCTCTTTTGCTCCCAGCCCAACCATATGCCCATGTGCTACAGCAGGGATAGGGAACCTGTGGCCCTCCACATGCTATTGGACTCCAACTCCCATCAGCCCCAGTCAGTGTGGCCATTGGTCAGGGATGATTGGAGTTGTAGTCCAGCAACATGTGATTGGCCACAGGTTCCCCACCCCCCTGTCTAGAGGTCTACTTTCTGTTATAAGGAGAGAATTTGATCCATAAACCTGGACAGCAGAAGTTAAGGCGAGGCCAGACCTCTGCACTTTCACTTTCTCACTGCTGGGGGAGAGTGGGATACTCATGTCTCCCCCCTCCTAAATCAGTCCAGTATTAGCACATCTCTTCCCTGTTTACCCAAACTGCAGTTTTCAAGTGCAATAATTAACATTAATATCAATGATATTAAAATAACTCACAATATAGCTTGAACAATAAAACCCATCTCAACCGTGGATATGTGTAGCATCACTAAGTAAGCTCCAGTCCTATCAGTTTAACCTCAGCAACAAGGTCTAATACAGCCTCAAAGGTCTTGAAATGCTTCCATAAGGTGGCCAGACTCTGGATTTAGTAAGCCAAGAGAAAATAATCCAGTGGAAGAGTGTTCTGTAACTGTGGGGCAGTCACTGAGGACATGATGGCATATTTCCTGATGCAGGTGAGAATGCTGGCAAAGGGGGCATGTTTATTAAGATTAGAATATCTAATATCAGGACTGCAATAACTCAAGGACCACCTATTTCGATATGAACCTACCCGGACCCTGAGATCATCTTCTGAGGCCCTCCTTCGTGTGCTTCCTCCTTGAGAGGTCTGGAGGGTGGCAACACAAGAATGGGCCTTCTCTGCAGTGGCTCCCCATCTGTGGAAGTTCGTCTGGTGCCTTCATTTAGGTGCCAGGCAAAAAGGTTCCTTCTTGACCAGGCCTTTGGTTGACCTGATTGACATCCTATACCCTTTTAAAATGTGGCTCTTTTTTGAGGGGCATTATTGGGTTATTGTTCTTATTTTGATTTTATATATTGTGATCTTTTCTGTGAACCACCCACTGGGTACAGGGCGGTATATACATTCAATTAATAATAATACCCACAAATGATCTAAGTAATTGTCCTTAATCATGGGAGAAGAGGTAGTCTCTTATTGATAATTAAAATAGAAAGTGTCTGCATAAGGAAGAAAACCTTGATAAAAACAGTTCTTTGGCAAGCTGCTGCAGTTGCTTGTGAAACTCCCTCGTCGTTGTAACTCAGTTTGGAGTATTGAATGTGGAGAACTACGTAATTGCTTTTCTTTCTGCCCTATCCAACTTCAGTTCCTTTAGTCTTGCGCAAGTAGAAAATTGCAAGTTATCCGAGCCAAGATGTACAATGGCTTCCCTATGAATAAGAGCCAAAAGGAAAGGAAGAGAGCAGATGTCCGTCTTGTTGAAAATTGGCATGTCACAGGAGCCACAGATTTGTAAGAAACCAGTGAGGTTATCCCAGTTGGAAGTCCATTAAGTTTATAGCATTTCACAGCTTCTGCACTGTGGGAAGAAAGCACACTGTAGAGAAGTTGTCTCTAGTGTTCGTTGTTGAGGAATAGGAGCGCACTGAATAAAGGCAACCCTATAAATATGGGTTGTAAATGTGATGCTGTGGTGTCGAGATGCCAGAGACGACGAGAATGTCAAGTCTTCAGTAAACAGTCCCGGTCTACATGGGTGGTAGACCGAGACGAGTGGACAAATGGACAATGCTGTTTTGGACCAGAGGCGGGGAATCGCAGCTTCGAACGCTCCGTTACAAAATCCCCTTGCAAATAGACAGCCAGCAGGCAAAGGGCTGGCTTGTATTCACCTTCTAGTTTGAAGATTGTTGGGGGGATTCAATTAACAATTCACCCCACCAGCCTTAAAAATATGAAAGCTTTGTGTCAGGGCATTGTCTGGGTGTGCCAACAGCTGTGGGACCCAGCCAGTAGTCAGGACTGAAGAGCAAGTCAGGACTATAGGGAAAACCAGGAGGCAGCATCAAGGAGCAAGCCCAGGAGTCAGGACCAAAAGATAACCAAGGATGCAGGAATGTGCCAGAGCTCAGGAACGCTTGGCAAGATTCAGCTGATACAGGATGATTTTGATACCCTTTCCTGTCCAAGAAGATCCAGTGGTCATGTTGGACCAGAAGAGTCTGTCAAATGTCAGAAGGTTCTTCTCTTAGAAGACTGCTGCCTGCAACTCTGCACTTCACCAGACGGGGTAACTTCTAACACAGGCATGTCCCAACTCCCAAGAGACTGTGATCTACTCCCAGTATAAAAAAACTGGCAGTGATCTACCCATTGTCATTGGAGGGAGGAGGAGTGCATGTGGGGTGGGTGGATTGCCCAGTGGGTGGATTGTGGGGTGGGTGGATTGGCGGAGGATTGCACAGAGTTGTTGAGCTTTTTTCCATAACTTTTGTACACGATAAGGATCCCAGGATCAGCCAGGGATCTACCAGTAGATCACGATCTACTGGTTGGACATCCTTGTACAGATCAGGCAACTTCTGACACAGTGCCCACCTGCACTATGCATTTAAAATAGTAGAATTCCACTTTCAACAGTTGTGACTTCCCCCAAAGAATCTGGGGAATTGTAGTTTGTTAAGGGTGCTGAGAATAGTTAAGAGACCCCTGTTTCTCTCTCTGCCCCCCCCCCCAGGCTACAGTTCCCAGAGTTCCTTGGGGAGAGCGATTGGTTGTTAAACCACTCTGGGAATTGTAGCTCTGCTCACTCTTCATTATAGTTTGAATTTCCCTTTAATCATGTTGGTCATTTGCTTGTCTGTTTTTCTGTAGATTGTAAAGGTGATCTTGAAATACTCTTTATCCTCTAGGTCAGGGGTCAGCAAGGTTTATCTTGCCTGGGCTGGATCCGTCCCTCAGAGATCCATCTGAGGGAGGAATGGCGCGCATGTGTGAGCGCGCGCACCCGCGATTTTCAGCATCTGCATGTGCGCAGACACAATTTTTGGCATCTGCATGTGTGCAGACGTGATTTCCAGCGCCGCAGAAGCAAGTCCTAACACTGCGCTGCGCCGGTTGAGCGCAGAGTGTGCATGGGCAACTCAGTTTGGGGATGGCTCGGGGGCCGGTCAAACGACTTCCGCGGGCTGCTTCTGGCCCTTGGGCCTTAGGTTGCTGACCCCTGCTCCAAGTCTTCCTGGAAAGCTAGTGACCTCCACTAATCACTTTGTGCCTGCCCTTTGCCTTGGTAGTTCCTTCCCAATCAATCCATTGTTTGTTGTGTATTACATAAAGGAACCTTGAAAGTCTGCATCTCCAAACAAGTCCGTTATGGCCCTAGAGTTAATTAACATGCTTGCTTTCACTGTGGCATTGCTCTGTTGCACAACATTTGGTTTTGATATATTGCGATTTATTGGTCAATTTTTAAATAAGGAGCTTGTATAATGTCTTGGGCAAGGTGTCAGACACTAGACGTGGAAACCACTGGGTGACCCCCAGGGCATAATCACAATGTCTCAGCCCAGCCTGAGAAATCAGAACTCTAAACAGGTACACCCAAAGACATTTAGCAAGGGGTTACCAATGGGGTGCCTGTGGGCACACATATTAATATTAATAGTATTAAATAGTATGTTTTGACTGGTGCCCAGAGGATTTTCTCTCCACCACCACCACCATAGGCGTGGAAGAAGCATGCTATTGTAACCAATATAATAGATTGCAGTGTGTGCTTGGGTTTGTGTGTGTGTGTAGCCACAATAGTGTTATCCAGTTTGCATATATGCCCACGACGAGCCCAAAAAGGTTGTCAACCCCTTTGATTTGGTGATCCTAAATGTCTAGATTGCATTCTTAAGATCTTTTGGAGGGAAATCCTGCATTTCAACTCTTGGATCATGCAGTTCAGTCAAAGCTATGCCCCTGCATCTTTTTGTGTCATCAGAAGTGAAACCTGCAATGCACTCCTTAAATCATGTTCTGCATTCACTTCTGGCCACTTAATATTGAAGGGAAATATTTGGTGTCTTGCCCCAGGTGACCATTTAGAATGCTTGTATGGTTAGCTGGCACTGATTGTTAGGAATTATGAGGAGTAGTAATTTTATCTCGCACCTCATCCTAAAAGCCTCAGGCCAGGAAGAGTATTTTTTTAAAAATAATAAAAGAAAACCTAGATCTAAAACGCATGTTTAAAAATGAATTAAATCTATATGAACCCTATTCCACTAAAAGCTTAAAAGGAGTTAACTCTGTGGCACTTATTGTGTAATCCGTTGACTTCTAATTGCTTTCTGTCACAAGGTAGCATTTATTTGGCATATTATTTTGCTGGCAGTTAAGTGCATCCATTCTGCACAATGTTGGAATGGAAACTGATGTTGCTGTTACTTACAAAGGATGTCTAATGTCTAGACACCACGCAAACACTTTTCAATATCTTAACTTTCTCCCTTGTTTACAGCATGAGCATTGTTCACCATACAACGCTCATTCATAATTTGGGGAGCAGTCCTCAGTCAAGGTGCACATACAGGGTTCTGCTGTGGGGTGGTAGTGTGACATTCCAGGGAGCATAGAACTTCTGGTACAGTCAATCTCTTCCCTTCCCCACTTGACAGTGATTAGACTCTCACAGATCCACACTGGATTTGTACCTGTGGAGTGATTTTGGAGGGCAAGAGTTTAAGGAGAGCTGCTTCTCACAATTATTATTTTTTTCTGTAGGATGAGATGAGAGAGATTCTGCTTTGTATCTCCAGCAGGAGATTGCTAACTAACCTACCGAACCTTGCACGCAGGAGCAGGCTGTAGACATAGCCACATGCTAGGTTCTCTGTACATTAACAGGTGCTTGTTGGCTGGGTTGGAGATCCTCAGAAGATCCTATCTCTTAGAGGGGAAGCGGAATTCAGAAAGCTTGAGGAACACTACAAAACACAAAGTTAAACCAGAGATCTGTTTACATCGAAAGAAAGTAGATTCGGTTGAAACACTCTGAAATATTACACAAGTTCAGCAGTACAAAAGCTTTTATATTGTGGTAATTAAACGCAGAAAGGTAGTAACAGGGGCCAAGGCATAAAATCTTGGCTTTCCTTCTAGATCAGCGATCTAGTACCAAGCCGTGACTTCTCTCCCTTCCAGTGATACCGTTGATTTTCCTATTCCTGTCGTAGAACTCATTTTCCGCTTCACTTTGTTCTACTTTAAGCCACTCAGTTGTAGACCATCTAAGACTGCTCACCGACCCTCCTCTTGGCTTGAAACCTTATTGTTATAATCAGTACATTCAACTGGTGGCATTCTATAGCTTGCTCGCTTTCAGGCAAAGTTCCAGGGATATAAATCTGACAGCCCACTGTTGTGATCACACCATTGCCACCATCTTCCCAAGTCTACAAGGAAAGGATTTGTAGGTACCTGCTGGGGATACTCCCGATATGGGTATGTTCCTTTAGGAGCATGAATTGTAACAGACAACTCTTGGGGTCTGTGTTGTCTCTGCAATTCTACAACATTGTTCTGAATGTCCATTACATAAATATGCTACCAGATTATAATTATTGTTCTACATCGTCGTCATAACAAGCCCACAAGTTATTTGACCTAGTAACAGATTTAAGGGTTTACTTCAGATGTGTGTGTGTGTATAATAGCCCTGGGAAGGGTTGTTAATTTATTATTATTGTGTGTGTTGACAGAACAGAAATTCATTGCTTGCTTCTGATTGCTTTGTGGCTTTAGAATGCATTGGTATCTCGTCTACAATGAGGAGCAGTGTTGGATTGTGTGCTGCCATGAAATAATAATAATAATAATAATAATAATAATAATAATAATTTGTTATTTATACCCCTCCCATCTGGCTGGGCTTCCTATTAGAGACTGGGACAATACAGCTGTTTCCGCCAGTTCTCTGTTCCAGAAGGAAGTAGCAGGTACTAGGAACTGTGTGATGGGGAAGTAGAAAGCTGCCTTATACTAAGTCAGCCCATGTTGCTCAGAGTTGTCTGCCCTAACTGGCAGCTGTCTGTACTGAAACTGGCAGGGTTTCAAGCAGGAGACTTTCCCTGTCCTACCTGGAGATGCCAAGGATCAAAGCTTTTGCTTGCAGGGCATGTGCTGTCCACTCTGACCTGTGGCCTGTTCCTTTAGGTGCATTGATGTACTCAATGACGGATTCTCAGGGTATGAAACGGCACTCTTGACAGAGGTGTGAGCACTTGCTGGGGTGTGTGTGTGTGTAATCTTTCCTCTTAATTTCCCCATTCTGCCCAAGCTGGCTTTTGTGTGTCATTGTCAGGTTGGATGTGGACGTACAGCAGAGGCTTGTCCCATTCCCAAGCAGCTTTACACCTTTTCTCCCTGCATTGCTTGTGCCTTTATTGCAGGATTTCCCTAGCTTCTCTTTAAAGGGATTGCCATTTCATATTGTCTTTCTTCTCCTCTGATCTGCTTGGCTAGATCCCGGGGACAAAAGTGGGCTCTGCCAGTCAGGTCTGGAGGAAGTGGAATTGGCATATTCCTCATACAAAGCGAGGCAGGCTTCCACTGTGTTGCATTAACCTGCAGTGTGATGACACGTTACAAATCCAAATAAATATATAAGCAGATACAGTGGTACCTCTGGTTACGTACTTAATTCATTTCGGAGGTCCGTACTTAACCTGAAACTGTTCTTAACCTGAAGCACCACTTTAGCTAATGGGGCCTCCTGCTGCCGCCGTGCCGCTGGAGCACGATTTCTGTTCTCATCCTGAAGCAAAGTTCTTAACCGGAGGTACTATTTCTGGGTTAGCGGAGTCTGTAACCTGAAGCGTATGTAACCTGAAGTGTATGTAACCCGAGATACCACTGTAGTCAAAATGAGTGGACTAGTAAGAAACATACTGTTTTTTGTCAGATGTTTATAGAATAGAATAGAATAGAATAGAATAGATTCTTTATTGTCATTACACAAGTGCAACATTGCACAAGTGCAACGAAATTGGATGCCATCCCTTAAAAACAACAAAAGCAAAACAACAACAACAACCAAACAAACCACATTCCAGCCACACCCACACCAACACCCATCAAACTCCCAGGTCACACTATCGAGTTACAGCATTCAAAAAGGCCACAGCTCTTGGATAGAAACTGTTTTTCAGTCTATTTGTCCTTGACTTGATGTTTCTATATCTCCTGCCAGAAGGCAGTAGTGCAAACAGACTGTGTCCCGGGTGAGATGAATCCTGCAGGATGTTGTTTGCTTTCCTAAGACAACGGGAACCGTACAGTTCTTCCAAAGATGGGAGAGGATGACCAATAATCCTTTGGGCTGTGGTTATGACCTTCTGGAGCACCTTCCTCTCCCTAGCTGTACAACTGGAGAACCAAGCACAAATACAGTATGTAAGAATGCTCTCTATGGAGCCTCGGTAGAAGGACACCAGCAGTCTCTCACTCAGATTGTTCTTCTTCAAAAGTCTGAGGAAATAAATTCTCTGCTGGGCCTTCTTCACCAGAGCAGTGGTATTTGCGCTCCAAGTCATGCCCTGATCGATAGTTACTCCCAAAAACCTGAATTCCGCCACCCTCTCCACCCGTAGGTATTATAATAATACCTATTATAGGTAGAATAGTTACCCAACTGTTTTTAATACTCCACATCCTGTATAATGAATATCACACACTTTTACTTTTTTGCCCTTTGCTTCCCCTTCTGAACTATTGGGCTGGTGTGGGTGCGATTAATTTGTGAAGCCTGACTTTAGAGACCTGCTCTACAATCTATTCACTCAGCTTTTAGGGAAATTAGGATCAAGTAGTTCTCCTTGCAAAGGGACCAAACTGACAGTAGTTTACAATGTATGGTGGACATTGCTTGGAGGGCAAATGCCCTTAGGAGCCTGAATTGCCTTGGAACAACAGCTGTTGTTCTTTTGTCATTCACAGTCCCTGCCAGGAGTGAAGGAGGAACAGAAGTCTCCCTTCTCCAGACAGCAGCTGTTCCTCTTCATTTGTACACTGGGTTGTAGAGAGAAGCGGGTAGCAGCTGACTCCTCCTCCCACCTGCGCATAAACAAGTTTGCATGTATCGAAAGTGAGGGGAAGAGGTCTGGGTTGGAGTCCAGAATCATCACCCACTCCCACTGTTTCCGCTATGGCTTTAGCACTGCCAAAGTTGAGCTGCTGTTTTCTCCCTCACTGTAGAATGGATCCACTTCTGCTTCTGTTTTGATTCAATCACTTGTGAAAATTGGAACAGAGGAAAGAAAGATACTACAGGGTGCCAACTTTTGGGGGGTCCTTGGCACATTTACAAACTGGAGAAATTGTTGTGGGCATCAAACACACAAACCCTTTCCAACTATATTGGAGTGGGGTGGGGTTTCCATGACTTTTTGACCCAGAATGTGACCCGAATCTATGGAGCAAGACTCCTTGCACTTTGATGTGCTTTCGAACTGCTAAGTTGGCAGAAGCAGGGACCAAACAACAGGAGCTCACCCCGTCGCGGGGATTCGAACCCCATACCATCCGATCGGCAAGCCCTAGGCTCTGTGGTTTAGACCACAGCACCACCTGTGCCCCGTGTCTCTCCTGCATAAGGAGCACTATTTTTAGTTATTGAGATGTCTTAGATTTCGATTTTTTGTTTTTTTTTGCAGATGTCTGTTGTAATGTTGAGTCCTTTCAACAAGGTAAAACATGGGTAGGCAAACTAAGGCCCGGGGGCTGGATCCAGCCCAATTGCCTTCTAAAACCGGCCCGCAGGTGGTCCGGGAATCAGTGTGTTTTTAGATGAGTAGAATGTGTGCTTTTATTTAAAATGTATCTCTGAGTTATTTGTGGGGCATAGGAATTTGTTCACCCCCCCCCCCATATAGTCCGGGCCCCCACAAGGTCTGAGGGACAGTGGACCAACCCCCTGCTGAAAAAATTTGCTGACCCTTGGGGTAAAAACTGGCTCAGCAATGCAACATCTTTGGGTTGTTAGGCACACAGTCAGTGTTGTCAAGAATTCTGTGTAGAGGTGTTGGAGCTGGGTGCATTTTTCAGGGTTTTGCCACAGTTTATTGGGATAGTTCTGATTATGTGTCACAGGTAATTAGTTCATACTTGTGCCTGGCCACTAATCAGGTTGCCTTTTCTGGAAATATGGAGCAGGTTGTCTCTGTCTGTTCCATTTTCGTGTTGCCGTCAGCAGATCTGCAGAGCTCTCTTTCTCCCTTGCCTACCATTTAACTGTGATTTAGGTGACAGATGCAAAAGAGGTAAGGCAGTCTTTCCAGATTATCAGATGACATGGCTGAAGAGGGTGACCTTTAAATGATACAGGATCCCCTGAGCTGTTGAAGATTTTCAGAACCACAAGAACATAATATCCAAGCGGAGATGCGATGGAACGCTCTCAGATGATTCCAAGTTGGATGAGTACAACTGTGTCACTGATTCAAAGAAATCAGTAGGGAGACACACCCAACTCCACTATATGTAAAAATTTTACTTTATAGTTTTCGAGGTCTGCATATTTTGGCATAAGGTCTCCTGGGAGATAATAGACAATACACATCCATTTACCATTCTTCTACCCAGCTTGAGAATGCAAACCTTACTAGTTTAAATTGCCGTCATCCAAATCAATTCACTCTACCGACCACAGCCAAAGGTAAAAGGATTGTTAAAAATGTATATTTAAAAGCACACAGATGGATTGGAATGGGCCCTTGGTGGGCACCAAAAGTGAGTTTCAGGGGGGTGTACTGTGGTACCACATTGAAGACCCAAGGACACAAAGATTTTTTCCAGAGGATTATTGTTAGGACCTCCCCTCCCCCCCAAAATAAATCACCTTTGTCTTTCATCTGGGTAAAAGACACTCCTGCCTTTAATTTTCTTCTGCTTAAGAAAATGTATTTGATAGAGTATCATTCACTTCTCCCCACCCCCATTCTTTAATAACTAGTTTTTAAGTAGTCATGTGTACGTTATAGCCGTAATGGCAAAGGTTGATCCCCAGGAAAGACCAACTGATTCAAGAAATGTGTATGTGTCTATCCGAGTTGATCTTCTTAAAATTTGCCTGGCTTATTTTGGGTTATGGCTTCCAGGTTTCCAGTAGGAGGACCTCCCAACATCCATACACATATTGGCAGAGTGGCTTCAGATTGCAGCACAATTATTAAATTTATATCCTGCACTTCCTCTCAAAGGAGCCCTGTTTTTGCAGGTTAAAGTAAGCTGACTCCTAGATTACCTGGAAGACTTTAGGTACTGGGTTCACCCCAAAGAGCTGGGAATGTTTACAATATTTTACAAATACAGGCCCAGTTCAGATGATCTTTTGAGGCTTCGTATCCATGTGGTTTATGAAGCCAGAAACAAGGGCTGGGACCAAGTTCCCTTCCTCCCCTCCTCCTTTTTGGTTCTTTGGAGCGAAGAAGAAGAAGAAGAAGAAGAAGAAGAAGAGGAGGAGGAGGAGGAGGAGGAGGAGTTTGGATTTGATATCCCGCTTTATCACTACCCGAAGGAGTCTCAAAGCGGCTAACATTCTCCTTTCCCTTCCTCCCCCACAACAAACACTCTGTGAGGTGAGTGAGGCTGAGAGACTTCAGAGAAGTGTGACTAGCCCAAGGTCACCCAGCAGCTGCATGTGGAGGAGCGGAGACGCGAACCCGGTTCACCAGATTACAAGTCCACCGCTCTTAACCACTACACCACACTGGCTGAAGTCCCCTGTTAAATCTCTGCTGGGAAACTCTGGATTAATGTCAGGTGACAAACCAGTACAGAGGTCAGCAAACCTTTTCAGCAGGGGGCCGGTCCACTGTCCCTCAGACCTTGTGGGGGGGCCAGACTATATTTTGAAATATATATATATGAATTCCTATGCCTCACATATTTATTTTTAAGCACATATTCTACTCATGTAAAAACACCAGGCAGGCCCCACAAATAACCCAGAGATGCATTTTAAATAAAAGGACACATTCTACTCATGTAAAAGCACGCTGATTCCCGGACAGTCCGCAGGCTGGATTTGGAAGGCGAGTGGGCCGGATCCAGCCCACGCGTCTTAGTTTGCCTACCCATGAACCGGTAAAATAAGCCAGGATCACAGCATGGTTTATGAAGACCTGAAAACTTGTCCCAACTGTCCCATCGTAAATTCTCTAACTGTTCTCATTTGTTCATTCACATCCCTAAACTGCGTTCTGAAGACTGTTTATATGCTTTAATTGTGGTGCAATATCAGATAATTGTTTTAATATAATGCAAAAGTAATTGAGGTGACTGAATGCAGGCTTCTGGAAGTGTTGTTCTAATATTACAGTAAGCAAGTTTCTGATTAATTTAGCCTCAGGGTGTCAACTTTTATTAAGCAACCCAACAGGAAACCTTGCACAACAAAAGAAGAGCATAGCTGGGAAAGAGCAGAGAGAGAGACAGTGAGCAAGAGCTCTGATTTTTCAGAATAACTTTCTGACTGAGGTCTAATTTAGGAGTCCTTTCAAGTGGTTAGCTTTTTAACAAAGTTACTTTTGCTTGGGAACATGTTCTTATTCAAAGTTTTATCATTCAAGCGGTTTCAAAATTTTGCAAAATGCCTCACTGAGCATTCTAAGTGCTTTTCTTTTCTTCAATATCTGATGTTTTAATTTCTCTACTAAATTCCCTATTAATTTACGTGCATTTGAGATAGGTTTTTGCTGAAAGGAAAACTCGAAACTGGAATTTCTCTTTGACAAAACTGCTCCATAAAAAGAAACTGATTGTGTGAAATCAGTTGCTCAACTGGTTTTTATCTCAAAACCTTGCAGAGTAGGTAGAGTGGTGGCCTCTGACACTGTTCTTTACAAATTAATAGCGAAATTTGGGTTTTTCCCTATTCAGGAACTCAGCAAAGGGTGAACTTATTGCTGATGCAAAGATTGCAGGGGAAAAGAGACTGAATTTGGTTTGCCTGTTTTTCTGTGTCTCCTCTTAAATAACATTGAACAGGAAAACCCTCCTGAGTTGGTAGTAAGTGTGGTTTGTAGTCATTGTGTACACCCCAGATGGTTCATAAAAACCCTTTGAAATGCCATCTGTCAGGCGTGTGTCCAGCCGGCAGCCTGTCATTTCGCTACAGAAAAGCGGAGGCAGGAATTCCCTTGCCCCTTGTTTTCTTTACTACCTTTCTGAATTGTCGTTGGGAACATTTGCTTAGATGCAGTGAAGCCGAGAGTAATCCTTGCGCTATGCAAAATTGCAGAATGTGGGCTTTTGCAGCCCCGTTGATCCCACAAAATGAGAGGGACTTGCCAGTGATACTATATCTTAGGCTGCAGTGGAAATTGGTATGTTTTAAGTTACTAGCTCCTTGACGTTACAAGGCTCTTCTAGGTGCGTTTATCTTCAGAGCACAAGTGAAAAGCCAGATGAGATGCAATGGGTCATCCTAAGTGTGAATGAATAAATCAACATCCTGGGCAACTCTTTGTTCTCTGAGCATCCTGGATGAGCAATGGACTTAATTTGTGCCCCCAAGAACAAACTCCATCTGATTCAGATGTGCTTGTTTTTGCTTTGAGCACTCATTGCTGAAGTAGAACATGGAAACTTTAAAGCCCTACAGTTGTATCTCAGTAACAGAGCAAGTATACTCTGCCTTGGTTTGTGAATTTCCCCTCCCCTGAAGGATGTGGTGTGCATGTATTTTGGTTGTATGTAGAGAAAACTAATATGTGTAGCTCTTCCACTGAAATTAATGGCAGATGGATGCACTTACCATATTTTTCGCTCTATAAGACGCACCTAGTTTTTAGAGGAGGAAAAGGGGGGGGGGGGAATTCTGAATCAAATGTTGTTGAAGAGGCTTTGCGATGCTATCCCTGAAGCCAGAACAGCAAGAGGGATTCCTGCACAGCTCTCCCTCTTCTGTTCTGGCATCAGCGATAGCTGTGCAGCCTGCATTTGCTCCATAAGACGCACACACATTTTCCTTTACTTTTTAGGAGGGAAAAAGTGAGTCCTATAGAGCGAAAAATACAATAGCTTTCCCTTAGTTATATTTAATGGGTTGGATCCAAAGAAACACTGGGAGGAGGCATGGGAGGTGAATTTTGCACCCCTTCTTCCTCCCTAGAAAGACTCTCCTAAGGATGAGGGGTTCCTGCTGAATGGGGTGGTCTGGGATGTCAAGAGGGAAGGGGGAGGAATTATTTTTTAAAACTAAGGAGGAACGAAGAAGCACTTTCAGTGAGAAACAGCTCATCTTCCAGCCTCCCCTTCCATTTGTGTTCTTTTAGGTCCAGCCCATTATTATCTAAGCCCATCTGAATTCATAATTCTTACAGAGTGTTTTAGCAGACCACCCCACGTTGATAGCAAAGGGCCTCTGCAACATTCAGATTTCAGCATCCCCAGAAAATTAAGAGCAATGGCTTGAAACAAGTAGAACTATTCAAATGCCTCAGAAAATTAGTCTGCAGTTTTGACAGATGTGTTGATGTAATGTAAACAAAGGCAGAGAAGGATGATAAAACGTTAGTAATTGTCATAAAAAGACAGATGGAAAATGTGGGGGTGGATGCCAATAAATATTTCATGCAAGTTCTGGGTTGTTGAGGAAAGCTTTGTGAAATCGAATAAAGAGAGTTTTCACCCAAATTCCCCAGTATAAGTTGACTTGGAGAGGATATGGGATTGGTGAGAATTTGCATAGTGCTTCCCTTCAAAGGCCAGAAATGGATTCAGTTAAAACGTATCTTCAGACACCTGGACCAGAGCCAGGGCCGGACCACCCATGAGGCAAGGTGAAGCAACTGCCTCAGGCAGTAGGATCCACAGGGACAACAGATCCAGTTTCCAGCAAATGCATCACCCGCTGCTACGAGCTTATGCCATTTTTAAAAAATGCAAATCTTTTAAGGCACTGCTAGACTCTGCACTGTGCTTGGTGTGGGATGGTTGCTGTTGCAGACACTCATGTATGGTGCTGCTTTACTTTGTGTTTTTCCTTTGGTACGTGGCCTCTTTCCCCAGAAGATCGTGGTTCCATTTCCCTCAGTACTGTCTTGATATGATGATACTTGTTTCGTCCTGATGGTGGTAAGGAAGCCTGAAAAGTCATTTTTGTTACCCTTTTTTGTCTCCCCTTAGGCACAACACGTCCTCCACGAGAAGGAGAAGTGCCTGGTGTGGACTATAACTTTCTGACTGTGCAGGAGTTTCTTGAGCTTGAGAAAAGTGGGACTCTTCTTGAAGTGGGAACCTATGAAGGTATGTCGTAGTAATGTGGGCTCAACGAGATGCCCGTGATGAAGGACAGCTTCTAGAAATGCTTGAGGAACTTCTTTGGGAAACTTAGGGCCACCGCTTGCTTTTTATTATTATAATGGCACCATTTCAATCCCACCCCCTTTAAAAGCTTTAAAACAGTGTTTTGAAAGGTAGGAATTAACATGGCAATGCTGAGGATTGTGTTGTGTTGTATTGTATTGTATTGTATTGTATTGTATTGTATTGTATTGTATTGTATTTTTTACCATTCTTCATCAAAGATAGATCCCAGGGCAATTTCGAAACGTGGCACAAAACAGAACCCAATTCACAACAATAAACAGATTAGGAAATTATTAAAAAGCAGCAATAAAAGAGGGATGTTTCTATGCAAACAGCTGCAGTGCAACATGAGAATAATATTAAATCTTTCAACAACAACAATAACAACTTCCCCTCAGGGCAAACAACAACAACAACAACAAATTCCCCTCAGGGCTGCATGAGCAAAGAGTTCTTATCAGGCATAAGAAGCCCAAAAGTGTAGGGGCCATCCACACTTCTAAGGAGAGGGAGATCCACATTCAGAGGGCCACTATAGAGAAGACCCTGTCTTATGTCACTGCACAGCCATCATTGAGTATACTGTCCCCCCGCCTCCCGCCCCCCATTTCATGATCTAGATTGGCTAATTTGCAGGGTTGAGATGTGTTCCCTCAAATACTAGGCCCCAAGTTATTCAAGTCAAGCATGCCAGCATTAACACTTTGAATTGAGCCTTGTTACGTATAGGCAGGCAGCCCACAGAGATCCTGCAAATATGCCTGTGTGGGTTCATCAATAAGAGCTCTGGCAACTTTGACATTCAGTCCCATCCAAATGCCTGCTGAAGTTAATGAAGACCTATTGCTTTCATTATTTATTTACTTATTTTGGGTTGCCTGGGCGGATGCTGCACTAACCACTTTGGATGTACAGTGGTGCCCCGCAAGACGAATGCCTCGCAAGACGGAAAACCCGCTAGACGAAAGGGTTTTCTGTTTTGGAGGTGCTTCGTAGGACAAATTTGCTATGGACTTGCTTCGCAAGACAAAAATGTCTTGCGATTCCTGGGTTTTTTTTTTCGCTCCCCACCCCCTTTTTCTAAGGCACTAAACTGCTAATAGCCTTTTAGCAGCTAATCCACTAATCCCTTAAGCCTTTAATAGCTGCTAATAGCGCTAATCCGCTAATGGGCTTGCTTCGCAAGTCGCTAGATGAAGAGACTCATGGATTCTTTTTGTCTTGCGAGGCACCACTGTATTGGTTTGTTAATGGTGCTGCAGGCTAGTTTGACAACTGCAGCCTTTTAGAAATGCATTTTAGATTTTTGTCAAGTCACTCAAGGCTTCTTTGTATCACAGCAAAGTACCACCCTGTCCAAGTTTATTTCATTTAAGAGTATTTTAAGATGCTATGATTCATCCTCTGGGCATGAAGCATAGATTTGTCAAGGAGAGGGAGAAGTTATCTTTAATTACTTCTGTCGAGGTCTGTTCAAAATGTAATAAGGTGGCCTTTTAAAACAACAAGAAGTCATACATTTTGAACAATGAAGATTTAGTTCTGTTCGGAAGCAATTAACAACTCAGTTGCCTTAGGAATATTAGTCAAGGGTTCCATTGTGTTTCAGAACCTCATGCTCATTATTTTTTTATTAATAAAAAAATTCAGGCCTGAATTCCCAATTTATGGAACTTTGAAAATACTTGCAGACAACCCCTAAACCGACTCACTCCAGTTTTCATGTTTACACATGAAGCTATATGCATACAAATGTTCAATTGTGTGCTCTGAGTTTTTCCTATTCTTTGCAAATAATGGAGGAGTCCTCAGATAGTTTATTGTTTTTTTTATTTACCATTTAAAAGATTTTTTTTAGGCTCTCTCGTTCATCAGTTTGATGCCAAGGTAGTGTACAAAGCAAGGCCAAATACACAACTATAAAATATAACAACTGTGGAAATACTGGCAAAGCAGTAAACCACCGTCAGAGAGACTACACAGCTGAGATACAGCTGTTATGATACAGTTATGGTATCATAACAGAGAAGGCTTGCTCTTTCATTGAAACATAGCATGTAGAAGCTTTCTCTGACAGATCTTAGGACACGGACAGGCTGCTATCAGGAGAGACAGTCAGCTACTTGGGCCATTGAGGGGTTTAATAGTTGAAAAGTACAATTGGGGGGAAAGAGGGGGGAGGGAGAGAGGGAAGAACAGAGATGGGGGGCTGTTGTTCTTTAATTTTATTGCCTAGTGGAGTTGTGTCAGCATCATGTGGATAGGTCCTTTGTTTATATATACACAATCAAACTGAATAATTTCCACATAAATCATAATCAGATCTAAGATAAAGATACAAAAATTAATATCAATAACAGCAACAGCCCTTCCCCAACAACCCCCGCCCTAAAAAAAAACACAATACCCCAGCCCAATAACTGAGCCTTTGTAGCTGAATTGATGAGGACCCCACCCTCCCAGGCTAGGTGGGAAAATCCTGCAGGCCAGGGAGCAGGTCTTCCAGGACTCAGAACAAAGATGGTTGTAGGTGTGGCATATACAGCAAGGCGAGGCCCCATGCCCCACCCAATTTCTTAGATAATGAAACACACGGACTCCAATATTTTCGGATAATGGGATAATTAAGGCCACGACTTTATTGGTTACAGATGTGAGCGGTATTGGCTTAGGCATTGGAACTGAACCGATTATATCTGACTCCTGCCCACCATGCAGGTAGTCTCATAAGGGTCAAGCACCAGTAGGGGGAGCTCTGTTGATGCGCATCAAGTGCGAGCTCCCCCAGGATCACCGATGGGGTCGTGGCATGGCCCTAGCCCATACCCGGGCTTCGGACAGGATCCACACACCCCGGATCCCATTAACGGAATACCCTTAAAGAGGGGGGCAGGTGAAGGTCACAACCTCCCCTCCCATAAACCAGGTTTACCAATGCCTAACCGCCAAACCTTACAAAGTTGTGACGATTGCTACAAGGCAGGTGAAAACCATGTGGCTGGTGCCAATTTGCCAAGTGGGAAAATTCCTACCTGGCCCCCGCAACAGGCGACCAATCGCAGTCCATAGCAAGGCCAAGATGGTGAATGCACAAAAATATGGCGGGAGGGCGGGAGATCTGACGCAGGAGGAGAAAAGGAGACTGAGCCCCGGCTGCGCGGATGTTTAAATCAGGTGAGCCACATCCCCCGGTTGACCAGATTGGTTGGCCGTGGGTTGTGACGCAGCCGGGACTCCCAATGACGTGGGTGGCATCACCATGTCCCCTGCTGTACACAGAGAGTGCTCATGGCCAGCCTGCAACTCTGCCCCCCTGGGAAGGTGAGCGGTTTTGTCAGGAGCAGAGCAATTAGTTTCCATTCATAGCGTAAGATGTACTTACTAATGTTTCTATACAACAGATCAACTCAGTACAGTGGTACCTCAGGTTACATACGCTTCAGGTTACAGATGTTTCGGGTTACAGACCTCCAGAACGAATTAAGTTCTTAACCCGAGGTACCACTGTAATCCAAATGGCCCTTTAACCCCATTAGAGCACCAAGATCTACTTGCAGTGGAGTATTTTATTTTCTCCTTATGCTTATGCTCTTTTAAAACTTTTTTAGGCAATGCCAGTGTGGTGTAGTGGTTAAGAGCGGTGGACTCGTAATCTGGTGAACCGGGTTCGCGTCCCCGCTCCTCCACATGCAGCTGCTGGGTGACCTTGGGCTAGTCACACTTCTCTGAAGTCTCTCAGCTCCACTCACCTCACAGAGTGTTTGTTGTGGGGGAGGAAGGGAAAGGAGAATGTTAGCCGCTTTGAGACTCCTTCAGGTAGTGATAAAGTGGGATATCAAATCCAAACTCTTCCTCTTCTTGATAGTTTTCTTTTTGAAATAACATCAGTGTTGTGTAAGTTCTACTTTTAAAAGGTGTTGGTGATTATTATTTCTTTGCTCTTTATTACTTTTCAACTTATTTCCAACACGATGCAATTTGTCCTTGACAAGGGTTGGCAGTGGCCTTTTAATTTCAGAAAGTTGAAGTTATGATGAATGCATTGTTGAGATTTCATTTTGTCCACTGAAGGCCACTCGTTCCACCCGCCGTGAGAAAGGAGCTATTATGATTCTGCGTTGTTAGAAAGCTGAATGCTGCTCTCTGCAGCGCTGTTATTTGGGCTATAATTTAATGGTCTGCGGATTCCTGAGATAATATTTGGGGAACTAAGGTAACTTCGCCTTATCCAAAGGAGCCTAAAGGGTAACAATAAATGTGGATCTGTGTAAAAGGCGTCAAAGGGTAAATTGTGAAATCTAATCCACTCACTAACTTTTGATAAATTACAGTCCTGCAACACAGCAACCAATCAAACAGATGGTAAACAATTTTCTACTCCATCAAAACCTTACAAATTATCTTTGGCTGGAACCAAACGTTACATGAGTGGAGTTTTTCCCACCCCGACAGTTAACTGATTGTCCTTTGCAGTGTAGAGAAAATGTTGATGTAATGATGCCACATCACTTACTATGTTTTATATACGTTGGACCCAGAGTGCCTGGGGCCACCCAGTTAGATGGGCAGGTTACAAATAAAAACATTATTTTCTGGTCCCTCCTATGATACCTGTATTAATGGTTCTACACACCTGCTCATCAAATGTTTCTGAATTGCTATCCAGGCATTGAAGAAGGGAGGGGCACATGTCCATTTGGTCCAGCGTAGCACAGGGGAATCTTTCGGCTTCCAGAAGTTTCCGGACTCCAGCTTCCATCATTCTTGCCCATTGATATTGGTTGGGGCTGGAAGGAACTTGCGAGTCTCAGCAACGCCTGGAAGCTCACAGATTCCTGACCCTGGACACAGTATTAAATCCCTGGTCTAGTGTTACGTGTGAACCACCCCATGTGTGTCCTATGCTATGATCTCCTTTGTTGTCGCTTGAATCTAGTTGAACTTTGGCTGGATGCATATGGCTAGAAACTGCTGTGCAAATGGTCAGATGTAAGATGTTGTGGGTCTGTTTTTTTGTTGCTCTTGGTTGAAGAAGCTCAGTCAAGCAAGCTTGTCCCTGACATACTTTGGGAACCGCTGTATTACCATATGAATCATGGGTGCGGACTTCCCAGTAGAGTCGCAACAATGCGCAGCTGGAAGAGAAAAGGTGTTCAAAGGCTGGAGAAAGAAGTATCAGTGGACGGAGTCCTATTTGCCATGAAACAAACACCCCTCTGTAGCCTGGAACTTGAGTGTGAGGAGTGCGACTCATTGATTGCTGTGGGCAGCCTACAATGAGAGACTAGGATGAGGCCAAAAGGTTCTTTGTCGAGAGAGATTTTGGGGTGACTTGTGGGTTTCTTTGGGCTCTGGCTGAGAACCAGGGTGCGTGGGCTGAGTTCTGAGGGAGAGCCAAGAGCATGAGAGGAGGTGCCTGGGAAGGCACATTAGAAGTTCTCTTACTGATACCTGTATATATTTATTAGCATTGCATAAATTTGCATTGAGGCTTCATATTTGTCTTTTTAGACTCATCCCACACCACTTAGATCTATTTTATATGTCAGGTGCTACAGGTACATAAATGACCTAAAATAAAATAAAACAAAAAATAGTATCAAAGGCATTTTAACTTTATCACTAAATTGCGGCAGATGCGGAATGGGCTCCAACTGTTAGATGCTTCTGCCAACAATTAAAAACTTATCTTGATACCTGAGGTTTTTCTGACCGTATCAGTTCTTGGCTTTTCTGGCTACTACAGTTCATAATGTTTTATTTCTATATTGTATTTTCACGTTGCAAACTGCTCTCAGAGCTACGGATGAAGGGCAGCGGTCCATACATGTAACTTATTATTATAATAAATGACAATAATAATATTTCTGCTTCATTAATACGGTTTTTGTGTTATGTTTTCTTATATGCTGCCTGTTGTATTATTTCTGTAAACTGCTTTAGCATTTCTGTGAAATAAAAGGTGGCATCCAAACGATTTTAATAAATTTGTTTAAATAAATAAAATCACTTTTGCATCCACAGTGAAATGCAAATACAAACCAAGAGAATGATTAGATATTGATTGGGCATTTTTATTGGGTTCCCCCCTCCAAGTACAATGTTACCTCGGATTAAGAACTTAATTCGTTCTAGAGGTCCGTTCTTAACCTGAAACTGTTCTTAACCTGAGGTACCACTTAACCTAATGGGGCCTCCCGCTGTCGCTGTGCTGCCGCTACACGATTTCTGTTCTCATCCTGAGGTAAAGTTCTTAACCCGAGGTACTACTTCTGGGTTAGCGGAGTTTTTAAGCTGAAGTGTTTGTAACCCGAGGTACCACTGTAGTGCTGTGTTTCCTTGAATGCCTTTTCTCTCCTCCCCCTTCCTCCCCCTTGCTCTTTTCTTAGCTTTGAATGAGTAGGTCTCCAGACGGCAGGTTGATTTGTTCTACATGCGCTTTGCTTTGACTGTTCTCCTTATTTGCAGTGGGTGTGTTGTGCTAAATCATAGGGTGGTACTTGTGCTTCTTAAGTGGTTGACTGAGGCAATTTACATTATTAGGAGGTGAAAAGAACAAATGGGATACAATGGAGGAGGCTTTGGAATCAGGATAGCATTCCCATCAACATTCATCCCATACAGCAGGCCTCTGGATCAGCTCAGCATTTTAGCTGCCGGATAGTCAAAGTTAGCAAAATAGGAATGTTTCAATTATGAGTGATAGAATTGCCCCCTAGCCAGTTTTAACCTGTCCTTGCATCCAGGGGCCATTTACCTTTACCTTTTTACATTTCCATGCCATTTTAATTTTACGTATTTATTGCTCCTCCCCCCCGCCCCATAAGCTTCCATTTTATTTCCCCACCACCCTCCTATAAAAATGAATACCTGAAAAGGGATGAATACCTGAAAAGGAGCTAGCCTTTAACGGAGGCTGAAGCATGATAACTATTCCACCAGTTAGATGATTATCGAGAAAAAAGAAACAGAATAGACTGCCTCCGAGAAGGTTATCAAGGCTTTGCTGTGTATTTCTTCTTGCAGTCGGTGACATATACACACGGCAGTGAAACATTTGGCATCTGTTTTGACATTTGTGTCTCCACCTTGTTAGAAAACCAAACTTAACCTTTAATTACTGCTGCTGACTGAAGCCAGGTTAACTTCGTTCCCTCTTTTGAAAGGGAAGCATACCGCTTATGCTCTTACGCTCTGGTTGGATCCTCGTCTATTTTTCCGTGATGTTGAATTATGATGCAAAAGGTGCTTCTGACATTCCTAAAACGTCTGTGGGGTTACAGGTTGCAGAACTTCAGTGGTGACCAAAATGGAACCCAGAACTGAACAGCAGCAGCAGCAACAACAACATGTTTGACTGCAAATCTAGCAGTAGGAATTTGTGGAGTAAGCTAGGAATCTTGTGTTGGGAGTATTCTAAATTTCATTTGTTCAACCCAGCCCAGGAATGGGAATCGGGATGTATCATAGAATCATAGAGTTGGAAGAGACCACAAGGGCCAACCCCGTGCCAAGCAGGAAACACCATCACAGCACTCCTGACATATGGTTGTCAAGCCTCTGCTTAAAGACCTCCAAAGAAGGAGACTCCACCACACTCCTTGGCAGCAAATTCCACTGTCGAACAGCTCTTACTGTCAGGAAGTTCTTCCTAATGTTTAGGTGGAATCTTCTTTCTTGTAGTTTGGATCCATTGCTCCGTGTCCGCTTCTCTGGAGCAGACTTCCCAACCTCTTGTTACCATTGCATCATACCATTTTGAAAACTTGTTTTGAAATTTGAACAATGAATGCAGTGGAGGGTACAGTGGAGAGGAAATCTACTGTGGAAAACTCACTGCTTTGGATACCAACCCGTTTGTTAACTACAGCTTCAGAGTCCTGTTGAAACATATGGGAGCTGAATGAGAGCAGCACTAGAGGGATTATGCCATTTTAGGAGAAGCCTGCTTGGAGATTTTTTTTCCAACAGGCTTGTCAGCCTCAGTCTCCTCTATAAAACAGAGCAAAGAAAAGATCAATGAAGTGTTGGTTCTTCCCTCTCTCCTTCCTTCCTTCCTTCCTTCCTTCCTTCCTTCCTTCCTTCCCTCTCCCCACCCCCACCCCCTGCTTTTTCTGGCTTTATATAGAGCACAGAAATACCTTCTCTAATAAAAAGTGGGTCTGCCGTACCTTCCTTATTCCCATTAAGGCTTTTAGTAGAATAAGTTGTTTCCTTTGTATCAATAATGCATGTATGTGCATTCAAGATTCAAAATGAAGGATGAGTTAAAGGTGCTGCTCCTCCTGTGGAGATGAAAACTTTATGCTTCATTACAGAGATTTGAACGGGGCACATTGAGATTTGGAACCGTCCTTTAAAAGCAGATTGGGGCTGTTGCCCCACAGCCACCTCCACCCCACGGAAACTTGGAAATAAACTTCCTCCCATGGCCTGAGCCTGGAATTCTGAATTTCTCTAAGATGTTAGAGCCAATGTGGTGTGGAACTGAGCAGAGTGTTGGCCTGGGACCTGGGTTCAAATCTCTGCTAGGTCATAACTCTCGAACACTATATCTTATTTATCCTGGCCAAGCTCACATGGTGAGTTGTGAGAGTAAACAGGGGGAGTCCTTTATGTCGTCCTAAGCTCATTATAGAAAGGAAAGAAGATAAATGTGATAAGAACAATGTGTTTGCTGTTGTTAAAAACACACACCTTATTAATACTCCGTAACATTTTCAGAACACTGTGAATATATTAAAGCATAAGACAGTCCCTGCTTGCAGGCTCACAAACTAGTGGACACGATAGATACACAAGGAAAAAGGAGTGGGAAGAGAAAAGAATGCACCAGATACAATCCATCTCTGTGCTGATGGTTTTTCAACATATGTGGCAAAATGAAGCATTCTATCCCAGACTGGACTCCTTTCATATGTGAAAATTATCCGGAGCTGATAGCTTGATTTTGACTTAGTTACGCAACTAAGAGGTTAATTCAGAGCTGAAGCACAGCAGCACCATGCAACATTGTGCAGTAGATCTTGTTCACCTAAAACTCTGGCAGCAGTAAAACCAGGCAATATTACAAATCCTCGCCTGTATCAGGATACAGTGGTACCTTGGGTTAAGTACTTAATTCGTTCCGGAGGTCCGTTCTTAACCTGAAACTGTTCTTAACCTGAACCAGCTAATGGGGCCTCTCGCTGCTGCCACGCCACCGGAGCAAGATTTCTGTTCTTATCCTGAAGCAAAGTTCTTAACCTGAAGCACTATTTCTGGGTTAGCAGAGTCTGTAACCTGAAGCGTATGTAACCTGAAGCGTATGTAACCTGAGGTACCACTGTATCCCCTTACTCTATTAGCAAAGTCCTGGATCTGCTAAAGGGTTTTATTGAGACAACTATAGTTCTTCCAAACAATGAACTTCTGCTTGTACAGTAGATATTTCTAATAACTTTTAAACCTGACTCTTTAACTCCTCTGTGCTGTTTGTATTAATCTTTGGTCCCGGGTTCAGTGAAGGTCTGTACAGGGAAATCAGGCTTGTACTCATTCCCCTCACATCTTCAACTGGGCTTAAATTTTGTACGTACGTGGAAAGGAATCCTGCAAAAGATTGGACCCCCACTCTACCTCTGACCTCATGTTGTCTCACATGAGTTTCATTTCTTTCCTTTTGGGGGGAAAGTGTATCACATCTTCACCAATGTTAACACTTGTTAGCTTTAAACAAGAGAGTGTGTGGCCAAAGTGTGTGAGCAAACACTGGTTTGCGTACATGCTGTATATATAAACCACACCTCTCTTCCTCCCCACCAAAGAATCCTGGGAACTGCAGTTTGTTAAAGGTGCTGAGAGTTATAGCTCTGTGAGGGTTAAACTACATTTCCCAGGATTCTTTGCGGTGGGGCGGAGGGGACTGTGACGAAGGTCAGAAAGTAAAACAATATGGAACTGGGATTTTATATATGGATGCGCGCTGAGTTCCACCCAACATCGGGGGGGGGGCAGACACCTCATTGTGCGCACATGACGTCACACGTGACACACACGTGTTACATGACATGTCTCTGGAGGAGGCTGCAAAGCCTTGTCTCTCCACCCATGCCTGTTCCCTGAAGGATCTAAGGCAGGCAACCTGCGGCCCTCCAGATGTTTTGGCCTACAACTCCCATGATCCCTAGCTAACAGGACCAGTGGTCAGGGATGATGGGCATTGTAGTCCAAAACATCTGGAGGGCCGAAGGTTGGAGATGCCTGATCTAAGGCCACATCCACACCCTGCATTAAAAGCATTCTTACTTCACTTTAATAGTCATGCCTTCCTCCAAAGAGTCCTGTCATTTGTTAAGGCCCCCTACCCCCCACCCTCACAGAGTTACAGTTCCCAGAGTGGTTTGACCATCTTCCCAGAGTGGTACAATCCCTCTTCCCAGGGACCAATCCTTAAAATTGTAGGTCCAATGGTGGCCTAAGTTTAAGGATTGGCACTCTGTATGCTTGACTTTGGAGAACCTCCCCGGTAAATCTGCTCTGATGTAGGTTTTGTTTGCAGTGTCCAAGTAATTGTGTCTGTGTGTGTGTGTGTGGAGCACACATGTCCGGTGGGTGTGCCTCCAAAAATGTGTGTCTTGGATGCCTTTGGTCCCTATTCTCCCTGACCTAGACAAGCCAAAAGCCTGCCTTGGCAAAGCAGAGGCCACGTGTTGCCGTTCCCCTTTTCTTTTGGCAAAGTTATCCTTTTTTTTGAACAGCCCCTTATTTTAAAAAATAAAAAAAAAAATGTTTAACTGCTACCCATTGAGGATGCCTATTAAAGCAGGTCATGCTAGTCTTACTTCGCTTTTCTGGGTGATGTTAAGAACTGAGGGTTTTTTTATTTATTTCATGCAGGGTTCACTCTCAATCTGGCACAGCATTATGTGGGTGCTTCCGTCTGTGTGTGTGTGTGTGTGTGTGTGTGTGTTTCAAAGCTACTAATTGAAATTCAAATGTAATGAGATGAAGGCCTCCCCCCCCCCCCCCCGCCGCCCCCAATTCACCACAGTCTTCTTTTGTTTTAGTCCTTGTACGCTTGGTGCACCTCAAAAAGGCAGGCTTTGGTTCTTTGGTTTTAAAATTCAAACATGAATAAGTTTCACGAAGGTAAAACAGCCGACATCTTTTGAATGCTTTTTCTTTCAGTTGGTGGGCAGGGAGGGGGTGTGTGTGGACAATATTTGTTCCTGTTAGCTATGAACGAGAAATGGCTTTGATTATGGCGGGTGGAGCTGAGGAGGGGAGTGGTGGTGGTGGGAGAGAAAAGAGAGAAGAAATATTTAATGACACGAAATCTGCAAAAGCAAACAAACACGCAAATGTCTTTCTGTTGCCTAGGTAACTACTATGGAACACCCAAGCCTCCCAGCCAACCCCTCAGTGGGAAAGTGAATAATACTGATGCTTTGCAAAACCTCCAGTCCGGCTCCAAGCAGTCGACCCCCAAGCGAACCAAGTCTTACAATGATATGCAAAATGCTGGCATAGTGCATACGGAGAATGAAGAGGAAGATGATGTCCCTGAAATGAACAGTAGCTTTACAGGTAAATTATTTGCTTGCCTTTGTATAAGAAGGAGGAGACCAATGGGCGGGGGTGGGGGAAGGAATTGGGATGTGTAAATTGGTGGTGCTTCTCAAGAAAATTACTGCGCATACATATTCACAAAATCTTTAGCATCTGAGGGATGCACTGCTCACCGTTTGCTGCTTCCCCCCTTCCCCTCAACAAAAGTCTGTAGTTATTACTGTTGGGAATTTTCCCGTGTTAACAATATGAATGAGTGTGATCTTAGCAGAACCCATTTCTTTGACTTGACAGTTAAGGCTTTGAACCGCAGCTTTTGGCAGAGCATGTGAAAAGAAATTCAGGTAGCTGCCTGTGCGATCTCTGGACTTTTTAGCTATCAGATAGGCTAAAATAGCAATCGGAAGTTGGCTCCTAGCTGAAACGGCTGTGTTTTTCTCATCCCTGCTTTCTATTCCTTTATCAGTTGAGGAACCTGTTGCAGGAATCAGCTGACTTCAGATCCCTTACTTTGAGAGTTAGATATTAAAAATATCCTGCCATTGATTAAATAAAGGGCAAAATATTTAGGAGATCTGCAGGGTCTTATGATCCTAAGCACACATCTTTGGAAACAAGTACTGCAGAAAGCAGTGGGATTTCTGAGTGAACATGGTTTGGACCAGAATGTATGTTTAATTGATTGAGGTCACATTAAATAGGACTTGAATTTTCATTGGGCATTTTATGTGGCTGCAATCATGTAAGAGATGTTCGACACCTATGGAGGTGGTGGACTCTCCTTCCTTGAAGAGTTTTAAGCAGAAGTTGGGGGGCTGTCTGTCGTGTATGTTTTAGTTGAGATTCCTGCATTTCAGGGGGTTGGACTAGATGACCCTCAGGGTCACTTCCAGCACTACAGTCCTATGATTCTATTATTCTAGTGCAGTAGCAGCAAGACTGGAAGAGGAGTGCAGTGGCCCCGATCTTCATTTTGGGAACTTGCACCTTTGCTTGTTTGCAAGAAGCAACTTTGCCATAGGCTGCATCTGGATGTAATAGTAAACCACTGTTTAGCATTATGATAATGAGCCTAGTCCCTTCCTCTGTTGATGTGTCCCCCCATCTTTCCTCTAGCACAGGGGTCAGCAAACTTTTTCAGCAGGGGGCCAGTCCACTGTCCCTAAGACCTTGTGGGGGGCCAGACTGTAACCCACAAATAACCCAGAGACACATTTTAAATAAAAACACACATTCTACTCATGTAAGAACATGCTGATTCCTGGACCGTCTGTGGGCCAGATTTAGAAGGCAATTGGGCTGGATCCGGCCCCTGGGCCTTAGTTTGCCTACCCATGCTGTAGAACAATTAAATGTGTATCTCATCTGTGGGTTGGTCAAGTAGCCCTGTGTGTTAGGTCAGTCAGATGGGCTACATGGTATTAAAACCTGATCTTTCCAATGTGACATGCTTCCATTTTTAACCCCCCCCCCCCTTTGCAAAATTCCTGTATGGTTTGTAACAACCCAGTAAGAAATATGGATTAAAATAAATAAAACAGACAAGGTGAAAACAACAGGACAAGACAGGCATATAATTACAAACTATACAGTAATTACCGTATATACTCGAGTATAAGCCGACTTTTTCAGCACATTTTTTATGCTGAAAAAGCCCCCCCTTGGCTTATACTCGAGTGAGGGTCCTTTTGGGCTGCTCCTTCCTCCTCCTCCACCTTTGCCACTGGAGGCGGTGGCGAAGGAACCAGCAGCCTGAAAGCAGCCCTTTTGGGCTGCTTGTTCTTCCTCCGCCGCTGCCCCCACCACCAGGTTTGTGGTGTGGTGAACCTGCTTATTCTCAAGTCAGTAAGTTTTCCCAGTTTTTTTTTTAGGTGCCTCGGCTTATATTTGGGTCGGCTTATACTCGAGTATATACGGTATATGCCTCCATTTCTGAATGATCTTTGTTACTCACTGGTTACTTAAGAAACGGATCCAGCTTGGTGGATCCAGCTTGCATGTTTTTTTTACGAAGTGTCTCAAACAATTATGGAAGCAAGCAGGGTGAAAATAGTAATGTACCACTGACTAATAATCACTATGTCTAATTCTCTCTCTCTCTGTGTGTCCTTCTGCAGCAGACTCTGGTGAACAAGACGAGCACAATACACACAGCACAAGAGATTCGGCTCCCCCATCTGTGAATAATAGCAGTATCACCACTGTTCCCACCACGGAACCTTCTCAGAAGCTCCCTCAATACCTACCTCCTTGTGCAGAGGAAAACTTGGGTCCTCTGCCTGAAAACTGGGAGATGGCCTATACAGAAAATGGAGAAGTCTACTTTATAGAGTAAAGAGATCATTTTCTTGTGTGTTCTTTGTACTTGCAGATAAACAAGAGAGGGGTTGAACCTTTGCACCATTTTTGAGGCCAAGCTAGCCACAGCGCAGGCAGCCTTTGGGGCTTTCTTCTACTGGTTGGTGGTGGTGCTGGAAGTGGCAAGGAGTTAGGCAAAGGAGGGCTAAGGGCTGCCTTTTTCCTGGGGCCTGCAGGTTTCCCTCACTTGCGACTTAGAAGGGCATTGCACTGAATGTCATTCTACTAACCTCCACACATTGAAATGCAGTTTAACCGTAACTCATTCGTGCTTATTCTGAAAACAAAAGCATAATTGTTGAGGAATTTATTTAGGAAACACTATTGTCTGCAGCAATCAAACTGTTTTGCCAAACAAACCAGAAGCTAAGTGAGCCCCTGTTAAATTCTCTGGCAGGTCAAAGCATCAACAGTTTGGCAGTAGACGGTAATGCATTGCACTTCTCAAAACCTAGTCATCATTTCCCTCAATAGTAGACAAATCATAGCGTGGCAAGCTAAAACATTGGCTTCTCATTCATCACAAGGCCCAGAACCTTGTGAAGTTCTGCCACCGTTTGTCTTAGAAGCATCTTGTTTTCTCACTTCTGAAGGCTATCCAAATACTGTATAAAAATCCCTTTATCCCCTTGGGACATAAAATGTTTTGTACCTTGGCAGACCCCTTTTACTCCATTATTGTTAATTTGACTTGCTTGCTGGACTTCTATGCCCCGGTTTACCAGTTAGAGATTAATTGCCCTGGAGTGCACAAAAGAATTAAAACGGTTTTTGCCTTCTGTATTGCGAGGGTGGGTAAAGTAGTGTGTGAAACAGCGACCTTCCACTCCAGCTTTCATATCGCCAATAATCTATGGCAGGGATTGTGAAGCCCATCCTTTGAGAATGAGTCTGCTGTTTAGTAGTGAAGTCTTCAAAGGTACATGCTCCCACATAATTTCAGAGGAGGGTTAGGTTGTGTTGCAAACCCCCTTTGAGACTTGCGGAAGAAACTGTGCCATGCTATTTAAAGTGATACTGGAACAGGAATGCTATGTACCCTGTTTGTCAGCGGGGGCCGTGTTTGAGCCATCGAGGTTACTGAAAGGAAAGGAGGTGAATGATGTATCCGCTGCAAGAATTAGAATGCCATGCCTTTAGATGTGTCAGAAAGGTGACCAGGTGGATTGGTGGGGGTAGGGCAGTGGCGTAGGAAGGGGGGGTGCGGGCTGCCCCGAGTGTTATCACTGAGGGGGTGACAAATGGCAAAAATATGTTGGGGTTTTTTTTTTAAAAAAAATAGGCTCATGACACTTTTTTTTTTTTGAAAAAAAAACATAATTCCTTCACTCACCACACCCACCTTCCTACACTACTGGTAGCTAAGTGAGATGGGGGGCACTGGGTGCCACACCGTGGGGCCTGCAGGGTGCCTGAGCCACGCGTCTTTCCTGAGGGGGAGGCGGTGGGCGGACTGCCTGCAAGCTCCGTGCTGCTTTTTCAAGCAGCGTGGGGCATGCGTCTGCCTACTGCCTCAGCCGCCCTACAGCTGAGGGGGAGGCTGTGGAGAGGCTCCACGCAACATGCCCTGCCTTGGCTCGCCCCGCCCCCAGCTGCAGGACGTATGCGCTGAATCGGGCACCCGAGCAGCTAGCCACACCACTGGGGTAGGGAGAGCAGGATCATTGAAGGGCCGTGTTTACATCTGGCCTATCATACAGTGCCAGCCAGCTCAGAGGAGTGCCATGTGCACATTGCTAGCTCTGGTCCTGGCACTTTTCAGTAATGCCTTATCAGTGTAAAAGGCATTCCTTTAATCCGACCTACGTCTTAGAGCTCGGATAGATCATGAGACTCTTAATCTCAGGGTTGTGGGTTCGAGCCCCACGTTGGGCAAAAGATTATTGCATTGTGGGGGGGGGGTGTGAACTGGTCCCTTCCAACTCTACAATTCTATCTCATCCCTCATTAATTTTCAAGTGGTCTGTAAGAGGAAAGATTTGCCCCAGATCATTCAGGAACACAGTCTATGAGGACCTACGTCCATCCAAATGGGCCCACCACCATTGCATCTTCAAATATCATCGTTTCCCTTTTCTCCATGTATTTTCAGAGACTAGACTGGAAGCCATGTCTTAGAAAGTTTAATTTTTATGCTCCGTTCTAAATGAAAATGGATTTAGCTCAGATGAGTCAAAGTGGTGGCCACAGGCTATTTTTCTGTCACTGATACTTTATTTTTAACAAAGGTCTCTTTTTCTTTTTTCCTTTTCTTTTTGGTTTGCAGCCATAACACTAAAACGACGTCTTGGCTAGACCCACGGTGCCTGAACAAACAGCAAAAGCCTCTAGAAGAATGTGAAGATGACGGTAAGGGAGTAAACGCTGAAATGAAATCTGGAAAGCATTTTGCCTAACTTAAGGTTGCAAAGGAATGAGTGGAACTGGATTCTCCTCTCAAAATCACACAGCTGCTTCAGTGGGGCCCAGATTTGTATCATAATGCAGGTGTGCGGGGATGCTAAACTATGTCCTTGGTACAGATTTCCCTTGCTGGTATGTGCTATGTGTACCAGAAGCATTTTTAAAATGGCAACATGCAGGACAGAATCTTCCTAAGTTCTAGGTGTCATAATGTTTGTATATCCCCTCAGCTATAGAATTCTGTCCTCTATAGAGACTCTGAAGGCAGACTTAGCTACAATGGCATTAGCAGAAGAAGCATCCTCAGCAATTGTCCAATTCAGCGAGCTCAGCTTGCTGTTTTTCCTTGGAGGTTTTTAAGCAGAGGTTGGATGGTCATCCGTCTTGGATGATTTAGCGGAGATTCCTGCATTGCAGGGGGTTGGACTAGATGACCCTTAAGTCCCTTCTATGATTTTTCCACTATAATCACCTTGCAGCTTTTCTGAGCTGGTTATTATTACTTTTTTAAAAGAAGCAGCAGCAGCTAAAATCATAGCTACAGTTCTCCTGCTTTGGAAATTACTCTTTGGTGAAGCCATTGAAGAAGAAGAAAAAAAGGAAAAGACAATTTAATTCCATCCTTATAGAATCCTACAATTAGTCTTAAGTCACTGTATAATGCAGTGTATGGGATATTGCAGCTTCATCACTTCATTTTGATCCAATGGTCATTATTGCTTATCTTAGTGAAAATAAAAGGTGTGTGTATATATATGTTACTCCATTCTTGCAGTGTTATTTCCCAGCAGTTATTGAAATAATAAATCAGATTTGATATTTGCACCCCTTGAGAGCTTCAGGATGCCAGCCAGTTTCCAACTCAAGAGACCCGGCTACTTTAATTTAACTTGGGAGAAGAAAATGGGGTATGTAACAGCAATTTAAAAAACAACAACAGGTAGAAAGCTGAGAGAAAATGAAAGGGGCAGCAACACATGCCTGATTCTTAAGTTCATTTTAAAACAAAATGAAACAAAATGGTTAAATGCCCTCAACTTAACTTGTAGGTCAAATTGCTATGCGTTAGGACCAAACTAGAGTTGATGGTGGCAACGCGGGTGGCGCTGTGGGTTAAACCACAGAGCCTAGGACTTGCCGATCAGAAGGTCGGCGGTTCGAATCCCCGCGACAGGGTGAGCTCCTGTTGCTCGGTCCCTGCTCCTGCCAACCTAGCAGTTCGAAAGCACATCAAAGTGCAAGTAGATAAAGAGGTACCGCTCCGGCAGGAAGGCAAATGGCGTTTCCGTGCTCTGCTCTGGTTCGCCAGAAGCGGCTTAGTCATGCTGGCCACATGACCCGAAAGCTGTACGCCGGCTCCCTCAGCCAATAAAGCAAGATGAGCGCCGCAACCCAGAGTCGGCCACGACTGGACCTAATGGTCAGGGGTCCCTTTACCTTTACCTAGAGTTGATGGTGGCAAGCACAGTTATTCATACACTTCCCCATCCTCATATGAATCAGGTATTAAGGCAGCGCTGGGGCAAAAGTGACCTGGGAGAGTGACCTGCAGGTGAGGAAGGCTCAACTGCATGTACCATTGAAGCTTAAAATTAGACCCTTACAGCCAGGGCCAGCCCAATACATTTTGACACCTGGAGTGGACCCCAAAATGGTGTCCCCGGGGAAGAAGGGATCAGGGAAGATCCACATGAGGAACAAGTGGAACATTGACCGCCGCCTGAGGCAGTCGCCTCAACTTGCCTCATGGGTGAGCTGGCCCTGCTCTCAACCCTATTAATACATAACTCCAACAGGCTTCTGAACAAACAGAAATGATACTGCTACTCTCACATCTAGCCTGGCCCGTAGCTGATCGATGCATTAACAGTTGTTCTTCAGAAACTAGCAATTGCAATTTTTTTGAGTTTGTTTCCAAAATGGCTTTTTAAGAAGCATTTCTGTTATACTGAAATTTGTATTACACCAGCCTGTGTGTGGGAGGTGTCCCTCCAAATAATGCACTCCCCACGTTGCCCTACGCTAAGTAGTTTCTTTAACCCCAGCCTCCAGACCACATTTTTATGAGAAGCCTCAAGGCTGCAGCCCTGTGCTCCCTTCCCTCGGAGCAAGTCCTTCTGAATTCAGTTGGGCTTACCTCGGCATTGACGTCTCCTGTCCTCTTGCACAAATCGGCCATTCCCATTTCAAAATTAGGGTAACAAATAGGTGGTGAACTCCAGCAAATAGGCACAATTAATATATCCCAGTATTATAATTTTTAATGAGTAGACGTGTGATTGTACGGCAACTCCTTTATTCAGCAAATGTACTTTCTGCAGCCTGTTGGGTAGCTAATGAATACATGCATCGGCAGGGGGTATAAATGTCAAAATACTTAACCGTTACTTTATTTTGATGTGCACCGTGATTTTCTTCTTTTTAAATTGTGAAGGATGTCCTGTGGAGCAAATGAAGGGAAATTCTTTTTTAAATGATTATTATTTCCAACTTTGAGTATGGGAATGTGACCTCAGTGAAATAACACTGGTAACTTTGCATGGTTTACGCATATGAGTATATAAAGATGTGATTATGCTTTATATTGAACCAGGCCCAGTAGTTCAGCCTTTGCAAATCTGGTGCTGTGCTGATGTCTTGGACTGCAACCTGTGCTGACTGGGGCTGATCAGAATTGTAGTCCAAAACATCTGCGGGGCAACAGGTTGGTGAATCCTGCAGTAGTTCAGCTAGTCCACTGTGGTCTCCTCTGACTGACCCTGGTTCTCACTGGTGTTTCCCAGTGATACTCCTTGAGATCTTTGAGCTAGATGTGCCAGGAATTTGCTCTGGGTTGTTACATATGAAAAAGTATGTTATTTGGGCCCTCCAACTTGGACAAGTGTTTAAAAATCATGCAGGTCATTTTTACAGGTATAACCATTAGAAAAATATATAACTGGACATAATTTTTGGATGCATTCACTGTCTGTCATATGGCAGCTATCTATTACCAGTTTTGAATTAATCTAACCACAAAATACAAATCTGGAACAATTAACAATATTTTTACGTTGTCGTATCTCATGTTTGGAGAAATTCTGAGATTCTCTGGCTGACTTGTGCTAAACCGAATCCATTATTCTTTTATCAATCATTTGCTTGCAAGTTTTATCATCTTTCATTTGCTGGCTGCAATTTTGTTTCTTGACAAAATGACATCCCCAGTCATTCATAACATTGTTAGCAGATGGAAATGGTATGCAATAAGTAAATGGATGATTAAATTGCGCTTTATTTAATAGAAGCTCTCTGCAAGTGGTTGTCCCTTAATGCAACCATAAAGTATAAAGTAGGACTTTATACTTGAGGCATGTAGTTTCTAGAGTAGGACCAAAGTCCAATATGCAGCAATCAACACGTATATCGAACTCTTGAAGCACACCTGAATAACCAGCTTAATATTATCCATTTATTTGGCTTTGAAAAGGTAGCTGGATGGGTTCACCAACCTATGAGCATGGGCCCTGAGCAGTCTCAATTCATTCTAATGCAGTTCTGCTCTTCTTTAAGAACAAGCTAAACTGGACTGGGGTTTAGTTGTTAATTATTTGGGGACAAAAGAAGTGGTCGTTTAATTTAGATAATGTAATAGTTGAAGGTACACCAGCTTTCCTTTTGAGGCTCCAATTCCTTGCATGTGCAAGGGCTCTGAGTTAAGCACTGGAGCTCTGCCTAGTCACAAGGACTTTCCAAAAGGGATATGCAGGCAGAGTCATCTTAGACGAAAATGAATGGGAAGCCCAAGTTCTAGATTTGGCAAATTAAACTGACAAGACCAGACGGCCCCCATTGAGCCAGGGGGTGGGAGGAGAGCAGATCCATGTTGTTAGCCTTTTGGAATGAAAAAAAAATAAATATTTTCAGTATTATTGTCAGTGGCCACAGTGTCCCTCCAGACTAAGGTGTCGTGGCATATGGGTTTGGGCTAGGCTGGTACAAAACCTGGTGTTGGTTCTGCTGTATACTGGAAGGAATTTCTTGCTTGGTGCTGGTGTCTGAATTTTTCTTTTAATTTTTTTCTATCTCACTTACTGCTCTTCCTTTGGAGAAGAAGGGGTACACACGGAGGAACTGGACAGTGAACTAGGTAAATCATCCATCTCTCATTTTTGCACCGTTGGTTGGACTGCACCGTTAACTGCTTTAACATCCTTTTCTTTGTATCACTTTTTTCTTCTTTTAATTTCAAGCAAGATCTAACATAGTCGTATCCAAAGGTGTTTTCTTTTCTTTGTTTGTTTGCTTGTTTTTGCTTAAGCATGTCATTTTCAAGCAGGGTTGTTGCTGTCCAGTAGAGTTGTGGAGCCGTCAACCCTTTTCCCCCTACATGACTCTGGGTCAAATCCGGCTAAGTCATTGGACAAGCAGAATGACTTCAGCTCACATAATGTAAACTTCTCCGCCCTCTTCTGTTTCTGCAAGCCCCCTCGCTCTGCCCCAAATCTGCTCTGTATTGTTGGGGAAACCCCTGGAGCAGTTGGGGTTGTGTATGTACAAGGAGATGGAAGCACCAGTGCAGAAACAGGAGTCATTCCACTCACTTAATGACTTGGTTGGATACAACTCACTGTTTGAAAGTGTTTCTGTGCTACAGGACATGTGTATATACTTCTCATTAACGCTAACCACTATTGCTTTTATATTCAGTTCGCATTTGAAGTTGGGTCCTTGATTTGTGAATCTAACAGTAGTCTGGAATGCCACCATAATAGTGTAGGGTCCAGTGCTTGCATAACAGATTGCTTTCTGCCATGACTCAACTTTGTATCATGCCCTCTCTTGAACCCACCTTTTTTGGGGGGCGGGGGTATCTGTGGTTCCACACGGCCTAAACCGCACCTGAAACTGCCAGAACTCTGTATATTTCATCAAGCTTGCTCTTAGCATTGGGAATTAAGAATCCAGAACCGATTCCAGAAATTAGGCAGAATCTGGATTACAAGCCTGGTTCTATTTTCAGAGCATGGCCATTTCTCACCCTGACGAGCTAGACTAGACCTGCAGCTGGCATGGTTATGATGCCATCATCGAATCTCCAAAACCATCAGGCAATTATATCTTATTGCTTCGTCCCCCACCCACTATTAGACACTTGATTGCGTTTGGATGTAATGATAGCTACAAACCATAGTTAGGGAGGTTTGCTTGTGAATGAGTTGTGTGCTTGTGTGCACTTCCCAAGCGGGCTCCGCTTTGTTCTCTGAGTCGGGAAAACAAACCATGGTGTGGCTGAGTAGCACCTGCAGCTGAACCAGTGCTTGCAGTTTGTTTAAGATGGCCTGTGATTTGCTTCCCGACTCAAGGAAGGGAGGAGCAGAGAGTTGAGTGCAGCATCACATACCTCCTCCACAGACTTGATTTGCCTAACTATGGAGCTGGCCAGCGGTTTGTCCAAACAGCTCTACCTGAAGTTTCTTTGTTGTACACTGCATCCGTTTACTGCACAACAGTTAGTCCTTCACTGATACAGCAGCCACGAGTGTAGCTTTTCTTTAAAGCGTATTAGGAAACATGGTTGTCCTACAACATGTTATCACCCTTTCAAAATGTAGCTCAGCAGCTGCAGTGTATGAAATGTGCAGTTCCTTAGTATTCAGACACATGTCTGTGTGTGTGTGTGTGTGTTTACTAAGGATAAAATGCATCCAGTCCCACTTAGAGAATGAACTTTTACAGAATCCGAGGGGGAAGCTGATCCCTTAAGACTGACAGCGATGGTAGCTTACTCTAACAAAATGTTAACAAGGCGAATATAAATAGAGCAAAATAGTGATACACTTAGGACAGGTACCCGAAAAGAGGAGCTGCCTCTGGCACTTGGGTTACAGGATGGTACTCAACCAATCTTCTTTTTTCCCCCCTCAGAGTAGAAGCATTCAAATCAATAAACGTGTATACTCAATAAACAGATGTACTCTGAGTAAAACAGAAGTTGATTTCCACCGAACATGTTTTAGAGATTTGGGATACAATGCAACGTTGCGCTTTTACAAATGTTCCATCTGCACAAACCTATCTGCATATCAAGCATATCTGCTTGCCAGATGGAACAATCCCCCTTATGTTCTGAGGGGTTCTCCCACCCCACCCAGTTTCAGGAGGAGCAGAGGAGGAGAAAACCCCCTGGCGCAAGTGGAAAAACCCTTGCGCAGATCTTCCGCGGACAGGGTTTGTCAGGCGCACCCCACCCTTTTGACTTGTTCATCTCCCACTTGTGGGTGTTCTGTTTGCTTTTGATATTCATTGGGCCTTCTACTTCACGAACAATTCTTCTTCCATACGCTGAGCAGCAGGCCTGCTTTGCAGCACGCGCCCTGGTGTTCGAAGCACTAAACTCTATGAAAGGTGAAAGAGACGGTTCACGTTTCCAAACGCTCTAGGACAAATGTTGGAGAGTTGCAGCTGGTCCTTGGCTCTCTGGCAGCTCAGCTGTGTGCCCCTGACTATTTGGAGCTTGTACTACTTTATCATTCACTCATTTGTTATATTTCTAAATATACATCCCAAAGGGATCTCATGGTGCTGTGCAGCAAGTAGTAAATACTGTAACACGGCATATATATTAAAACATGGGTAGGCAAATTAAGGCCCGGGGGCCAGATCCGGCCCAATCGCCTTCTAAATCCAGCCCACAGACGGTCTGGGAATCAGCGTACTTTTACATGAGTAGAATGTGTCCTTTTATTTAAAATGCATCTCTGGGTTATTTGTGGGGCCTGCCTGGTGTTTTTACATGAGTGCAATGTGTGCTTTTATTTAAAATGCATCTCTGGCTTATTTGTGGGGCATAGGAATTCGTTCATTCCCCCCCTCCCAACAAAATATAGTCCAGCCCCCCACAAGGTCTGAGGGACGGTGGACCGGCCGATGGCTGAAAAAGTTTGCTGACCCCTGCCTTAACGGTTAGAAGTCATGGTGAACAAAGCAAGGCTCAGCTCAGCCCTTCCCACATGCTTGACCAACTTTTTTTAACAAAAATGGCAGTGTTTAACAGCTGCAAAAAAACAACACCACTGATACACACATGGCCAGTCTGCTTGTCACACATGTTACTAATTAGCCATACGTTTCTCCAGGGTGAGGACAACCAAGAATGCCAATGTCACTACCTTCTATGTGTTTGCGCGTGGGCAGAAAGTAACATATCAGTCAGTCCATCTCAGTTGGTTAGAATGTGGTGCTGATAACGCCAAGGTTGCAGGTTTGAGCTAGTCCAGGAGGTGGTGTTCAGATGATCCTCAGGGACCCTTCCAACTACCGTATTTTTCGCTCTATAAGACGCACCAGACCACAAGACGCACATAGTTTTTGGAGGAGGAAAACAAGAAAAAAAATATTCTGAATCTCAGAAGCCAGAACAGCAAGAGGGATCGCTACGCAGTGAAAGCAGCAATCTCTCTTGCTGTTCTGGCTTCTGGGATAGCTGCGCAGCCTGCATTCGCTCCATAAGACGCACACACATTTCCCCTTACTTTTTAGGAGGGAAAAAGTGAGTCTTATAGAGCAAAAAATACGGTATGTTTCTGTGATTCTGCGAATCGTTCTGTTTGTATGCCACTTTTCCAAAACCAAAACCACGCTCAGGGCGGCTTACCACATCCAAAAATTGCATAACTACAAACAGAAAAGTAGCCATAAACAAAACATCAAAATGTACACAACAAAATTGATCCATTTTCACATAGATCATAATAAGATGCAAAATAAAGATACAAAAAATAAACAGCAGCAACTCCACCAATAAAACCCCTGAAACAATACTCCAGCCAACGTATGAGAAGTTTATTCTCCGATCGGCTTTGCAATTTCCCCAATGTTGCGTGTGCATCGTTTTCCCCCTAAGTGCGAATTTCCAGAGAAACTGCATGCAAATCTGTGCACACCTGTTAAAATGCAACTCATTTAAGACAGAAAGAAAACAAACAAAAGAAACAAAAAAAAAAGCTTCTTTTTTTGGTAATGTTTTAAGTGGCAACCTTTCACCTTGGTGGTGGATTATCAACAACGTTGCTTACAGTTTCAATATTGATGTTTGTTTTTGGAATTTAGCACTTCTTTGTCAAAATGCTTCAGATCAAAAAGGCAAAGGAAAGACGGGGACAAATCTCTCCAAGGTGAATTTAAATAACATTTTATTTGGTACATTTAAAAAAAAATGGCACAGGTACTAAACACGGAGACCCAGAGCTGATTTCTCTCTTCGGTGACATTCCAGCCAGCTTCAACTTCCACATTTTGGAATTACTCTGGACACCTAGACATTGATTTTTAAAAAGGTATAATATCTTTGGAAGCATTTTTAAAGCCCAGATTTTAAGCTCACATGTGACTCTAACAAAGAAAAAACACACGATATTTTGTTTGGTTTTCTTTGGTGAAGGATTACAGAGGAAAATTTGGGTCTTCTGTTTTTTTCCCCTCCCCAAAAACGTTTAAATAATTTTTCACAAAATTATAAACAAACAAACAAATCATAACCTTATTAAAATTACACTTATTAACATTGTTAAGTGACTTCCCCACTTCCCCTTGATTGGGTTTCAATGTACCGTATTTTTTGCTCTATAAGATTCACTTTTTCCCTCCCAAAAAGTAAGGGGGAAAGTGTGTGCGTCTTATGGAGCGAATGCAGGCTGCACAGCTATCCCAGAAGCCAGAACAGCAAGAGCGATTGCTGCTTTCACTGCGCAGCAATCCCTCTTGCTGTTCTGGCTTCTAAGATTCAGAATAATTTTTTTTTCTTGTTTTCCTCCTCCAAAAACTAGGTGCGTCTTGCGGTCTGGTGCGTCTTATAGAGCAAAAAATACGGTATATCCAATTAACGGTTTTCCAAATCAGAGATTTGCAAAATTTGGGTCTTCTGTGTGGCAATTTTATTGCCTTCTAATGCTGTACCCAGAAAGCCCTTGTTTCTGGTCTGCAGAAAAGACCAGTTTATCATTTTTGCCAAGTGTTTCCTTTCTTGCACATGCGCCTCCAAACCACTCCTCCTCTACCCCCAATCAGCGCTGGCTTGCATTTCCTTTTTTTATATCTCAAGGAATCCAAAGATGCTTCAGAAGGATAGCATTAAAAAGGGGGGGGGGGATATGTGGGGGGGGGAGTTGGAGGGAAACCTGCCTTTTATTTGCAAACAAGGAACATGTGAAGCAGAACGCATTAAATAATTTCTCTTGATTTTCAGCCAGTTTCCGCATTGCAAACATACATTTTGAGTAATTAGCCCATGTGTGTTTATAAGGGTTTCATTGCTGTTCAGTCTGGAGCTATTTGTGTCCTTATGGCATTGTAGCTGGAGCCTGTCGATAGCACACTGGATAACTGTTTCGTGTTGTGCAGGCTACAAAATAGGGTTTGGGTGTTTTTTCTTTCCTTTTCAAGGCTGCAATCCTATATGTGCTTCCTGGGAACAAGAGTTATGGGGACGTCCTTCTAAGTAGACATGCATATGATTGTGCTGTTAACCAATGCTCGTTACACAAACATTGCTTCTTGCTGTGGTCTTAGAATAACTCTCACTTTGGTTATTTTTTACCATTATAGGTAAGCTCAATGAAACGGTCTGATTTTTTAAAAGACACTGATATGCTGAGCATAGAGTGTCTTCTTACTCTCTCTTTCTTTCTTTGAATTCACCCTATGAGTTTAGGAAGAGCCCATGGTTAAAACCCTATTTGGAGTGTGCTATGTCAGAATTCAGGTGGGGGTGGGGTCTGAGGGACGGTGGACCGGCCCACGGCTGAAAAGTTTGCTGACCCCTGCCTTAATGGTTAGAAGTCATGGTGAACAAAGCAAGGCTCAGCTCACCCCTTCCCACATGCTTGACCAACTTTTTTTAAAAAAATGGCAGTGTTTACAGCTGCAAAAAACAACACCACTGATACACACATGGCCAGTCTGCTTGTCACACATGTTACTAATTAGCCATACGTTTCTCCAGGGTGAGGACAACCAAGAATGCCAATGTCACTACCTTCTATGTGTTTGCGCGTGGGCAGAAAGTAACATATCAGTCAGTCCATCTCAGTTGGTTAGAATGTGGTGCTGATAACGCCAAGGTTGCAGGTTTGAGCTAGTCCAGGAGGTGGTGTTCAGATGATCCTCAGGGACCCTTCCAACTACCGTATTTTTCGCTCTATAAGACGCACCAGACCACAAGACGCACATAGTTTTTGGAGGAGGAAAACAAGAAAAAAAATATTCTGAATCTCAGAAGCCAGAACAGCAAGAGGGATCGCTACGCAGTGAAAGCAGCAATCTCTCTTGCTGTTCTGGCTTCTGGGATAGCTGCGCAGCCTGCATTCGCTCCATAAGACGCACACACATTTCCCCTTACTTTTTAGGAGGGAAAAAGTGAGTCTTATAGAGCAAAAAATACGGTATGTTTCTGTGATTCTGCGAATCGTTCTGTTTGTATGCCACTTTTCCAAAACCAAAACCACGCTCAGGGCGGCTTACCACATCCAAAAATTGCATAACTACAAACAGAAAAGTAGCCATAAACAAAACATCAAAATGTACACAACAAAATTGATCCATTTTCACATAGATCATAATAAGATGCAAAATAAAGATACAAAAAATAAACAGCAGCAACTCCACCAATAAAACCCCTGAAACAATACTCCAGCCAACGTATGAGAAGTTTATTCTCCGATCGGCTTTGCAATTTCCCCAATGTTGCGTGTGCATCGTTTTCCCCCTAAGTGCGAATTTCCAGAGAAACTGCATGCAAATCTGTGCACACCTGTTAAAATGCAACTCATTTAAGACAGAAAGAAAACAAACAAAAGAAACAAAAAAAAAAGCTTCTTTTTTTGGTAATGTTTTAAGTGGCAACCTTTCACCTTGGTGGTGGATTATCAACAACGTTGCTTACAGTTTCAATATTGATGTTTGTTTTTGGAATTTAGCACTTCTTTGTCAAAATGCTTCAGATCAAAAAGGCAAAGGAAAGACGGGGACAAATCTCTCCAAGGTGAATTTAAATAACATTTTATTTGGTACATTTAAAAAAAAATGGCACAGGTACTAAACACGGAGACCCAGAGCTGATTTCTCTCTTCGGTGACATTCCAGCCAGCTTCAACTTCCACATTTTGGAATTACTCTGGACACCTAGACATTGATTTTTAAAAAGGTATAATATCTTTGGAAGCATTTTTAAAGCCCAGATTTTAAGCTCACATGTGACTCTAACAAAGAAAAAACACACGATATTTTGTTTGGTTTTCTTTGGTGAAGGATTACAGAGGAAAATTTGGGTCTTCTGTTTTTTTCCCCTCCCCAAAAACGTTTAAATAATTTTTCACAAAATTATAAACAAACAAACAAATCATAACCTTATTAAAATTACACTTATTAACATTGTTAAGTGACTTCCCCACTTCCCCTTGATTGGGTTTCAATGTACCGTATTTTTTGCTCTATAAGATTCACTTTTTCCCTCCCAAAAAGTAAGGGGGAAAGTGTGTGCGTCTTATGGAGCGAATGCAGGCTGCACAGCTATCCCAGAAGCCAGAACAGCAAGAGCGATTGCTGCTTTCACTGCGCAGCAATCCCTCTTGCTGTTCTGGCTTCTAAGATTCAGAATATTTTTTTTTTCTTGTTTTCCTCCTCCAAAAACTAGGTGCGTCTTGCGGTCTGGTGCGTCTTATAGAGCAAAAAATACGGTATATCCAATTAACGGTTTTCCAAATCAGAGATTTGCAAAATTTGGGTCTTCTGTGTGGCAATTTTATTGCCTTCTAATGCTGTACCCAGAAAGCCCTTGTTTCTGGTCTGCAGAAAAGACCAGTTTATCATTTTTGCCAAGTGTTTCCTTTCTTGCACATGCGCCTCCAAACCACTCCTCCTCTACCCCCAATCAGCGCTGGCTTGCATTTCCTTTTTTTATATCTCAAGGAATCCAAAGATGCTTCAGAAGGATAGCATTAAAAGGGGGGGGGGGATATGTGGGGGGGGGGAGTTGGAGGGAAACCTGCCTTTTATTTGCAAACAAGGAACATGTGAAGCAGAACGCATTAAATAATTTCTCTTGATTTTCAGCCAGTTTCCGCATTGCAAACATACATTTTGAGTAATTAGCCCATGTGTGTTTATAAGGGTTTCATTGCTGTTCAGTCTGGAGCTATTTGTGTCCTTATGGCATTGTAGCTGGAGCCTGTCGATAGCACACTGGATAACTGTTTCGTGTTGTGCAGGCTACAAAATAGGGTTTGGGTGTTTTTTCTTTCCTTTTCAAGGCTGCAATCCTATATGTGCTTCCTGGGAACAAGAGTTATGGGGACGTCCTTCTAAGTAGACATGCATATGATTGTGCTGTTAACCAATGCTCGTTACACAAACATTGCTTCTTGCTGTGGTCTTAGAATAACTCTCACTTTGGTTATTTTTTACCATTATAGGTAAGCTCAATGAAACGGTCTGATTTTTTAAAAGACACTGATATGCTGAGCATAGAGTGTCTTCTTACTCTCTCTTTCTTTCTTTGAATTCACCCTATGAGTTTAGGAAGAGCCCATGGTTAAAACCCTATTTGGAGTGTGCTATGTCAGAATTCAGGTGGGGGTGGGGGTGTGTTTTAATATTCCCTGCTGAGGATGAGAAAAAGGATGTTGGACTAGATCAGCGTTTCCGAAACTTGGGTCTCCAGCTGTTTTTGGACTACAGCTCCCATCATCCCTAGCTAGCAGGACCAGTGGTCAGGGATGATGGGAATTGTAGTTGGAAAAACAGCTAGAGACCCAAGTTTCAGAAAGACTGGACTAGATGGATGTTTGGCTTGCTCCAGCAAGGTAATTCTTGTTTTGTATTCACGTCAAAAACTGCCTGTGAAAGCTTGGCTTATTGAGGAGTGTAGCTCTGATCCAAGACGGTGCCTTCCTGATGTTACTGGACTGCAACTCTCATAACCCTTGCTTGCTTAGGGCTGATGGCAGCCAAAGTCCTGCAACATGTGGATGGCACCACATTGCCTAAATTTAAGAACCTAACATGTTGGGGATGGTTTTAATAAATGTTATATATGTATGTAGCTTTGATTTTTTTTCAGTGTTTAATTGTATTTTAAGTGGTTCTTATTTTTGTCTGTAAGCTTCCTTGAGTCCCATCGGGGAGAAATGCAGGGTATAAATAAATATATTACAGTAAAAATATGAGCCTGCAGGATCAGGTCAGTAGCTCAGCATCCTGTTTTCACAGTGGCCAACCAGATACCCTTGGGAAGCCTGAAAGATGACCATGAGCATTGTGCACACCTAGGAGTCCCAGCAAGTCTGAACCTTTCCCCCCATGTGCCAACTTTTGCTATATACAACTCTCCCCACCCCTACCTTCTCAAGTGGAGTATCAGGAGCTTTATTCAAAATGAAACCTCTCCTAGTCCTGGCTTGTGATGTTCACATAAACTGGGGAAAGCAAAAGTGATTCATTGGAAAAGGTTTCCTGTGAGCTGAAAGAATTGCTCTTATCATTCAAAAGTACACAGCCCACACAATTGCCCTCATCTGTATTGTGTCCACAGAGGACAAATGATGGATTCATGTCTTCTGAGGTTGTTCATGGCTGCCTTTCGAAAAGGATGGCACATCCCATCCTCCTTAAAGCTACTAGGCACTGTACCCAAGTTAAGCTTTTTTTCCCTTCATTTTTTTTAAAAAGGTAGCAATTTGCTTCTGATAAGTAGAGCTTCTTCAGAGCAAATCTCGTGTTTTGGTGCCTGTGGCCCTTTTGACGCACCATTCTCTCTTATCGAGAGCAGGAGAAAACAAAACAGACAAGTTAAAAAAGCAAACTCCGATGTACGCTCAAATGGTTTTTCTTCATTGACTAATTATGCTTATAGAAGTATTTACGCCTCCAGCTTTGCAAACCTGCAGGCGTGGAGCTCTTAGCTTTTCCTGAGCAATCTTCCTTTTGCTGCATTCCCCCACCCCCCACCCCGCAGTTGTAAAACTGAAAATTACTTTAAGGTGCGATTAAGGGATAATGATTTTGTGACAGGTTTTGTAACATGATAAAATGACTGCACGTGCACAGAGATTTATGCTGTCAGCACCGGGATTCTGATCCCTTTCAGTTGTGATAGAAATGTGAAGTGCTTAGATAGAGGTAAGAGACAATTGCTGCAAGTTGGGCCACATTAGCAGTTTGCTAGGTGCTGCGGGAGGACCTGCCTTTTTTGGGGTGCTCACATGGACATCAGCTGGGCATATGGACAGACACCAGATCATGTGACGTTGCTGGGAATGTTGCCCCTATTTTGCAATATAATTGTATTACTCTCTATTGTAAAGAATTTCAAAAATCTCGCTCTGCAGACATGGCTAATGAATATGAGCCCGTTGTCATTTGATCCTTGTTTCAGGGCCCTGTTACCTTCTGGGCTCCGTAAGCCTTTTTGCCATTAAATGTCCATCCAAATGCATTTCGACAGCCATAACAAAAACTGACACCGAACTAAGTGCTGCACGAAAGCTCCCAAGAGATTGACCTGCGAAAGCTGATGCTGTACCTTAGGACTCTTGGGGTTGCATCCAGCGAAGTTATTCCTATTAGTGGCAGGGCTCCCCACTTGCACAAAATGACATATTCAGCCCACATGCCTCCTGTGCATTTGGGGAGAGAGATCACCAGGAGAAGAAAACGAGAAGTTCTGTTGCACAGGTGGGAGTCCTTTGCACTAAAGGATTGACATACTTGGATCTTGGTTCATCTTACTGCAACAGATTACCTTTTTGGGGAAAAGAGACTGTGTGTGCCTCACCCTTTAAGCTGCACAATGTGTCCTGAGAAGCCATTTCCATGAACGTGTTGTCCAGTGAGTGAATAGATTGTTTTAAAAAGCGTATTCTTAAAAGTTGCATGCTCTAGGATTGCAGCGAGCGTTATGTGAAAACGTAGTTGGGGGCAGCGGGGAGGATAAATCTGCAAGTGAAAGTAAAATGCTTTAAATAAGTAATATCCATTTGTTTCCAGAACTACCTACTGGTTGGGAAAAGATTGAAGATCCTGTATATGGTGTCTACTATGTAGAGTAAGTAACTTTGTCTCTGTAATGATTTTTATGTGACCCTTAACACGCTGCAGATAGCAGCATCCAACCACTGTGTGGAAATCCACTTGAGCTGGGCATTTGTCATTGGAAATTTAGCCACCTTGACTGATTTATCATTAGCAGGCTGTGGTGCTATGTGCCAGTATGTAGCCAGCAGCATAAAACTGCAAATACTTGGCTCTTTCTGTAGTATGGATGCTTGAAAAGGGAAAGAGAGAGAAGAGGGTACCTCATGCATTGCTCTTGTGCACCCCCTAGTGATAATTAAGGGAGAAAACACAAATTCAGCCTGAGAGACGGGAAACTCCATTTCCTGTATGCTTTGGAATGATATACTAGCAGTCTGGTGTAAGCTGTTAAATGAAAATGAGGATTGAAAAGAGTTGCTGCGAAATGAAGACAATACAGACCTCAGTTTTAAGTCCTGGGTTCCTAAGTAAATGCCAGTTCAGAAACATTGCCTGCATCTGAAAAGCAGGGGCACAGGATTCGCAGATTCACTATCTGAATATGGCAGCAAACTGGCATTCTTAAAGACAGGAATCTTCTTAGATTAACTGAACTGGGTCACAGTTTTTGGCTTTAATTCCTGCTTTTGCTAGCGTTGCAGTGTAGCCAAAATGACTACTGTGACTTGATTCCAAATGTGTGGAAACAAACATTACCCAGAAGGAATCCTGCAGTGAGCAGTTGCTTAAAGGGGGGCAGCCTTTTTACAAGGACGACTTCCTTCTCTCCCCCCAATTCTGCCTTGCTCTTGATTTAGACGGCAGCTCTCTCCCTTAAGAAATTGAGATTCCATTTTAGTTTCATTGCTAACCCCCACAAGAATGCATATTTAATTATATGTACGAATGAATAGATGAGCTCCCTGGTATCTCTCAGCTCACAGTGTTTTCTTTAGTTGGAAGAGTTAACCTTTCATGGTGTATGTTTGTTGTTTTAACTCATGGCCTCGGTGCCTCGGACTCCAACGTTAGCAAACCGTATAATTAAAACATGACATTTATTTCGCTGGAGACATCAAGGGGAAATATTTATCTTTTCTCTTTCTTTTTTCTTCTTCTTTTTTTTTTTTTTTGCTATTAAACACCATACTAAGAAATCTCTCCAGTATCTTCCAACCCAGTGTGTGTGTGTGTGTGTGTGTGTGTGTGTGAATGCATGGTGCACAAATAATCCATTTATATTAAGTCCTCTGCTTCAGTGAAAAATTGGCTGGCAACATGAGAAAGCAGCATAAGAGAAACAATGGTTTGGGATCTAAAGAGCTGGTCTGTAGCATTGGACACATGTGCTTGGACCTCTTCGTTCTTCCCTTTCCACAACAGTCCTGTGTGCCTGAACCCCTAAAAACAGGGCATTTCCCCTCCCTAAAAAAAGGGGGTAGATCACTGTCAGATTTTAATGCTGAACGTAGATTGCAGTCCCTCAGGAGTTGGCCACCCCTGCTCTAGGCGATGATCACAGCATGCAGGGAAGAATGTATGGGAGAAGGCAGACATTGTTGTTGTTTAGTCGTTCAGTCGTGTCCGACTCTTCGTGACCCCATGGACTAGAGCACGCCAGGCACTCCTGTCTTCCACTGCCACCCGCAGTTTGGTCAGGTTCATGTTTGTAGCTTCGAGAACACTGTCTAACCAGTGACATTAACCAGTGACATAACCAGTGACATAACCAGCAGACATTAAGTTACCCTAGTTTCAAGTCGTCTGGTACTTAAAATGTTAACAGCAGCCCCTTGAACAGATAGAAAGTGGTAGTCATGCTGGCCATATGACCCGGAAGCTGTCTGCGGACAAACGCCGATTCCCTCGGCCTATAGAGCAAGATGAGCGTGCAACCTCAGAGTCGTCTGCGACTGGACAAATCAATGCAAATCTTAGAAAACTGGCATGGTAGAATCAAAATGTCTAGCATCTGTCGGCATCCTGTTTTCAACCTTTGGTAGCCGTTTTTAAACATTTTTCGGTGGCAACCCCACACAGCGCGTGTTACAGTGATCGCATCGTCTGAAGGCCATTGGAGGTATGTCTGACTTTGTCAGGGTGGACTGGTTGACAAATCAGTTGAAGCTGGAATAAGGAGCCTTTTCCAACTGATGCCACCGACACATTTAACAGCGCTGGCTGAAGGAGCACACGCAAGCTACAAACCTGAACTTTCTGGTGGACTGTGACCACACTCAGAACATTCTCCACCTGCTTTAAACTGCCAGCAGTTTTGTTTTGTGACTGCATTATGCTTCAGCCTGTTCCACCCCATCCAGGCTTTGATGGCTACCAATGAGCAGCAACTTTGCAATGAGAGAGAGAGAGAGTTGGGTGCCATCAGCATACTGATGGCTCTGCAGCCCAAATACCTAGATACCTTCCCCCAGCAGCTTCATTTAGAGGTTTAACAGCATTGTGCCAGCAAGACGGAGCCTTGCAGAACCCCATTAGCCACTGGCCAAGGAGAAGAGCAACAATCTACCAGATCCACTCCTTTGGGCCTGTCTCTCAGGAATGTGACTTCAGCACTGAACCCCTAACTTACACTCAGAAGGATGCCCATGGTCGATGGTACCAAAAAAACACTGGGAGAACCAACAGAGTCACACTTCCACTGTAGATCATAGAGCATCCATATCAGATTCCATACCAAAAGACCAACAGGCTGAAATCTATATATGATAAACCCACAACTTGTGCTTGCTTTACTTAACACAATCACAACTTTATGCTGGTGGTGGGAGGACAAATAAATGAATACAGAGTGAGAGAAGCCCACTCTCCATTTATTTTATTTCATTTTCCCACACACCCAGCGGCTTTTCCTCACTAGGCTTTGGGAAGGCAGCACGAGGGCTCCCGACAGCATTCCAGAGCCTGTGTGCATCCTTCCCAAAGCCCCGTGCTTTGATTACTGGAATCTGGGAAAGTCACAGGTCTCAACATGACTTTCCCACAACCTTCCCTGGCCCCAGTAAGCACCCCTCAACCTTGCAGATGATGGGGCAGTTCCAAGGGTTCATGACTTTGCACAGTTGTGCCTTTTTCACACAAACCCCCACAACAGAGCCCTTGTGTAAGCGGCAGGCCCGCTGTCGTTCATTTCACCAGAAAACTCCTGGAGGTAGAAAGGTAGGATTCACACAATTCTGCTTTTCACACCGTAATTTCACTTCTCCCCCAATAGCCTGATCATTTGATGCTTCACTATATTGCTGTTCTTCTGGGATAGCTTTTTTCAACACACCTTATTTAGATAGGGAAAATATATTGCATAATGAGACTATCAAATTTGATGAATAGTACGAATGCATGTTCAGGATAATCCAATTCCAAGCCTGTCTATTGCCATTTCCTCCTTTGAATCCACAGTTGGGTTTTTTTCTCCTTATCCGGCCATTCCTACCTGCAAGTAGGATCAACATACAGTGGTACCTCTGGATGCAAATGTGATCCATTCCGGAGCCCCGTTTGCATCCAGAAGTGAACGCAACCCACGTCTGTGCATGCACAGGTTGCGATTCACTGCTTCTGTGCATGCGCGTGATGTCATTTTGACCGTCTGCGCATGTGCAAGCGGCGAAACCCGGAAGTAACATGCTCCATTACTTCTGGGTCGCTGCAGCACGCAACCCGAAAATACTTATCCCAAAGCTACTTCAACCCGAGGTATGACTGTATTTGTAAGAGTTGTATGGATGACGAAGATAGCAATAGGTCTGATAAGGTCATACTGGTACTTTTTCACTTTTGCCTTAGTCTTTTTTCTAAAAAATGACCGAATATAGCCACCAGGCCCATTGCTCCTAACTGCTACCCATGAACCCGAGAACCTCCATGCTAATGGCAGTTTAAGCACACGGAGAGAATACTCATTTTGCGTATGCATTCACACCCTGCCATGATGTACGTACATCCACGTGTACCATTGTATCTCGTTTTCCTAGTATTTCAACCCATTATAAACACTTCAGCTGACTTTTCTGGCCTTTTCCTGCCTGTTCCAAGGCCTTCCTCCTCGTCAGAGACGGCATTTGTAACCTATTTTGAGGAAGTGCCGAGTGCAGTTAAGAACTAAGACAAAACTTTTATCACCATTCACTCAGTGTTTTGCATTTGTGAGATTTGGATTATCTTCAGCTGGAAGGCTTCCACCTTTGTCGTCTAAGATCCATTTTCAGTATAGGATGGTAAGGCATTATTTCTCACACTGAGATTTTGGAGAGGGGCCTAAACATTGTTTGCATGTGTGTGTGGTAGTGTTGTAAACAAAAGTTGCCCTTTTCCCTTATGGGGTATCCAAGAGCCCATATAGAGTCCTTACATAGGTTCCCTATTGGTAGGAGAGAATAACAGAGGCCAACCAGAGAATATTGAGAAGCAAAGCAGCTAGTAAGCTTGATTTTTATTGATCTGTTGCAACAGGGTGCTCCCCCTCACCCGCAGGAGAGAGGAGGGACCCAGAAAAATGGCATGCAAGGCCTTATAAAGACTTTTGAAATTTCCACCCTGTAGATCAAGACCACCCCCAGAAACATCATACCTACATCACAAAAAAGGCGGTCTAAACAGAAATTTGAATGTTGTTTTTCTCCTGTCCTTGTTTATCTTCTGTCTGGCAGGTTACTTGATTGGATACCCTGGGGAGCCTGGCCAGTCTTTTGTAATGATAAATACTTAGTTCCTGGACCATGTCACAGGCTCACACCCTATTCAAACACAGACATACCCTTAAGACAGGATTTGTGAAGGAAAAGACAATGGGGAGGCTTTTTCCACTTTGACCTTGCAGAGAAAACATTTGCTCAGTTTAGGAATCAAAATGGCTTCAGGTCGGTCTTCCTGTGCTGATTTATGTACATGCGGTTATGAACATGACCATATATCTAATACCTCAAAATTCCTATCACGGTAGGGAAGCAGACTTTTCAGTTAGTCAGCTTTGTTGTCAGCTTCTCATATACCAGGGATGGGGAGCCTTTTCCAGCTTGAGGAACACTTTGCATTTTGGGGAACCCCCAGGGGTGAGCAGGGCCTGAGGCAAAAGGGGTTGGAGCAACAGGTGCATGCGGTTGGCTGCACCCCAGCCATGCAAATACCAGCAGTTTTAACACCCATACATGTCTCCGCATGCAGAAAACAAGAGGCATCGTCATAGTTCAAGGACACCTTCTAGCCAAGAGAAACCGCTTAGAGAGGGCATGGAGCAGGGCCGATGAGCAGCGTGGCCTGAAGCGGGGGATGGATATGTGGCCTGGAGGTCTGCATTTGTTCCCCAGACCTGAGCCTTGCAACCCCTTCCATCTACCCCTTCCAGCAACCCAATGGAATACAAGGACACTCTGAAGGCCAGCTCCAAAGCATGCATAATAGCAATATGGGGGCTTGCTAGACTTAGATGAGTGAGGTCTGCCCCAGGAGGCATTATCTGCATTTGAGCAAGATGTACATCCTCTGAAGGAGTACTTCATACTTCACAAGGCTAGCGCTTTGCAAACAAGGAACAACATCATCCTCACCTGTTCTTAATATGCAGGCGCATCTGCTGGTCCAAAACTGGACTTGCGTCTCCCATGAGAAGCTGCAAAAGAGCCAACAACGGCTGTATTACTCATCTGGTGCAGCTACCGGGGAGGTTTGTTTTTTAGCTGGAGGAAGAGAGTGGACTTTCTCCTTCCAGTTCCATCCATCTGTGTGCCAGTAGGGAAACCCGTTCTGCTCATTCTTCCTACTTGCTCTGCATGGCCCCACTCAGGAAATGGGAGAGAATGACAAAGAGAGTTATGAATAACCTCACGTGCCCTCACCCACCAAGGTCTGTGTCACAGCACTGGAGTCCCACAGAGGCTCGAGAAGGGGCTGCTGGCTTGCAGTGACACGGAGACTCTCATAACCGTTCTTCATAACCGAGAGGAACCTGGGATGCTTTTATTTCCTTCACATTTATTGCACTCATTAAATTAATGTTGCTCTGTCAAATGCAGCTCCTCTTCCTAATAGCCTTTTTTTACGTTGCGAGCTTCTATTACGAGCCGAGCCAAAAGAAATCTGAGCTGGACCCTGTGAGTGCAATGCTGTTGTTTGATAATAGTTTTTGTTTATATATTCTATAACTGCTACAAGGACTGGAGTCCAGATGGACATGAGGGTAAACTTTGCATTGGGCTCAAGGTTTGTATCCAAAGAATTAATGTGAATAATGCACAGGCACAAACAGGGGAGCAATAGGGGAGGCCCGTCTTTCAGCAATTAGCTTATAAGGAAACCTGCACTGCTCTTATACTTGGCTCAAAAGCTGCCAGGGTGCCCTTGATGAGGTGCTGGCAGCCTTGTCTCCTCCCTGCCACGGTGCCCCACAGCCTTGGCAAGTGTAGTGATACCGGTGCTGCTCCAGCCATTCACACAGCACCTTAAACCTGTTCCATCGTGGTGCTTCAAAACGTCTAGGGCCTGATCCTACCCACCACTGCACCATCATAGCAGATCAGGCTCTAAGATTGCATCCGATTGCATCTAGCCAACCCCCAGGTGTTCGTACTGTCCCATTGTTTTCAATGGAGCTGTGCCAAAGGCGGACAGACACCAATTGTGTTTCTTTTTCATTGGGTCATCCAGGCACGGTTGTTCAGGAAGTGCTAGTCGGACTCTAGCTCAGGTTCGTTGAAAACAATGGAGCACCCCAGGGAAAATGAACACGCTCAAAAGAACTCTTGCCTTTGGAATCACGAAGCTGTGTTTTGTTTTTGTTTTGTTTTTTAAAAAGTAACCTATAAGCGAGATCTCCAAGTGGCTGTATCAAGACTACTAATGGCTTAAAGTTATTGGCTTAACTTTTTGATAACAGAGTTGCTTTGTCCTTCTAACCTTTTCACAGGTGTTTTTAATTTTCGGCCATCCATCCTTTATTTAAGTGGCAGACTTTGGAGTCCCCATATGCTGATCTTTTTTTGGAGATTTCTGCTAGGGTTATTAACTCGCAGCGATAGTGTCCGTGGCTTGTTTGTGGTCTTTCCGCTAAGCCTCTCTGCAGTCCGCTTTTGCAAAGTTTATTCCGGAGCATTTATAAGTAGCTTGCATGTACTGTGATGATATAGCATGTTGTTCAGATATCTTAGAGATATCGCCGCCGTATTAAACTCTGCTGAACCCAACAATGGCTGCACATCTGAGAATCTGATGACTGTCTTGCATGGACTCTCCTGCCTTAATATCATTGTTCGCAGATAAACTGCTACTTTAGAGTATTTGAAAGAATTAGCCGTACCTCTTCAAGATGCCATGCCAGATAAGAAGCTGTGAACATTTCCCCACCCCTTTAGAGCAGCTTTCTGACACATAGTCCACATTTGACTTCTCTCCTCCTCCTGCCACGTTTCTGTTAGAGGAGTCTTTGAGCTTGCTTAAGGTTTCTTTTTCTTTTCTGTTTTCGCCAAGTATTCCCTTATTTAACAGTGATCTTTCTTTTTAGCCACATCAACCGGAAAACACAATATGAAAACCCAGTTCTGGAAGCTAAACGGAAGAAACAGCTTGAGCAGCAGCAGCAGCAACCACCACAACCACCAGAAGGTTGGCAACTACTCTGCAAAATTGTCAGGGTTGAAATATTTGCTAAACACCACATGTACTTCCTTAAGGTTTCATATTGTTTAATTATTGAATTCCTGGCTAGGCCCAGCTGCCCTTCCACACAGAGCCAGGCGCAGTTGAAGAGAGATAACAATGCATGGACAGAAATACACCAGAACTGATTGATAATCCTGGCCTGCAAAAACCAGTCCCAACATAACTACTGTATTTTTCGCCCCATAGGACGCACCGCCCTATAGGACGCACCTAGGGGGTTTTTTGGGCGGGGAATAAAGAAAAAAAAATTATTCTCCCCCCCAGGCACGGGGCTGGGGAAGCCCGAGCTTCCGCCGACACCAGCCCCCAGAACAGGCAGCTCTGGGAGCTTGCGGGGCTGGGGGAGGGGGAAGCCCGAGTTTCCCCCTCCCCCAGCCCCCAAAACGGAGCCCGGGAGGGCAGGCAGCTCTGTGTGACCTTCCGGAGGCCAGTGCGGCTTGGTGCCGGGCTCCGAAGGATTGCACAGAGCTGCGCGGACCCCAGGAGGGCAGGCTGCTCTGCGTGGACCCCGGGAGGGCAGGCAGCTCTGCGTGACCCTCCAGAGGCCGGCGCGGCTTGGCGCCGGGCTCCAGAGGGTCGCGCAGAGCTGCGTGGACCCCAGGAGGGCTGGGAGCTCTGTGCGACCCTCCGGAGGCCGGCGCGGCTTCGCACTGGGCTCCGGACGGTTGCACAGAGCTTCCTGAAGCCTGTATTCCCACATTTCCCCTTCATTTTTGGAGGGGAAAAAGTGCGTCCTATAGGGCAAAAAATACGGTACATTTGCCTCTATTATGAAATACATGCAGCCTTTGCTGAGTCCCCATACAGAGTCCTGCAGGTTGTGATTTATCTATCAAGAGTACTGTTCTGAGAGCATCCACAGGCAGCTTAGCACAAGCCAGCAAAATGGCAGGTTCCCAAAACTGCATACCACGGGCTGTAACCAACATTCATCACTCACAGTTTGTTTTGCAGAGGCAAACCATGAGCCTGGGTTTGGACATAATGCTAAGCCAAACCACGGCTAAGCCCCAAACAGCAGAATCAGTGGGGAGTGCAATAGCTACGATCTTCACTTTGGGAACCCACACGTCTGTTCATTCACGTTGGCGTCTCATTGCTTGCATTTGTGCAAACTGAGCCAGCATATTTAGAGTGTCTTTACTCTATTGGTTTATTGGGTTGGGATGCATAGTAGAATACAGAGTATATGTGAATAGACGCTGACGGTTCAGATACCCTTTTCGTTTTAATGCGTAAATGCTTCAAGCAGCTGACCATTTTTGCAGCACCCAATGACAAAATTGCAGGCATTAGGAAATAGAACAAGCAGGAAGCAGTTGTTTAAAATGGCTGGCCCTCCCTTCAGTGTCTGTGGATGAGAAAGAACTTGTCTAGTTCCTCAAGTTGCTGCTGTGTGTTCACAATAGGCAAACGAGTGAATACTTTCAGGGGGTAAGCTGATGTGTGCAACTGCTTTAAAGCACAGAGCTGCTCCAGGAGTAATGCAAGTGTGATGCAAGGCATTCTCTCCTGTGTGGATTTCAGTATCCATGACATAAAGTTCCAAATGCAAAGGATGCAAACCCATGTGGGTATTTGCGCAAACCCATCCTCTGTGGACAACTGAGAGGTGGCCAAAGAAAGATCAGTGATTGCAATGAACAGAGTCCTGTGGCACACATCTTGCAGGCAGGAAGCCCAGCTTCAGTCACTGGCATTTCCAGGTGTGTGCCGTTCGTTTTTTACATCGTATCAGGAAGAAACATCTCTGCGAGAGAGCTTGGCAAGCAGCTATCACAGGTAGTAGGATCAGGCTAGATAAAGCAGTGGTTATACAATATACAATATCTTTATTGTCATTGTCCCATGCAGAACAATGAAATTGAAAAACTACATAAAATATTAAAAAAACCCTAAAAACTCTGAAACCCCATTTTAAAATACACTATACTGTAGAGACCCCTTATGCTGCATTTAGAACCAGAATTGCATTTGCGTAGAAAATGTTTCTCAGGCGGCTGGTCCTGGCCTTTATAACCCTATACCTTCTTCCAGAAGGCAGAAGCTGAAAGAGATCATTTCCGGAGTGTGTACTATCCTGCGCTATCTCTGCCGCTTTCTTATGGCACTTGGCAGCATAGATTTGATCTAAGGTGGGAAGAGTGCACCCAGTTATTCTCTCTGCAGTCTTTACAACCCTGGACAGCATTGTTTTTCCCCTGGCCGTGCAGCTCCCAAACCACACACACAGACCATAAGTTAATACACTCTCCACAGTGCAATGGTAAAATGCCATCAACAGGTTTACCTCTGTTTGAGATAGTTTCATAATCTCACATGTTCACAGATGAATTTGAACTATAATCAGCTTAGTTGAACTCAGGCACATCATGAGGAGCTGCAATGGGAAGGAGAAGCGGTCCCCACCTGCCCTGGTCTCCAGAAAAATGGCAAAGGCAGCAGACAGCTCGGTTTCAGGCATTGCCTGGTTAATGGGCAAGTTGTATCTAAGCCAAGCAGCACTAAGTGCCTCTCCTTTCCTTACAGTTATTGTTTATTTCATCTGTTTGAACACGTATACCCTTCCCCACCACTCAGGGCATTTCACAACGTTTAAGATTACGATGTCATCAACATAACCAGTATAAAACAGAGCCAAGGAGACTGGATCTTTTTTTAAAAAACAAAACAACAAAAAAAACATGATCTGCCACATACAACAAAAGCTCACTCTCCACCATAGATTTGTCTGAGATTCAAAATAAACGAAGGCCCAATAAAAGGCAAGGCAATTTCAGATGGGAGGTTGAACGAGTTGTAACGTGCACTGAAATGCTGTGTGTGTGGCCTGACAGTGTAAGCATGGGCGGTTAACCCCAACTACTGCATCTGTCTATCCTCTGTGACCAGAAATATCCATTCGCTAGTCAGGCATTGCTCCTCATTTTCCACACTCCCAATGTGTGGTTAATCTTGCGCTCTCATCCTTGATCACATTAGGCAAGGATTCCAGATTCCAGATGTTGTTGGACTGCAACTCCTACCATCCCTGACGGTTGGCCATACTGGCTGGGCCTGGCAGATTCCAGCAACATCTGGTTTAGGGAGATGGATCACTCCCCCCCCCCTGTAACTTCCCATGGTTGGGCAGGCTCTGAGAGACCCCCATCGTGATGAGTCTTCTGTAGGGTTGCAAAGAAACTTGACTAGGCACTTGAAGAGCCGTCATGGTCGGCATGCTGAGTCCCTCTTGATTGCTGATTTTCCCCTGGTGTCAGTAGAGTAAAAGCCAATGCACATCTGTTTTCTTTTCTCAGAATGGACAGCGGAGCACCCGCCACTTGCCCCTCCTGCTGTTCCAAACCACACTCCCAACAAGCAGGAGACAGTTCGAGATGCTCCAGTACAAGGTAAGTTGCTGTAATAAGTATTTCTCTTTTGCATGAAAAATAAAAATGATTCAGATAGTGTCATTATCAAATAAGATATCCTTCCTTGGGGGTGTGGTGAAGTGCTCAGGGAAAGGTTTTGCCTGATTTAGAGTTAGAGGAAGGGTCTTCTTAGCTCAGTGGTAGAATCGTAGAGTTGGAAGGTGGTCCCTTCCAGGAATCTCAACTAAAGCATCCATGACAGATGACCAATTAACCTCTGCTTAGAAACTGCCAAGGAAGGAGAGTTCACCACCTCTCGTGGGAGTCTGTTCCACTGCCAAACAGCTCTTACTGTCAGAAAGTTTTTTCCGAATGTTTAGTCAGAATCGCTTTACTTGCAACTTGAAGACATTGGTTCTAGTCGTACCCTCCAGAACAGCAGAAAACAAGCATGCTCCCTCCGCCATGAGACAGCCTTTAAGATATTTGAAGATGGCCGTCATATCTCCTCTCAGTCTCTTCTTTTCCAGGCTAAACATACCCAGCTCCTTCAAGCGCTCTGTGATCACAACCTTGTGAGGGGGTGTGGCTAAATAATAACAATAACAACAACAACAATAATAATAATAATAATAATAATAATAATAATAATAATAATAATATATTTATACCCCGCCCATCTGGCTGCGTCTCCCCAGCCACTCTGGGCGGCTCTCAATCAAGTATTAAAACAATACAGCTGCCCAGAGTGACTGGGGCAGCCCAATCAGATAGGTGGGGTTTTCCTCGCTTACTGGTCTTCGGGAAGGGATCAGGAGGGCTCCAACAGCATCCCAGAGCCCTCACACTGCCTTCCCAAAGCCCGATAAGCATGGCTGCGCCTTCCTTACCAACCTCTGGGAAGGAGATGTGACGGCTCTGAGAACATCCCAGAGGCAGGCAAAAAAGACATCTGCTTGATTACTGGGCTCTGGGAAGATCGTGGGATGCCAGCAAGCAGGCTTCTGGCTCATGGTGGTTTCCAGGGGTTCCTGACTTTGCACAATTTTCCCTTTGTGCACCCACCCCCAGAACTGAAGCCTCGCACAAGTGCTAGGTCCACACTAGTGCTTTCTCATGGTCAATAGCTAACCATGACTTAACGAGAAGTGCTAGTGCATGTGCAAAGAAATCTCTCTCACACACAAACTATCTTGGGACTAGCTGACTTCCTGTCCTGAAGCTTTTGCCTCCTCCTCCCCCAAACAAATACACTGACGGAGTTACCCATTGTGTGAGAAGCATGAAGAAGCTGGTAGCTTGCTGCTCTCGAGCGCAAGCAACTTCTCTGCGCTTGCCTTTCTCACGCTTGTTCGGCACACTTGCCAATGCCTCTTTAGGACACGTTGAGTCAGGATGGCGGCATGTGTTGAGCCCATTCAGAAAACAAGTTCGGCATGTGCCAGTCCGTGGAAAACGTGTTGAGTTCAGCTCGTTGAAAAGAACCATTGTGTGAACTGGGGTCTAAGCCGCACAGGCTGAAACACTTGGAAAAAATGAAGTCAGGTTGGAAAAGGCACTAAAATAGTACCGACGCTGCTGCCTTCTTCTTATTTTATTAACATATTTTTATTGCTGGTATGTAAAGATGCAAATGGTAAAATTGCTAATGAATTTAAGTGAATAAATACATAACTTATCTCTTCTTCAGAGGTTCCCCATGGCATACTCATCTCCTTGCTTGGTGATTTTATACTTTCAAAAATCCATTCAGGCTCAAAAATAATTAGCACCGCTTAAAGCTTTGGTGTTCTGAGTCACCCCTGAGAGTCATATTATGTATCACCTTGTCGTCTTGGCTGGTGTGCGCAAAAACCTATTTTTGTAAATACCAAATTCACCCTTGCGGTGTTGAAAAGTATTCTCCTTCGCTGTGTGTAATTCCTCTGCAGCTTTCAATTCCATAGCTGTCCTGTGGGGAAGACGTATTTATCACGGCTATTTGCGAGGGGACAATGCCAACATAACATTATCTGCGGTTTCTTTGGTCCCTCCTATGCATTTCGCCTGTGCGTGTTTCCAAGCAGTTCATCCTTGTATCCCCTTCTCACTTTTCATCAGATATGATGCTCTCAGTTTCAGCTGCACAAAGAACAAAAGCATTCATCTGTCTTCCATGAGGCTGCAGCCCTATAAGGCAATGGGAGGAAAAATGCTATTTCTAATACAGTGGTGCCCCGCAAGACGAATGCCTCGCAAGACGGAAAACCCGCAAGACGAAAGGGTTTTCCGTTTGCAGAGGCGCTTTGCAAGACGAATTTCCCTATAGGCTTGCTTTGCAAGACGAAAATTGACGAAAAGTTTTGAGGGGGTTTTTCGCTCCAAAACCCCTTTTTCTGAAGCGCTAAGCTGCTAATAGCATTTTAGCAGCAAAACCGCTAATCCCTTAAGCCTTTAATAGGCATTAATAGCCCTTAAACTGTCAATAGCGCTAATAGCGCTAATCCGCTAATGGGCTTGCTTCGCAAGACGAAAAAACCGCAAGACGAAAAGACTCACGGAACGGATTCTTTTCGTCTTGCGAGGCACCACTGTACTAGTGTGCAAATCTGTTCCTAAGGATGTTGCGGGCATGGGTGGGGTTGGAATTAAAGGGGAAAGGACTCCATAGTTCAGTGGATGAGCACATGGATAAGGGCCTAGATTCATTCTCCAGCGCATGCTGTGATATCAGGAAATATCTCAGCTCAAGAACTTGAGGAGCAGCCGCCAGTCAATACTGTATCTGATGAACCTGTGTTCTGACTTGGTGTAGGGCAATCTAGCATGAGCTAAGCCGTTACACTTGCCATATTCTTACACCTGCTGTGTCTGTAAATGTATGCTGAGCCAAGCTTTGGCTCAGCCTTCGTCTGGGTTCATGGTTAAGCTCTCTGCAGACTAACCATGACCTGTAACCAAAAGCCAACCTTGGTTACTGCTCATGGTTAGTTTGAAGAGAGCTTAACCATGAGCCCTCTTAGCTCCATACAGTACGGTATCAGTTTATTGTTCTAGCCACAGGCAACGACAAACCCACAGCAACAGTACCAATAAAACAATACAGATTATGTGTTCATAATGTGAGTCAACATCCTTGATGTAATTCAGAGGTTACCAGAGGCACCAGCAAAGTCAATTCCACCTTGATTTCAAATTAAACCTCTGAATCACCACAATAATTGCAGTGATTTTATCTAACACCTTTCACCTGGTTTTATTTTACTATTATTTTTTTGCAGCTAGTGCATAGAGGGCCATTCTGTGCGTTACAAAGCTATTATTGTCACTCAAAATAAACCAGAACACACACACACACCCCACTCCTTAGTTCAATGTGGCAACCGAAAGGACCAGGGGGATCAAAGAGGAGATGCCAATCAATCAATCAGTCAGTCAGTCAATTTATTGTGCACAGCCTTTACAATGTACAGCAAAGGGCAAGGCAGGGCTTTCCTCTGAAATCACACGACATACCCTATAAAAGTTTACAGCATAAAATTTTAAAAAATAGAGAGCATTCACATATCCGGAATGAGCTTCTTAGCTGCCAGAGCAAATTTGGTTGCCAGGTGTGTAATCTCTAGATCTTTTATCAGCTAAAAGTTCGACTGTCACCTCCTGGGGCGATCAGTTAAAAATAGATTATTATTTTTAAATCTTTGTGCATTGTATGTAGGGGGCAAATCCGCAGGTAGCACATGATATCCTTGACCTGATTGCCTCCATAAATGCATTTGCGTTCCATATGGGGAATTCCCCTCTTAAGTATGCTGATGGCATCTGCTGGAACCTTAGTTCCTACGCAGTTGCAGGAAAGTCAGCGTCTCAAGGTAGTGGTGCCTTGAATGGTTGATCTTAATTTGGGGGTACCAAGTAGAGTTATGGGCAGCTACACTGGATGCTCTATGTTGATTGGCAGACTGGTCAAGGAGCCAATTTCTAAGGTCACGTGAACTGAGGGCCAAATATTTCTCCATTTGGAGATTGTAAGCTCTAAGCTTATTGTAACACTTTGTCGCCAAGCCAGCTGTCCCTGGACACCCATGAGTTTGCACTAAGCCATAGTTTGGCTAAGTGTGATGTGCAGGCCAGGCCTTTGACGATAACCGGCTGTACTTAATAAGGTTGTCTTGCTTTAAAAAGAAAAGGCACTTTTGCAATTACGATGTGCATTACAGTGGGAATTAACTTGTATCGCTGCCCTTTAATTTCCTTTTGGATTGGATGTTACTGTATTAATTGCTGTAACAGTTCCAACCGAAGAGAGATGGTCACGGCGATGCATTTTAATTGAGCCTCCTCCTTGGGGGAGAATGTACTCCCATCTTTTGAGCTTCCCGGGAGTTTCTCACCTGCTTGGGGAAAAAAGGAGCCCTCTGAAGCTTGGAAGCTTGCTCATCCTTAGAAGTGAGTTCATAGTCTTGCTGAGAGAGGTTAAGGAAAGGGGGTAGTGGAGAGGCCTGCTTGTCTCTTTTTTCTTCTTTCTTACCTTCCTTGGCATGTTTATAAACTTCTGAAACTTCCACAGCAGGAAAGCCGTTTTTCACACGGAACCCATCTGAACTGAAAGGAAAGTTCATTCACACCAAACTGAGGAAAAGCAGCAGGGGTTTTGGTTTCACCGTCGTCGGCGGGGATGAACCGGATGAATTTCTTCAGATAAAGAGTTTGGTGCTTGATGGGCCTGCAGCCCTGGATGGCAAAATGGAAACAGGTAATGTCGTTCTGGCTTCAAAAACACTCTCAAAATGCTCTGCGCTCATGTAATATTAGCAGCTGCTGTTTCCCAGAGAGTGGAGGTTTTTGAGCTTTTAAACCGTGAAAATCTGAGGTCAAATGGCAAGTTATGGCAAGTTAAGACACAGAATTGGTGGGGTGGGGTGCGCCTGGTGTATCGGTTTGCTGTGACCTCAGTCTATAAGGCTAATAAAGCCTCCCTTGGTATAAGTGTTTAAAAGCACTCAGAAGGGACTTCCGGAGGCGGCGCGAAACCGTGATGGCGGACCTCTTCGAGCTCTGAAGAGGGGCACCGCAGAAAAGGGTTGTTTCGCTACGGCGCAGCGGCAACCCATCAAGAAAAACCACGGACAGAGAGAGTCCGTGGCCGTGGGACTCGGCGGGCACCTGGAGCGACCCCAAATTCGCGGAAGGGACCCCGTAAGGGGCTCCGGAGTGAAGGAGGGGGAGCGGTGCTGTGAGTTCATCGCTCTTTCTGCGGAGGCGAAGCCGCGCGGCTGTCACGGATGAGCGCTGACCTTTCTTCCAAAAAATACTATTCTGAAACAGCAAACCCGTGAGTAAGGACTTAAGATTTGTTACAATAACTTGAAGAAATTTGGCTGAAACCGGGAGACGAGAAAGAGGAAGTCCGTCTTCCGGCACTGCTTATAAGATCAAAGCAGACCGTTTAAAGAGCGGAAAGCGCTGTGAACAGGGAAGCTTTAAGGCTTTAAAGTGGGACTTTCGTGCACACTTGAAATTCTATTCTTAAAGGAAGAAAAAATACAGTTTAAATTGGACTTGGAGCGGTCCCCCATGGGGCGAGGGAAGACTCTAACCCCAAATCTTCGGGTGGCCGGGTGAAGTTGCTTGACTGCGGAACTGTTACAAACTTCCAGATACTTTTGTAACTGAAGTGCAACTTTTGGGCTTACTTAGTTTGAGTGGATACAATTGCAGGCACCTTGTTGGAACATTGTTAAACGTTTTAAAGTGCTCTGCAGGACTTTTTTTTTAGTGTTTTGGAACTAACTTGCTTTTAAAATTGTTTTTGAAAACGGAAACTTTAATGGCGGAAAAGTTACCTTCTTCTTACTAACTTTTGGTGGCACTCCCCCTAGAGGACATTGGATAACAAAGGCCTGGGAAAAGTTTTTTTGCTTACTTTCTTTCTCCAGACTGTTTATAAATTTGGACTTGTCTTTCCCATGGGATTACAACATCTGACCTTGAACATTGACTGATGAGTGGTACAGGAAAGACAAGAGCAGCCAAAGCTAAGGAAGCTAAGGAAAAAGAAAAAGCAAAAAAGCAGGCACAGCTTTTGCAAACAACTTTAACTCAGGGACGTAGACCATCAGTGCCTGCTGTGCTTGCAACACAAAAAGTAGAAAGTGAAAAGCCTGAAAAATCTGAAGAGGAAGATATGGCATCAGGAGGAGCAGAGGCAGCACTGAAACAAGTTTTGGAACAATTGTCAACATTAAATCAAAAAATTGATAACCAATCAACAAAAATTGACCAAGCTACATCCTCGATCCAGAAATTGACAGATCAGGTTTCCCAACACACCCAAGCAATTGAAAAATTGCAAGGAGCAACGGAAGAGAACCGTAAATTGGCAGGGGAAGCCGTTGAAATTGCAACATCAGCTAAAAAAGAGGTTGAGGAAGTTAAAGCAGAAGTCAAGCCTCTGCATAAACAGATAGGGGACCAACAAACCTATCTCTCTTTGGTGGAACTGAAAAACCGGGAGACTAATCTTAGGCTTAGGGCGGTCCCAGAAATCGAACAAGAAGATTTGATTGGATTTTTGACAACAGAATTTTCAAAGTTCTGGGGCTTAAAAGAAGAAAGTGATTTTAAAATAGTATCGGCTTTTCGACTGGGAAGATTGGTAAGAAAAGATAGATCTAGAGACTGTCTAATAGCTTTGAGATCAAGAGAGGAGAGAGACAAAATATTAGGCCTACACTTCAAAAACTCAATTGAGATACAAGAGAAAAGGGTGGAAATCTACCGAGATATTCCTAAACAGCTATTGGATCTGAGAGCCACCTATTCAGAATTGGCTAAGTTGTTGAGACTTAACTCAATCCCTTATAGGTGGGAGTTCCCACAAGGACTATCATTTACTTACAAACAGAAGAAGGTTAAAATAAGATTACCAGAGGATCTACAAAAGTTCCAGCACGACCACGGAGAAGATCTCCAAAAAGAAGCAGCAGCCCTTTGGCCTATACTTAAACCAGGACCCACTCTGCCAGCAGGCGGAGGGATGCCTAAACCCTCGGAATTAGAGGAAAAAGAAGATACACCGCTCTAGGTGTAACAGAATAGTTCAGGATGTCTCTGCAGCTACTCAGTTGGAATATAAATGGCGGAAATTCCCCGGAGAAAAGAAGGAAACTGTTTCATATATTGAAGAAAGAACAATTGGATATTATTTGTTTACAAGAAACCCATGTGACCAGGCTCCACAGGAAAGTTTTGGTCAACAAAAGACTAGGCCAAGAGTTTATTTCTTCAGACAAGGTAAAGAAAAGAGGAGTGGTGATTTATGCTAAGGAGAGCCTGATACCTAAATTTTTATTCAAAGATGAATATGGAAGAATTCTGGCAATTGAAATCCAGACCCAAGGAGAAAAAATATTGATACTAGGAATTTATGCTCCAAACGACGGGAAATCAGAATTTTTCAAGAAGCTGCATGAGACGCTGCTGGACTATCTGGACTATGCTAACATCATAATGATGGGAGACATGAATGGAGTGGTGTCTACACATATGGATAAGTCTTATAACCAAAATCTAACATCAGACGGCAGACTGCCTAAAACTTTTTTTGAAATGACTGACAATCTGGATTTGATTGATATATGGAGGACAAAGAACCCCCTAGGTAAAGAAGGAACTTTCTTCTCTGAGGCCCACCTGTCCTGGTCAAGGATCGACCAAATCTGGACCTCCAGGGGGCTGGCACCCAAGACTAAAAAGGTGGAAATCTGCCCAAAAACATGCTCCGACCACAACGCTCTGAAATTAGATCTCAGACTTACTCAAACCGGTTCCTTCAGATGGAGAATGAATGACACTCTTTTAAGAGATCAAGAGATTGTGAAAAAGGCCCAAAAAACATTAAAGGACTATTTTGAGATAAATTTGAATACTACAGTAGAAAAAAGAACGATCTGGGACGCAAGCAAAGCTGTCATGAGGGGGTTTCTGATACAACAGAATACAATTAAGAAGAAGCTCTGGAATGGAAAGAAAGATAAAATACTGGAGAAAATACATCAAGGAGAGAAAAAATTGAGAACTAAACCAAAGTCAAAGGATCTGTTGAGAGAAATTAAATTCCATCAAGCAGAATATTCAAAATTGATTAATCAGGAGATTGAATGGAAAATAAAACAGATGAAGCAAAGATCCTTTGAATCAGCAAATAAATGTGGAAAGCTGCTAGCTTGGCAGCTGAAAAAAAGACAAAAGTTGAATACAGTTACAAATCTAGAGATTGAAGGAAGAACGGTGCAGAAACCAGAGGAAATTAGGAAGTGCTTCCACAGATATTTTAAAGAACTTTATGTACAGGGGCCTCAGAAAGAATCAGAGATAGATCATTTTTTAAAGACAAATGGACTATCAAAAATAACTCAAGATAAAAGATCAATCTTGAACTCTACAATAACCACCCAGGAAATTGAAAGTGCCATTCAGAACATGCAACTAGGCAAATCTCCAGGCCCGGATGGGCTTACCTCCAAATACTACAAGACTTTGAAAGACTATTTAACACAACCCTTGTTGGAGGTATGCAACCAGATCATGGATGGGAAGAGGGCACCAGAAACGTGGAAAGAAGCGTTCATCACATTGATACCTAAGATAGAATCTGAAAAGACTCAACTCAAGAACTACCGCCCCATCTCACTCCTGAATGTGGATTACAAAATATTTGCAGACATTTTGGCAAGTAGACTTAAAAAAGTTTTAATTGAAGTAATTCACAAAGACCAAGCAGGCTTTCTCCCTGGTAGACATTTATATGAGAATACCAGAAACATCATCGATATTTTGGAACTTTTACAAACTAACAGGAACACAAGGGCGGTGTTAATTTTTGTTGATGCGGAGAAAGCATTTGACAATATATCTTGGATGTTCATGAAGAAAAACTTGGAAGGGATGGGAGTGGGGCGGGGGTTTGAAAATGGGTTACGAGCAATTTATTCAGAGCAAAAGGCCAAATTAATAGTGAACAATGTGGTGACGGAGGAGTTCAAAATTGAAAAAGGGACACGACAAGGGTGCCCTCTATCCCCTCTTTTATTCATTTCAGTCCTGGAGGTGCTATTGAACATGATAAGGGAGGACCGGCTGGTACAAGGGATAGAGGTCGGAGTGAAACAATATAAACTTAAAGCTTTTGCAGATGACCTAGTTTTGACATTGCAGGAGCCAGAATCCAGTACAAAAAGAGTTCTTGAACTTATATCTGAGTTTGGTCAGGTGGCGGGGTTTAAGTTGAACAAACAAAAAACCAAGGTTTTGACCAAGAATTTGACACTTACAGAAACAGAGGGGTTTCAGAGAGAAACAGAATTAAATGTGGTAAAGAAAGTGAAATACCTAGGGATCTATTTGTCTTCCAAAAATTTGAATCTATTTAAGGACAATTATGAAAAATGCTGGTTGGAAGTAAAGAAGGATTTAGAAATTTGGTCAAGATTGAAACTTTCCTTGTTGGGAAGGATTGCAGCAATTAAAATGAATGTATTGCCGAAAATGTTATTCTTGTTTCAAACCCTACAGATCGTGGACAGAGAGGAATGTTTTGGAAAATGGCAGAAGGATATATCTAAGTTTGTCTGGCAGGGCAAAAAGCCCCGAATAAAGTATAAAATATTAACTGATTCAAAAGAAAGAGGGGGGTTTGCCCTGCCGGATTTGAGGTTGTACTATGAAGCTGCAGCCTTCTGCTGGCTGAAAGATTGGTTTTTGCTAGAAAACACCGACGTCCTAGATCTGGAAGGTTTTGATAATGCATTTGGTTGGCATGCATATCTATGGTATGACAAGGTTAAAGTTCACAAATTGTTTAAAAGCCATATTGTCAGAAAAGCGATTTTTGCAGTCTGGATGAAATATAAAGACTTATTAGAGAGTAAAACACCGAGGTGGCTATCACCGGTGGAGGCCAAAGCTCGAAAAAGACCCAATATGGAGGCCTATTGGCCGAAATATTGGGAATTAATTGAAAAAATTGGAGACGGTTGGAAGTTGCAGAGCCAGGACAAATTAAAAAACAAGGTGCGAGATTGGTTACATTATGCTCAAATTCAAGAGGTTTTTAAAATGGATAAAAAGGTTGGTTTCCAGGAGGGGAAATCGAAACTAGAGACAGAATTGTTAGAACCAAAGACCAAGATTTTATCTAGAATGTATAACTTGCTGCTTATGTGGAACACACAGGATGAGACAGTTAAATCTGCTATGATAAAATGGGCACAGGATGTTGGACATAATATTATGTTTGAAGACTGGGAAAGGTTATGGAACACCGGAATGAAATTCACGGCATCCAGTGCCTTGAAGGAAAACATTATGAAAATGATATACCGGTGGTACATGACCCCAGTCAGGCTAGCCAAGATGCATCACCTGTCTGACAACAAATGTTGGAAGTGTAAGGAAGCAGAGGGGACTTTCTTCCATCTCTGGTGGACCTGCCCAAAAGTGAAGGCCTTCTGGGAAATGATTTATAATGAATTGAAAAAGGTATTTAGGTATACCTTTCCTAAGAAACCAGAGGCCTTCCTGTTGGGCATGGTGGACCAGAAAATGTCAAAGAAAGATAGAACTTTGTTTATGTACGCTAGCACAGCAGCAAGAATACTCATTGCAAAGAGTTGGAAGACACAAGATTTGCCCACGCTGGAGGACTGGCAGACGCAGTTGATGGACTACATGGAGATAGCTGAACTGACCGGCAGAATCCGAGATTTGGATAAAGAAACAATTGAGGAGGACTGGGGAAAATTTAAAGATTATCTGAAAAAATATTATAAGCTGTATGAATCCTAAGAAAGTGCATGATTAGGAAACGTTAAGCTTCTGCGAATATGATTAAGTAAATGGTAAAATTAGTGACAAAAGAGAAAAGGAGACAATTTAAATTGAATATGTTATGTTTATTTTAAAGGTATTGAAATTGAGATATAATATATTGTATTTGGATACATAACATTCGAAAGTTACAACAAGGTATGAAATAAGGTAACAAAATGCTGACATTGTTAATGCAAAGAACGCAGAATCGGAAGGGGTGGGGAAGTCCAAGTTTTATTTTGTTTTTGTTGTTAAAAAAGAGAAAATTTGTTTCTTGTAACTACTTTATTTGTTTATAAACCTATAAAATTATGGAAAGAAACGCAATAAAAAAATTTATAAAAAAAAAATAAAAGCACTCAGAAGCATGCAATAATTTTTTGGCCGCTTGATCAATGAATCTCTGATGCTCAACAGAACAAGCAGGCTTGTCACAGTGTTGTATGCTGGACAAGTAATATTTTGTACCGAGATGGGATCCATTTGAAACATGGCACTATACTGGAAGGGGTTGGCAAGCATTTGATGACCCCTTTTATGTAGCTCCTAGACATCGTCCAGATGTCGATGGACCACAACTCTTTATTGGCCATCCCTGTTTATTGGCTTGGGCTGATTTGACTCATACCGTTTTACAGCAGACTACATTCCAGCCATGTAAGAGCTCCACACACCTCTCTCTATCCAGGCGAGCAAGGGGATTATCACAGTTATAAGGCAGGTTTTTTGGGAGGGGTGGGGGGGTAATTGAAGAGTTTCTAATCAGCAACACTGATTAAGCGTGTTGTAGTCGTCGGGAACCCAGCTACTTTGTTCCAGAAATTAAAAGAAGATTCCACTGCCTTTTGAAGTTATTTCTCAGTAAGTTAGTCTGCACGACCACCTCTGCAAGTGCCCGTGTCTTCTTATGAAAGTTATAAAAGTTTCATTGCATTGGGGATATTTAGGGATTCCCATCTTAAAGCAAACTTATGGCTAATATTTCAAGGATTCAGACAAACCCAGGTCTGGACTCTAAATTCTGCCCATTTGACCACATTGGCTTGCTTGTCGCTCGTACGAAATTCCATTTTGGTTTTCCTGTGCTTTTCCTCTTCACAGTTGCTGTTAAAAAGTGATTAAAAAGTCTGAGGCATCCAAAGACAAATGCACTTGATTCTTCATGCCTAATAGGTTTGCGCATAACGTTTCTTAAAACAGCCACCACCCACGACACAAAATTTAAAAACTTGCCATAAACGTGTGGGGGTTTTCAGACAGCTTGTGACATAGCAAAATGTGTTGAGTGTTTGCTGGTTATGTTTGCTGGTCAAATGTATGTTTAAAAAATATGACTGGATATGCACTTCGGCAAACCTACGGTAGTCCCCATGCCATGGTATGCTGATGCAACATGCTTGGGTGTGTAAATTCACAGGCTTTTCCTCCACTTCCTCCCTAGGGGACGTTATCGTCAGCGTGAATGACACGTGTGTGCTGGGCCATACGCACGCTCAAGTTGTCAAAATCTTCCAGTCGATCCCCATCGGCGCCAGCGTGGATCTAGAACTCTGCCGAGGCTATCCTCTGCCTTTCGACCCCGATGATCCCAACACGAGCCTAGTGACCTCTGTGGCCATCTTGGATAAAGAACCGATCATTGTGAACGGGCAGGAGAACTATGACTCCCCGGCGAGTCACGGCAGCAAAACGGGGAAAGTAAACGGGATGAAGGAGCCCAGGCCCAGCAGCCCGGCTGAGGTTTCCTCGAATGGATCCCACGGCTACCCCAATGACACCGTCTCTTTGGCTTCTTCTATAGCGACGCAACCTGAACTCATCACTGTACATATAATCAAAGGGCCCATGGGCTTTGGCTTCACTATAGCAGACAGTCCCGGGGGCGGGGGACAGAGAGTGAAGCAAATCGTTGACAGCCCAAGGTGCCGAGGCCTAAAAGAAGGGGATCTTATAGTGGAAGTCAGTAAGAAGAATGTCCAGAATCTAACTCACAACCAAGTAGTGGATATGCTTATCGAATGCCCGAAAGGAAGCGAGGTGACACTGCTTGTACAGCGAGGAGGTAGGTGTGGTGTGTATTTTCTTTTCGTTCACACAGAACAGCACGGACTTAAAAGCAGCCTTTCTCCGCCAGGTGCCCTCCGGATATTGTCAAACTTCAGTTCCCATCAGCTGCCAGTGGTCCGGGATGATGGGAGTTGTAGTCCGACGATTTCTGGGTGATTACCAGGTTGGAGATGCCTGGCTTCAAACATATATGTTTGAATACACACAGCCACCAGAGACTGATGAAAACTGATAGTCATTTGCCTCTTCATTTGGATCATTGTTTTGAATAACCCTGTAGAAATATAACAAAAGATGCGTCCCTGGTATTCTAAGCTTATTTTAGATATGGAAGAGACTCGAGTCAATATGGCTCAGAATTGCTGAGAAGCGTTTTCTCGCTGAAAGTGGAATAGTTAAGCAAGCTCAATATTGAGATTCTTCATCATATACTTAGAAGCCTGGCAGTTTCGATTTTTTACTTTATTTTAAATGCATCCGTACCGATGCATTAGAAAAAGAAAATGACACATAGTATTAATCTTCCCATAGCAAACTGCATATGGAAATGGGAATCATGGTTGACATTTAAACTTCCTCATTATATATCCTGGGTATAATGAGATGGTGTGATCAGAAACTGCAGGTATCCAGTTTTAATGAGAATCTGAAATGATGAGTCAGCTGATTTTTGATTTATTTGTTTTTAATTTATCGGTCTCATTTCTGTCTTATATTTTAGTCCCGTATCAGTCGATCACCTTATTGCAGAAACAAAGGAAAGGAATTGCTATGACCTTGCTTTAGTTGCCATGCTCAACTTTTTGCATCCCCAGAAAGGTTTCTTTGATGCAGGGTGGATTTGATTTAAATCAAATTGATTAAAATCACGATTTAACTCATGATTTAAATCACTAGTCAGTAAGACTTGATTTAAATCATTATTATTTTTTACAGAAAGACTCATTCTTGCTGGTATAATCTTAATATTTACAACCAGATGAAGGTTTCATTTCTGGAATAATAAATTTCCAGAGTAGTTTTTACAGTTATATCAAAAATTACTGATTTGGTTATACTATTAGAAATACATAGACCGATAATTATGAAATTATTGTGAGGTTTAATAAGTTAATTGTTTATATTTGGGCAACTTTTCTGCTGTACTTTATTGGAAGGAGAAAAATAACCATTTCCTTAGTAACAATTGAAACAACTAAAACAATAACATTATCGCATATGTATCCATGTTTGTTAACTGATGTGGTTAAACAATTTTTTTCAAACAAACAAACAAACAAACAAACCTTAGACTGCATTTTAGCACACATGAAAAACTTAAATCCTTATTTCTTGATGAATAGCCTTTGGACTATAATGCAACTTAAATAGAAAACTATCTTTAGATAGATTTTTTTCATCCAAAAGCATTTTATTTTAAAAATCCAATTTAAATAAAAAAAATCTGATTTAAATAAAACAATCATTTTTCTTTTTTAAAAAATCATTGATTTTTATGCACCCTGCTTTGATGCTCAGTGCGTAATTATGCTTTCCACCTGCTGGAAAAGTGATTCAGTACTTTTCTGAGAGGAGGGAGGGCTAATCACCTCCGAGCTGTGTCTCTTACCTTCTCATAACCTGCCCGACATCAGCTGTCTACACTCACGTGATCACAGCCAGGACATACACATGCAGCCCTTTTGCACCTGCTTCCTGGGAATGAGCAGGAAACAAACTAGGAAGCTACAGGTGAGCTTAATGTGGACTTCCACATCTAGGCTTGTTCGGAAGCCATTAATCCTATTTTTTTCCACTTTGCACATCCTGAGAAGCTGTGGTTAACTGCAGCTTCTTGGTTTATCTCCCCACTTCCCCGAAGGGAAGAGCGAAGAGGGAGGAAAGGACTACGTTGTGAGTGGATGAAGCTCATCCTTGTTGAGCCAGAATTTGGATGCACGAAGCTTTGCTCAGCCTCGGAATCACCCGGCAAGTTGCCACATGGACTGTGCTCCTACAGACTTGCTGCACCCATGGGTCTGCAACCTTTGGGGGCTTGTTCCATCCCTATTTAGGAAATCTCTGCCAACCGTTTCACTTTCTCCCAGCAACAGGGCGGGAAACATGCTGCCATGTTTACAGGGGCTTTTTCAACTCCAGGGCTTTCTTAACTCAGGTGTATACCAGGTGGGCTGTTCCTGCCTGCCTGTGCTCTATCATAGGCAATCCCACGCCCTCTTTACGCAATGCATACCTTCTGAGTAGCTCAGAGATTTTAGAAATCATCGGCACAATAAATGCATCTGTTCTCGACATCAGGACAATTCACAACCCACCCCCCCAAAGCAGCAGTAATGGCTTGACCCATCTCAGTTTTCTAGTGTTTTTGATGATTTGGTAACTTCTATATATACTATATAGGGGACACGGGTGGCGCTGTGGGTTAAACCACACAGAGCCTAGGACTTGCCGATCAGAAGGTCGGCAGTTCGAATTCCCGTGACGGGGTGAGCTCCCGTTGCTCGGTCCCAGCTCCTGCCAACCTAGCAGTTCAAAAGCACATAAGTAGATAAATAGGTACTGCTCCGGCGGGAAGGTAAACGGCATTTCTGTGCAGTGCTCTGGTTCACCAGAAGCGGCTTAGTGCTGCTGGCCACATGACCCGGAAGCTGTACGCCGGCTCCCTCGGCCAATAAAGCGAGATGAGCGCCGCAACCCCAGAGTCAGCCACGACTGGACCTAATGGTCAGGGGTTCCTTTACCTTTACCTATGTATACTATATGGAGCACTTTCACAAGGTTGGAGAATAGACAATATGGGCTGGAAGTCACCTTGCGATGACTCCATTCCAAAATGGGGAGAGGATATTATGACAGATTTTATGAGCCGCTAATGGTGTCTGCCTCATTTTTTGCGTGCATTACTGCCTTTGCATGAAGGCAGGGAAAAGGGCAGGCTGGAGAGTTGGCACCTGGAATATAATTTGGCATAGTACTGTCATGCACACTAAGCCTGAACTAACTAGAAGAATAGGCAATTGCATATACAATTTGTATTGTAAAAAATTATATACGCACACACAGAGCAAGCCCAAAGTTTCGAAATGATTTTTGTGGTTTCTAGACTTCCTTTATTACTTGTGCTTCTGGCGATCAAAGCAAAGAGTAGCAAAGAGAAACAAGTCTTTTAGTAGTTGTATAGGCAAGGAAGCATTAACTGATGCAGCTCATTCCTGTGGGGATAAGAAATATTTCACCTTCTGAAGCACCCAGTTCCCCAAAACTATTTTAGGTTACAGAGTCCTCTTCTTTTCTTTTTACAACCACCGACTGTTGCCTGTTCCTTTTCTAGAGCCATAAGTCCCTGATACAGGTATCAGTATTCATAATTTTGCTACGCATCTGGGAAGTGTGTGTGTGACTCCCCCTTTATGATTGAACTCTTTCCCCATCTATCTTGAAGGAGATGATTCTGCGGGTTGCATATCCCTCCTTCTCCCTCTGCTGTCCACTGAAGAGAGTGCTGGGGAGACGCCTTGATGTCAGGCGTTTATTTTATTAACACACTGCTTGTGTTCACGCCGGCTTCCTCTGCTGCGTGGCACAAAAGGCTGGTGTTCAGAGTTGTCGAAAGAACTTGTCAGCGGTGGTTACTAAGGCAGAGAAATATCAGAAATGGATGAGTAATAGATTTGAAAAGCTCAGCCAGCTCCGGGCCGCTCGTGTGCTCTTGACAATTATGCCTGATTGTTAAAATGCAAGGCGCATAGCCAGGGAAAGAGCAGCCCGTAAAATATTTACTACAATGCATCTTCATCTGGAGCTGTGACTTGCGATATTAGACTTGCTTGTGCCCACAGACCCTGTCAGGTTAAGGGACGGGAAGAGGGAGGTAAATGAAGGAGATGCGGAGGAAAAATAAAGCACCGTGTGAAAATAAAACCCTATAACCCACAATATTGTTGCGTATGCTGTCTCAAAGTTACTCATCAAATAAAGCGAGGTTTGATTCATAGGTTACAGCAAGTGCCTGAAAACAGAACTATGTGGGTGCTGTTTTGGATAAAGCAATTCTCTGTCTTGTTTGTTTGATTTCAGCTATACTGTCATATTTCCACAAAAACGAGGAGTCGAAATGTATGACTGAACTTTTATTGAACCATAGAGCTAGCTGCTTTTGTACCATCAGCAGCCATGTGTTCTGAAGTATCCGTTGCATCAAGATTATAATGTATGAATCAGGCAATTGGAAGAAGAGTTTGCTGCCACACTTTTAATGCACTGTGGTGCTTCTTTATAAACAGCCATGGCTTCCCCCAAGGAATTTTAGGGCTCTGGGTTAGACTAGATGACTCACAGAGTCCCTTACAACTCCACAGTTCTATGATTCTATTATCTATATTGCAGATACAGTATCTCATACCATTTCCTAAGCTTGCACAATTGGCACGAAGTTTGGAATGCTGGGAAGACTGTTGTAGAAAATTAAGCAAATAGGCAATTAGTATAATTGAGATGGAAAAATAATTTTAGCCCGCAGGGAATATGGTGGAAATAAATTCTCTTCCATTTGCATAACACTGTTGTTGTGCAACATGTGCAAAATTTGGGTATGCAGCTGTCGGCTGGTTATGTTGGTGGTTTGTTGGTTAAAAGTACCAGGAAGTGGGAGAGGATTTTCTTTTGAGTAATCGATCAGATGTTTTAAATAGACCCTTGAAATGAGGCTAAGGAAAAGGTGGTCAGAGCCAGTCCTGTTTCTGTTGGGTTATACAACAGCAGCAGCAGCAACAAAAAAACAAGTTCTTTGAACAGACCTCAAGTATTTGGTGCCAATTCCATAGGGCTAGTTGTGTAAAGTCATTGGAACTCCCCCCTCAGGGGGAAAAAAATACCCAGAATTTCGTAGCACCTTAAAGATCATCTGATTTATTGTGACATAATCTTCCATGGGCTAAAGCTCACTTTATCAGATACATCTGATAAAGTGGGCTCTGGTCCATGAAGGCTTATGCTACAATAAATCTGATAGCCTTTAAGCTGCTACAAGACCCTGTTCCTGTTCTTGGTGCTTAAGGGACAATACCATCTAGTTTAAACAAAGTAAAGGGAAATCTTGGTTAGACTGGACACCCTGAGAAGCAGACTGACCAAAAAGGTGGCCCATGTTGAGACTACGGAAGGCTCAAACACACGGCCTATATCCCCCAAGTGCCTAGTGGACAAGAGGACGGCGGGAGGCGCCTTTAAATGTGTAGATTCGGAAGACCAATCGCAGCCTCCGCTGGTGTATGGTAAGGCAAAACTAAAACAGACTGTCACATCTCCGAGTACCTGGTTCAACTATCTTAAACTCTCCCCAAATGAAATAGCTACTCCCCCAAGCCCAAACCACCCCCTTAAGTCCCCGGGAGCTATGGATAATCACTCCCCTATGCAGCAGATGCCTATTGACAAACTTAATGGGAGTGTTTTTTTAGATGTAAAGGGGTCACTGGACTCTGTGGATCCAACAAATCTACACCATGGAGGGACAGAGAATTAAAGCTGCTGTCCTGGAACATTGCAGGATGGCGCGCTAAGAAAAACAATCAACAATTTGCGATGTTTCTTAAGCGATTTGATATCATCCTCCTGCAGGAGACCTGGTACAGCGACCCCATTTTGTTCAATGGGTATTCTTGCCACTCCCTACTTGCTACTCCATCTGTGAGGGGAGGTAGGCCTAGTGGAGGTCTAGCTAGTCTCATCTCCACAGAGCTTGAACATTCCTTAAAAGCCCTCCCAAACTGCAATTCACTAGCCACAGCAGTCCTACTCAAAATCAAGAGAGATGCACTGGTAGTGGTCAATGTCTACCTGCCCCCCTGCCAAAAAAAATCTATAGTGAAAGCTAACTGGGCAGAGTTAGAGGCATTCTTAGAGTCCATAGAATCTTCCTACCCTTCTACACCGATCATAATCGGGGGGGATTTCAACGCCCGTATGGGAACTGATGATGACAACCTTTACAGCCAATATAATCAGATTCAGGACCCTGAAAGCCCAACCGAAGAATGCGTCTCACGACTTTCTAAAGATAATAAATGTAATTTCTCGGGGCTATGCCTAGCCCAGGTCGCAAAAAGAAGGGAGCTGATGATATTAAACGGCAGTAGGGAAGAGGACCACCCAGGGGAGTATACCCATCTTTCAAAGATGGGAGGAAGTGTGATAGACTATATTCTGATATCAAGATTCGCCTATAATTCTGTATCGACGTTTCAAGTGGGACATAACACCGAAAGCGACCACCTCCCACTAACTTTAGCGCTCAATGGCCCATCGTTTAACAAACCCACGGCTAACCTTTACTACACCCCCATCGTTAACCTGGGATCATTGGCCCCCAGAAGCATTAAATGGTCCCCCATGCTTAATACAGAGTTAACTCACCTCCTCCATTCGGAAGACGTGAAGACCATCTACTCAGCCATTGTATTAGCCAATACCGGGGCAAAGGCCATGGACTCATTCAACGAGTTATTAGCAAGACTAAAGACCTTCCTAACAACTGAGATACTTAACTCTGTTACAAAGCGGGCAAAGGATCAAGAGAGTTGGTTTGATTCGGAGTGTAGACAAGCAAGGAAATGTCTGAGATCAACCTATCGGAATTACAGAAACACTGGAGCACCTTCGCTATTTATGGCCTACATCTATTTAAGACGAAATTACAAACAGCTATTAAAGGTAAAAAAACAAAAAGCCGAGAGAATGGCCTGGTGTAGACTAGTGAAGGCCTCGAATGACAAAGACTCAACCTCCTTCTGGCGTACCATTAGGGGGATCCTGGGCCAAGAGCAGATTGGTCCCACATGCACTGTAGAACCCCAGGAGTGGATGAAATATTTCCAAACCCTCTTCTATGATGACAAAGCTCAGCACAACGATCCAAGTGCCTACTCTGAGAATTTACCATATTGGCCTCCTGTCTCCATAGAGGAGGTGGGGAAACTAATTGCCCAACTGAAAAACAACAAAGCCCCGGGCATAGACTACATTCCAGCAGAGCTCCTGAAGAACAATACCAGTTGGTGGGCTCCTATAATGGCGTCAATATTTACATACATCGATTCAACAGGCATAATCCCTGGTTGCTGGACAGAGGCAGTAATCATCCCAATCTATAAAAAGGGTCCTATGGCAGATCCAGCGAGCTACAGACCCATCAGCCTCCTCCCCATTCCCAGCAAATTGTACGCCAAACACCTCCACATTAAACTAATCGACTGGATGGAAACTGAGGCAGTTCTGGCAGAGGAGCAAGCCGGCTTCAGACAGGGCAGAACAACAATAGACCATTGCTTCGTATTAGCACATCTCATTGACAAATATGTCAACAAAACACGTGGGATTCTATACGCAGCATTTATTGACCTAAAGGCGGCCTTTGACTCGATTTCACGAATCAAACTCTGGGCGAAACTCAATGCTACCAACATTGACAAAAGATTACTATTCTTGATAAAAAGCCTATATAAAGACTCCAAGTTATATGTAAGAGCCTCAGTAAATGGGCAACTAATTGGCCCTGTACCAGCCACCAAAGGAGTCAAGCAGGGTTGCATTCTAGCCCCAGCCTTATTTAACTTATATATCAATGACATGGTCAAACACCTAACATCCCCAGAGTTCCATGCCCCCAAACTGGCCGAAAAATCAATTTCAGTGCTCCTCTATGCGGACGACGCGGTTCTCTTATCACGAACTAAAGTAGGCCTCAAAAGGCTACTAAGAGAATTCTCAGCTTACTGCAGGAGAGATCAATTGGTGGTTAATCACCAAAAAACTAAAGTCATGGTCTTCGCTAGGAGACACAGACATCACAGATGGGAGATGGACAATCAGCCAATAGAACAGGTCAAAATTTTCAAATACCTCGGAGTAGTTTTCCAGTCAACAGGGGCCTGGGAGGCCCACCATAAATATGCTAGGGAAAAAGCATCTCAAAGCGTCAAAATACTGTCTCGCTTTTACTTTACGAAGGGGGGCAGACATATCCCAGCAGCTTTGGAGGTCTTTCAAGCAAAACCCTTGGCACAACTACTCTACGGGGCCCAAATCTGGACGGGAAATCATTGCCGCACACTCGAAACGGTCCAGTCTAAATTCCTAAGACAGATTCTAGCCGTTCCATCATGCGTACCAAATGCGGCCCTACGGCTGGAGACCGGCCTCCTCTCCGTCGAGACCCGGACCTGGATAAGAACATTCAACTATTGGCTTCGTTTAAATTTAAACCCATCCGGACTATTACCTCTAGTAGCACGAGACGCTCATAGAAGTCGGTGGTCCAAAGTGGTGCATCAAAAACTACTTACATGTGGCCTACAAGCACAGCATCTCCTGAAAGTGGGTCTCCCCAAGGCAAAAACCATTATCGATCAGCGCTTGAAGGATATTGAGCAGCAGAATAATCTGGCCTATATTAAGAAATTTAGTGCTTGGTACGCTTATCTGCCCCCCTCCCATTTTGATTTTTGGGCACCTTATTTGTCTACCTTAACCATTCCAAAACTTAGGCGGGCCTTTACACTGGCCAGACTAAATATGTTACCGTCAGCTGTTCTTGAAGGTAGATACCAAAAAATTCCATTTGAGAACCGGCTCTGCCCCTGTGGAGCTGGCTATGTAGAGACGGCGTCACACGTTCTCTTGTCTTGCTCCCTATATAAAGATCTCAGGGACGAGACCATCACGCCGCTCCTATCTGCCATCCCCGGCCGCTCTTGCGAAGCCAAATTGTGCTCACTTCTAGCCGACCAGAACAGCTCGACAACAGAGAAGGTTGCCAAATTTATCGAGAGAGCAATGAGACTGAGAGCTGGTATCTGAATGATATCAGTGTGGTCACCCGGATTCCTCGTCTGGGTTTTTATGATTATTATCATTATGTTTTATTATTATTATTTTATTACTTCTGCCAAGTTTTAAGTACTGAGATTATTAATTTACCTAGGGTTTTAATAGGTCACAAGATTTAAACTATATTTGTAATGTATTTCTGTTGGTGTTTGATGCTATGGCCTGTTGGCTATGCAAATAAAGTTTTATTCATTCATAGGTTTAAACAAAGTTCTTGCTAACACTGTTAAATTTCAGTAACGGGCCCTTCTGCAAAATAATAATAATTCAGTTATTATCTGTGTTTTATTGCTAGGCATTCCCTAGCCTTGTGCTGGTGTTTTATATCAGATGTGATTTGATATAACACAAGGTGGCACAGCAGAACCTTATATTGTGCATTAAACAAGGCAGATTTAACTAGAGATGATATTCTCCATTCTCCCAGCTATTCCTTACATGCCGGTAACTCGAGCAGACGTTAAATTGTCTCAGCTAAGAGGACAACCATATTTTATCCTGGCTTGCTGAGAGCAGATTGCCATGCTATGCTCAGCGCAAGGGGCTTCTGTGCATAATTTGGGAAGCATGAAATACTGAGGCCGCAGCTGAGTTTGGTTGGAAAGGTTGCAGCTGAGTGATTGATTAAGCATCCCCGTAAACACACGACGCCAGTAGGCTCAAGGAGGTGCCTAGGCATAGCTGTCCACGTTTCCCTTTTTTAAAGGGAAATTCCCTTATTCCGAATAGGATTCCTCGCAAGAAAAGGGAAAAGTTGACAGCTATGTGCCTAGGATTCAAGGAAATGGCTGTAGTAGTTGCTCAGAGTGAGTCACAGGACCCCTAGCGCACATCCGTTGTCCCGGGAAGGCATAAATGGCTTGCAGGTGCATTCTGCTTCTTGAGAATGGCTCTGCAGCGTCTTGGGATTTGGCTATTACCAGATACTTGAATTTAACTGGTCACATTTCTGAAACACCGTGGTTTAATTCTTCTTCCCTGCCTCATCTACAGGACGGCCCTTCCCCTTTCAGCAGGGGTCTAGAAAAATGCAAATATGAGGAGGCTCGCTTTTGTTTGCAGTTGCTGTTTGTGTCGCTTACATTAATATAGGCTAACCATTAGGCCCTCCATCTAGGATCATAGGATTTTAGGGTCAGAAGGGACCATCAGGATCATCTAACCCCTGAAATACAAGAATCTTTTGCCCATGATCCTGAGATTAAAAGTTTCATGCTCTACCGTCATCCTAACCTTTGGCTGCGCTGGTTGGGGCTGATTGGAATTGGTGTCCAACAGCATCTGCGGAGCCACAGGTTGCCCATCTTTGTGTTAATGCCATGCCTGAGCTTTAAGCTGATATTGTGGCTTTGTGAAAAGTGGGAGAAATTTCCCTCTCCCTTCCTCCCACCCTCTTGGGGATTACCTGTTGAACAGACCGGCCGCAGATGGACTTCAGGCAAGACAATCCCACTTAATACAACACATAATGTATTGTGTTCAGCATCATAAGCTGTAGTTAGCTTTGATGCCTTTTTAAGGAAGACCCCCCCCCTTCCCAATTAATCAAGTTAATGGAGCATGGATACCTATTAGCAATTAGCCATAAAAAGTGGCTTGCAACTCCATGTTCTAAGGCATTCTCCTCAGTCTGGTCCCCTGCACATGTTGTTGGACTCCAGCTCCCATCATTCTCAGCCAGCATAAGCAATGGTCAGGGATGATGGGAGTTATGGGTCCAAAACACCTGAAGGGCACCAGCTTGGGGAAGGTTTTTCATAAGCAAGAAATAAGTGGATTCCATAGGTAGAGGGAGGCAAACAACCAAGAAGGGCCTTGTGTGCTGTCTGAAGCGTGGCCATTGTTGAAAACAAAGTTTTATCTCATACAGTTTAATTGGTAAACTGCTGTCGCTATTTTGCCCTTCTCATTTTTTTTCCTTTTTGGAGTTGCCTCACGAAAATAACATGAATGAGAACTCCAGGAAACAACACTTATCAGAGCTTGGCCTCTGTTTTATTTATGGTATATCAGTAAATGTTAGAAAGTGGGTATTGTGAGAATTTTTTGAAAGCCCCTTTGAGAACTTACTGGGGATATAAAATGGGATATACCATATTTTTCCATGTATAAGACTAGGTTCCCCCCCTAAAAAATAATGTACAAAATTTGGGGGCATCTTATACACTGCTAGCTCTCCCCCCATTTTCTTAAATCGGAGTCGTCTTATACATGGGGGCGTCTTATAGATGGAAAAATGCGGTAATTAGGTATTCTAAACTAAATAAATAACTAAAAAGACTGCATGTGCATTGACACAAAGATGCTGTGCAGCCTGTGATTTCACACACTGCAGCTGATGCTGAGGTGTATTTTGAATGCTGATAATATATTCTGAGGTAATTTTGTTTTTCTGGTGTCTCTTTAATTGAGGGAAGAGGCCACAGCATAGTGGTAGAACAAGTCCTTTGCATGTAGAAGACACCAAGTTCCTGGTGTCCTGATTCCTGCATAAAACCAACAACAGGTGCCCTTGCTTACAGGTAAAGAAGTTGATTTTTATTATAGCAGCCTTAGTGGTACAAACTCCATGACTAGGAAGGAGCAAAATCTAGTCTACATGGTCTTACAAGGCAAAGGAGTAATATCTACACATCCAGTCTGGGAACAAGGACCAAGATTCAGGAGTTCACTATTAACAACTGCACAGGAGCTGTGAGGTTGTTCCAACAAGTTTCCCTGCCCTACCCACCAAGCTTGTAAGCAGAGGTGGCAAATGGCCAAGTTACGCATGAAAATCCGTGTTCCTGTGGGAATTCTTGGCCTGTAGGTGTAGAGTCCCTGAGAGACAGCACGTCCCTTTCTGAATCCCCCCCCCCCCCATGTCAGAGCAGGTCATGCCCGTGAGCCATCCTCATCCTTCACATTTAGGGAAGAAGGCAGGGAGTCTCCTGCCTTGTCAGTAGATCTGAGAACATCCAAGGGGACAGTGTGGGGGGCATCATCACAAAGCCTGTGCTGTGTAGACTCAATTGCCTCCCATTCCTGGTCTGAATCAGAGTCCTCCATGGGAACCATGACCCCCTGCATCAGGGGAAAGATCTCTGCATGAAAAAGTAGAGTCACCACCAGCCAGAAGAGACAGCCCTGGAGTAGATGGAACAGTGGTCTATCTCAGAATATGACGGCTTCATAACAAGCATCCTCTGGGATTTTAAAGCCGTTTTGGATAGTCTGTCGCATAGTGTACAGCAAGTGGCGTACTCATCTGTTGCTGGGTGAGGCCTTGAGGCAGCTAGCCTGTGTGTCCCTAAGCAAGTGTGCAAGCAACTGTGTCCCTCCTCCACCGTGAAATATTAAAGGGTATGCTTCCATCCTACTTGAGTCCAACAGTCCATCAGTGGTTTGAGCAAAGCAATGAATCAGTGAAGCACCCGGTTCAAGACAGAGGGCTGACACCTGGATCCAGGTACAAGCACGAGTGGCTTCTCTGTGTCTGCCCATTCCTGCCTGGTCCAACTGTTTGCAACTGGTGCGAGAAGAGAATGATTCTAAGCAAACAGAGACAGCTGAAGTCAGTAGATGGTGATTCACAACTCGTATGTTGATTACCTTGGTCTTTTCCTGTTGAATATGAACGGCATGGTGGAAAGATAGCCATTTCCCTGTTCCATGTGATCACTAGCCCTTCAGTGAAGAATTCTTTGCAAAAATCAGTTCCACTGATTCTACACCTTGAAGATGCAAAAAATAAAATAAAAATCAAACTTTGAGGAGTTCTGAGCTCTGGCTTGGGATAAGTGAATGTAGAATTAGAACCAGAAACGAGTTGCATGCATGTATGTTTTGGGCAATCTTCTGGACCTGCATTCTCTTGACGAAGCTAACCCTGTGCTTCATAAGTTATGATGTATACATGTTTTTATTTAAAAAACACACTTCTAAAGGACTTGCTTGCGCAAGCAATCAAATCCGCCCCCCCCCCAAAACCCAATCCATCCAGACTTTCTGTCTTCTTTCCCCCTCTTTTTATTTTGTACCAAGCCTGGAGTCGTTTTGACTTTCACAAAGTCCTTGAAATGGGGCTTTATTCATCTAATCTTTTATTAAAATTCTGCTGGCAACGTTTTATGCAGAGTTAGTTTAGTATCCTCCTGCCTTCTCCACCAAAGAGCATTATTGACCATTAGTGTTAATAATTAAGAGCTCCTTGTTTTGCACTTGGAAGTCAAACATATTGACGTGCATTTCCTGAGTCACAGGGAGCTTACATTGGCTCCCTGGCCACGTGGTGAGAGATTTGTTTTACACTTTTATTGTCTGTCTAGAGTAAGATGGATGCCCCTGTTTTAAAAATACATGTCTCCCTTTTTCAGGTACCCAGGGAAGCTGAGAGGCATCCCTTACCTCTGAATGTACCCAGTGTTCTAAATTTCTGTAGAATCGCCAGCCCAGCTCTGTTTGCCTTTCATGTTGAAGTCTTGATCTGCCAATACAGAGGTCCATGAGCTCTCAGGGTTGATTAGTTTTGCATTAATATCAGGAAAAGGGGGCATTCAAGAAGGTCTTAAGTTCCGTTGGTTAATGAGCTTGATTATTAATTACTTTAGGTTATTATATTGGTAGCTGACCGCATGATTCATGGAACTCCAGACTGACCATCTATTATAGAAAGCAATAAAAATTCCCCGTTCACAGAGCAGCACAAATGTTGTGCAAAGGGAATTTATTAATATAGCAAGAAACTCTGTAGCTGATAGTTTTCCCCCGTAATATAGTAAAACATCAAAGTCATTATGAAACAGTAAAAGTATTACATACGAAATGCTTAATAGCGCGTGATTATCCTTTTTCCCAAAGTGTCATTTGCTAAGTAGAAGAAGCTGCTCCCAAACACGGCTTTAAGAGCACTGAACAATGAGAGAAATGTTTTGGTTCAGATGTTTATGATAATCTCAGTGATAATTAGTTTCATTTAAATGCTCTATTCCCTTCTTTTGGGAGGAACCCTGTGCATACACATGATTCCTTTAACTGATAGGAATATTAAATTAGTCTTGGGCATGAATTCCCTTTTGCAAAGAAAGTAAGTTTTAACGTATTACAGTGATAGCTAAAATGAATATAGCCTCTATCTTATTTTTTTTATTTCTATGAGGAGCTGGATCTGTTTGTAATTATTTGCTGTGAGACTTCCCGTCCAGTAGAGGGCACTATTTCGATTCACTCATGTCTCCATTTCTTTGTGCTCAAACCACCTCTATCTACTCCTAATGCTTCTCTCCTACTACAAAAGGACCATTGCTCAGTGATAGAGCTCATGCTTTGTATAGTAAAGGTAAAGGGACCCCTGACCATTAGGTCCAGTCATGACCGACTCTGGGGTTGCGGCGCTCATCTTGCTTTATTGACTGAGGGAGCCGGTGTACAGCTTCTGGGTCATGTGGCCGGCATGACTAAGCTGCTTCTGGTGAACCAGAGCAGTGCACGGAAATGCCGTTTACCTTCCCGCTGGAGCAGTACCTATTTATCTGCTTGCACAGTGACGTGCTTTCGAACTGCTAGGTTGGCAGGAGCAGGGACCAAGCAACAGGAGCTGACCCCGTGGCAGGGATTCGAACCGCCGACCTTCTGATCGGCAAGCCCTAGGCTCTGTGGTTTAACCCACAGTGCCACCCGCATCCCCATGCTTTGTATACACGAGCCCTAGTTCAGTCCCTAGCATCTCCAGGTAGGGATAGGAAAGACTCCTTCCTCCAGTGTTGAAGGCCCACTGTCAATCAATGTTGACAATCCTGAGCCAGATGGACGCAGTGGGCTAAGTTGGTAGCTAGTAGCAATAGCTAGTCTTATCCACCATGAAATGGTCTTGTTATATACTGAAGTTCTCACCCTGGGCCAGCAGAGAGATACTGTAGATAGTTTTCACTCAGGTCCACATATGCAAATAAGGGATTGAAAGTGACGTTCAGTGATTGGATAGTTACAGACAATGGTTACTGTTGCGTTCTAGTGGAGCTCTATATAAGCAGGCTGGCTGAAGCCTTCAGTTCAGTTCTGTCCTGTCCTGTGAATAAACAAGAGCTGTTTGAAGAATCGCTGTGTCATCACTGCCAACTTTGGGAGTGAACACCATACTTTTTATTTATGCGCTGTATGAAGAAATCTTTATTTTCTCCACCCTGCATCTTCCAGCATTCAGTTTCATCGAATGTCTGCAAGTTCTAGTGTTGCGAGAGAGGGCGAAAAAGGTTTCCCTATTCAGTTTCGCCATGCCATGCTACACTTTTCTGGAGTGTAATGATCCTGCTGCACTTTCATTTGCTACAGCACTCCACTGGAGGTCATGTTGTAGGCTAGCCTTGATGAGACATGAATGCAACTTTGCAACAAGCGATAGCTTAGCACACTATGCATGCAATCATTTTCAAGCTGGACATTTATAACACCCTCCGGAGTGTACATTTTGCCATGCATCCCTGTTAAATCAGAGAATGGGGAGGAACGCCAGAATCTCCAAACTTAGTGATGATGACCAACTTACTATATAAATGCTAAAGTAAGTTTTCTTGGGTAGATGGCTCTATTCCCCCAAGACAATGACTGATGGCAAGGGGAAGGCTAAGTCTCATCTTTCACTGCATGACATTTACAGCAAGTTACCTTCTTGCTGCTTGCTAATGAAATCTTCTCGGGGAGTTTCTGTTTGTTACCCTAGCAGAGACAGTTCTGATCCATGGCATTCATTAGCTTAAAAATACTTGTTTGTGAAACCTATCCCTCTTTCAGTCTTGGTGGCGATGCAGTTGTTAACCTTGGGCTGTATCCAATGCTAACCCTACACAGACCCCCCAAAGTTAATGGATGTGGCTCATTAATTTTAGTGGGTCTCCTTTGAGTAGATCTTGGTTTGATACAACCTTTTGCATATTTATTTCTGCATGTTTGATTAAGGGATGTGCTCAAGCAGAGTACACAAAGGAGGAGGAGCAAGTGCGATGACTTCCCAATGTCATTGGGCGACAGCTTCCATCATTTGTTATCATTGGCCCTCCTTGCTGGGATTGATGGAAGTTGTAGCACAGCATTTTCAGAAGGGCATCACGTTGCTACCCTAATAAAGGACAGCAGTGTCTATGGAAGTCAGCTAAAGAAAAGCAGTGTTAATACTGCCAATCTCCAAATGCACAGGGAAATCCTCAGCTGTGGTTTCTTGTTGGCTGGTAGGACTGCTCCTTGTCCTTCAGTTGAGAATACACAATGCAGATTGCGGCACATTTATTTCCTGGCTCTTTCCTTGGCAGCTAGAATTACACTTGTAAATATGCCCTGATTTTAAATTAGAAAGCACCACTCTATAGGCAAGTATTAACAAGAAAGTCTTCTCCAGGCTGTTCCTTGTGATGGTACGTTTTGTCTGGATGCAAACCGCCTGTGTTGTATATGTGTGTTTTTTCATACAAATCGTGTGTGTTAGCTTGTTTTGGTAAGAAGTCAATTACTGCTTGTTCTGCAACAAACTCTGGCAAAGAGCAAAACCCTTGCAAGATTCATGGGCCCTTGAAATGCCAAGCAGTAGCTTGTGTATATTTCCCACCAATTTTCCCCAGCTATTTTCATTGGGGGGGAGGGCAGCTGGAATTAATGCCAAACATTGAGAGGGAAGGTTTTTTCAGTCATTCATGTTTATTACGTTTTAACATTTAATAACCTGGGTGCCATAAGCAAATCCCTTGTTCATTTTAAAAATGCAAAAGTTTTTCTTTGCTGCCATATTATTATTATTAATTAGGGAATATCTAATTGCTGAGATGACTCTGTCCAAATGAGTGACCAAATGTATGTGTGTGTATGAGAGAGAACACAACTCTATAAAAGGTGAACCCATGCATGTTTATAGAATATTAGGAGTCTAAACCAGCTTCTGTTGATACCCCAGTTTGGTGCTTGGGCAAACAGTTTCAGAGCAAGACATGTCATAGTCTGCCCAATTTCGCCTTCATTTTCTCCCTCCATTCATGGTTGAGATATCAAAAATGGCTATCGCTCCCCCTCCTGCTTTTGACAGAAGTGTGTGAAATAATACAGGCATACTAAATGTCTCTAAACTAATTAAAGCCTGCAGAATTACTGAAAAATAGGGGATTTTGTGCTGGGCAGCTGTAAAGTTTAACTTGCTTTTGGGGGGGGGCAGGGGAGAGAAAAGAAAACTTCCATAATGTGTTTATTTGGGGGATGAAATTAACAGGCAAGGTTACCTCTTCTGAGTGCATGAATTCTGCCAGGTTTCAGAAGGATAGCTTCAGTGGTTTTCCTGCAATGGCAACCATTTCAGTTTTAGGGTTTGCGTGTATGCGCGCATGTTTGTGTGTGTGCATGTGTGTGTGCACACACACACACACACATCTCCCTGCTTTGTGGGCAATTGTTCTTAAATTTTCAGAGATGCCCCTGCGTAAGAATCCTGAAAACTGTGAGACATATAGGTCCATGGCCTTTTGTGCTAGGTAAAGGTCCATTAGGTCCAGTCGTGGCCGACTGTGGGGTTGCGGCGTTCATCTCGCTTTATTGGCCAAGGGAGCCGATGTACAGCTTCTGGGTCATGTGGCCAGCATGACTAAGCCGCTTCTGGCGAACCAGAGCAGCACACGGAAACGCCGTTTACCTTCCCGCCGGAGCGGTACCTATTTATCTACTCGCGCTTTGGCGTGCTTTCGAACTGCTAGGTTGGCAGGAGCAGGGACCGAGCAACGGGAGCTCACCCCGTCGCGGGGATTCGAACCGCCAACCTTCTGATCGGCATGTCCTAGGCTCTGTGGTTTAACCCACAGCGCCACCTGTGGCCTTTTATGCTAGATACTTTTAAATATTTTTTTGTGGAGAAGAGCTAAAAATGTTTAGCTTTCTGGGTACAATCATCCCCTCTGATTACAAGCTTGACCTGTGAGTCACAACCATCCCTGCCACTTTGTCCATAACGGTGGTGGTCTCCCCATCATCCCACTCAGATGCTATGATTCATCAAGAGGCATTCCTTCTGCTTTCAGCAGATTCAGGCCTGAAACTTCCCCACACACCCCTGTCTGGATTGCCAGTTTACCTTGAAGTGCTTGCAGTGCTCCCCACTTTGACTTGCACCGCCTCATAGAGAGCCCACTTACTCTTGAGCAAGCCACCAATCTCTCTCGAGGCATCCTGCTTGCTTCTGGGATTTATCCAATGCATGAAAACGTTCTGAGAATGTTACTATTTATGATATGTAGAAAGCATTTATAATTTACACGACACCTCACAGTTTTAATCAGATTCACTGATAATCTAATTCTATACATATGGGAAACTGCAACTGGGAGGAACTCATAGAGGTGGAACTTGCATGGAATTTTGCTGCAACCTGGTCCAGCTCTTTAGATAGTGAGTGGCTTATGCTGGCTTTCCTAGAATTCCTTGGGCAAGTGTGGTGGACATATGGTTTCGTTTCGGAGGGCAGCAGACCTTAGTGCCAACCATGTTGGCGAAGGCTGGCTTAGATAAAGGCAGCTCAGGTGCCAATGTTCTGTTCTGTTCTGCTTCCTGGTGCGTCAGCTGTTAAAGTTGAACAGATTCTTGGAGACAAGGATTGTTCCCCCATTGTAGAGCTGCAAGCTTTCTCACAAGCAAGCTGCAGGTTAATGAGTCAGTTCACATACTTTTAAATTAGAAGTTGCATCCAATGTCACACTGCCCCACAGGTTCAGAGCAGGTTGAGATGACCCTGGAAACAGAAAGGTAAGCTTTGAAAAGGAAACACAGCCAAAGGCAGCCTTCTACAATCTTGTGCCCTCCTGATATTGTTGAACTACAACTCCCATCATTCCTGGCCATTGGCTATTTTGACCAGAGCTGGCGGGAGTAGTAGTCCAACAATTTAGGAGGGTGCCAAGTTGGGAAAGCTGCTTCAAGGCTTAGATTTGTCCCAGCCATCTAATCTTTGACCCAGAATGTCTATGCGAGAACCTAGCTAGCTAGCTAAATCAATCAATCAAGCTGAGAAATGGCTTTTCAAGCATTTCTCCTTGAATTTCAAATTTCCCTTTTGGGGACCTCCCCTCCCCATCCCTTTACCATACCTCTATTTTTCCTTTTTGCTGATTTAGGTTTTCTCCAAAAAAATCAAGAAAATTGTCGGGGATATTGCCTTTCCTTTTTGGTGTGTGTGTTAACTGTGTGTTCATAAAAGCATGACTTTTTATTTCTCATTTAAACAAATAATTTCTGTAAAGGCAGGTGAGTGCCATATGACAAGCATGTTACCAAAGTAAAGATGGCTGACTCCCGGCTGAGGAGGCTTGTGGTCCAGTAGATAGGGGAAAGTGGGGGTGGCTATGAGAGAGAGGGAGAGAGAGATGTGTTCCTCAGTTTGTATGCATTTTTGAAGTGTGCCAGATGTGTTTTGTGTGGAGAGGTTGTGAAATTTTCTGTGTGAAGGGTTTGTAGGTTTGCAGATGATGGAGGTGTGTTATGAAGGGACCTGCCCAAGCAGGGGCCTTAGAAAGTAAGTCCTACTTAGTTCATTGGAGTTTATTCCCCAGGTAAGTGAGTATAGGCTTGCCGCCTAAGTAAGGAGTTGAAGCTTTGAAACTTTACATACATCAGTTGATGGAAACTTGTTATGTAGGAAACGACCTGTTTGTTGCCATGATTAAGATCTACAATGTGCTCAGTATTGTTTTTTGGTATGCTTCTTTAAAAAAAAAAAAGTTCACTTGTATCTTTTGTAACATAAGATAAATTTGGAGGTGCTTTTTTTTGTCTAAAGCGAGTCAAGAGGCCTTCCTAGCTAAAACAATATACGACGCCCAAATCTATACTCCTCCCAGCTCATTTTTAGAGCTATTATTATAACAGATCCACGAAATTAAATTTTCTGCCCTCTTCCTCAACAGGGCTCATGTGTAATTAAATTTCATTTTAAAAACAAAAAACCTTGACTCTTTTTCTCAATCCAAAGGTTTTTTCGATCCTAGAATTTCTCTCTGAAAGCGGATTTGAAAATTTTGCGGGGACTGAGAACACCCTTGATTAGGAAATAATGAGGGAGGCTCCCCATCAGTCCCTGGCTGGGATTGTGAAGTCTAAGGTGAAGTGAAGGTGTGTGTGTGTGTGTGTGTGTGTGTGTTGCAGGGGTGTGTATTATGTGCACCTGTTGGAGTGAAGTGGCTAAGAGTATGACACAGGACTTCTATGTATTTGGTTCAGATTTTACCTCCAGCTTCAAACTTTCCCAGGTGGACTTAGGCAACCCATTCTGTATGAGCCTCAGTCATTTCATCTGCAGTATGGATAACAGCCCATTTTAAGGATTGTTGTCATTAAAAGACAGTGAATGTGAGCTGCTTTGCATACTTTATATGTAAATGCTTACTATTATTAGCAGTGTCATCTGCAGCTTTCATCAGCTGAAGCTGTTGTGTGTAGACTGTCCATCACTAGTGACTTGTCAGAAGAATTGAACCTCTCTGTGTGTATATTTAAACCAAACTCTTTGCTTGGACGGTGCTTTTGCTTTGCTCCTTTTTGTGGGCCACCACCTTTGCTTTCCTTCTAGCAGCCTACTTCGTGGAAAGGGCCCTTGACAGGTTTCCTAAGTAAAACATGGCACCAGCAAACAGATTCATCAGTTGCGTGTGCACTCCAGTAAAAATAAAATAAAATAAGTGAACATATGAGCTGGAGGAGGGTGGGGCAAAAGGAAGCCCTTATTGGGTGATGTTTAGACAGTGTTAAGCTTGAAGGTGCACCAAGTCAACAAGAAATTTTGTCAGGGGCCCACTTGTATTTAAGGAAGACCATTTATAGACAAGTATCTCAGTTACTGGCTAATACCAGACATGGAACATTTGCAATGTAATACAATGCTTTTAGTACAACTGCATCAGCGTATAAAGGGCCATTCTAGTTCAGCATTTCTCATGTTTGGTTCCTATATAGTAAGTATTTGATATCATGGGCCAGCTTTGTGCTCCTGTATATCAATGATTTCTAAGGTTTTAGAAATCACTGGTATACAGGAGCACAAGCGGACTACTCCATATTGATCCTAAAGATCCATTATATATCAATAAGTCTATACGAATTTATTGTGGACATCTGTCATCATGTTGCACATCACAGAAGCCATTCTTCACACATTATTATTATTATTAATTTCTCATTCACACAACATGCTTCATTCTCTGCGTAGCATTGGATCGTGAAGCTATTTATCACATTAATGCATTAAAGGAGCAATAGAAAGAAAAGAGAACATAATGTTATGTGTGTGTGTTTTTTTTAAAAAATGGGAGCAGATTTCACACTGTTGAGTTGCTTTGCAGTTTTTAACACATAGTTGAAACAGCACTTCTAGCTATTTGCTCCACAGTTCCTGCTTCCCGGATTTCTAAAGTAATTTGTTTCTTACCTTCTCACATCTGCTTAGGGACATTGTCTTCCTTTATTAAGACTCATTTCCCTTAAGCATGAACTCCATTTCCAATGGGACATTGTGCTACCAAAAAAGAAAAGAAAATGCCAATGGCAGGGACTGGGAGAATCCTTTTATCCAGTTTCCCCACTGTCAGAGAAACAATGATATGCGGCAGTGTTCCGGGTCTGTCTCCAAAATGCAAAATATCCTCTAGGCTTTCCCTCTCAGCATTAAATGCTTTCTCATTTGCATTTTCATCACCATTAATGCCCAGGAGAGTGAAGGAAAGAAAAAAATCTCTCCCTGCCTCTGCTCCCTGGCCATCCATTCACCTCTCCCTATCCAAAAATAACATTGAATTCATTGTGAATCTGCTGCACTCTTAACTAGTTGATGGTGATCGCTGCCTATAATCATGCAGACTGGACTTGGAAGCAAACTTAAAGGGTTTGCCAGGAGCATCTGTATTTATAACTGACCCTTCTTAGAGATAAACCTTACCCTTCTTTGTTCTCTTGCTTCTGCTTTTGCTTCCCTAAGCTTGTGGTGGGGAAAACATACATACACTATCCCCACCCCCCAAAAAAGGCTTGCGTTATTTTATTTTTTTAAGTATGTAGAAGCAGATCATCTCTCTTATCTGCCTGTCTTATCTTGTGTTTCTGCACTACCGTTCCAGTTGGTCTGATAAATTTGACACGCCGGCCGTGTCAAAAGGTAATATCCTTGGCTTAATTGTGAGCTAAGTCCCTCTTAATCCAGGGGAGCGTTTGAGATTCTGTCCAAGTGTTCAATTTCCCATGCCGCTGAGGTCTGTGAATTTCTTTCTCCAGCCTCCAGGCTGCTGCAGCACAAGTCAGCATAGCTAATGCAGATAGATCTCCTCCCTTCTCCAAGCGCTCTCTCTCTCTCTCTCTTTCCCCTCCCCACTCCGACTCACCCCCCCCCCCACAAACCTCCAACGCTGTGCTTTGATTCGATATGAACAGACTGGCAACTCTGATGCTAGAGCAAAATCTGACATAACTCTGCAGATGGCTACGTTCGGATGATACACCTAGGGATTTCTCCCCCCCACCCCCCTTAAGGAAGGTAAAGATTTATATGCTGCTAATGGTTTGTTGTTTTTTTTTCTTCCCCCCCTCCTTGTTGCCATTTTTTTCCAGGACTGCCAGCCCCTAAGAAGAGCCCAAAGTCGGTAAGCACTTTTACAGAGCTACTATACCTGTTTGATTATTTTCTTGTCGGAGGCATGGGTGGGCGTTTCTGGAAATGCGAAATAATAATAATAAAAATAATACTGTGTGGGTCCGTGGGGCTCCCCTTCTTTTCCCTCCTTCCCCTCCAACCCCACCCCGGTGGTTGTCATTCCGTTTGAAAGTTGCGGTTCTGTCGCTGCACTTGATCGCTTTTGCATGGCTTGTGCTGAGCAGGGGTTAGCCGGGGAAGAATGCGGCGCAGGAGAGGATTTGGCCAGCGAGCTGGAGGGGATGGGCAGACGGAGGGGTGTGTGGGCTTGGACGAAATTCAGCCTTACTTCTGGTGGACTGCTCTTCGCAGGCATTTAACTTGCCCGTGAAAATGCCATTGTTTCCTTCTTGGCACAATTGCGCGTGGAGACTCCACCTCCCTTTCAGATGGCATTCGCGAGCAGCGGGCTGCACTCGTTTTGAGCCTTATCATGCACTATATGGTGGATAATTGGGGGAGAGGGAATTCCCGAAGCTCGTTTCCTAACAGCGGCAACAGAGGAGGGGGGTAGGGAGAGAACCCTTTTTGTAACGCTAAGGGTATCATCCTAGTTCCCTGCCTGAGCCTTTCGCATGTCCGACGGTCTCTTCTGCTCTCTGTAGGGCATCCTTTGTTGTTTGTTGGCTTTGCCTGGGTTTAATAGCATTATGCTGCAGGTGTAGGTTCCCCCCTCAAAACGCCCCCCCCCACAGCCCATTGCCTTTTTAGAGGAAAGATGGAGGGCTGCGGGAGTGTGGGGGGGGGGAGGGGAGAGAATCAATATTCCCCTGTCCGTCCTGATCTTGTTTCTCTGTGGAACGGTTACCTGGTTGACATGCCAGCTAATAGCTTGTAGGCTGTTGTCCGAAAAGTACAATTAAAAACAGAGGACTCTGCTACTCCAAGGAGTGACACAGATCAAGAAGCATTATAGGGAGTTAACTGGCTGCAGAGTGAAAGTTTCTCCATTTGTTTGAAGAGTGTGCAGTGGTGGGGGAGAAGCAGAAAAAGCAAGGGGGGGCGGGGAGCTGTAACCAACCAGTTTTCCGAAGATGGAGAGATTGTTGCGGTAATGCAAGATGCTGTAAAACTTCCCTGGCGGTCGGCTCTGGGGCTCTTCCTGCACCTTTTACGATGCCCCACCTTTTTCTGAGAAGAGACCCAAAGAGGAAGGATGAGCAGACGCCTCCTCCTCTTGATATACAAGTTTCCCCCCCACCCCCTCTGCCCATGGAAAAGAAAGCCCCGAAATAATTAATGTGGTTCTTCTGGCTTAGGGCCGCGCTGATTAAAGTCACATGACCCCGGGCCTCTACTATTGTCAGTTTGCATTAACGTTGGCAAGGGAGGAGAGCGCCGTTCGCGCTCAGCCTCAAATCCCACAAATGTCAAACCGTATGGGGTTTACTTTTGTGTCACAGTCAGGGAGGAATTTAGCCTTTGGTTAAAATAGAAGCCAGTGTGTAAAACATGTAGAAAGCGGATCAGATTTATTTGGGAAGAGGAGAGAGAGCTGTTAGCTTAACAAAACAAAACAAAAACCAACATTGGGGGAAGGGTATCGTTTTCCCCATCTTCTTCCCGTCGTCCTTGTCTCACTGCCCCTGTTAATTAAGCCGCATCTAATGAATGGATTAACAAGGTTGATTTGGAAAAAGAAAAGAGGGAGAGGGAAAAAAAGCAGTCAACTGCAATCAACTTATAGAAAATCTCCTCCAGTCATTTGGAGTTGCCGTGAACCGGCCTCTCCAGTGAATGGCGATAACATTAGGAGCTTTGAAATCCTGTGTGTGGATCCTAAATCCGTTTAGAGATAATCCTCCCCTAGTGAACAAAGAGACTGTTTACAAACAGGTGTCGTTCTGTAGCCCTTTCTCTTCCCATTCCTCCAACACTCTTCTCTCTCTCTCACACACACACACCCTCAAACAGAATTCAGATTACCTCAGGAGATTGTATGGGATTTTTGTTTTAATATTATTATTTTTTGGTCAGTAAAGGAAAATGGAATCCTTGGATGACACATTGCTTCCCTCTTCCTCTTCTTCATTTCCTTCACAATATTTTGAAACCCCAGTCACTGCCCATCCTCTTCTAGGAGGAACACCCCCCCCCACATAGTTTTTCCTTGTTTAAAAAGAGATTTCTAAAGGGGCTGTTGTTCAGCTAATGTTATAATGCTATTGTGTTGAGGGTGTTGCTGCTTTCTTTTCTAAATAATACAGTGCTTAGAGACAGTGGTATCCTGCTGTAGAAAAACGAGCCGGTCCGCACCAATCCAGGGCACTTATATCTTACTAAGATGAAATCACTCACAGTATTATATTCAGCAATCCATTGTTTGTTTTTAAGGGAGAGGTAGAAAAATAATAAAGAAGCTTCGGCGTTGCTGAACGCTGTGAGCAGCAAATTGGTTCAAGTTTTCTGTGGACATGTTACGCCCAGTGCCAATCCATGTGGGAGTTCCCTGAATCCAATTCTTGAAAATGCCATGAAATATTTCCACTGGCTGTTGCTATTCAGAGAAGCCTGCATGTTGACAGCTTAGTGTGATGACGCAGACCACGCAAATGCCAAGCGTCAGCCCTCGGAAGTCCCCTGAGGCTTCTTACGTGGTCTTGTGGTCGTGCTCCTTTTTGCCTTCCACCTTTCCGGTTTTTCTCCAGGAGTCCCTTAAAACACTAATTATTTCTTGATCAATAATAGATTAGCTCCTTTGCTATGAGCAATGTGTAGACGCCCTTTGCGGCATTAAAAGGGGTGGGGGAATCTTCCTCTTCTCTCCCCACCCCCACCCCTCCAACCTCCTCCTCTGAATTAAATTCAAATAAAGTTCAGCTTGACCCTTCCTTTGCTGCCCCTGCCGCCACTGACTGATCTGTCATAGAACTGGTTCACACAACATCCTAAGACAAATCTTGACCTAGTGAGACTGCATGAACTTGCAGCCTCCCAGAGAAGATTCCACTGCCACTTTGCTCTGGTTCTTGTGGCTGCTGTGCTGTGCTAAGCCAAGGTTTGATTTCGTGTGTTGTCCATGCGAGGACTTGTGATGAAGGACCCCCTAGCCATCAGCTGGAGCCAGGAATTGTTCATGGCCACAGTTTACTGGTTAACCAAGAGTCCTAAGTTGGAGGATGCACCAAGCCAAGTCTTGATTTAGCTCACCGCAGTGTGGCAGCAAAACGGACTAGGCAGGAGCAAAGGTGGCAGCAATCCCCTCTTCAGGAGCCTACATGTTCGTGTAGCCTCACTACATCTGGGGTAGAAAACCTTTTTTCAGCCATTACCTTCTGGGAGCTGCATACTAGTGGTGGGCGAGGCCAGAGGCAAAATTGGGCAGAGCAATGAATGCAGATATATATTTTTTTTTTGCCTTGGTGCAAAAGGCTAGATTCTGTGCACACTTAAATACACTGCTGTTTCCTCCATCCAGTCAAGCAATAGCCATTATCAAAGTTCAAGGAGCCAGGCAAAAACACTCAAGTACAATGTGATACAGGACCAGTGAGGGGTCTGGCTGCAGAGGGTCTGTGGTCTGGGGAGAGTGCCAAGGGCCAGAGAGAGAGGTTCGGAGGGCCGCTAAGCTAGGGATTCTCTTAGCACATCATGTGAACTGGGCCATATTTTGTAGGTAATGATTATCACTGGAAGGCCAAATTTGCATGTAATGTATCGGTATGGTTGATGCCAGGAGACAAACTATGTATGTATTGTGGTTGGCACCCATCTGTCTCAAGAGGTGGGGGGAGTCAAACTGCTGCATTAGCAGCACCAAAGTGACCTCTCTGGGGCGCAAGCCTGGGCAGTGTGGATGGAGGTCCTGGGCCGCCCAGGCGATGACCCTCTTCTTGGCCTCGCTGATGGGTAAGCAGGGCTATATGTTTGGTTGCAGGAGTTGCCGGAAGGCTCCATCAACCATTTTAGGGACTCCATTCCAGATTTGTGTGGGGTTTACTCCTTAGTCTTTTCTTCTCCTGAAGATACCCTGCAAAGCAGTGGTGGTTTAGGGTGTCAGAGTTTTACTTCTCTTAGATGGGCTGCCTTCCAAGGTTGATGAGCCCCATCTGCCCCTCAGTTCCCTCTATGGCACATGCAGAAACTGCCTTCTTGAGACCTTAAGAAGCAGGCTTACAGCCTTGCCAGTATAGCACTGCCAGGAAAATACGGTTCCAGTAAATCTCATAGAAGCACCTGCCTCCTAAGGCATCCTATCTACCCCTGCACACCTGTGATTTCAAATTAAATAGCAAGATTTTCTAAAGAACATAAAAGATGCCTATCGAGACATCAACATGTGGAAGGATCATTTCCCTTTATCATGCATGTGCAGGCTGTCTCTAGCCAATCAGCGGTGGGAAACTTTAATCCCACACCTCTTTGTCTGGCCCTTAGGATGCACCCCAGGCTGTGACCCTCCCCTGACTCCATCCCACTTGCTACTTGTCCTCCTGGAGTCTTTTGTCTAGCCAGAATGACCCCTGGAAGATTACCTACAAGGGAATGTGGCCCTCAAAAAAGTACGATATTGAATCTTCCTCATCTCCAGGAGGGTCCACGAGCCTGTATTAAGACTGGCAAGCTGTTGTGGAATGCCCGCCTGTGCCAATAATTAAATTCCCAGCTGCCACGATCCAAAATATTGGTGTCAGCCCATTCCACAAAGACCCAACTGTCTTTTGACTCCTATGAATGAATGGATGTGTGAATGGAAGAAGAAAGATCGCGGCTGCCAGTCTGAGACCCCAGCAGCTGGGAATCTCAGTGCCGATAGTTCTTTGCAGCACAAGAAGAAAGGAGGGTCCGTAGGCAAAGGAAAAACAACCAAGAGTAGTCCACCAGGAACTATATACCCAAGACAGCTGACGATCAGGGGGAAAGAGAGCTGTTCAAAGAGGGCTGCTGCATTATCAGTTTGCAACCCAAATTCTAGTAAGGGAGACAATGAGTGGGGAAATTATGAAAATATGTTGCACCCCTTCTCCTCTCTCACAATGTTTATCATGCTGAAAGTGGCCTTCATTTGAATCTGGGTGTAGTCACTTGCTAATATGTCTACTGAGCCCTCATCCATTCTCCTATAGATGCTCAGCTCTGCTACGCTTTTCTAGGTAGCAGTATGTTTGGAATGTATCACAACATCAGGCAAAAACTTCTTTAGCCCAATAATTTGTTGCAGACCTGTAGGGTAGCACTGCTGCATAGTTTCAGCTTACAGAAAGGAGAAACATTAGAGATTTGGCTGCAGTATATCTTGATTCCATTCACTTCTCCCCTCCCATCCCAGTCAAAATCTCTGGTGACACTAAAGTACACAGAATGTTACCAACATCATTACTATGCAGAAGCATAAGAGTTGAAGGGGAACTCAGTGGTCATCTTACTACCAATGCAGCAGTTTGAAGGGTTGTAGCCAATGTTCAGCCTACACAGAATGGACCCACTGAAATCAACGAGCATTATCAAGTGGCGTCTATTGCATTCGTTGGGTCTACTCTCAGTAAAAGTTAGTATTTGTCTATAGCTTTTGCACATCAACAAGTATGCTCATGATATGTGTTTGTGTATACACACACACACACACACACACACACATACTCATGCATGCATGCCACACTCCCCTGGCCCCCATAGCATGGTCACCTCACAACTGGACTAGAGCTTCCATTGCACCCTACCGTGCTTGGATGATGCATGCTGCTCCGATGTTGGTCCACCACAGCACTGGGCGTTTGCCAATGGGCAGCACCCTTAGGAAGGTCCGCTGCCAAACCAACCAGGCCTCTCAGCACTTGGCAGAGGAAAGGTTTGCACTTGCCACTTTTAATTCTCTGACACCCCTCCTCTGGAGCTCGTGACATAGTGTTGCTCCAGAGGTATATGGGGGAACAACAAAAACCTTTATTGCATTAGCAAACTGCCATAGCAAAATAAGACAATACAAAAAAGAAAAAAGACAAACTAGAGACAAGCAGCCCAGCAAAATTCAGGTGTTTTGGCTGGCGTAGTGACATTTAAGTTACCCGAAGACAATAATGCAAAGATATAATAGCCAGCGCCCAAAAACTAGTATGCGGGTATATATAAAACACAAAATGGCCCCAGAACAGACTCAGCATATTGAGTTAAAAGTAATAAAAAGATTAAAACAGGTCCAGGTCTAGGGCACGCTACCCTGTCAGAGTAGCCCTGAGTTTCAGAGCCTGCACTATGAATATTGCCACCCCACGTGAGATTTGGGGAATATGGGGGAACTAAAACGGCCAGAGTTGGCTGCAGTACTTAATAATACGACAGGCATTTTTGCTGCTGCTATGCCCACCTGATACTGTTAAGGGTGGGTCCTCCTTCAGGACACTTAGGGTCCTCTAATGAGTGCATGCTAACCACTGCTCACTTTTCTCCATAGACAGGAATGGATACCACTCACTTAAAAAGCAGAAAGTGCAGTGATGTTCTTAGGGACCTTGCAGAGTTTAGGGAACAAATCCCTCTCCCATCTTTGATACTGGGCAGTCCATTCTTTGCTGACAAAGCCCTCTTGGGACACCCACAATTCCCTTCTGCGCATCTCCCATGGATTCCTACAACTATGGGCTCTCTTCCACTCCTCAACCATAGTGGGTGTGTCATTTTTGTGTGTGTACAGTATATATACGGTCCATAAATATACAAAATGAAAGAAACGGGGTCTTGGATGAAGTGAGACGACTAGGCATGACAGTAGATTAGCAACCTTGGAGACAGACAACTTGTCAATTTCATCTGCAGACTGCACTTGATTATGTGCTTTGTGGCAGAAGTGAACTTCCTTAGGTCAGGGTTTGAAATAAGAGTCCACAGATCACAACTGGATATCTGGCACATCTGAAAGGATATCCCAGTGTGGACATGAGGAGGCATTTTTTCTCTCTCCTAGCCAAGTATAAAAATAAAATGACCCTTTGCACTCTTCCTTATATCAGTAAGAGTAAGACAGACTAGTAGCACCTTATTTAAATACTCCAGTATTTCTTAGGTGTTTCCTTTGCCACCCTTTACAATAGTGGCCCCTTCCTGTCCATATGATGCATCTTGTGAGGTGGGATAAACCACTGTGGCAGCTTAGGGGAGCATCTGCTTTGCATGCAGAAGGTCCCTGGTCCAATCCCCAGTAATCCCTGGTTGGGCCTGGCCATGGCCCCTGCTTGAAACCCTGGATAGCCACTTGCAGTGTGGATAATACTGAGATAGATGTACCAGTAGTCTGAGTCAATATAACGCAGCTTCCCATGTTCCCCTGAAGATTTTTATGTGAAAATTCAGTGAATTGTTTGGCATTTCCACATTATCTTAATTTTTAATTTCTCTTAAGTATGGTTTCTGTTGCTTAGTCTTATGACACAAAATCTAGATTTGCAGATTTCAAAGAAATGATCTCTTGTGAGAGGAAAAACACATTTCATGGATTTATTTATGCAGCTGGTAATATGTGTTTCTGTATCTCTCCATTTCCAGTTTAATGAAGTTTCTGCCTTGACTGTATAAACAGGCTGCTGCACACACACAAAAACGATCTCCAGCCTTTAAAAGCAGCTTCTCTTTTCTCTGTATGTCCAGTGTGGGTGCCTAACATCTAATACGGCTGAGTTAAAAAGGAACAGTATCTAATGGGAGAAAATTTTCTAGCCCTCCAGAGTGTGCACATGTCCCACTTTAAATGCATGCTATAATCATTCTAAAATAAAAACTTGCTACCACCTGGGCAGAGTAAACTGTGTCCCCTTTCACCCCTTCTAATGCCAGTTTCTGCTGTGTGGTAAGGACCCATGAAATGGGCCCCACCCATAGAGGCAGACCTTTCAATGTTAAGTAGCCACATGAAATAAACCCATGGGAAAGTGGCTGCCATACCACTGCAGCAGCACCTCAAAGGAGAAAAGCCTCACATGGTGTGTTAAAATGTAAGCCCCCAGTTCATGCTGCCTTTATTTATTTGATCAAAACCATATCATTTAGTACACCCTTGAGTCCCTCAGAGGCTTGATGTGGTGAAGGTACCCCCTTCCCACCCCAAAGATAAATTGATGTGTAAGCTGCATGCTCCAGGAAAGTTTTGAGCTCATGGTAGCTCTGCTGATGCAGCGGAGGGGGAAGAATGATGCAAAGGGTGCCTTAGTGTGATTGGGCCCTTCTGTGGAACAACCAGCTCACAAGTCATCTTAATGACCATGTACTCTGGCCTAAGTCATCTAGAGCAGTGATGGCCAAACTTGGCCCTCCAGCTGTTTCGGGACTACAACTCCCATCATCCCTAGCAAACAGGACCAGTGGTCAGGGATGATGGGAATTGTAGTCCCAAATCAGCTGGAGGGCCAAGTTTGGCCATCACTGGTCTAGAGGAAAGGCAGGATAATAAAACGAGTTCATACAGGAGAGGAGGGAGAAGCGCCCATAGCACTTCCCTACTTCATGGAGCCTTTCACCAGCCCAGGTGTATATAAGTTAGATCTCAGGTAAGAGGTTAGTTAAATATATGCAACAGTTTGTGTTTATACAAACCCCTGAGGGTTGTTGTTTTTTTAGATGATAGCCAATACGTAAGAGTCATATCCAATGCGCTGCCCAACTTTGTCTCTGGCAACACCCGCCATTAGCATGTAGGACCGCCACCAAGGTTGCCCCGAGAACATAGCCCTTGGGCTGAAGAAAGCTTCCATACATCTAATGTGGGCAATAGAGAAGGTGGACCTTTATACATCTAGGTAGGGGAAGATGCAAAGCATGACTCGGAAGTTCATTGGGGTGGCCAACCCTTTGACTGGACCTAACCGTCCAGGGGTCCTTTACCTTTACTATGGAGGATCATACAAGTTTGCAGTGTAACAGTAATAAACTAGTGGATTGTGATGCTCTTAGAAGGGAAAAGTTTGAATAATTATTATTATTATTATTATTATTATTATTATTATTATTTATATCCCGCCCTCCCCAGCCGAAGCTGGGCTCAGGGCGGCTAACAACAATAAAATAGTACAACATTCTAAAATCATTTCATTATAAAAATAATTCAACTCAAATTAATGGCAACCATTGGGCTAAAGTTCTGTGAAGATTGCCAAAGGAGGGAGTCAGGCTGTGCCCTGACCAAAGGCCTGATGGAACAGCTCTGTCTTGCAGGCACTGCAGAAAGATGTCAAATCCCGCAGGGCCCTAGTCTCTTGTGACAGAGCATTCCACCAGATTGGAGCCACGGCCGAAAAAGCCCTGGTCCTAGTTGAGGCCAGCCTAACCTCTCTGTGGCCTGGGACCTTCAGGATGTTTTTGTTTGAAGACCATAATTTCCTCTGTGGGACATACCAGGAGATGCAGTCCCATAGGTACGAGTGTCCTAGTGCATATAGGACTTTAAAGGTTAAAACCAGCACCTTAAACCTGATCCTGTACCCCACCGGCTATGAGCCGGCTTTAAAAAAATAAACAGATGCTTGGTTGCCAGAGGTACTCTAGTTCCCTGGAGTGACTCTTCCCCAGCAGTGGGTGGATACAGAAACTACCTCTGTTTTAGATTCAGGTAGGTAGCCGTGTTGGTCTGATGTAGTTGAATTTTTTTAAAAAAATGTTCAGTAGCACCTTAGAGACCAACAAAGACAATCTGGACCAGTGGAACTGAGCTGGCAGATGGATTGGTCTCTCTTCCCTTCTCTGCCTCCCTGCTTTCCTTCAGTAAAGGGAAGCAAGAGGGAGAATGAACATCTACCTGTTCAGCCTCCATAGTGATGCTGCTACTGAGAGAGAGGGAAAGGTAGATTGAGGCTGTTTTGCCCCTTGGCTGCCCTCTTGAGAAACAGCACCTGGGTCCTAAAAGTTGCCGGTGTGTGTGTGTGTGTGTGTGTGAGAGAGAGAGAGAGAGAGAGAGAGAGAGAGAGAAATAGTTTTTTCACTGTATTTTGGAGTTGCAAAAGAGAGGGAACAGGATGAGGGAGAAAGACTCAGGTGACTGGATTGGTTGAACAACTGCCTCCACCCCAATTTATCTGCAAGGCTGGGCTAATCTTTTACTTCCTATTTTGCTACCCAGCTTTCAATATGACTGAGAGCATTTCAAACCATCTTTCTGATCTGGTCATCCTGAAATTTGGCATATGCATTTATAGATGGGGGTTTGTTCCCATCTTTATAACTCCTGTGGCATGTGTGGACACCCAAAAGGGCATCTGCAGTGTCTTATTCTAGCGTACCTCGATAAAAGAACATTTGTCTGTATCTGAAGGTGGTTTTCACAGTGTTTGTCCCAAACTTCCATATTATTGTTCTTAGCCAGGTGGGAATTAGCCATATTTGCTGGTGAAATAAATTGTCGACAGCATCAAAGCACCTGAAAAGCACGGGTGGAGAAATCGGAGATATCACACGCGCTGCTCAAAATGTCATTTGAAGTCGAGAGTTAATTTCAAATTCAAGTCACTTGAGAGTATATCATTTTAAAGAAATGCCATTGGTGGGTCAAGAGCTTCAGCAGACATCAATAAAGCTCAATAAAGCGTTCCGAAGCAATTTCTGCTCTCGGGAGTTGCCACGCCCCTCCAACCAACAGCTATATTCAAAACTATTGTTAAATAGAACACAGCGTTTTCGGTCACAAAGAGCTTCTAGTGAAGTGGCAGTAGTCAACGCTACTTTGCTTTCTCTGCCCAGCTCTGCTCCTGCTTGCTAGTATTTAGTATAGTTCACGTAGAGACTGTGGAGGAAGGGCCCCATTGCACGTTCCACTGACATGTGTAGCTATCTCTTCATTTTTCACCTTAATTAGCCACCACTGCAGCAAGGTGATTCTTACTGAGAAGGTAGCACCCAGAGAATGGAAGCTTATCTCTTCCTCGCTCCACTGAGATTGGAATGAATGTTGGGGAATGGCATAGAGGTTTGTCACAAGCAGGGCCGGCCCACCCATGAGGCAAGGCGAGGTGACTGTCTCGGGCGGCAGGACTCATAGGGGCAGTTGCTAGTTTCCTCCCACCCCTAGGGAGGAAATGGCAGGGGATGTCCTCAGTCTCCTGAGGTCTTCACCCTCCCAATGTGATTCCAATAGAGTCCCTCCGCCTCCGCACCGTGACAGGTTGATTTGTTCTCAGTGTAGATCTTCACTCAGGGACGCGGGTGGCGCTGTGGGTAAAACCTCAGTGCCTAGGACTTGGTGATGATAAGGTCGGCGGTTCGAATCCCCGCGGTGGGGTGAGCTCCCGTTGTTTGGTCCCAGCTCCTGCCCACCTAGCAGTTCGAAAGCACCCCTAAGTGCAAGTAGATAAATAGGTACCGCTTTATAGCGGGAATGTAAACGGCGTTTCCATGTGTGGCACTGGTGCTGGCTCACCAGTTGCAGCTTCGTCACGCTGGCCACGTGACCCAGAAGTGTCTTCGGACGGCGCCGGCTCCCGGCCTCTTGAGCGAGATGAGCGCGCAACCCTAGAGTCGGTCACGACTGGCCCGTACAGGGAGGGGTACCTTTACCTTTACCTAGATCTTCACTCACCCTTCTTCCCTGGTGAGGAGAGGCACCATTTTGTGGTTCACCTCCGGTCCCAAAATGTATTGGGCTGGCCCTGATTCCATGTGCCAACATTGCCCGATGTCCTGCAGAGATGGGCTGGATGAATATTTCGCTCTATTTGCAGATGCTTCCCTAAAGAACAGCCAGAAAAGCAGAGACCTATTGTAGCCCACGAGTAGGGCTGCAAAATTAGAGGCCTGTTTTAAATAAGCCCTGTTTTTTTGTTTGTATCTCTTGTAAAAGAGGTCTTGGTTCCAGCCTGCAGTCTTTGTAATTTACATGTGTTTTATCTGTTGGGTGCGCGTCCTCTTCTGTTAATATGAAATTATGTTTATGCTTTGAGGGGACGCGAAGAATATTCGAGCAGTCAGATGCTTAATTTAGTATTTTTCAAGTTCTGTTGTTGGGAATTCTTTGGAAATCCTAGCTAAGTGTCCTCAAGAAGATTAGTGAAGGCAAGCAGGCTTCCCTGAATGACAATTTGCCTTTTATTACTGCTCTGCGCTTACAAGGAGTTGCTGCAGGAAAGGATTGGGAGCGTTGTTGAGCATGCTCTGTTCCATTGGAAGGTGACCATGTCCGAAAGGAGTGTTGAGCACTCCTCAACACTCAAAGGAGTGTTAAGCATACCTCCGGGAAATGTTCTGGAATTCTCCGCAATGGTTCCTTGGCAGATAAATCAGCGATAGACGGAGATTTCCTGAGTAAAGAGTTTGAAACCCACTGGGTTAGCTTTTTAAAATAAAAAAATAAATGGGAATTCTATTTACTATTTGTAATTTATGTGATACTTCTCAATACCTGCATGGGACAAACGTTTCAATATGGGGACATAACATTGCTCCAGTACTGGCTTATTGTAAAGTCTTGTGACCTTAGAAAGAGCACAGGTCAACCACTTCTAACTTTAAAAAGAAGATAGACAATGCTATGTAAAATGTATTGTCCAAAAGTTGCAGTTATCTAGAGCTGTCAATGAAGTTCCCACAATGAAGTTTTTGTCTGATGCTTCATGTTCTAATATAAATCGATGGAAGTGATGGGAAATTGAGACATGAGAATTTAAATTCCCCACTTGCCCATTTACTGGAGCTTAGGTTGCAAAGAATTTTGGCATGCTTCAGTCTTGCAGCAGTTTTAAGTACAGTATGCAGCCCAATTTCTCCTAACTTCTTTACTCCCAGATTTTGGTTTTGAGTTCTTTCATCTGATTGGGAATATCATCTGATGTGGCTCTTGGTCCATTTTGTTTCTTGCATCTCCATCACAGCTTGCATGAATTTGCAACCCCTGGTCTTTGGGTCTGGCCGCAGGTCCATTAGTATGGGGCATGGTTTTCACATGGAGGGTGTGTGTGTGTGTGTGTGTGTGTGTGTCTAACAGAGTTTCCCTAGAGGAAGTTGAGTTCAGAACAGAAAACGGGGGGGGGGGGGGCTGTATCTTTCAGATTAATTTCTAGTGAGGGAGTTTTGTTTGTCTACTTCTTCAGGTCCATTAGTATGGGGCATGGTTTTCACATGGAGGGTGTGTGTGTGTGTGTGTGTGTGTGTGTGTCTAACAGAGTTTCCCTAGAGGAAGTTGAGTTCAGAACAGAAAACGGGGGGGGGGGGGGGCTGTATCTTTCAGATTAATTTCTAGTAAGGGAGTTTTGTTTGTCTACTTCTTCAGGTTCAGCACAGGTCTTGGTCAGCCTGGCTTTGGTGGCAGGCAAAAGGCTGGGCTGCATGCATGAGAAATCCTGAATGCGCATGAGCATGCATGCATGTCAAAGGAAGCATTTTTATTTATCTGATATTGTCCAGTTCTGACTGATGCTCTGCACCGCTGCTAGATTTTAGATTGTGTTCTTAACTGGGGGCGGAAACATATGGAGATACTAATGCATAAGGAAACCTTGATTTGTGTTGTGTCGGCATATGAAAGCTTGCGTGGTTTTCTCTCTGTGTGTGTGATGAATGGCTTTCCCTTTTTGTGCATCCCCCTGTCACTCCGTCCGCTTATCCTTGGGGAAATTCACCTGCGCTCAGCACAAACTGGAAATGGTAGAAGCCCAAAGAGGGGACTTTATGTATTTACGCAGGAGCACGCAGAAATGCTGAACGTAGAGGAAAAGCAGTGGGGGAATGGCTCAGTTGCAGGCCATTAACCTTCTTGGGATTCCCCCCTCCCCCTCCCCCTTCTTTTCTGGCTTCCTTCCTTACAGCAACCACTTGAAAGGAAAGACAGCCAAAACAGCTCTCAGCACAGCGTCTCCAGCCACCACAGCACCCACACCGCTTCACCTGTCCGCAGCACCCAGGTGCTTCCCGACTACCCTGCCCCTGAAGCACCAGCTGCGGAGCAACCAGACAACGCTGGGCAGAAGAAGCCAGATCCATTCAAAATCTGGGCCCAGTCCAGGAGCATGTATGAAAGCCGACGTGAGTATCAGAGGAGACTTCATTCTTTTGGCAGCTGCTCTAAATCATTGCATTCTGTAACTCTTGGTTTGAGGGGAGTTCACACTCCCCACCCCTAGAATGGGGGGAAAAATTAGATATGTCTATTCATTTCTGGATAGGATGAAAGTGAGCAAAGCTGAGCATTGCTGGAGATGGGCATGGGGTGGGTGAATACAATGCCAAGGAGCCAGAGAGACCAGCAGTTTACATGTGGTTGGCATTAATCGTTTTTTGATGGTGGTGAAGGAGCTTTGGTTCCTGTCAGCCTGGATGGCTCAGTTGGTTCGAGCATGGTGCTGATAATTCCACAGTTGTAGGTTCGATTCCCCATGTGGGACAGCTGCATATTCCTGCATTGCAGGGGGTTGGACTAGATGATTCTCCTTCCAACGCTACAATCCTATGATTCTATGAACTTTGCGGCGCAATATGCAAGTATTGATATCTTTTCTTCTTCTTCAGCGTTTACTTCTTTAAAAGAAATCAATTTCTGAACGGGGAAATGTCAGACAAGCATAATATAAGAGGTCGCACAAATTGCTTTCCAAGCTTTGTGCTGCAGACACTTGTGGACCCAATCCTTCTAACCTCTTAATTCATGAAGTAGTTGAAATATAGCCTCAGTATTGTAGTATGGCTTGGCAACTTGTAGGAATGTCATGCCCTTTCAATGCCTATTCAGTTATTCCTTCATTCATATATATATAGAGAGAGAGAGTCAGTGCTTTTTTCTAAAAAAAATTTTAGGGGTACTCTCATTTTCCAACTCGTATTGAAATACTGCCTCTCAGCGAGGCCAAAGTTAGATTCACAAAATGTTTAGGGGTATGCGTACCCCTGTGCCCCCCCCCCTGAAGAAAAGCACTGTATTAAGTCTCGCTGTTTGCAGGCATAAAGGTTAAGGCCAAAGAAATAGTTTTGCTAAATTAATGACAGCACTGCCTAGCTGACCCACATGCTGCCAAGCCATGCTTGCCTTTATTGTTGTGCACTATTTCAACAATGCAGAGGTCGAATAGATACAGTAAACAACCTTTATTGTCAGTTATTAATAGATGCACCACACTAATAATTCAGCAGGGTTTAGATTTGCTTCCGAGAATACAAAATGGGTTTCAATCAACCCCCTTTTCTTCAAAGGAAATCAACCTCCTTTTCCTCTTCAGTTGCAATCTGTAGAGCATTAGTTACACTTGTAGAGTTATGTGGCATCCCGTAGAGTGAAGCAGCTCTCAAGCAACCTCCCATCACAAAACGCTGCTCACCTTGTAGACTTGGCGTTTCTGCATAGTTTGGAGTCATCTGAATGGCTGAGCAGTTGAATCGGTTACATAAAATGTCATTAAAAAAAGAAAAGGGAAGAACCTGGAAGCAGAGGTTTTGGGAAAATACTGGAAAATGTATTTTAGCAGCATGATATCTTGTGTTTCTTCTGTTTTCCTTCACAACATTCATTTCTTTTCTTATTTTTCTGGGCATGGCTTGGATACACAACCCATCCTCACACGATCTTCTGCTCTCAGGAATTGTTTTCACAGAATCTCGTGCCCCCATTTTGTTCGTGGGACTACTTTTGATCTAGCAGGGGCATCTGCTAATGTAAGACGAGAGGGTTCCCCCCCCCCCCGATTCCTCCTTCAGTCCTCCCTGCCACCTTCCAGTCCATCAGCCCTATTAAATAGATATTCAGGTGGGGGGTGGGCGGGCTGCAGGGAGCTGCATTGAAAGAGAGAGTTGGCAAAGAAAGGAAAAAAATCACATCTTCTCATGCATTAGTGGATGCCTCTGTTGCATCAGAAGCCATTCTTCAGAATGGTAGCATTGGATTTCACCCCATGAAAATTATTGCAGTGACTGGCCTCTGTGGCCCACAATAATAGCATTTTTAAATTCTTAGAAACAGGATGCCTGCTACTTTTTAATGCTGTAGAAGTCATTCCAAGGAAGGGAGCTCTAATGTTGGTTTTGAACTTTGCTGATCAGCCACTGAGGATTCGCCTTGTCAAAGATGAGCATCCTTACCTAGGAGCAGGGTGGCAGCTGTTCTGTTTATTCACAAGTAGGCTATCGCTTCATCTTATCGGCTGTGTCTTGAGTGCCCTTCTCATGCTTTACTAGTGCAACACCTTTTTTGTACAGTGAGAAGGATTAGGACAAAAGCAAAACTAATTCTTGGGCTCTTTGAAAGGCAGAATTGAGTTTGGGTATGTAGAAGAGGTCTGGGCAAAGGGCTTCCTTATCTGCCTGAAGAAAACAGGTCTCCTAACACCACAGTGCCTCCAACTCAGCTACGCTCTGAGCTGATGTAATGGCCGCTAGAAATGCCACTTTGAAAGTTAGCCACAGGGCAATGGAGGCTAGTGATCCAAGAGCCACTTTGGTCAGGGTGGTCAGTACCTTATGTAAGTTCCATGACGGACATCTGAGTGCTGGATAAGGCACCAGCAAAGGACACCTCTCTCAAAAAATGTGGCATGTGTAGATGACAGGGAAGCCTGGCCTAGTTTGGATAGCATAGAGGAAAGGGCATTTTAAGGTTGTCAAGTCTTGTTCAGGTACAGTCCGGAGGAATATTAATAGCCAAGAGATTCCCGCTGTGGACCAGTCTATGTATTTTCGCTCGCACCACTGCGCAAATGCTTTGCAAGTGGCTGGGGTTTGGGGCAGGGCGGTTCTTGAAAACGGTGGAGTTCCTCCCATTAACGTTAAAAGCTATTTCCACTTTGGGGCAGAAGAAGGTGGAGCAGACTCCTCCAGGGCCACCTTTAAAAAGAAAGGGGGTTCTTGCACTCAGGGTAGCTTCTTCTAAAGTGATTTCTTACCTGAGCCTTTTAAGAGACCAACTTTGGCAGAGTGGGACATAAAAGTCCTCAGCAGCCCCACATTTCAAACTGCAGACCTGCATGGATGGATGAGCTCACTAAAACATTGGAGATAGATTAGCGCGTCATTTCGATGCATTCAGATGCAGTGCCAAAACAACCCAGCGAAAAGAAGGGAGAGATTGCTTTCCAGCGCCTTTGTGGTTCTACCAATTAAATTTGCAGATCAATGGCTTCCCTTTCCTGGGGGGCCAGGGCCTCTGTAATGCAGCCTCCCCAGCCTATGGCAGACTAAGGTTTGGATGCTAATAAGTTTGGGGATTTACTTAGGAAATGAATGAGGGTCTAGGAAGTGGGGTTTTCCCCCCTCTTGATACCACTTTAGATGCTTCAGTCTTTACTGCCAAAAATATGTAGTGGCCAGACAGTATCTCTGGTTGACATATTGAACTGTAGATAACAATTTCAGGATGCATATTATGAAAATTATGCGTTGGCTGCCTACTGTTTAGCAGCAGGGAAATGCAAAACAGTGAAATATCTGGACACATGCAAGCCCTACAAGATAATACGGGAGGGAATAAACCGCCCTTTTGCCATTTTTGATGGCGGCATCACTTGTGAAGGTTTTTGTGCTCTTGTCCTACTACTTCCACTGCTCTGGATTTCCCCCTCCCCCAGCTGGATGCTCACATTGTCATTGTTTGTGACCCCCTGCAGCTATTCAGTACCAACTAAACAGTTAATTAGAAATTATCTAATTAGTCATTAGGATTAGCTCAGCAGTATTAACTGCTGCCTGTTCTGCCTTTTTTAAAAAAATTAACTTGGGAACGTGCTGCAGGACACAACTGCTTCCTAGCCAGTCCACCAACATGGCAAGTTTTATGCATTTCAGAGGCACTCCACAGGTTTGCTGCATGTGCAAATTATTTTATTTTATATGTGCAAATACAGTGGTGCCCCGCAAGACGAATGCCTCACAAGACGGAAAACCTGCAAGACGAAAGGGTTTTCCGTCTGCAGAGACGCTTCGCAAGACGAATTTCCCTATGGGCTTGCTTCACAAGACGAAAAATGACGAAAAAAATCGAATTTTTTTTTTGCTCCAAAACCCCTTATTCTGAATCGCTAAACTGCTAAAAGCATTTTAGCAGCAAAACCGCTAATCCCCCCCCATAAAAAAGCCGTTTTTAGCCCTTTTTTAGCCAATAGCGCTAATAGCGCTACTCCGTCAATGGGCTTGCTTCGCAAGTCGAAAAAACCGCAAGACAAAAAGACTCCCGGAACGGATTCTTTTCGTCTTGCGAGGCACCACTGTAGTTTGGAAGCTTTGAGTGACTACTTATTTCTGAAGTTTTGCATGCATCCCATACCCTTTTTCTGTTGGCTTCTCACTGTACCACTTGACACCTTGCACTTCACTGTCCTTCGCTAGCTTACTGTGTTTGGTTGGGGATCAGCTCCTTTCTAGTCTACTGCAGTTGCAAACCACACAACTTCGTATCTTACAGATAATTTGCTTAGAAATGGAGAGGTGGAGAGGTATGATTCTCACTGAAGGTGCAAGAAGAGCCCAGGTTGAAATCAAAGATGGGACTTCTGGCTGGCCGCTATAGGAAACTGAATGCCGGATGTACTAGGGCCCTTCTGAACAACTAGGCCATTCCATGGGTTTATAGATTAACTTAAGAGTACCTAAAATATGAAGATCCAGGGAAAGGTTATCCTTCAGAAAATTGTCTTTGAACCTTCTGAATAGGCAGTAGATCAAGCGCTCCCAGCTAGCTCCATAAAGCTAGGACCTGGAGTTCCTGATAAAATTTGGATTCAGCCCTTAATTCACCATTGTCTTAAAGAGCTTGATCCCAAACACATAATTTTCTAAAAATCAACACCATATACTATTAAATTGCCAGTGCCATAGGTTAAATAAGTCAACACCAGTTCAGTAATTCCAAATTTTCAGGCAAATTTCAGAGGGTATGGTAACCTTGACATGCACATTTTACTATTAATTCAAGCACTGCGTGTCTAAGATGAATTTCCCCAGTTGATAATTATTTGTCGGTGGTGATTAATTTTGATTTGGACAACAATCCAGAAGGACACCAATTTGAATTTTGAGAGTTTTCCTGTCACCAGCTGCCTCCATGCAGTCTTCCAACTATCTTTCAAACACTGTCGCATTTAAGAGACTGCAGACGTTCACTGAACTGCAAGGGTCATTTCTCTAGAGCTGAGCACAAATGGCCTCTTGACATTAAGAGTGGCCATTTTACCAAATTTCTCAGTGGGGTAGAAATTCTCCAATAGTCTTTAGGGCTGGGGCTCGCCATTTGCCATTGCGGTAGCACAGCTTCTCTGTCTTTCGGTCTCTCCACCTCCTTTTCCTTCTTTCTTTGCTGCTGCACGTTGGACCATTTGGAACATCCTCCATGATACTCCAGGTCAAATCTCATTCCAAGTTATTTTGTTTGTGTGGCAGGGAAGGGTTGTTAAATGGTCCTTGCCATTAAAAAAAAAAAATTGCTGGAGAAAATTCTGCCTTCTTTTGCAAAGGGGGTGATTAAAAAAAAAGCCTTGGCTCAGTGTTCATTTCCCACCTGGCTTTCCTTTAAGCACTTCCCAGACTTTTGAGTTTTTAAAAAAGGGCATTCTGAGCACAACCTGACTTCAGCTAATGATGTTGTTGTTGTTTAGTCGTTCAGTCGTGTCCGACTCTTCGTGACCCCATGGACCAGAGCACGCCAGGCACTTCTGTCTTCCACTGCCACCCGCAGTTTGGTCAGATTCATGTTTGTAGCTTCGAGAACACTGTCTAACCATCTCGTCCTCTGTCGCCCTCTTCTCCTTGTGCCCTCCATCTTTCCCAACATCAGGGTCTTTTCCAATGAGTCTTCTCTTCTCATGAGGTGGCCAAAGTATTGGAGCCTCAGCTTCATGATCTGTCCTTCCAGTGAGCACTCAGGGCTGATTTCCTTAAGAATGGATGCGTTTGATCTTCTTGCAGTCCATGGGACTCTCAAGAGTCTCCTCCAGCACCATAATTCAAAAGCGTCAATTCTTCGGCGATCAGCCTTCTTTATGGGCCAGCTCTCACTTCCATACATCACTACTGGGAAAACCATAGCTTTTACTATACGGACCTTTGTTGGCAAGGTGATGTCTCTACTTTTTAAAATGCTATCTAGGTTTGCCATTGCTTTCCTCCCAAGAAGCAGGCGTCTCTTAATTTCGTGGCTGCTGTCACCATCTGCAGTGATCATGGAGCCCAAGAAAGTAAAATCTCTCACTGCCTCCATTTCCTCCCCTTCTATTTGCCAGGAGGTGATGGGACCAGTGGCCATGATCTTCGTTTTTTTGATGTTGAGCTTCAGACCATATTTTGTGCTCTCCTCTTTCACCCTCAATAAAAGGTTTTTTAATTCCTCCTCACTTTCTGCCATCAAGGTTGTGTCATCTGCATATCTGAGGTTGTTGATATTTCTTCCAGCAATCTTAATTCCGGCTAGGGATTCATCCAGCCCAGCCTTTCGCATGATGAATTCTGCATATAAGTTAAATAAGCAGGGAGACAAAATACAGCCTTGTCGTACTCCTTTCCCAATTTTGAACCAATCAGTTGTTCCATATCCAGTTCTAACTGTAGCTTCTTGTCCCACATAGAGATTTCTCAGGAGACAGATGAGGTGATCAGGCACTCCCATTTCTTTAAGAACTTGCCATAGTTTGCTGTGATCGACACAGTCAAAGGCTTTTGCATAGTCAATGAAGCAGAAGTAGATGTCTTTCTGGAACTCTCTAGCTTTCTCCATAATCCAGCGCATGTTTGCAATTTGGTCTCTGGTTCCCCTGCCTCTTCTAAATCCAGCTTGCACTTCTGGGAGTTCTCGGTCCACATACTGCTTGAGCCTTCCTTGAAGAATTTTAAGCATAACCTTGCTAGCGTGTGAAATGAGTGCAATTGTGCGGTAGTTGGAGCATTCTTTAGCACTGCCCTTCTTTGGGATTGGGATGTAGACTGACCTTCTCCAATCTTCTGGCCACTGCTGAGTTTTCCAAACTTGCTGGCATATTGAGTGTAGCACCTTAACAGCATCATCTTTTAAAATTTTAAATAGTTCAGCTGGAATACCATCACTTCCACTGGCCTTGTTATTTGCAATGCTTTCTAAGGCCCATTTGACTTCACTCTCCAGGATGTCTGGCTCAAGGTCAGCAACCACACTACCTGGGGTGTACGAGACATCCATATCTTTCTGGTATAGTTCCTCTGTGTATTCTTGCCACCTCTTCTTGATGTCTTCTGCTTCTTTTAGGTCCTTACCACTTTTGTCCTTTATTATGGTAATCTTTGAACGAAATGTTCCTTTCATATCTCCAATTTTCTTGAACAGATCTCTGGTTCTTCCCATTCTGTTGTTTTCCTCTATTTCTTTGCATTGCTCATTTAAGAAGGCCTTCTTGTCTCTCCTTGCTATTTTTTGGAATTCTGCATTCAATTTCCTGTATCTTTCTCTATCTCCCTCGCATTTTGCTTGCCTTCTCTCCTCCGCTATTTGTAAGGCCTCATTGGACAGCCACTTTGCTTTCTTGCATTTCCTTTTCATTGGGATGGTTTTCGTTGCTGCCTCCTGTATAATGTTTCGAGCCTCCATCCATAGTTCTTCAGGCACTCTGTCCAGCAATTCTAAATCCTTAAACCTGTTCCTCACTTCCACTGTGTATTCATAAGGGATTTGACTTAGATTGTATCTTACCGGCCCAGTGGTTTTTCCTACTTTCTTCAGTTTAAGCTTGAATTTTGCTATAAGAAGCTGATGATCTGAGCCACAGTCAGCTCCAGGTCTTGTTTTTGCTGACTGTATAGAGCTTCTCCATCTTTGGCTGCAGAGAATATAATCAATCTGATTTCGATGCTGCCCATCTGGTGATGTCCATGTGTAGAGTCGTCTCTTGTGTTGTTGGAAAAGAGTGTTTGTGATGACCAGCTTGTTCTCTTGACAGAACTCTATTAGCCTTTGCCCTGCTTCGTTTTGAATTCCAAGACCAAATTTGCCAGTTGTTCCTTTTATCTCTTGATTCCCTACTTTAGCATTCCAATCCCCTATAATGAGAAGAACATCCTTCTTTGGTGTCACTTCTATAAGGTGTTGTAAGTCTTCATAGAATTGGTCAATTTCAGTTTCTTCAGCACCAGTAGTTGGTGCATAAACTTGGATTACTGTGATGTTAAAAGGTCTGCCTTGGATTCGTATCGAGATCATTCTATCATTTTTGAGATTGCATTTTGAAATCTCAATCTCAGCTAATGATAGGGAAATTATTAACAAGCAGGAATCATGTGTGGGTGTCCTGCTTCTGCCCCACTGTTGCCTTGGTCATTAAGCCAGCATTCAGTTGAAGCATTTCTTGTTAAAAGACGGGCTTATTGGTTGTAGCCTTTTTGTGAGTTACACCTATCGATGCAGGAGATATGCACTGGTATTTGATGTTTGAAATCTACCAAGGCATTGGGAGATAAATCATATTAAGGATGCTGTCTTCTCTGCAAAGGCAAATGAGCCTGTCCTCGAAGGGTGAGGAGCAATGTGCCTCTGCCTCCATCCTGGCAGTCTTCCCAGAAGTGACTTTCACTCACAGTCCTTTCCTTATTTAAGACGGAGATACTGGCAATAACATAATCCTGCGGAATAAAAATAGTGGCTCCCTCTTTCTTAAAGCGCCAGGCAGGTTGCAGAAGTACTCCTGCGCAAGAACAAGCCAAGCTGCTTCTGATGGACATGAGCTGCTCCCACAGAAGCAGCTGGCGGTGCAGGATTCAGCCCCAGGAGGCACTTGAGAGACCCTGTTTAACAGCACAGCTCTAAAGTGGGCTGAGTTGTTTGTTTGTTGTTAAAGGAGTTTGGATCATGTGGTTTTCCACATGCCCACTTTAGGTTCAACTGTCTTCTCCTCACCCACCCTTCTCCAACCCCCCCCCCCCAAAAAAATTCTTAGTGCCGTTACTGTCTTGCTGGTGTGAAATTGACAACCTAGGACATTATTCATGACTGTAGGGATTAAGATGCTACTTGGTTCTTTAACTGCAATAGGAGGATAGATTCTAGGTGGGATCAACAGACATCTGAGATTGGAAGAGCTATCAGAGAAGCTGGCAGTTTAAGTGGAACCTTTCTAGTAAATATTTGCACCTAAACAAAGCCAGACACTGAGACCTACCTAGGAGGGAATTAGGCATTGGTCCTTAGGATGCTCCAGGGCCTTGGAGGTTCCAGGAGTTTGTGGTGTGGAATAATCCAAGGACAGCAGGAGCACAATTTCCTCTATTTCCAATGCCCAGGCTAAGAGCATTGCTGCTTCTGCAGCCAACCTGGAACCAGGCACACTCAGATGAGTAGGCTTTGGGGGGAACCCCAAAGTCTGCAAGAGCAAAAGAAAAGAAAAAAATAAATTAAAATGGCCAAAGGAGTGGACAGAATCCTGAACAATGAGCACCCTTGCACTGCAGCGTTTTGTTGCAGGTCCCACTGGTTAATTCACATTTCTAAGACCTTCTCCAGTGCTTGAGCCATGAAGCCTCATCTCTTTGCTGTTTCCTCAGTTGAACACACAGGACTATATCTTACTTCATGTCCTACACATGAAGTTCGTTTATTTGGCCTGTATTCAATTAACCTGGTAAGCTAGCAAAAGGCAATTCAGGGGCTCCCACAATGCCATGGCTCTTCCCCTTCCCCACACACCTTTCTCCACGTACACACTTCATGCATCTCCCCCAAAGTCACTCGGCAGAGTCAGGAGAAACCCCAGAGCAGCTCAAGGGAGGCAGGGAGGAGAGGGGGAAAGATTGCGCTGACAGAATGCTCAGAAGAGCGTCATGCTGAATTCCTCCCTTGTGGGGGAATCCTTTAATGGCGGAAACAGAAAGAACTACCTTGCTTTAGACTTGTCTCAGAGACCACGGTCATCTCTGAGTCTTGCAGTGCCAAGATCTAAATCACAGCTTAGTCACACAGCCCGTCATCTTCAGTCAGTCACAATTTTCCCTCAGTGGAATGGGAATAATTATTACTACTTAGTCTGGATGTGTGCCAGTCCTATTGGAATGTTGTAAAACTATGCTAAAGCCCATGCCTTAAAAAAAAGGCAAAACAAAGAACCTTTTTCTTCCATGAACCTTGTCCGCTAAGATGGCAGCTTCAAAGAAATGGTGGGCTTGTGATGATAAGCTGCTGTTTGCCTTCTTTCCCTTAAAGTTCATGCCACCTGTTCTTTTGCATACCTTCGTACTACTTTAAAAATGCTATTTCTGTAAGTGATAATGAGTGACATAATTCTTGGCTTGATCATTTCCAAGAAGTATCCTTTACCTATTCAGGGATTAAGAGTTCTCAAGAGAATAAGGCAAATTTAGGGTCATGAATTTTAAAAGTGGACCTATTTCTGGGGGGAAAAAATAGAATATTCTCCTCTCTCATTTATTGTTTTACTCTTAAACTTCCTTGAGGATTGCAACAATCTGTTGTTGTGCTGCCTGCATGCTTTGCGGAGCTGCTGTATCCTACGCATGGCCATCTGTCAAAACAGCAGTGACAAAATGAATTAATCTGAATTGCAGATGTGTTAATGAGCCCCTTTGAAGGGCTTAAGCGTGTTTTAATTAAAAGCAAAGCAGAACAGGGTCGAGGCTTTCTAAAGCTTTTAAAATATTGCAGGTTTTTTTGAAAAAATATTTGGATTTTATTTTCAGTCACACAATAGATAAAAAGCAGCACGTGAAGGTATTCCTTCACCCACAATTAAATAGGCTTGGGGAAAATGTGAGCACCATGTAACTAAGGAAATGCTGATGAGGCAGCCTTCAAAAATGGAGTAATTGTGTAACAGGGAGGAGTGTTTACCCATTTTATGGCTAGGAAACAAAGCACCTACATTTAAACACCCACAATCTTTGTTAGTTTTGGCCATCTTACCAAAAACAGGCCTCTGTTGATGACCAAGAGGCAGAGTTGTTGCAGAACTTGCTCGTTTATTTTTTTTTACTAGTTCAGTTCTAAACTTTGGATCATGGTTGTGTTGTCTAGAGGTCTTTGGGCCTTTTCTGTTCCTTATTTCTATATGATTTCCAGGCATAACCCTAACATAGATTCAAGTGTAAAGACCTTAAAATTGCTCTTTGTGACTGGTGGGCCAAAATAGATGTATTCTAGCTACGGAGGTACAGTAAGAGCTTCGAGGTACTGAAAAACATTGTTTTATTTTGGGTACACTAGGGCGGGCTAAAGGGTGAGAGCTCAAGTATCTCTCCCTCGAATAACACACTCGGGTTGTGAGTGCTGCCATCATGATTTGAAGCCAAAACCCAGAAATATATTGGAATAATTGGGGGAACCCCAGTGATAGCAGAAGTACAACCAGCCTGTTCATTCATTCATTCATTCATTGGGGTGGTGAGCACAACCTAAGGTAGGAACTCTTAAGGGCCGTGTGCATGACAGCTAATAATGTTGACTGCCATTTGGAAAGGGAAATAGTGGAGTGTTGTGGAGGAAGGCATGGCTGACTGACAAGAACCCTGAATAGGACTGGTCCTGATAGAACATGAGGATTGGATGTTGTGTTGCAGGTCACACTTGTGTATTTTGATCCTGATAATGGGAAGCCACATTATGTGAATATCCAATATGCGCGCCAATAGCAAAACCTTCATGCTATAAGGAATTGTTGGTTAACTTTTAATACATGCATTGTCTTAGACTTGCATGAACACATGTGCATGATGAAATAATAGTAGAATCCGATTTTCAACTACCGCATGTATTTGGTTTAAGCAGATGCTCTAGGGACACAAGGCAAGACTTTACTCAACCTCCTGCTGCTACTGGTTAGCTTTGGTTTTAAAAGTAGCACCATAAAGCAGCAACTTAATGAAAAGCATTCAGTATAATTTTCTTGCATGTGTAGGTTTTGTTTCCTAATCCACAAGATAAGTCTGTTGTCAAACGTCTATGCACTATAAAAAAAAGGCAAATATTTCCTAGTTTTTCTGAAACCCAGTTTGAATGTATTTACAATGATGCATATTCAACCATTTCCCACATCAGATAAGGCCAGTATTGTATACACCTGGCAAAACAGGTAGGTCTGTTCTAATCCTTAGCAGCTGTGATCTTTTCTGTAATAGTAAGGGCATGAAAGCTAAATCAGAGCTGTTATCAGTCAACGCTAAACTGAAATGAACAAACAAGAAAGCAAAATCCCATTAAGCTTTGCAAAATGTTAAAATTAATATTCACAGCTATGTCACCTTCGCCTGCGACTGGACTGAGCAAGGGTGAAAGAGAGAGAGAAATCAATTCCACGAATTTTGGAGAATGTAAGAATGAGCTGAGAGCTTTATATCTGTCTTGTTGTCCATCTTGTGGTAGTGTCTGTGATTGGGGGGGCAATTCATACGGGTCAGGTGGGGTTGGAGGGTGAAGCATGATGGGCACTGACGGTTTCATATGCCTTCTTCAAATGTTCCATTGCCAAAGAGCAAGATGGGGTAATCTAGCAGAAGGGAAGAATCTTGTTGTGTTCTGTAAGCTTTACCTGAATAGCGATTGGATAGGGGAGGGTTACCTGTATCCATCTGGGATCATTCTTTCTCATCAGCTGTTCAAAACTCTTTCTATTACTTTTGCAATGAAGCCCTTGAGAGAATGGCAGTAATGAGCCAACACGGATTGCCCTCAAGCCACCACTGGTTTTAGAAATGCTACTTATGTCACGGGGTGAGGTGGGGTTAGAATTAAGAAGTAGTTGTGCTAAAACGCACAATTTTTTTCATTAATTTTTTTTTTGTGGGGGTCTGCAGTCAAAATTTTAATTAAGTTAGATTTGAATTAAGTATTTTATGACTATTTGCAGCAGCATCTGAGTGTGCTAATCAGTCTAAAAACACTGATTTACAATTTGATGAAACAAATAAATTAAAATAAACCCTGCGGTGGTGGAAAAGAAATCATACTGTGGTAAATAGGCAAACAAAGGGATGCGGGTGGCGCTGTGGGTTAAACCACAGAGCCTAGGACTTGCCGATCAGAAGGCCGGTGGTTCGAATCCCCGCGACGGGGTGAGCTCCCGTTGCTCGGTCCCTGCTCCTGCCCACCTAGCAGTTCGAAAGCACAAAGTGCAAGTAGATAAATAGGTACCGCTGCAGTGGGAAGGTAAACGGTGTTTCCCTGCGCTGCTCTGGTTCGCCAGAAGCAGCTTAGTCATGCTGGCCACATGGCAGTATGCCATCTCCCTTGGCCAAGAAAGCGAGATGAGCGCCGCAACCCTAGAGTCGGCCACGACTGGACCTAATGGTCAGAGGTCCCTTTACCTTTACCATGTTCGGGCTTCACAGATGTCTTCCAATTTATGTGGCTAGTTTTTGCCGCTGCCACGTGTTGCATACCAGCCTCTATATTCACATATAGGAAAAATGCCAGTCATGTGTTTGTAAGATACATAGCAAGAGCAAGTCTTGTGCAACAACAACCAGTGGCTGATCTTCAGTAATCTTATGCGTTCCGGATCACCCAGTTTGCCCAGACACGCAGAAACAATATGTGCCGGTCAGAACTGGGAATGAGCTTTGGTTGGCTGGCATCCTGATCAACTCCTAATGTCAGCCATTAAATTGGGCCCATCAGTGCAAAAGTCTTCAAAAAGAATTTTGTCCCACTTTTGTTTGTGTTGTGCCGTATGTTGTGCATGTGTGTGTTTGTGTTTCAGAGTGCTGTTGTCCTCTTAACATAGCATTTTGTCCAGAATGCAGTTTTGGATTATATCAACCTTAATGAAAGAAAGGGGGGGGGGTATTAGAAGCTTCCTTGCCTTGTTCCCTTGTACTGTATTGATTTAAAGCCCTGGCTGAAAAGTATAGCTTCGGGGTCACACATGCTGGCTTTTCGATTGGATTGGATTGTTTCAAACCAAATTTATCATTAAGTGTTCTAGCCATAGGGTACAACAATTAAAATTCACAACAGCAGGGGGATAAACAATAATTGTGTAGGCAAAGCCGCAAAAGAAAGATTCCATGAAATACACAAGGATCGATGAACGAATCTTTAAGTGGAGTGAGTGACTAAGCATACAAATCCTGAACAGTATACTGCAGCATGAGCACCCTTCTTAACCTTGAAAATGTCAACTCCCTTACATAAAATCACATCCGTATGAACAAAAGTCCGTGTAAACTGTCACTGTAGTCGTCATGAAACAAGCTGCCCTGTTTACCAGACTGCTACCTTTACAATTTAAGAATAGCTCTCTGATGAGCTGGAGCCCCAAACAGAGGAGCATTGTTCAAGATGAGATCTAATTCATCCTCTCCAGCTTGAACCTTGCAAAGATCGTGATGATAATGTGGTATATATGTCGTTCAAGAGAACAGAGCCTGAAACAATAGATTTGTATCTGAACAAGAAACAGAAGGCAACGCTTTGGCTGCGGATGGGAAGCACTGTAGAGTTGACAAATGGAAAGGTGTGAGGAGATGCTGAGACACAAAGTGTTCCACGCTGGAGTGCCCAGCGGAAGCTCTTTTGCCTCTATCAGACAAGCTGTGTATTCTCAACTGGTTTGGCCCAGGCTCCGACGTGAGTCACTGGACAGAACCTTTGCCATCTATCTCTGGTTTCTTATGCTTTGGTTGTCTAAAGCCAGTGATAAATACCAATTAACTTAGGATGCGGTCCACCTCATGTCAGAGGTTAGTGTCAGAGTTCGCCAATTTTAATGCAATTGAGCTTGCATTGTTTTCGCTGCGCTGCCGCAAGAAGGCAAGAGTCACCGTTTCCAGCAAACCAGCCTTCAAGCAACTAAGCCTTAACTGAGTCCAATTATGGTCTTCCACGATATTCATCACCTTATTATTCTGTAATTGTATTTAGAAGATTGTTAAGCCATGGCTCAGTGCACTAATACATGGGAGTTTTAAAAATATCTTAGCTTAATAAACACTGATCAATTAAGATGAGAGTGAATACAAAATGTGCACACAGATCAATGGCTGTAAAACATTACAGAAACTAGCAGATGTCTGCCTTGTTTCATTTCTACACTTTTTGTTTATGCATTTGTTTGCTGCTCCTACTTGAATAAACCCTCTGTCGTGAGCCATTGAAAAAGGATAGCAGCTCAGAAATCTCAGCCAGACCCCTTTTAGGGAGGTTAAACTGTGAGTTCAGTTCTGACAGCATAGCACCTGCTTGGTGTGATATAATCAACAATACACGGAACCCAGAGTACTTGTGTTTAAGCTGATTTAAATTCATCAGCTTCCCACCAACATCCCAGTCAAAGTACAGTAACTTGACTTTCTAAGTGGAAATGTCGAGAAGCTCCTTGGTGCTTCCATGAGCCAGGTGTGTTCAGTCGATGGCAGCTTTCATCCACAGAGCTGATGGGAATTATAATGGTATGATTGTGGATCCAACAATAAGCAAAGCCTGCTTGATGTCATGAATGTGGCAGAGCACGGAATTGGAAGTACAATCCCATCTAGAACAGGTTGATCTCCATCTCCTTGAGATTGAGTTTCAGTTTATTGGCCCTCATCCAGACAATTACTGATTCTGGGCACTGGCTCAGCACTTCAATGGCCTCTGCTTAAATCCAATGAAAAGGAGAGAGAGATGGAGAGAGAGAGGTGAACATTTTAAACATCACAATGGCTCCTTTTTCCAAATCCTCAAATCTACCAGCAGTTTCATGTAGGGACAAGATGGAACACTGCGTTTGAGCCATCTCTCTCTGGTTGGTGTTTCATTTAGGATCATTTCAGTTTCTGAATGAGTCTTTGATCATGGAGAAACAAAAGAGACACCTGGAAATTCATGGTTGACACAGATTCTACTGATACGATGCTGGGAACATAGATGCAGCTATTTGATGTTATTATTACTAACCAGGCCACCTCTCACCATAATTCTGTGCAGATTTGATTATGAAAGCTTCAAATTTAGTTTCACAATCGGTGCGACTTAGTGCTGGCTCATTCTGCCGGTGGACCATAATACAAATTGATGAGTCAATCATGTTTTAATTGTCTTTTGTCTAAGTATTATTTTAAGTGGAGTCTTAAAGTGGAGCCTGAAGTCTTTCACTTCCTCTGATTCACCATTTCACAGATTTGGGATAGGAGTGAGTACCATTGTACTTTGTCCTTGATCTAGGAAAATTCTTTGTCACAGTCTCATAGCACATGCTCTAGATGAGTGATGGCCAAACTTGGCCCTCCAGCTGTTTTGGGACTACAATTCCCATCATCCCTGACCCCTGGTCCTGTTAGCTAGGGATGATGGGAGTTGTAGTCCCAAAGCAGCTGAAAGGCCAAGTTTGGCCATCACCGGACTAGATGGACTTCTACATTTTGGACTCCTTTATCTGGGCTTTCTCTGATTGGACAGCCTTCAGGGTTGAATGCTGTCTTTGATAGGGAGCTTCTCCTTCAGCTCCACTAAGCAGAACAGTTGCTTTATTCACATGTCGGGTTTCAGAGGCCCTAAACATTATTTTACTATAATCACATGTTTCTGGCTTTCAAAAATTATTTTGAATGTATTTTGGGGTCTTGAAAATAATAATTAAAAGAATGTGTTTATGTTTGTGTTTTAATGGAAATTGGATATCTGATCTTTTGAAGAGTTGTTTCTTTACCTTTAAGTATACATCATGGAAAAGTTTTACACATAGACATACCAAAATTAATCAAAGTGCTACAGTCCCCTACAACCCAATAAATAGTAAATGTATTTGAAGTTGTCCCCTGATGTTAGTTCATACGCAAAATTAATTTTGCATTTTAAAATAATTAATAACCCGGTTCAAATATGCATCACCTTTGTTAATTGCATTTGACGCTTAGGGCTTTGGTGCATTTTACATTTAATTGTTGACACCTTCTGGAAAGTCGGTGCAACTGGCTTTTACAGTAGCTTATCTCTATATTTCAGTGGTTAATGTGGTACCTTGAATGGGATGTTTGGCCCATAGAGTAAATCCCTTACCCTAGAAAACTGTGGCCAATAATTGGCAAATATTGCATGCTGTTGTGAAAACAATCATAAAGCACCACCATTTACCAAAAAATTCTTCTATAAATATTTCCTTTCATCCACAATTAGATAAAAATCGAAGCACACCATGTTAGGAAGAAAAGTTTAATGCAACGCAGTGTGTGGCAGCTCTGGAAAAGGCAAATGCCATCCTATGGATCATTAGGAAAGGGGTTGAAAATAAAACTGTTAATAATATCGTAATGCCATTATACAAATATGTGGTGCATCCACACTTGGAATTCTGTGTTCTGGTTGCCACACCTCAAAAAGGATACCGTAGAACGGGAAAGGTTTCAGGAGAAGGTAAGCAAAACCATTAAAGGGATGAAGCAACTCCCCTATGAGAATAGGTTGGAGCACTGGGGACTCTTTAGAAAAGGCGATAAAGAAGGGACATGATAAAGGTAAAGGGTAAAGGGACCCCTGACCATTAGGTCCAGTTGTGGCCAACTCTGGGGTTGCGGTGCTCATCTCGCTTTACTGGCCGAGGGAGCCTGCGTACAGCTACCGGGTCATGTGGCCAGCATGACTAAGCCGCTTCTGGCGAACCAGAGCAGCGCACAGAAACGCCCTTAACCTTCCTGCCAGAGTGGTACCTCTTTATCTACTTGCACTTTGATGTGCTTTTGAACTACTAGGTTGGCAGGAGCAGGGACCGAGCAACAGAAGCTCACCCCATCGCGGGGATTCGAACCGCTGACCTTCTGATCGGCAAGTGCTAGGCTCAGTGGTTTAACCCACAGTGCCACCCACTTAAAGGTTTCCCTGTGGGTATCTGGTATAAGAACAGGATGCTGGGCTCAGTGGGCCTTTGACCTGATCCAGCATGGCTCTTTTTACCTTCTTATCATGTAACCAAATCTGATCGCTTGATAAAGGCAAAAGCTGGGTGAGTAGAAATGGTTCCAAAGCGGTAGCTGAGAAGGGAAACCACAGAACCGCACTCGCACAGTCACCTAAAAGTGCCCGAAGATTTTATGAGGGAACAGTTCAGTGCCCCCCCCCGGGGGGGGGGAAGTAATCGTATTTCACCTGGAGTATGTGTGCAAGTGACTATTTGGTGTAGGATAGTGGTGGCCAAACCTGCTCCTCCAGCTCTTTTGGGACTACAATTCCCATCATCCCTGACCACTGGTCCTGTTAGCTAGGGATGATGGGAGTTGTAGTCCCAAAACAGCTGGAGGGCCAAGTTTGACCATCACTGGTGTAGGACTACTGCTACAACTTTTTGACATTAATAGGATGGCCAGGACATGCTCTTTTGAGGTCACATAATGAAGCCAGCTTGCTGAATGTAAGCAGGTCTGGTTATGGTCATTGGGCAGACATGAACTTTACGCAAGTAATTTTTTAAAACAAATGCAGGTGTATAGAAGAGAGAAGCTCCTAATAATTTCATCGGGGCTTACGCAAGAGAGGTTTTGCAAGGGTTATGCCCAGTTGTTCCAGCTATTTATAGCATTATTCAATAGCAGTAATGCTGACAATAAGAAATAATGTCGCACAGATGTCAATTATTACAACAGCCATTGCAGCGCAGAGCTCTTGATTTGTTCTCCTCTCTCCGGCCTTATGAAAAGAAAATCAACTGTTTTATGTTACTAATGGAGTTACACTCTTTTATAGACCACCCTCATTTGTATAATGACAAAAGTCTATTTGCTCGTGATTTCCAAAAAGGACCCTGGATTTATTACTAACAACAGATGAGTTCTAATACTGCAGTGCTAGGCAAATGTCTGATTTGCATCCAGTCGCAAACCTAAAACGAAAACTATGCCTAATAACATGATTGTTCTGAAACTGTTTAGCATAATCACAAAATCCCGAAAGGTGCTTCAGTATTTCTTGGTGGCGGGCCTCATTAAAGTCTGTAAGCAAAAGAAGGAAATATCCAGTAAAGCAGCAAGAAAATATTGAGGAACCACATTCCCGGTTTAACACTAAAAGATGACTTCAAAACTATGGATCTGAGAGATTAACAGGCCTTACTTTCCTTGCCCAGGATTCTAATTTCCCCGTGGATCCTCTAACCTCCTCCTCATATTTGCACTTCTCTTTTGCAGAGAAAATAGTAGGTTGCATTTTGTTCCCACTCCTCTCAGTCTTTCTTTTAAATATACTACTAGGAAGTCACAAACCCGGTGCCTTCAGGTTTGTGAGAATATTATATCAGAAGGGTATTATAGCAACTATTCCACCAACCCAGAATCTCAGATTGGTGCTGTTCTAAACCAGAAAAGAGGAGCGGAGCAATGGCACAAAGCTAATGCCTCAAAAGCAAGATCATTGCTTTGATTTGTCAGCTGCAAGGGCCGAGAGACAGCGAGGTTACTGGAATCCCCTTCATCTGGTGTGAACAGTATTCAGGAATCCAGGAATCCCTGGCATGTGCAGGCAATGGGCAGGATATGTAATGGACATGTACAGACAAATGCAATATTGTTTTGACATGACTTTATCTGGTACCTTGAGCCAGATATAAATAGATAAGATATAAATAAAAAGTACATACATAAAGATTTATTTCCCGTGCAACCCTGTGGAGCTTGGTATGATGCAGAGTTCCTCCCAAGATCGAAGGCAAGTTGTTGGGTCTTTCCTTTCACAGCTGTCCCCCATCTGTCCAGGGAAATCCCCAGAGGCCGAGCCATTTTATAATAGGACATCATAGATAGCTACACATGCATTTTGAGAATTATGTAATGTGGTGCCATTCAGCGTAAGTAAAATGGTCTGCTTAGAAGGGGATTTCATTGTGTATATGTGCTTTTTTTCAAGTCAGCTCTGTGGTAAAGCATTAATTCTTCCTATTTTCTTGCAGTTCCAGATTATCAAGAGCAGGATATTTTTCTATGGAGGAAAGAGACTGGATTTGGATTTAGGATTCTTGGTGGAAATGAGCCTGGAGAACCTGTAAGTATTTTGACATTTTTAGGCTTGTTTTACCCTTTTTTTATCTCTTTACCCCGGAATTTTCAGAGCCACATTCGCCAGAATACGTGTCCGATAATATTTCATCTGCATCCTTTCAGCCACTTGATTTTAAAACCAAGCGAAACCAGAACAGAGTGCTGAGCTATGTTCTGAATAGCTAAGGTTATGAAGAGTGTTGATCTTTGTTCACATAGAGGTCTATTTCTGCTATCAACTGGCTTAGACCCCCGAGCTGTTTTGCAGCAGCTACTGACCAGAACGTCAACAGATGTTAGCAACTTTGGGCTGCTTTGATTTAGGTCACACTCGAGCCAAGGCTTCTGATCTTATTACCAGTCCCTTGAGCTGAATAAATACAGTCTCATTCAGCAGGACTCTCCAAGAAAATGAACGTCATGTTAAATAGAGGAGGAAAGGCACAATCATGGGTAAAGGACTGGAAGTCTAGAGATTTGCACTAGTAATGATCTGCTGAGCCTTTCCATGAATCTCAGGATCAAAATTCTAGAATTCGTTTCCCAGGGGCAAAGTCATACAATACATATATTCTTTGAAGAAGGGTGTTGCTTTTGCCTTCATAGGGAAATATGAAAGCGACTTGTATCAAGTGGGCCAATGCCCCATCTAGCCTAGTTAACAGCTGCTCTGGCTGGATAATTAATTTCAGTGGTTCTACTCCGCATTGGACTTAGTTGGCTACGGCCCCTAATTTGTAACTTTCATTACAGGTAATTTGTAAGATGCCTTGCATGCATGTGGCTCTCTTAACTGTGTTGCACCATGGGAACAGTAGTTCATGGAAATGGAAACATCCAGAAGAGGAAAAAAATACTTTTTGAGAACGATGGGATGATGGGCTATTTGCTGCCATGTCATGAAGACTTCTACACAGAAGCCTTCATGAGAGCCAGCATAGTGTAGTGGTTAAGAGTGGTGGAATTGTAATCTGGTGAACTGGGTTCGCTTCCCCACTCCTCCACATGCAGTTGCTGGGTGACCTTGGGCTAGTCACACTTCTTTGAAGTCTCTCAGCCTCATTCACCTCACAGAGTGTTTGTTGTAGGGGAGGAAGGGAAAGGAGATTGTTAGCCACTTTGACACTCCTTAAGGGGAGTGAAAGGTGGGATATCACGTCCAAACTCCTCCTCCTCCTCCTCCTCCTCCTCCTCCTCCTCCTCCTCCTCTTCTTCTTCACATGGTCAACTGATAACATCAACTTGTGTGCATGTGTAGAGGCCTCTAGGTTCCTCTGTCATAATACCGGGAGTGGGGGCAGTGCACAGATATGCACCCTGTATAAATCAAGTTAGGGCATACTTTTGCTAAGGGGATAATGACCCTGTTGGGAAGCTCTGCTTCCATGTTCAAAGTTTAGGAAAGTAAGGTTGTTGACCAAAGTATGGCACTGACTGACCCTTTGGGCCTTTTCTGCCATCCCTTCCACATTGTTGCCTCACTGGTATCATCCATCTGGGTCTGGCCCTTTGGGCACATCTGACATGACCCAGATGTATTCACATAACAGCCTGGATTACATTGATCCACTTGGCTAGAAGATGTTTGGGTATAGACTGAGGGCAGGGAACCTCTACCTTGGTGGGCAAATGCAGGCCTCTGGGCCTCTCTGTTTGCTGCTTGGGACTTACCCTGGTCATACCCCAACTCCACGGTCCCACAACTTCCCAGAGTATTTTTCCCAGCTGAAATGTGTCCTTAAACCTCTGGGTTGCCTGGGTGGAGAGATGTGAGCATTTGGGCGTGTCTAAGCAGCCTCTGACTTATGTATGGCTGGAATGTCCCCTAAGTCCGTTCTTCTGCCCCCTCTTGCACTGGTGTGCATCCCCTGGTTACAGTTGCCCACAAGGGGATGCAGTCCTTGACTCCGATATAAAGGTTCCCTGGCTATGGACAGTCCTGATTTGGTGCTGTGGGATGAGATTTCACTTCTTCCGCAATTCTGACAGCGATTCTTCTCTCGCACATGCACATGCTTCTCGCAGATTTACATTGGTCACATTGTGCCACTGGGTGCTGCAGATGCCGATGGCCGCCTGCGATCTGGGGACGAATTGATCTGCGTGGATGGGACCCCTGTTGTCGGGAAATCTCACCAGCTTGTAGTTCAGCTTATGCAACAGGCCGCCAAGCAAGGCCATGTCAATCTGACTGTCAGGCGCAAAGTGGTTTACACAGGTAGGTTGCAATGTGACTCGCAGGGGTGTTTTTGTTTTGTTTTTACTCCTGTCTCTGGATGAAAGTGAACTACTTTCTAAAGATCAAAAGCTTCAGGTTCTAGCAAAAAATAGCAATGCACCGTTCTGTTATTTATATTTTGCTTTTTAACCTCTGGTTTTTTTTCCCTGGTTTTTGTTTGAGGCTTTTCGAACACGGTATAAATATAGGCTGAAATGTTTTCAAGCTGAGAATTTGACTTTTGGTGATTAGAAGAGATATGTTGCCACTTTCCAAGGGTTTCCCCCCATTGGGTTTAGTTTAAATTTACCATTTTAAAGGATAATCTCTTATAGGATAAAAAATACTGTGAAACTGATAGGCCTGTAAAGTGGTAATCATTTTATAGCACTACCTGCAAGGGAGCACATTATTACCTAGCCATGTTATCCAAATCCTAATGTTGGATGCCAATGGTTCTGCCCTAAAAAAGGACCTTGCTGGAGCGGACTAAACTACATTTAGGCCATAATCATATACACACTTACCTGGATGTGTGTCCCATTGAACTCAGTGGGTCTTATTCTGAGTAGATAAGCGTGGGATTGCACTATTTATCCAGCAGTCTGTATCCAGCAGATGTTTTGGAGAAGCCTCCCTAGCATGAACAGCCACCCCCCGGTTGTTCCCAACAAGTTTCCTGCATATATGACTGTGTGCTAGTGCTAACCCAGAAGTATAGGAAGTGCTCCTGGGGTCAGAATGGCATAGCTCAATATCAAACATCAGGTCAATTGAATTGCATGATCCATGCTGGGCCCCCAATTGAAGTGTCAGTATAGACTTGGAATTGCCAGTGGGTGTGGATTTGGGAGGATGATTAAGATGGGCAGTGTGTATATATCTTTTTTAATTTTATTATTATTATTATTATTATTATTATTATTATTATTATTATTATTATTTCCCCAATGGCATTCTCTTAATTTTGTCTTTGGACCTATATGAAACTATGTTTTAGCATATTCAGAGTCAGGTTGATACATTTCCTCTGCATAAAAATAATAATGGAGGGATAGCCATGGAAATAGTTAAGGCAGAATACAAACCCCACTGCATGATTTTGTGCAGGAAAGATTCATTAGCAGGGACAAGCAGCCATCCAGTCTCATGCCTGCATATATTTCCTGCAAAATCTATATGAAGGAAATTTGCCTTCTGATTTTTAACATACCTCTCACGAATTTCTGTGCAGTATGCCTCCATGGAGAAAAAAAACCTTGCATACAATTTGGCTGTAGTGTGCCTTTTCTTCCTGATGTGGCCATATTTAGTACTAGTGGTGGTTTCTTTTCTGTACATAATTATTTGAAGTGACTTTACAAAATAATAATAATAATCAAGGTAAAATACCATAAATAAAATGCATGAAAACAAAACAGAAACAAGAAATTGGCATGAAAATTCCCCAAGTAAAAGTGTGATAACCCAGTGTTAATCCACCATGAAATCCACCACCAGAAAAAAACTAAATCCCCAGTTAAATATTTTCTTTCCTGAGTAAACAGGTCTTCATGCTATCAGTGAGTGAAAGAGGTGGCAGAATGCCCTCCTCTCTCTAGAAATATACTAGGGTATACTAGAAATGCACACCCAGAAATATACTTCCGGGTTTGCCACTTATGTATCCTGAAGTTTACGTAACCGGAGGAATACGTAAGTGCAGGTACGACTGTAGTATGTCGATCTTGACATTTCCTTTACATAATCAGAAATTCAGCAACTCGTTCAGTTATCTCTTGGTGTTGAGAGATGATTGCCTCTTTCCGAAACAGTTCCGAAAGCAGAGAACGAGGTCCCCTCCCCAGCCTCATCTCACCACAGCAGCAACCAGCCTGCTTCTCTGACAGAGGAGAAGCGCACTCCGCAGGGGAGCCAGAACTCGCTCAACACCGTCAGTTCCGGCAGCGGCAGCACCAGCGGAATCGGCAGCGGAGGAGGCGGGGGCAGCGGTGTGGTCAGCACTGTGGTGCAGCCCTACGATGTGGAAATACGCCGCGGAGAGAATGAAGGCTTTGGCTTTGTCATCGTGTCTTCCGTTAGCCGGCCAGAAGCTGGAACGACGTTCGGTAAGTGCAGAACGTGCTTAGAATCGCTTTGGCTTTTTAATCTGTTTCCTTGGTGGCTGGGGCTCTTTTACCTGCGCTCATAAGCGCCTCTACATTTCTGAGGTACATAAACTAACATGGCACACCGTTGATTTGTGCATCCCATTGCATAGTGCAGGCTTCCTCAACCTCGGCCGTCCAGATGTTTTTTGGCCTACAGCTCCCATGATCCCTAGCTAGCAGGACCGCTGGTCAGGGATGATGGGAATTGTAGTCTCAAAAACATCTGGAGGGCCGAGGTTGAGAAAGCCTGGCATAGTGGGTCCCATTTTGATGGGGAGTTTTGTCTTGCATTGTCCTGTATCGAGGCAGCTGAATTCAGCAACTCTTTCATTATAACCATTAATTACCTGGGTGAGGTCTTCTTCATTTCACCCATGGTGTTGTATCTCACGAGTAAAACTCAACTTATTTATGACCAACCCTGAGGCAACACTGTGAAAAGAGCCTGAGTTGATATGCCTCTGTACAGTGAGAATAATAATTACAGTTGCTAAACAGTAATTGCAGTTCATGAATGTACTCCCTATTCTATTTAATTAATATGTTTAATTGGAAAGTCAAGCTTTGGGAGTTGTTTCCCTCCAGGGTCTTGTTCAAAGCTGTATTAGAGGAGAGGGGCTGTTTTTGTTTTTTGGAAAGCAGACTGACATTTTGAACTCTTGAGTAATGACAGTAGTAGAAGAGGTTGTCACTCACTGAACTCTTCTCCAGCGACAAAGCCTGTAGGCCTGAGTTTAACGCAAGTGCCCTCTCTGACAGATGGCTATCCCTGGGAACAAACGGTGCTTTATTCTATATATGTACTTGTGAATAACTCTGGGTTTCTTAAAAAAATAAAAAATGGCCCTTTCACATTTATAGACATAAAAAAATATTTTGTTAAAATATTAATTTAACTGATCTTCGGGATGCACTCCCAAGTTCCCATTAAGTGAAACATGCAGACATTTAGTGGGGCCCATGAAATCACTGAAGGTAATGCTAGACTTAAATTTTGTTTGTGATACTTTTACGGCCCCTTCTCAGTATCTCTGCTGTCTCTCGCATTATGGTCACCCTGTGAGTTTGGGAAATGCCATTTATTTCAAGCTCTGGCAGCCAATAGGCATTCCAGATAAGGAATGGCTCCTGCTGTTCCAGTGAGTCTCAGTTTAACATTTACCACTATAAGCACTCCATGCGGCCAGCATCACATTTCCGAAGTGCTTCACCCACACACCAGCATATGTGTGTACATTGTATGTATTCTTGCAGTCTGGATCCCCTGTGGGTTCTGTGCTGGCATGTGCAGCCTGCCCTGCATGGTGCCCGTGCCTGGGGGTATGGCATGTTTTTGAACATGATGCCAACAAGTGGGATGCTTGCGCCAACGTACTTTGTCTGTGGCCGTGTCTTACGTGTCTCTTCAACATTCAGCTGAGGACCGTAGATGTGACAGACACACACAAGTCCTTTCCATGCAGGTTTTGTTTCTCCAGGCACCAGAGAAAGCATAATCTAAACTCAAGCATCCATCAATGGTAATTAGCTGCCCCATACATCTTAAATGTGGCACGGGGATGGAACTGGAGGTTCTTGAAAGGAACCCCCCAGACATAAAAAGAAATAGGAGAGCTTCTTTCTTCCACTGTTTTTATACCTGTATCTAGATATTACAGCAGAGTCTATTCAAATCAATCTCAATGTTGGGTTAGGGAAGAGCTTCATTTCTTCCGTTATCCAACTCTAACATGTCTAAACCTAAAACTTACTATAATAGACTTTAAAATATGGTGTGCTTCGTTGCATTGCTTACCCGGCAATGTTTAGTAATCCTGCCTGCAACATGTAACATGCACTGCTGTTAATTATGACAACAGGGGTTCCTGAACCACTTGTGCTAAATGGCCCTTTGCAAATTCCGAGAGATAAGAGTTCTTCTGTCCCCAGAGGACAGAAAAAAGCACATTTGGAATTGCATGGGATAGCCATTCAGTTTTGAAAGGGCCTCTCTGACCATCTGTGATGGCTATTAAGAAACCATCATTGCTGATGAGACGATGAAGCAAGTACAGTTATGGAACCAGTCAAGACACACCAAATTGGTAGTAACTCTGAGGTGCAGGGGGCTAACATAAGGAGACAGTCCTTCCTTGTGATGGTGTAGCATATGAGCACCCATTCTACATATATATGTATTTATTTTTTTACTCTAAAACTCAATTAACCGTTGTGAAATGTATTGGAGTGGTCTCTTAAATAAGAGTATTCCAAAGCCTCTGCTTGCCCAGATCAGCCAGAATAAGAATGATGAATGTGTTCATTTGTGAAAAGATAAATTTTCGTGGCTAGAAATATGAGCAATGTGGAAGCAAATTTATGTCTTGACTTGACTCCCCCCCTTCTGCTCCCCAGAAAACACTTCTCCCCTATATTTTGCATGAGATGCTTGCCCTTAGCTACAAAGTGTGTGACTCATACCCATAGGGGGTTTTTGTATCGTTATTCCGATCTCACAGAGGTAGTCTGCTGAGATGGGCTGAGCTACTTCAAAATTGTATTCATTTAGTTGTCTGGGTGTGTTAAGGAATTAGCCAATTAAAGTTACTCTCATGTGAAAAAGCCAGGAGGGGGTGATACTCACCAATGTAAATTATATAACGACCAATTATCATCAGTTATACTGCCTTCTGTTAGTGAGTAGGCTTTTCCTCATGTTGCCATTTTAACTCATCCTTCATTGTGATCTTTTTGATAAAGCACAGCATAAACATGTGTTTCAAACTACTAATAAAAATGCAGTGCAAGCATATCTTTGGATGAATGAATATTATTTCCAGCCACTTGGAAAAAATTACGTAGGTGTGATGGGTATGACCACATTCAGATTCAACTGCACCCACTTACTAAATGCTAGTCTCTATATCTGCCTTGGGCAACTTTTGAGAAGTACACACGAATGTGGAAAGGAAGTGTTGTGAAAGCTAAGCAGTGTCAAGGCATCAGTTTTTGACTTTAAATGTTTCCTCAAGAAGTCAGATCTGGGAATCTCAAACGGAGCTGGTATTCTGAAATCAAATTCCAACGGTAGATTAGAGGAAATAGAGGCATGTGCCAGAATTGATGTCCAAACCAGAGATGAGAAGCAAGAACAGTACAACACATTAGGACTTGCTGAAAGATGAGTGTTGTCAAGATAGTCAGTGGCCCGGGCTGAATCAAAGCAAGGAAAAAAGCCAGAATCCTGCAGCCAGTTAAGTCCAGTTCTGGACCCCATTAAAGTATATATCCATTAGATTAGTAGTCCATAAAGTGATCACCCTTGTACTGAAGATAAAGTGCTGTTGGTTTAAAAAGAAAGAAAGAAAGAAACTAACAGAATGACCAAAAATATTTCTCAGCTCTCTCTGCTTCTTCTCCGCCCCCCCCCCACTCTTCTACTTTTAAGTTATTATAGAACAATTATATCACAAAAATATTTGTGGGTTTTGTCCAAACACAGCGCCAGCCTCGCATTGTGGATTGAGTTGGGCTTACGCATTGGACTCTTAATCGATGTGATGGCTTTGCCTACTGTTAAATCGTTGCAAAAATTCTGAAGCCGCAACTCTGAAAGCTGCACTGTTTTTTGCAGTATTGTCAAAATATCACTGCGATTTAACGTGCATTGAATAGTTAAAATTTGAAAGCTATTCTTCTTCATCCTAACAATATAGTAAGAGGCACCAAATTTATTTCATTTTCTTGATTGGCTTGTATCCAGAACGTTTGGACAACTGGGCTTGCCTGCTGCCAGTGGAAATAAGTTGCTATATCTCCACTTGTGCTAACGCCAAAGGTTTGCTGGAATGTTGTATATATTCTTTCTGGTATAAGATACTAGAAGGCATATTTCTAAAATAGGTTTCTGTGAACTTTACACTGTATATCACATTTTAAGTACTTTTAGCAAACCTCTTGTCACACATTGCTCCCATTTTAACAGATTTCAGTCTCTCGTTTGCTACAACTTTTGTTACCCCCTCATAACGCCACATGGTGCCAGTGAGTAGCATATTAGAAAAAGGAGGCAGTGGCCCAAATCACACTTCAGCCATAGCCCCACGGGGAAACCTTGAGCTTTTCACTGTTTCCCCACCTTCAGTTAAAATGGAGGTACAATATAGAGAGAAGAGGGGTGGAAATGCAACAGCATGACCTAATAGCATTGTGAGGATGAATGGAACAGTGGGAAAAATTGAGAAACTTTATTGTTCATGGATTTCAGGGTAGGTCAGTTAATACTACCTTTGGAATATGCCTTGATTTAGGCTGAATCATCCCCAGTGATTCTATAAAGTTGATCACATGCTGCACAATATTTCCTGACAGCTGATCCCTTCTGGTTAAATTCTAGTAAACAAATTCTAGTAAAGCAGTGATGGCCAGACTTGGCCCTCCAGCCCTTTAACCCCCATCATCCCTAGCTAACAGGACCAGTGGTCAGAGATGATGGGAATTGTAGTCCCAAAACAGCTGGAGGGCCAAGTTTGACGTAAAGGAAACAAGTAGCCAGTGTCCATATTCTGCTGCAGCAAAAGAAATAAGAATTCACCTGTTTGTTAGAATTCACAATATGTGTTAGGTGGTGAAAGGAAATAAAATGCATTCATCCCAGATCACTTGCTCGTTTTCTCTTGGGCGCTCCAATACAGGGGTGGGGAACTCCAGATCTGATGGGACTTCCAGCTCCCATCAGCAACCAGTCCTTGTGGCCCATTGACGGTGATGATGGAATTGGAACCCAGCAACACCTGGTTATGCCACAGTTCCCACACCTAATTCTAAGCACAAACACCTGGAAACAAGCTCCACGGAAACCAGCGGGGCTGACCCTAAAACAAATAAATGCACTTAGATTTTGGGCTTGCAACCGAGAGCTGTTGTGGTCAGGTTTGGGGATTCCCCACCCACTTTTTACCAAGATCGCAAAAGGGGAAGAGTTATCAAATGGTTTGGAGGCGGGTAGCTTTGGAAGGCTGTGGGTGGAATTCGTCCTAGCACTAAGTCTCTCGTTCCTTTGACGCAGATTTCTGCTTTTGCAACGAAGTGCTCCTCCCCTCTCCTTTCCCCTGCATGCCCCTTAAATCTGTTTTAGGGGTTCCCCCCCAACCCTCTGGAGCAGATTTGGGGAGGGTGCAGTGCGCACGCAGGAGAGGGGGTGGGGAAAGTCCCGTTGCGCAAGTGGAAACCTTTGTGCTGATGGGAGGCTGTGGATGAATGCCGCCTCATATATTCCAGTCCTCCTGTCCCTTCTGTAGTGACTCTGCTCCTTGCCTCAGATAGTTCCCTCAGATAGGAGGGGAAAACAACACCCAGTTCCCTTCTGCTTTTATCCATGCTGTGTTTATTTTATAGTGCTGATTGCTATGAGTTGTTTTTTTAAAAAAATCAAACAAAACTTCCTTATTCCTTGGTAGACATAGAATGATTGTCTTTCAAAATGGAGAAAGAACAAAACATTGGCAGAAGCTTTAGCAGGCACTCATTGAGATGACGATGATAAGATATCACAAGCTTAGGAAAACAATGGGGAGTTGCATTTCCATACAGCAGCAAACCTTGAAGTTTGCAACTAAAACCCTCTGTGGTTTTATTTTGGGGACCACAGCTCATCTGAAGAAACTGTGCAATTCTCAACCATGTTAATGGGAGAGAATTTTTTTGTGTTTTTGGGGGGCAGGGAGTGGGGATTACTGAGCAAGATGTAGGAAATGCAATTTTGTGAGGCTTACTTTGCACTCCCAGAGCCATTTGCCAATGTTTTGAGCACTGGCAGCAAAGCTATCCTTTAATAACTTTTGCTTGATGCATTAATTAATTAACCCTTAACCTTCTCTTTCCCTTTTCAACCCTTTTTCTCCTTTCCCCCTTCACCACGTTCCCAACGTATGTAAACGATTTGTTAAACAAAAAAACACGCACACGCACACGAAATATATATATATATATATATCGCAATATCAATACAAAAGCGGGCAATGCATGTGTGGCCATGCCTCACAAAATAGGTCGAATTATTGAGGGGAGCCCAGCAGACCGCTGTGGGAAGCTGAAAGTGGGGGACCGGATACTGGCCGTTAATGGATGCTCCATCACCAACAAATCACATTCGGACATCGTCAACCTAATTAAAGAAGCGGGAAATATGGTTACTCTGCGCATTATCCCAGGGGATGGTAAAGTATATATTCTCTTAATTTTTCTCTACCCACCCTCTCCACTTCCCATCATAGTTGGTTATTGCTTTTTACGGGCTTTTGAGTTGCTTTGAGCTACACCGACTTAGGAGATTGTGGTCCGAGCAATTCTAAAGCCCTGGGCATATTCTGAGAGAAACTTGTGCTGTGTTGTTATTTATTTATTTACCTTCTATAGAAATGCTGCAATGGGCAGGTGGGGTTTGGGGGGGGGGGCGGGGAGGAGTAGACTTTGCTCCCACAACTTTGTGTCTTTTTTGTGTGTGGGAGTTGAGTAGTGTATGGAAATTTTCTAGTTGAATGGAAGGGCTCTTTACAGTTCTAATTCCTAGCTGGGACACCCTTTTCCCTCACACTCATTGTCCATTTCTTTCTCCCTCATTGGTGTAGAGCAGGGCTTCCCAAACTTGGGTCTTCAGCTACTTTTGGACTACAACTCCCATCATCCCTAGCTGGCAGGAACAGTGGTCAGGGAATGATGGGAACTGTAGTCCAAAAACAGCTGGCGACCCAAGTTCGGGAAGCCCTGGTGTAGAGGATCTACAAGACATCTCGGTGCTTTCACAGTGCCAGCGATGTATGTTTTGGCACTGAGCGATCAGATGCGTTCCAAATAGCCACTCCAAAAGCATGCTCAGTGCCAGTTGCCTGTGCATGGTTGGAGATATGAACCACTGAGGATCTTCCTGCCATCTCAGCAAGGCCATTTAAGCATTAGGATGGGTGATTATCAGAAATCGGGGGCATTTGAAACTTGTGGAGCATGTTTTAGAAGCATCTCCTAAAGATAGCTCCAACCATTTGGATATGTTAACTTGTGGTAATAACTCTAAAGCATTTTGCCAACCCACAGAAGCTGGTACAGCATTACATGCCCTGGAAATCTCAACTTTACTTTAAAAAAACCAAAACCCTTCTTAGTCCTCATGGTTGCTTGATAGTTCAACTGAAGGCAAAAAGGTACATAAAGGGAGTACATGGAGCAGGACTCAGCTCAGACATGAGAGAGGAAGCTTATATTTTTGATCCGATGCAATTTGGTCCTTTGCAGTTTGGTGAACCTTCATTCATGACCACTGTTTCCTTTCCATCTACTTGCCTACTGACTACAATCCATATATTCAAGTCTCACCATTTCTCCTCCTCACTTCTTTTATTCTTTGTTAACTTGACTCTCTGACGCAGAATAAGTAAATTCTGAAGCAGTACTTGGATTGTTACAGGGGTGTGACATCTTTGTGCTGGAAGCACAACACTGGATTGACTTTGAGACTACAATCCATTAGGAATGTGGTTGGAATAAACTATACTCTTTCTACAACATACTCAGAAATCTGGAAAAGCACCAGATGCGATTCTTGTGGTCCCTTACTCCATTGAGAAGCCATGAATCACACACACTCTTTCTGGAGAATCACTGATACCCATTTCCCTTCTGTTTGCAGTCTTAAAATACCATCACTAAATCTAATGTACATCCTGCATGTTTTGAATCTCCTTTTGTCTTAAGGGATGGCTGCGCGTGCGAGAATAGCTGGCTCTCATTCTCTGCCTTTCGCTACGTGTAATCCGGAAGTTTTATGTGTTGCAAAGGAAGGTTAGGAAGCAAAAGGGATAAGCGCCTGTTGAAAAGAAGCTTTGTTTCTTCTCTTTAGATCACTCTAAAAGCTTTTCCGTAGTCACGAGAGTGCTTGCTTTTTAGCTTCGGAAGATAGAACCAGATTGAGGATTTGTAGTCTTACAGACAGAGCACAGGGCAGAAAGTTACATTGTCATGAGTTGGTAGGATGGTATTTTTATTCAGGAAGTTGCTTCATCATATCTTAAGATACTGTTTTGTTAGATGCGTTCTTATTTTGGAATGTGCTTACATATTCCAGATTCTCAGAGGCCCATAGAAGTTAACGTATGCCATTTATTTCAGAATAGATGCTACAGAGAAAAGTAACATAATTCAGGTGTCCCTTGATCTCAACGGGATGGTGTTGGTGGGAACGAGAATTTGTCTGGTCACCTTTCTCCAACTCTGCTTTTACTTGCTGCAGAGTGATTAAACTGACACACTTCTACTTATGTTGTAAACTGCCCATGGAATTCTAAGAAAGAAAGAAAGAAAGATTCTGTTATATGACTTCTTTATAAGCTTCAAAATCCATGTATATCCCTAAGAAACATATTTAGACCCTTGAATACAATTATCCCTGTCATGAATTGCAAGAAAAGGCAGATAACATGGAGGAACTTGAAAGTAGCACTGTGCCATATATTCTTAAATGTATGGTGTCGTATTTGGAAGGTGAAGCAAGGGCCTTTTGGCGTTCTTCGATGTTTTCTCTGAAATGACTTTGTTACTATTAGCTTTGTCTATGTGATGGGGGTCATCAAACCGACACGTCATCCTTGTTTTCAAAAGCCCCCATGAACAATTGCTGAAAGGGCAGCATTTTCACAGACTTGAAATCTCGGATTGCTTCTGGGACTTGAGCTTTATAAGTTTGATAGGTAGGGTATAAACATTTCAAATAAACTATATCTCCATAAACGTTGGATTTATTTACTTTGCTTCATTTATGCACCACCCATATACACAACTCTGTCCTCACGAGTGATTTGCAAACTTATTAAGAAGCCCAAAATACAATCCCAAAATGGTAAAACAATAAAACAAATTATTAGCAATGCAGCAAGGAGGAAAGAACTTAATAAATTACCTTTTTTTTTTTTTTTTTTTTTTTTGCAGGAATAGGCACAAATGTCCACTTGCGCTTTGGTGTAATGATACAAAATGTAATTTAGAAGCATACATTGTTTATTTGTTACATTTTTACCCTCTTGTTTCTCCCAAAGGGAGTCCACCCCTTATGTCAGAACTGCTGACACCTGCCCTATTAATATCCTTACAAGTTGTAGAGACCTTGATTAATCAGAGATTTGACAGTTTGTATCTTAGACTTCTGAAAAAAATCAGGGGGGAAATTAACCTCTGTATTTCAAATGATTTTATTACGCTATGCCAGAAGTCAATAAGTTGTCTCAAAGATTGAATGGCATGATTTCAGCAAATGTACCATTTTACTATACATTAACAAAATAGTCAGAGCTGCCAGTCTGGAGTTTTGCCAGTCAGACCTGCATTGTAGCAAATATACATGTTCAATATACTTTCTGTTTTCAAGTCTGGAAACAGTAGAGGAAACAAGGATTTGTTTTCATTTGAGGCAAATATTATCCTTATTCTGAAATATTGATGAAATTTTTAAGAGACTTTGACTCGCTACATTTTGAAATTGATTGTATATCATGGGGCTGCTAAGATGCTCTCTTCAACTGGTTCATATCCAACTAAGTTATACTCAGAGTAGATCCACTGGAATTAAAGGGCCAAAGTTAGTCATGCCCATTATTTCAATAAACCATCTCTGAATAGAACTAAAACTGGAGACAATCCCTTGTGTGTGCACCCAAACCACTTCAGTTGTTGAGGGCCTGAATAGCTTGGATGTTGTAGGGCAACAGCCACCAAATGACTTCTACCATGGGTGTGGCCTGACACAAAATGGCTGCTGGCTCCCAAACAGCCGGAAAAAGAATTGTTGCAAAAACATTCCATCACTAACATATAAAAAATACTTGCGAGTTTACTAAGGGCTGGTTGAGTCAATCATATAATTCACTTGATTTCTTTAGCTGATGACTGGCAGCTAGTTAATAGACTCATTAAAAAGCAGTGTGCTTGAGGTGCCATAAGATTATGCACTTCTGATTTTCTCATTTATTCCTGCATGCCAGTGATGTTGCAGTCATGAAGTGAAGAACGATCCTGGCATTTCAGATCATGTACTCCGTAACAAGCTGCTTGACGTAGTCTGCCAGCCTCTGTAAAAACTGGCTGAACCTCTTCCTCTTTCAAAGGCCCCTCTTCTCTCTCTTGCATGCTACCATTGCAATGAGGTCTTAGTTCTCCTTCCAGATGTCTTAGTGCTCCTTCCTGTTTCTCAAGTTCTCTTCCTAGCTCAGTGCTGTTAAGGGAAAGAAAGTCCTTCCCCGAAAGACCAGCGTAAGAACAGGCAGGCATGTCTTTATGTGTGTTTTTCTGTGTGGCTGCATGTCTGTATGAGCACTCACACGTGCAAAGACGTTGGCCATGCCCTTGAAGGGTTGGCCAACAGCACCCCTGCTTTAGAACTGAAGAACAAAACACATTTTCTCATTCTTTACTATCATTGTTCATGGCATCCCTTGCTTTTACTATGACTTAATCAGTTTGGCTATAGTCACCTGTGTGATTTTATCAAAGACATCATAATAATACACCATACAAGATGATGTCAAGGACAAAATCACATAGGTCACCAAAGCCAATTGGATTAAGTGACTGTGGACTGTTGTTTTTTATAGTTTATGTATTTGAATACACACTTCCCTAAAATATACCATAAAGGAGCAAGGACAGGGAGGGCAAAGAAAAAAAGAAGGGCAGTGATGCTGAGAAAAGGCTGCCAAACAATACCAAAACTGTGTGAGTGTTCAGCAAATTGTTTTTTCAACAACTTGGCTGTGTGCATGTGAATGCTGCTTTTGAAAGTGAATGTTGAAATTAGGGAGTGTTTGTCTCGACCCTTCATAGAATCAGCTTTTTTTGTTTTTGAAAAGCAGCTCTTGAACATTATGAAGTGTAACAAATCCCTTTTACCAGCTGTATCATCAAGGCAACAGAAAGCTAAACATGCTGCTATTGCTCAGTGTTTCTGTTTAAATCGGGAGTCAAATGGTGAGAGTGAGTCAAAAAGTGACAAAGAAATGTATTTGGATATGCCAGAATGACAGCCTCTCCACCCCACCCGTGTGCTTGCAACCATGAGGTCTAAAACGTCTTGTGAGACAAATTGAATATTAAAGATATCAGGATCACAAAGCATAAAGATCACAGGATCACAAAGCATAAAAAGCCCTAAACAACAAGGATAAAAACCCAGACATACAACTAAAATTGATGTTGTATGCAATTATGTTTTCACTGCCATGATGGAAGAAGGGGAAATTCCAGTATTATTTTCATACATACACTAGTCCCCTCCCACCTTACATACATACACTAGTACATACATACATACATACACCTTACATACATACACTAGTCCCCTCCCACATATATTAAGGCTTCGTAGGCAATCTGTTAACCAGTGTGGTGTTAAATAAATACTCAGTGGGCAACCACTTATATAATTCACTGTCTGTTACTAGATTATGTGAGCTGGTACAAATCTTTGTTGGGCAGCGTGTTGTTTAAAAATGTATTTGATGACTTTGGGTTACTTTGGCCAAGGGAAAGCTGTGCGTGAATCATTATCACGAGAATAGCCTGCCTTACAAAGGTCATTGTTTTATTTTGCAGAATCCTCCAATGCAACCTTATTGACCAATGCAGAAAAAATTGCTACAATTACAACCACACATACTCCTCAACAAATGCCGCAGGAGACCAGGTCAGCCTAATGTTCATTTCTGAAAGTGTGTTGATCTTCTCTTTCCCCTTTTATTTCCCATGCATCTTCCTAACCATAACACTGACACTGTTATCTCTCCCTCTCTACTCCCCACCTCCGCATTCCTTATCAATTTGAACAGGAACAACACAAAACCAAAGCAAGAGTCCCAATTCGATTTCAAACCACCCACAGCCTCACAGGTAAGGTGTCCTTATCCAGTTTGTGTCATTTATGCTGTCCCTTGCATGCCTGCAGGAAATCTATATTGCAGAGGCCCTACTTCACTGGGAACCAGTGGCCTTCTAGAAGTTGTTCGACTCCCACTCCCATCACAGCTAGAGGGTTAGAGAGAGTTGTACAGCAGCAACATCCAAAAGGCCACACTGCTTCCACATCTCTGCCCTACGTCCTTCCTCTGTCTAGCTCGTCTGAAAAATATAAATCACTAATTAATGTACTCAAGTGCACTAATGGTGCCCCAACCATATTTGTAGTAGAGATGTGTTTGTAGCAGACAAAGCTTACACTTGAATAGTGATGATACTATTCATGGTGTGTTTGCAAGATTGCTTCAGTTTCCCCATGGTGATAAGTTGTGTTCCAGGCCTACATTTAGAAGGTAAAAACTCAGCTTCGTAAAAGATCCCTAGAAGTAGCTCCCCGGTCATCCCTTCCATAGGTGGTTTTGTGCCTGTTTCATTGACTATTATGGTCTCACATATCTGTTACCTCTTCTGCTGACAATTGCCATAGAAACTGCTGCAATTCTTCCCTGTTGAGTGCTAGTTTACAATATGGAAAGGATAAAGGAGGAAGACATTTTTGTATCTTTCTTAGCTATGTATTCCTCAATATATAAAACAATAATAATTAGAAAACAGGATATATGATGTACCCGCAGTATGCCTAAGGATCACATAGGAGACTTCCTAGCAATTATAAGTACAGTGGTACCTTGATTTACGAACTTAATCCATTCCAGAAGTCCATTCTTAAACCAAGGCGTGCTTTCCCATAGCAGCGTGGGACTCAATTTACAAATGGAACACACTCAACATGTTCTGTTTCTAAGGCAAAGTTCACAAACCAAAACACCCACTTCCGGGTTTGCAGCATTCTTAATCCAAGTTGTTCATAAACTAAGCTGTTCTTAAACCAAGGTACCACTGTAATGACTATGTTGTTAACTTCAATTCTGTATACAGAATGAGATTAAGAAAGAAAGGTCACTGTCGTTTGCTCTTAATTTGGGATCCTAAATTGGGTCTTTAAGAGCAGATAGATTTCTTCTGAAAACAAGCCTGATTTGATGCACTTTTCGTATTAACTTAAAAATAATGATAATTGTAATCTCTTTCAAATTGGTCACAAACTGCTTCTTATTACTTCCCTTCTAGCCGGACCAGGATTTTTACACAGTTGAGCTTGAAAGAGGAGCCAAAGGGTTTGGCTTTAGCCTACGAGGGGGCCGAGAATATAACATGGATCTCTATGTGCTGCGGTTAGCGGAGGACGGTCCTGCTGAGAGATGCGGGAAAATGAGGGTATGTCTGTAAAAAGAAAACATTTTCCATGAGCTCCCCTTTTCACTAGATCTAAGAAAAGTCTGTTGAGAACCAGAATCTCTGCCCCCAGCTCCCTGCTTCTTCTCTTGCTCTGTTTGGGGGAGGCGTGGGCATGGGGAAAGAGGATGGTCTCTAGGTACAGCGATTTTTAGGGCCCTGAGATAAGCTTCCTGTTATAGAATGGACAATGCAGGAATGCTGTGTCATACAATTCTCTGCACAACTATCATATGTTTGAGCAGTACTAGTATGTACAGTGAAAGCAGTGCTTTTGGTTTCTGTCCCCTCAACCTTCTGGGGCAGATTTGGGGAGGGTGCAGGGAGCATGTGGGAGGAAAAGAAGGGAAGAGTTCAGTTGTGCAAGCAGTTGTATTCAGTTGTGCTAAGGAAATAAACAATTATTTGACCTTTAGAAGACGGCCATGTATAGGGAAGTCTTTAATGTTTGATGTTTTACTGTGTTGGGTGTTTTGATTTGTTGGAAGCTGCCCAGAGTGGCTGGGGCAACACAATCAGATGGGTGACATAGAAATAAATCATCATCATCATCATCATCATCATTATAAATAATTGTGCTAACAGAACAAGGGCATTGGACATTGCCCAAATTCATGTTCTTCCAGCATTTTTCTTTAATCATGGATTCTTTTGTTATGGCAGATCGGTGATGAAATCCTGGAGATCAATGGAGAAACCACAAAGAACATGAAGCACGCCCGAGCCATAGAACTAATTAAAAATGGTGGCCGCAAAGTTCGCCTGTTTCTCAAACGTGGAGATGGCTCTGTACCAGAATATGGTGGGTCAAACTATGAAAACATTCCTTTTCTTCCTCCTGGCATCACACCATGAATGATATGTCTCAAGATCTGAAGCGGGGATTCTTTTCTGTCCCCCGCCCCTCTCTCTTTCTCTTTTTTTCCACCAGTGTCTTACCAACCTTGGCAACAAGTGGCTTAATTGCCTTACTTGTGCTGAATTTTCTCTACACATTTTCATCCTTTGCTTGCTACTATGGACTTTTGTGGGGGCACAGTGTACAGGCAAGATCATCTTCAAAGCAGTATTTTTTTGGTGATCAGAGAGGGCAAAAAAAACCCCCAGAGAGACAAAAACAAAAACCCTACTATCCTGTCCGACCAAACAAGGAATGTTTATTGAACTGTGCCAAACTCTTTCTCAGCGGATGAATTGTTTCTCTCGTCTTCTGATCAATGCAGAAATGGGAATCCTGTATTATACTTCTGAAGCTGTAGCCTTTGTTTGGCTTTTGTCCTTGGCTGTTGTCTGTAACCGTAGGCATGAATTCCAAGATGGTGTCTGGGCTTTTACTGTCCCCTTATATTTATGTAAATATTTATAAATTTATTTTTTAAAAGTATGCAATACAATATATATATATATATATAAATATAAATATACACACACACTTGGACCCCTCTCCTGCCACCTTCTTTAATGTTTGTTCGTTCACAACTGTGTAAGCTATGAACAAATTCAATTTGCCATTCTCAGTGTTTTGTCATGTCCGGTGAGATCACATACAATTTTCTTGCCAAGGGTTTAAAAACAAATAAATAAGGTCAATGTTAAATGACCCTCTTTTCCCACCACTGTATTTGAGTTCCCTAGGTAGAGGTTTTGGGTGGCTTAATATTGTATATAATGTTACGCTGTCTTATTTATTTGAGATAATTATTTGAAGGTATGCCCTGGATTGTGGGGTTTTCCCCAGCTATATAACAGGTTTCCAACCAGTTATGAGTTATAAGCACATAAATGAACAGAGATGTCCTTTATGCTTCCCCATATTTGGGATAATAATATATCAATAAATTATATTCCTTCTATCCCAGTGTGGGAAATTACAATGGTCCCAACCAGTCTCCCTTTATTGTCCTTTTTTTTCTCCACAAACTGAATGGAGGGGTTGGTTGGTTAGCACAAGGCTACATGTGGATGGGAGCGTTCCACATTTAAAGGGTCACAAGCTGGGCTTTTTAGAGTAAATTTGCACCAAGTTGAACTGATCTTATGAATGGTTGGGCGTGTGTCCAGGTGTCAGTCCAGCTTGTCCTAAAAAGTTGAACTTGAGGTGTGAGGAGTTACAATCTAGGCCAGCCCTCGTCAGCCTTGTGCCGTCCCAGACATAGACTAGAACTGCCTTCATCCCTGATGGTTGGCCTGGAGGACATATGGAGGGCACCAGGAAGGCTGGTCTAGGCCCGTAGATCTAGGCCCAAACTGTTTATAAGGCCAGGTCTAGACAATCGCCTCAAAATGTCAAGCTAACATGTTGACGTTAACATGGTTTAAAAAACAACAACTTGTGAGATTCTTCCCTAAAGGCAACACATAAATGAGTTCTTTCCACTGTTCTGTCAGAGGCAGCCAGGCGCTGCTTTGGCATGAAGTAGCAATGCCGCAAGTGCTGGGATGGGATTTTTTTCCTTACACACAGAGAGAGAATGTCAGGGGAAGCTGTAAGGCTGCTTGCGGACACACTGGAGTGCTTTTCCCCAAGCTGGGCTGGTGTTGATATCTCCACTAAACACCCCACACTCCAATTGCTAATTATTTGTTTAAAAAAGGAACAGTGTGAATGTATCAAACATAGGCTCATCGTCTATTTTTATTTATGACACACTCAAGACCGTGCACTCAATTGCCCGCAAAATTACACTGGGCCCGAATAGCCTGGCCGATTCCACTCTATAAATTCAAATCCATTTGTAGTACTTAATGAATCGAAGCTCTTTTGTGTTTGCAATTCTCTTGTACAAACCAATCTGTTAGCCATCTTTCAGCAGGACTAAAGTTGTGTAATGTTCTTTCTTACTCTGTCTTTTCCTATGCTCTTTTGGCTGTAAAGTATTGTATCATATGTTAAGCATCGTAAATATATCCTGGGTTGTTTTTTTTTTCCTTGGGGGAAAAAAATATTGCTTCACATCTTCAAGAAAGTCTGTTGCACCGAGGGTGAAAAATCCCAACACCAAGGCATGGGGTGGGGCAGCTTCTTTTATTTTCTTTGTCTTTTGGCTGCACGTAACAAATGTTAATCACGTAACCAATTCCATTTCTGAGCAAGGGGCTTCGCTGCTGCTGCTGCTGCTGCTGCTATGTGCTTGTAACATTTGGGGGGCTTAAGGCATCTACAGTTCGCTGCAGTCACTAACAAGTTGCTTCGAAAAAATAATATGTTAGGTTCCGATATTTTTCTGACTTGATTGGAACGTGCTTCTCTAACGAGGCTGTATATTTTTGTAATGAGTTTTGTACTTATTTTTAACGTTGTGATCTTTCGTGGGCTTCTTTTTGTCGTTGAATGTTAACTGGTTTTCCTCTAACATTCTGTCTCACTTTCCAATTATGTCTCTTTCTCCTCCGTCTTTCTCTCTCTCTTCCTCTTTTCCTCTCCCTCTCTCTCTCTCTCTCTCTCAGAATGGATGCTTTAGTTGTCTGGGTTACCTAATCACCTTTTTTAAATGTTTAATTATAATATGTCGCTTTAACAACTGCTATCTCTGCAGCCTTATATCTGGGTGATCCGGACTTGGAAAAAAAAATAAACTTTTCTTTATTCTAAGATAAAAACAAATGAAGATTTATTTTTTCTTTCCTCTTTATTATAGGGTATCTAAACATTCTACTTTTCTCTTTCTCTTTCTCCTACTTTTCTTGGTGCCGGGCTCTTCCTTCCTCAGCGATGATACCTCCTAATATCGCTGCATGTATGAGAAATGACAAGCTCGGGGAGTCTTGCTTCTACCTTATGGGCCATAATCAAACTACGGTTTGTAGCTAAAATCAATACTAGGTGTTTCTGTGCTGTGGCCTAATTCTCTCACATTGCTTTCCGCTTTGCTATACTTCTGTGTATACGGCAATTCATTCTGAGCAACCTGCAGTTCCTTGAATTACTGTAAGTACACTCAGCAACACGGTCTCCTACTGCGGACCACAAGATACCAAAATAAGTTGGCATCAATAGAAGAGAAGAACGTGGTCCTCCATATTTTTGTTTTTTTGAAAGCCAGCTGATAAGATGAAACTTGAACATGGTTTCCACCTAGAAATCACCAAAATAATGGCCTGCACAAAACCAAAACTAAGCTGGTTGATCAAGAAAAGAGCTGACATCTCAGAAGTTTATTTAATATTCAGGAGGAGAGAAAGAAGAGTCTTGGACTCTAAAGCATTTGGTCATTTTAGTTTTCCTAAAACACCTGTCGGGCACAGGTTGGGTACCTTGATATAAAATCCATAAAATTGTCTTATAGAAGACATCTGTGTATATATAAATAACACACACACCTCAAAGCAACCTAACTGCAATAGTTTGTCATTTTTATAATACACAATTCACAACCATCCATTGCAAATGATGTATCCAATTTTAAAATTCACTCTGGCACCAATTCTTTGCTTTTCATATTGCCATTATAATGTCATTGAGCTTACATCATGTACGTTTGTTGCAAAGGAGATTTTAATATTCCTAAGAGCTCCATTCTGCACATCTAAACGGCTTTCCATTGCTTTAATAAGATGAGATCCTGTCCTTCTCCATTCCCCATCCTCCTTGCTGCCTCTCATTGTGTGTGTTTAAGTTGAGTCATTGTGGCAAAACCAAAATTGTTCCCACCACACTTCCATGATATATTGAAACTAACTGGAGTTAAGCTATATGCCTACTGTTTCCAAGAATAGGAACGCAAGGGTCATAGTATAAACACTATGCCATTGAAATCCGTATCTCCAAGGCACATCACTCAACAAGATGTTTGTACACTTAAAAGAAAACCATATGAATAAAACACTAAGCTTTCCAAGAAGAGCATTTCCTCCCTGCCTCCCAATTTTTCCTCAAACAAGCAGCACACTCCTTTTCTTTAACAGACATTTAATGCAGGGAGGTGGCAAAAAGGAAAGGAAAAGGATATGGAGATATTAATTGGATATAAGCTTATTAATTCTAAAGGAATTAGGGGAGGGAAGGGCCATAACTCAGTTGTGAGGGGCATCCTTGGCATGTAAAACCTTGCAGAACACCCAGCATCTCCAAGTAGAGCACGAAATACAGAGGTACCTCTGGTTACAAACTTAATTCGTTCCGGAGGTGTGTTCTTAACCTGAAACCGTTCTTAACCTGAGGTACCACTTTAGCTAATGGGGCCTCCTGCTGCCGCCGCGCAATTTCTGTTTTCATCCTGAGGTAAAGTTCTTAACCCGAGGTACTACTTCTGGAGTAGCAGAGTCTGTAACCCGAGGTACCACTGTATAGGGCAAACAAAGACTTCTGTCTAAAACCCTGGGGATCAGCTGCCAGTCATTGTAGGTAATACTGACTAGATGGACCAATGGTCCGACTTGGCATAATATGTAAACATATTCTCATTTGAACCTGAGAAAGTTTAAAATTCTCCCTGATGTAGAGGAGACCGGCCTAAGATGGCCCCAGCCAGGACCAATGGCAGTGCTTATCTCCAGCCCTCAGCCTTTGCGGTTTCTCTGAAATTAACGAACGCTTCAGTTAGTCTCCTACTGACTGCTTAACAGTTGTTTGTTTTTGTCACTAATGAAGCCTGAGGAATGAATGACTGGTGTCAGACTCTTAAGACGAAGGTGCCGATACCAAACATGTTTGTTGTCTTTTTTTCAGACCCCAGCAGTGACAGGAACAGTCCAGCCACAGGTTCACAAAATGTATCGGAAGTGAGAAACATGCCATCTGACAGACGACAACACTCATCATTGGAGCCCAGTTATCCACCAGATCTTCACAAATCATCACAACATGGAGACAAGCGGATCTATGTTAAGGACCCAAAAGGCAGCAGAGAGTTTGGCAGACAATCTAATGAGCACCACACATGGAATGGAACTTCTAAAAACAGCAATAGCATAGCAGGCAGGAAAAAAGACAGGTCCCCGGAAGGCAGGAGAGACCGGCAACCGGAGAGGATGGTGGTGATCAATGGACAAAAACGGAAATCTCCCGAGAAGAGGAGGGAAGGGACCAGGAGTGCTGACAACACTTTGGAGAGAAGGGAAAGACATGAGAAGAGGAGAGACTTTTCTCCAGAGAGACGGAGGGAGAGGTCACCAGCCCGCAGGAGGGATGGCTCGCCAAGCAGAAGGAGGCGGTCGCTCGAAAGGCTTATGGATCAACGAAGGTCACCTGACAGGAAGAGGGAGAGCTCCCCCCCTGAAAGGAGGGCAAAGTCAACTGACAGGAGAAGGGAGAGGACCCCAGAACGGAGGAGGGAGAGGTCTCCTGACAAAAGGAATAGAGATGATAGAGTGGGTTTCAGGGAGAAGGAAGAGCGCGCTCTAAAATACGACACTAATAAAAATAACAGGCACCCCCCTGAGCAAAGACGGCGACCCTATAAGGAATGCAGTACTGACCTCAGTATCTAGTGGGTTTTGCAAGCTCAAGATACAACTGCGGCCTTTCCAGCATTCAGAGTTCCCAAGAGTGCGAAGGTAGCAAGCTGGGAATCCATTTTAGTTCCCCACATCCAATGCCTCCAACAGCAACAGTGCAAATGAAATCTAAATCATGAGAGTTTGTGCAAGTCTTGTGCCTGGTTTATGACAACATTAAAGTATTTTCCAATGTATTCATTAAAAAAAATATGTCGCCAAATGTTAGTCTTGAAGGATTGCGAAAGTTGCGTTCTTCCATAATCAGTAACCATAACGAGCATAAAACCTTTCATTGATAACTTTTTGTTTCATTGTTGTCCCTTTCCTAGTTATTTGGAGGGCGAGCCAACAATGGTTAAGGGTTTTATGACCAACCACACTGATTTGCTCTCATTGCGATTCACCGCAGTGACGTTATGTAGGATTTCCTAAAAGATGGGTTGGAGGAAGAGTGTTCTTATGAAGAGTAGGTTTATAATTAATAACCGAGAACTACTGTAGTAGAAGGGTGTTCCCCCCCTTTACATATAAAGAACGTATTGCTAAAATTAAGAACTATTTGAAGAGACTACTATTAGGATGAAGGATATTTATACAAATCCACACAGCACAAGATGTTAAAAGGAATTTATAGTGTGTTCCATGAACAATATGTACTTTTGGGTCTCCTTTAAAAGGAAGCAAGGTGGCCAAGGACTGGGAGTCATTGTGTCACACATGGGATCAACCATCTTTTTCTCTTTTTTCCTATCTGAATATTTCACAAAGGCAGCACCACTGTGAGTCTTCTTCGACTGGGCGGATGAAACTGGAGTCTGGACAATATCATTTGTCTACTCTGAAGGGAAATTTATATTAGTTTTGGTTCCTGAGTCAAGATGCATTTTGAGGAACAAACGCTCCTTTCACAGACTGGGTTTTAATGCCTTCAGTTCAGGCTATATGTTTTTATTACTATTATTGCCAAATGGAGCTGCCTCTCTAGGATTCTGTTTTTTGTTTTGTTTTGTTTTTCCGATTTGCTGGTCCACACTTACTTGAGACAAAAGAAGTGC